>NC_053390.1:415765717-416367280 GCF_905171765.1 Bufo bufo
CCTGGCCTCTGCTGTTGCAAAAATCCTCTTTCTGAGCCACTTCTAAAAGACTGGCCTGAAAGTGTTAGAGATGACCCCTCTTCCTCCTCCTCATCCTGGGCCACATCCTCTTCCATCATCACCCTAAGTGTTTTCTCAAGGAGACATAGAAGTGGTATTGTAACGCTGATAACGGCGTCATCGCCACTGGCCATGTTGGTGGAGTACTCGAAAACAGCGCAACAGGGCACACAGGTCTCGCATGGAGGCCCAGTCATTGGTGGTGAAGTGGTGCTGTTCCGCAGTGCAACTCACCCGTGCGTGCTGAAGCTGAAACTCCACTATGGCCTGCTGCTGCTCACACAGTCTCTCCAGCATGTGCAAGGTGGAGTTCCACCTGGTGGGCACGTCGCATATGAGGCGGTGAGCGGGAAGGCCGAAGTTACGGCCTGGGGCCCAGCCGCCACTACATTTACCCAGTGTGCAGTTAGGGAGATATAGCGTCCCTGGCCGTGCTTACTGGTCCACGTATCTGTGGTTTGGTGGACCTTGCCACAGATGGCGTTGCGCAGTGCACACTTGATTTTATCCGATACTTGGTTGTGCAGGGAGGGCACGGCTCTCCTGAAGAAGTAGTGGCAGCTGAGAACGACGTACTGTGGGACAACAAGCGACATGAGCTGTTTGAAGCTGTCCGTCTCCACCAGCCTGAATGACAGCATTTCAAAGGCCAGCAGTTTAGAAATGCTGGCATTCAGGGCAAGGGATCGAGGGTGGCTAGGTGGGAATTTACGCTTTCTCTCAAGGGTTTGTGAGATGGAGAGCTGAACGCTTCCGTGTGACATGGTGGAGATGCTTGGTGACGGAATGGTGTTGTTGGTGGCACATCCTCTGTTTGCTGGGCGGCAGGTGCCAACGTTCCTCCAGAGGCAGAGGAAGAGGCTGAGGCAGCAGCAGAAGAGGGAGCAGGAGGGGCCTGAGCCCTTTCTTGGTTTTGAAGGTGCTTACTCCACTGCAGCCCGTGTCTCGCATGTAGATGCCTGGTCATGCAGGTTGTGCTAAGGTTCAGAACATTAATGCCTTGCTTCAGGCTCTGATGGCACAGCGTGCGAAACACTCGGGTCTTGTCGTCAGCACATTATGTGAAGAAGTGCCATGCCAGGGAACTCCTTGAAGCTGCCTTTGGTGTGCTCGGTCCCTGTTGACGGTGGCCAGTAGCAGGCAAACTGTTTTGGCGACGGCTGCTCTGCTTTTGCACCCTGCTCCCACTTTTGCTACGCTGTTGGCTCGGTCTCACCACTGCCTCTTCCTCTGAACTCTGAAAGTCAGTGGCACGACCTTCATTCCATGTGGGGTCTAGGACCTCATCGTCCCCTGCATCGTCTTCCACCCAGTCTTCCTCCCTGACCTCATTTTCGGTCTGCACACTGCAGAAAGACGCAGCAGTTGGCACCTATGTTTTGTCATCATCAGAGACGTGCTGAGGTGGTATTCCCATGTTCTCATCAGGAAACATAAGCGGTTGTGCGTCAGTGCATTCTATGTCTTCCACCCCTGGGGAAGGGCTAGGTGGATGCCTTTGAGAAACCCTGCCAGCAGAGTCTTCAAACAGCATAAGAGACTGCTGCATGACTTGAGGCTCAGACAGGTTCCCCGATATGCACAGGGGTGATGTGACAGACTGATGGGCATGGGTTTCAGGCGCCACCTGTGCGCTTTCTGCAGAAGACTGGGTGGGAGATAATGTGAACGTGCTGGATCCACTGTCGGCCACCCAATTGACTAGTGCCTGTACTTGCTCAGGCCTTACCATCCTTAGAACGGCATTTGGCCTGACCAAATATCGCTGTAAATTCTGGCGGCTACTGGGATCTGAAGTAGTAGGTTCAGTAGGACGTGTAGCTGTGGCAGAACGGCCATGTCCTCTCCCTGCACCAGAGGCTCCACCAACACCACCACCACGACCATGACCGCGTCCCTTATTAGATGTTTGCCTCATAGTTAGCGTTCACAAAGCAAAGTAAAAAGTGGTTAAGTATGTTAAAAATAATTAACCACCAATATAAACCCTTATGTTGGGTATTGCACTCTATTTTTATTTATTTTTACTCTATATGACAGCGGTATTTGTGGCCTAAATGTGACACTCACTTATGCACGTCTTATCCCAGATGTGCAGTATATCAGAGGGTTTTTTCACCCCAGTATGCCAAAGCCGTATTTATGGCCTAAATGTGACAGTCACTTATGCACGTGTAATCCCAGATGTGCAGTATATTAGAGGCTTTTTTCACCCCAGTATGCCAAAGCCGTATGTATGGCCTAAATGTGACAGTCACTTATGCACGTCTAATCCCAGATGTGCAGTATATTAAAAGGCTTTTTTCACCCTAACCAAAAAGCTGTATTTCTGTCCTAAATGTGACAGTGACTTATGCACGTGTAATCACAGATGTGCAGTATATTAGAGGGTTTTTTCACCCCAGTAACCAAAAAGCTGTATTTCTGTCCTAAATGTGACAGTGACTTATGCACGTGTAATCACAGATGTGCAGTATATTAGAGGCTTTTTCACCACAGTAACCAAAAAGCTGTATTTCTTTTCTAAATGTGACAGTGACTTATGCACGTGTAATCACAGATGTGCAGTATATTAGAGGCTTTTTTCACCCCAGCATGCCAAAGCCGTATTTATGGCCTAAATGTGACAGTGACTTATGCACGTGTTATCACAGATGTGCAGTATATTAGAGGGTTTTTTCACCCCAGTAACCAAAAATCTGTATTTCTGTCATAAATGTGACAGTGACTTATGCACGTGTAATCACAGATGTGCAGTATATAAGTATAATTGAAGCTTTTTTCACCCCAGTATGCCAAAGCCGTATTTATCAATTGATGCTTTTTAATTAGTAAACGTATTACATCATATCATATATCTAGCGTATAGTACATCCGGATTGGAGCATATGGATTAAAGTCGTATAGTTTGTCCCAACGTTTCGGCCAATTGATTGACCTTTTTCAAGGGATCTATAAAGAATCATGCAGATAAGGATCACTTATAAATACATATAATGATTGAGTAACAAATGTAATTCCTAGATAAATAAAAGATGTGGGTCAGGTATATATGGCAAAGAAAAAAGCAAAGGAAAGACAATTGCGTAGGTATCATCTATACAAGCAAGTACCAGTGGGGTAAGATTGTAAGATTGTACCGCCTCTTTCATACAGCATGATATATAATCTATAATCAACACACATATAGCAATGGGGGTAATAGGGTACATATATATATATGCATCATCCTTTTACTTTGACGAATCTGTTGATCTAGCACCCCAAAGGTCAGATGTCGACAAATACGTTCTCCTACGACATCAAAACTGCAAATAATATAATCTCACAAGTCCAGTTTGGTAACGATTTTCTACAGATACCAGCCCAGGAATGGAAGACAAGAGACTATAAGAGACTATCTACGTAGATTAACCTCACTCATATTGCATTGTAGTACCCTCACGGAGTACCACAAAAATAATCGCATACCCAGAGGTCTACACTCACATCTATGTCCAACACTATTTAAAGACGACACTGACTTTTGTGATCGCTTTGAGAATATTATCAACAAATGTTCCTTTGACCTTATGCTATTGATCATTGATAAAGCCCGCCATACCATTGATGACCTCCAGAAACAAATAGTAGCTACTGAAGAACAACTATCCAGTATACTATCTCCAGAAGACTGGACAACGCTGAAAGAAAAAACAACTAAACGAACTGCTGAATACCAAAAATACACTGAGGGAACCAAAAGGTCGAAGTTTATCAGGGACACCGAGGATTACAGGCTGAACAGAGTGTACAGATGGCACGACCCCAATTCACAAACAACTTGGGACAACAGAAACCACGATTTCTCTTCAGGACAAAGCTCATCCGGTTCAGAAAGCGGAAAGGATCTATACTCAACGCCGCCAGCATTTTTTAGGACGAGGCCGCAACCGCTACAGAGAAGGAAGAGGCGACCGAGGAGAAGCCAGAGGAGTAGATCCAGAAAATCGCATCCTGACCCGGTCACAGGTAATATGAACAATCTAGTGATGAACATTTCTTCTTTAATTCTCTCACCAGCTCAAGTTTCAGTCTTACAGAAAGGCCTATAATTTTGCCCAACAACCCCACTGAACACTTTCCTTTTAGAACAAGAATTACAACGGTTCTACCGAACAATCCGACTAAAAACGCACTTTGGCCAGGGAGATCAACAGAGTGACATACAAAGTGACACACTATGTGGAAATACAAATAATGCTCTGACACTACAAACATTAGGCCTTAGAAATAAAAGTTCATATATGCCTCCTAAAACATATAGAAACGGTAGAAACCTATATTTCATTTACGAAGCAAACTATACAACAGACCCTGGATTTATACACCAAGGGCAACTTCAAACACTCATCTAACTTGAAGAACAGAGAGCCATTAAAGATCAAACCGGCAGATAAGGGCGGTGCATTAGTTGTCATGAACAAATCAATGTATATTGCAGATATTTCTAACCAATTAAGCGATTCAGACACATATGAACCCCTTACCACCGATCCAACTTCAAATATTGCTAAAAAAAATAAAACCATACTTCAACACTATCGAGAACAAGAGATAATTGACGATAAGACCGTGACTTTTTTGACCAAGCAACATCCGATAATGCCAGTTTTTTACACCCTCCCAAAAATCCATAAAAATCTCAATAACCCACCAGGCAGACCTATAGTTGCTTTAACAGATTCCATACTATCACCATTGTCCATTTATCTGGACAAAATCCTGACCCTACTTATCAAGACATCACGTTCCTTTCTATTAGACACCCAGGATTTCATCACTAAGTTAAGTCATAGCAAGCCGCCACCACATTCTATACTGATAACCATGGATGTTAATAGTCTATAAACATCTAAAGAACACAAGAAAGGCATTGAAGCTACAGCCAAAATACTCGCAACACAATCAATACTCAATAATCAACAACAAGCATTTTGTTTATCTCTACTTTCAACGGTACTACATGAGAATTTTTTTCTTTTTGGTGATACATTCTACATCCAGAAACGGGGGACCGCGATGGGGGCCAATGTGGCCCCCCCGTATGCAAATGCATACATGATCCATTTTGAAGAGACATATGTATATCCACACTCTCTTTTTAAACAATATGCCCATACATGGCTACATTTTATTGATGATATTTTTTGTCTCTGGAGCGGACCTATATCCAGTGCAGAATCTTTTCATCAATATCTTAACAATATATACCCTGAACTGAGTTTTACTATGCAAATTGACAACAACATGATCAGCTTTTTGGACACACTAGTAACTGAAAGACAAGGCGGGTAACATAACCTTTGATTTGTACAGTAAACCGACTGACAGAAACAGCCTTCTATTATACACCAGCAATCACCCGAAAGCCACTAAGAGATCATTACCACGCTCACAAATCACACAGGTAGAACGCATTGTCACTGACCCTTCCACTAAAGCCAAAAGACTGGGAGAAATGACAAAAAAAATTGCAGAGAGAGGTTATCCCGACCACTCGTTTGCACAGAAACCAAAACCCCCAAATACGACTAACTTACAACCACAACTGTCCAGGCGCATACCGAGTATACTTACATACCACCCCCTTACACCCAAATTACAATACATACTTAGACAACATTGGCATATTCTTACAAAAGCTTACCCAGGGATATCGGAATTTCAAACCCCACCATTAACTTGTTATAAACGCTCCAAAAACATTAGGGATGGGTTGGTCCGAGCAGACATTGGACCTTTAACAAAACTTCCGCCACAGAGATTTCTGGGTACCCCAAAATCAGGCACTTTCCCTTGCCTCCATTGTGCGCAGTGCTCTAGTGTGATTAAAGGGAACATCGTGACCCACCCACACTCAGGTAAACGCTACATGATTAATGGTTTCTTCACGTGGGACACCACAGATGTGGTGTATCTAATTAAATGCCCATGTGGACTGTGTTATGTGGGTGAAACTACCCAACACATTCGGGACAGGATCTCAAAACATAAGTCCACCATTAGAACGAACCAGTTACTCTTACCCATCCCTGCCCATTTTAAGGAACGGAACCACCAAATCTCTTCTCTGAGATTTCAGATACTAGAACAGGTTAAAACCCCACGGAGGGGGGGGGGGGGGGGGGGGGTAATCAGACATTATTATTGAAACACTGCGAATCATACTGGATACATCGTTTGGATACTTTAACCCCCAGAGGACTGAACCGGGAATGTGATTTCTTCTTTAACATATAATGGACTAAGTGTTAATATTGTGGAACAATATGTACTTATCTCTTTAATGATGATTATTGTATATTTCCCCTCACAGATTCGCTAATGTGGATTTTAGACCTAGAACGTATGGGTGAGATAACTTCCCCCATTCCCTTCCCTCTCCCATCCTCTCCTTCCCATTTTTCCCTTCCTCTCCCTTCCTTTCCCCCTCCCCCATCTTTCCCTTTTCTTCCCCCTCAACCCATTAGCCTAGTTATTATTATACTGAGATGTTTTTGTGATAATTGTGGGACGGTGTTATCCCCCACCTGCATATGATGGCATTTTGACTGTGAGGCATTGATCATACTGTAATAGAATATATTTAGTTTCACAGCATAGTTATAAAGGCTCTCCACAAGTCCCCCATACATATATCGTTCTACTGTAGTATTGCTGTCCATTTGAGCACCGCTAGTCCTGATGTACACATTAACATTTCTAATTTACTAAGGGCAACCTCTATGCCCTTTTCAGTCCCAATATACCTACTGCGCATGCGCCAAGATCGTGATGTCATCCCGGACGCACGTAGCCTCCCGTGAGGCGGTACAATTTAGCCCCTTCATATACCAGAGCGCGCCAGTCACAGCGCACACATCCGGAAGCCGTCTCGATGCATGAGTCACAGGTACATGCTGGTCTCTCTTCCCTCTGTTTTTAAGTGTATACTGTCCCATACAGCAGGTGATATTAACAGACCAGGCGCCTTATTGCGCAATATATAACATATTAAGTGATACTCATGTGGACTTTTCTGCATATATATATGTACCCTATTACCCCCATTGCTATATGTGTGTTGATTATAGATTATATATCATGCTGTATGAAAGGGGCGGTACAATCCTTCAATCTTACCCCACTGGTACTTGCTTGTATAGATGATACCTACGCAATTGTTTTTCCTTTGCTTTTTTCTTTGCTATATATACCTGACCCACATCTTTTATTTATCTAGGAATTACATTTGTTACTCAATCATTATATGTATTTATAAGTGATCCTTATCTGCATGATTCTTTATAGATCCCTTGAAAAAGGTCAATCAATTGGCCGAAACGTTGGGACAAACTATACGACTTTAATCCATATGCTCCAATCCGGATATACTATACGCTAGATATATGATATGATGTAATACGTTTACTAATTAACCACTTCAGCCCCCCTAGCTTAAACACCCTTAATGACCAGGCCACTTTTTACACTTCTGCACTACACTACTTTCACCGTTTATTGCTCGGTCATGCAACTTACCACCCAAATGAATTTTACCTCCTTTTCTTCTCACTAATAGAGCTTTCATTTGGTGGTATTTCATTGCTGCTGACATTTTTTGTTATTAATCGAAATTTAACGATTTTTTTGCAAAAAAATGACATTTTTCACTTTCAGTTGTAAAATTTAGCAAAAAAAACGACATCCATATATACATTTTTCTCTAAATTTATTGTTCTATATGTCTTTGATTTAAAAAAAATGTTTGGGTAAAAAAAAAATGGTTTGGGTAAAAGTTATAGCGTTTGCAAACTATGGTACAAAAATGTGAATTTCCGCTTTTTGAAGCAGCTCTGACTTTCTGAGCACCTGTCATGTTTCCTGAGGTTCTACAATGGCCAGACAGTACAAATACCCCACAATTGACCCCATTTCGGAAAGTAGACACCCTAAGGTAATCGCTGATGGGCATAGTGAGTTCATAGAACTTTTAATTTTTTGTCACAAGTTAGCGGAAAATGATGATTTTTTTTATTTTTATTTTTCTTACAAAGTCTCATATTCCACTAACTTGTGACAAAAAATAAAAACTTCCATGAACTCACTATGCCCATCACAAAATACCTGGGGGTGTCTTCTTAACAAAATAGGGTCACTTGTGGGGTAGTTATACTGCCCTGGCATTTTAGGGGCCCGAATGCGTGAGAAGTAGTTTGAAATCAAAATCTGTAAAAAATGGCCGGTGAAATCCGAAAGGAGCTCTTTGGAATGTGGGCCCCTTTGCCCACCTAGGCTGCAAAAAAGTGTCACACATCTGGTATCGCCGTACTCAGGAGAAGTTGGGCAATGTGTTTTGGGGTGTCATTTTACATATACCCATGCTGGGTGAGATAAATATCTCGGTCAAATGCCAACTTTGTGTAAAAGTTGGGAAAAGTTGTCTTTTGCCAAGATATTTCTCTCACCCAGCATGGGTATATGTAAAAAGACACCCCAAAACACATTGCCCAACTTCTCCTGAGTACGGTGATACCAGATGTGTGACACTTTTTTGCAGCCTAGGTGGGCAAAGGGGCCTACATTCCAAAGAGCACCTTTCCGATTTCACCGGCCATTTTTTACAGATTTTGATTTCAAACCACTTCTAACGCATTCGGGCCCCTAAAATGCCAGGGCAGTATAACTACCCCACAAGTAACCCCATTTTGGAAAGAAGACACCCCAAGGTATTTCTTGATGGGCATAGTGAGTTCATGGAAGTTTTTATTTTTTGTCACAAGTTAGTGGAATATGAGACTTTGTAAGAAAGAAAAAAAATATAAATAAATCATCATTTTCCGCTAACTTGTGACAAAAAAATAAAAAATTCTAGGAACTCGCCATGCCCCTCACGGAATACCTTGGGGTGTCTTCTTTCCAAAATGGGGTAACTTGTGGGGTAGTTATACTGCCCTGGCATTCTAGGGGCCCTAATGTGTGGTAAGTAGTTTGAAATCAAAAATGTGTAAAAAATGACCTGTGAAATCCTAAAGGTGCTCTTTGGAATGTGGGCCCGTTTGCCCACCTAGGCTGCAAAAAAGTGTCACACATTTGGTATCGCTGTACTCAGGAGAAGTTGGGCAATGTGTTTTGGGGTGTCTTTTTACATATACTCATGCTGGGTGAGAGAAATATATCGGCAAAAGACAACTTTTCCCATTTTTTATACAAAGTTGGCATTTGACCAAGATATTTATCTCACCCAGCATGGGTATATGTAAAATGACACCCCAAAACACATTGCCCAACTTCTCCTGAGTACGGCGATACCAGATGTGTAACACTTTTTTGCAGCCTAGATGCGCAAAGGTGCCCACATTCCTTTTATGAGGGCATTTTTAGACATTTGGATCCCAGACTTCTTCTCACGCTTTAGGGCCCCTAAAATGTCAGGGCAGTATAAATACCCCACATGTGACCCCATTTTGGAAACAAGACACCCCAAGGTATTCAATGAGGGGCATGGCGAGTTCATAGAAATTATTTTTTTTTGGCACAAGTTAGCGGAAATTGTGAGAAAAAAACAAAAAAAAAAACAATTTCCGCTAACTTGTGCCAAAAAAAAATAATTTCTATGAACTCACCATGACCCTCATTGAATACCTTGGGGTGTCTTCTTTCCAAAATGGGGTCACATGTGGGGTATTTATACTGCCCTGGCATTTTAGGGGCCCTAAAGCGTGAGAAGAAGTCTGTAATATAAATGTCTAAAAAAAATTTACGCATTTGGATTCCGTGAGGGGTATGGTGAGTTCATGTGAGATTTAATTTTTTTACACAAGTTAGTGGAATATGAAACTTTGTAAGAAAAAAAAAAAATAATTCCGCTAACTTGGGCCAAAAAACTGTCTGAATGGAGCCTTACAGGGGGGTGATCAATGACAGGGGGGTGATCAGGGAGTCTATATGAGGTGATCACCCCCCTGTCATTGATCACCCCCCTGTAAGGCTCTATTCAGATGTCCGTATGTTTTTTACAGATCCACGGATACATGGATCAGATCCGCAAAACACATACAGACGTCTGAATGGAGTCTTACAGGGGGGTGATCAATGACAGGGGGGTGATCAGGGAGTCTATATGGGGTGATCACCCCCCTGTCATTGATCACCCCCCTGTAAGGCTCCATTCAGACGTCCGTATGTGTTTTGCGGATCCGATCCAAGTATCCGTGGAGCCGTAAAAAACATACGGACGTCTGAATGGAGCCTTACAGGGGGGTGATCAATGACAGGGGGGTGATCAATGACAGGAAGGTGATCAGGGAGTCTATATGGGGTGATCACCCCCCTGTCATTGATCACCCCCCTGTAAGGCTCCATTCAGACGTCCGTATGTTTTTTACAGATCCACGGATACATGGATCGGATCCGCAAAACACATACGGACGTCTGAATGGAGCCTTACAGGGGGGTGATCAATGACAGGGGGGTGATCAGGGAGTCTATATGGGGTGATCACCCCCCTGTTATTGATCACCCCCCTGTAAGGCTCCTTTCAGATGTCCGTATGTGTTTTGCGGATCCGATCCATGTATCCGTGGATCCGTAAAAAACATACGGACGTCTGAATGGAGCCTTACAGGGGGGTGATCAATGACAGGGGGGTGATCAGGGAGTCTATATAGGGTGATCCCCCCCCTGTAAGGCTCCATTCAGACGTCTGTATGTGTTTTGCGGATCCGATCCATGTATCTGTGGATCCGTAAAAAACATACGGACGTCTGAATGGAGCCTTACAGGGGGGTGATCAATGACAGGGGGGTGATCAGGGAGTCTATATGGGGTGATCACCCCCCTGTCATTGATCACCCCCCTGTAAGGCTCCATTCAGACGTCCGTATGTGTTTTGTGGATCCGTAAAAAACATACGGACGTCTGAATGGAGCCTTACAAGGGGGTGATCAATGACAGGGGGGTGATCAATGACAGGGGGGTGATCAGGGAGTCTATATGGGGTGATCAGGGGTTAATAAGGGGTTAATAAGTGACAGGGGGGGTGTAGTGTAGTGGTGTTTGGTGCTACTTATTACTGAGCTGCCTGTGTCCTCTGGTGGTCGATCCAAACAAAAGGGACCACCAGAGGACCAGGTAGCAGGTATATTAGACGCTGTTATCAAAACAGCGTCTAATATACCTGTTAGGGGTTAAAAAAAACGCATCTCCAGCCTGCCAGCGAACGATCGCTTACCTTCTGATCCTGTGAACGCGCGCGCCTGTGTGCGCGCGTTCACAGGAAATCTCGCGTCTCGCGAGATGACGCATATATGCGTGACTCTGCTGTTAAAAAGCATCAATTGATTCTGGTGTGCCACGAATTTTCTATTTTGATACGAGACGACCTACGTCCTCCGTGAGCACCCAACCTCATAGGGTGTGCAGATCTCATCATCCTTTTACAAAGCCGTATTTATGGCCTAAATGTGACAGTGACTTATGCGCGTGTAATCACAGATGTGCAATATATAAGAGGGTTTTTTTCACCCCAGTAACCAAAAAGCTGTATTTCTGTCCTAAATGTGACAGTGACTTATGCACGTGTAATCACAGATGTGCAGTATATTAGAGGCTTTTTTCACCCCAGTATGCCAAAGCCTTATTTCTGTCCTAAATGTGACAGTGACTTATGCACGTGTAATTACAGATGTGCAGTATATTAGAGGGTTTTTTCACCCCAGTAACCAAAAAGCTGTCCTAAATGTGACAGTGACTTATGCACGTGTAATACCAGATGTGCAGTATATTAGAGGCTTTTTTCACCCTAACCAAAAAGCTGTATTTTTGTCCTAAATGTGACAGTGACTTATGCACGTGTAATCACAGATGTGCAGTATATTAAAGGGTTTTTTCACTCCAGTAACCAAAAAGCTGTATTTCTGTCCTAAATATGACAGTGACTTATGCACGTGTAATCACAGATGTGCAGTATATTACAGGGCTCCAGATGGCGACCAAAATGGTCGCCAATGCGACTTAGAACTGCTAAATGGCGACAAGACTTTGTAGTCTTGTCGCCATTTGCGCCTAGACCATCCGCTCGCTGCTCTGCCTCTTAAAAAAAAAAAGGCTTTCATCCAGCAGACAGAGACACGCTGCAGCCGTCTGCTGGGTGAAGACCCGCCCCTCAGATTACCCGGCATAGAGGGTGGGCGGGGCTTGTGCTCCCGCTTCCAGCAGTCTGGCAAGTTTTGGAGTTGAGTCTGTGCTGTGGCGCTGAGCTGCTGGAGACACTTCAACTAGGGCCGCACAGTCCACGGCTGATAACACGAGGCGAGTCACCCGTATGCAGATTTATTAGTGTGTTTTATAGGACTGGGTCCTTATGGGGTCACAAGGAGAAGGCAGAGATCCGTAAGAACAAGTATAAGCACCGGCTGTGCTGCTTTAACACTCGGTGTCCTGGTCTGCATAGCACTGCCGGGGTCGCATGGCATTTTATTGATTTATGATGCTATGTAACCCTTAGAGGTCTGGAATGTACTGGATAACACTGACCTAATGCGGTCAGTGTTATCCAATACATTCCAGAACTGTATGGGTTACATAGCATCATAAATCGCTATAATGCTCTGCGACCCCGGCAGTGCAGAGCTCCTGCAGACAGACTCCGGTGTGAAACCAATTGACAAGGAGAGATTGCCGCCTATACTGCGATGTCCGTGCACGGCTCCTTACTGACACGGGGGTGATGGACAGAGAGGCCTTAACTGCTCCTTTCTGTGCCAAAGACATGTGGTAGAGTTAAAAAGAGGGAAAATGGCACTGAAGCAGCCTATAAGGGGTTAAGCACAGGCTAGTTCAGCTGCCAGAGGAGGTCCCCTAGCTTTCCTACATCTCTGCTTGCTGGCAGTGAATGGAAACCTTTAAGGTTGACATTGACAGACTGAATGTCCAGCCACAGTTACACAGTGAGCAGCACTAGAATATGGGCGATCTTTCCTCAAGAAACAACAGCAAACAAGAGGTTTTCATTCACTGACCGGCAAGCAGAGGGGTTGAGAATAAAGAGTAAAGCTCGTGTAGTATTATATTTTTAGCTGTTATATTTTTTCTTAATGTAAAAAAATTTAAAAAAGCTGCCCTCCCCCACCCCCACTGTCATGCTGGTCCCGTCAACACGTGATGCCTGCTGATGTGGTCATTGGTTGCAGTGGCGACTCTCAAGTGATTGGCCTTTTAAGGAGTGCAGTGGGGATAGTTTTTTTTAACCCATTCTGTGTCACATATAGAATAATACTGGTTTGAAACCCCTTAAAGAAAAATATAAAAATTACTCCTTAAAGGGTTTGGATACAGTAATTTCTGGACTTCAGACTGGCAGGACCTTTGTTGGTGATCATACTTGCCTGATGCCCAGTGCTGGATCCCGGCTCATTTGCTCCCCAGCCTTTGTTGCTTGTCTTGAGTCCCTTCATGAAAACCTCCTATTTGACGGTGTTACAGCCAATGACTGACCACTGCTTCCCATGCATTATGTTAAATGGTCATGTGACGCAAGGGGAGCAGATCTCCACCGTGGCCAGAGATTGTCTTGATGCCACTGCAGCCAAACGTTTTCATGGAGAAAGCCAAGACAAGCAGCGGAGGCCGGGAAGCGAATGAGCCGGGACCCAGCACCTAGGGATTATCAACGTGAATCTGGCTAGTCTGACAGGTCATGGAAATGAGTGTACAACTCCTTTAACTGCGTGGGCTGTAGCTTAGAAAACCCCATGCTCCTAAGCATCCCAGCTATAGTATGTATTTTAAATTTGGCGACTAAAAATTTAATTTGGCTCCTAAATTTTTCAGGTTAGGAGCCAATGGCTCCTTGATATTTTTTTTAGTCTGGAGCCCTGTATTAGAGGGTTTTTTCACCCCAGTAACCAAAAAGCTGCATTTCTGTCCTAAATGTGACAGTGACTTATGCACGTGTAATCACAGATGTGCAGTATATTAGAGACTTTTTTCACCCCAGTATGCCAAAGCCGTATTTATGGCCTAAATGTGACAGTGACCTATGCACGTGTAATCACAGATCTGCGGTATATTAGAGGCTTTTTTCACCCCAGTATGCCAAAGCCGTATTTATGGCATAAATGTGACAGTGACTTATGCACATGTAATCACAGATGTGCAGTATATTAGAGGGTTTTTCACCCTAACCAAAAAGCTGTATTTCTGTCCTAAATATGACAGTGACTTATGCACGTGTAATCACAGATGTGCAGTATATTAGAGGGTTTTTTCACCCTAGTAACCAAAAAGCTGCATTTCTGTCCTAAATGTGACAGTGACTTATGCACGTGTAATCACAGATGTGCAGTATATTAGAGGCTTTTTTCACCCTAACCAAAAAGCTGTATTTCTGTCCTAAATGTGAGTGACTTCTGCATGTGTAATCCCAGATGTGCAGTATATTAGAGGCTTTTTTCACCCTAACCAAAAGCTGTATTTCTGTCCTAAATGTGACAGTCACTTATGCTTGTCTAATCACAGATGTGCAGTATATTAGAGGGTTTTTTCACCCCAGTATGCCAAAGCTGTATTTATGGACTTGCAGATAGCCTATGCTGTTGCACTATCGTTGCATAAAATGGCTGCCAATCATGTATTTATATTGACTAACTGAAGAAAAGAAAGTTCGTTTTCAGCAGTAGTTGGCTCAGGGCAGGCTTAAAAAAAATTGTGCACTGCACCCACAAAACACTTTTTCTGTAGATCGCTGAGTACATAAACCAGTTCTTGATAAGATTTCTCCCTGATCTCTCCCTCACAGCAGCTGCAGCCTCTCCCTACACTAATCCAAGCAGAGTGACGGGCGGCGCTTCGTGACTCCAGCTTAAATAGAGGCTGGGTCACATGCTGCAGTTGGCCAATCACAGCCATGCCAATAGTAGGCATGGCTGTGATGGCCTTTTGGGGCTAGTAGTATGACGCTTGTTGATTGGCTGCTTTGCAGCCTTTCAAAAAGCGCCATAAAAATCCGGGTGCCGAAAACTTTACAGTTCGGGTTCGCTCAACTCTACACTTGAGTACAAGAATGGATGGTTGAGGCTGGTATAAATGTCTATTCTGCACAAGGTACGGACAAGGCCTGTGGGATCCATGCCTGGTTCATTGTAATAAACGTAAGCTTGTCCACATTGGCTGCGGCCTGTGATAATGCTCTCTGCCGTGCTAAACACACGTTCAAACTATACACTGGCTGCAGGGCAGGTTAGCACCTCCAAGGCTGACAAAGCTAACCCTGCCTTCTCAGGTGCTGGCGGTGCCCCAGCTGCGTTGGCGACCTCTTCCTCCTCCTCTGCCTTCGCCTTGTGCTTCCACTGTGCCCCCGCTGTCAGGTGGGAATGCCATCATCAGCGTGCGCTTGTAGTCACGCATCTTCCGATCAGTAACAGATGTTTTCACTAAATTTAGTTTCCTGTCAGCAATTCAGAGCAGGGGTTCATTCACGGCAAAAGGGGGTTTATGTCACCCAGCAATAGAACAGAGGATTTTGAGAGAACGAGGCCCATGTCACCCAGGCACAGCAGGGGTTCATTCACGGCAAAAGGGGGATCTTGTCACCCAGCAATAGAACAGAGGATTTTGAGAGATTTAGGCCCATGTCACCCAGGCACAGCAGGGGTTCATTCACGGCAAAAGGTGGTTCATGTCACCCAGCAATAGAACAGACGATTTTGAGAGATTTAGGCCCCTGTCACCCAGGCACAGCAGGGGTTCATTCACGGCAAAAGTGGGTTCCTGTCAGCCAGCAATAGAACAGAGGATTTTGAGAGATTTAGGCCCCTGTCACCCAGGCACAGCAGGGGTTCATTCACGGCAAAAGGGGGTTCATGTCACCCAGCAATAGAACAGAGGATTTCGAGAGATTTAGGCCCCTGTTACCTAGGCACAGCAGGGGTTCATTCACGGCAAAAGGGGGTTCATGTCACCCAGCAATAGAACAGAGGATTTTGAGAGATTTAGGCCCACGTCACCCAGGCACAGCAGGGGTTCATTCACGGCAAAAGGTGGTTTATGTCACCCAGCAATAGAACAGACGATTTTGAGAGATTTAGGCCCCTGTCACCCAGGCACAGCAGGGGTTCATTCACGGCAAAAGTGGGTTCCTGTCAGCCAGCAATAGAACAGAGGATTTTGAGAGATTTAGGCCCCTGTCACCCAGGCACAGCAGGGGTTCATTCACGGCAAAAGGGGGTTCATGTCACCCAGCAATAGAACAGAGGATTTTGAGAGATTTAGGCCCATGTCACCCAGGCACAGCAGGGGTTCATTCACGGCAAAAGGGGGTTCATGTCACCCAGCAATAGAACAGAGGATTTTGAGAGATTTAGGCCCCTGTCACCCAGGCACAGTAGGTGTTCATTCACGGCAAAAGTGGGTTCTTGTCACCCAGCAATAGAACAGAGGATTTTGAGAGATTTAGGCCCCTTTCACCCAGGCACAGCAGGGGTTCATTCACTGCAAAAGGGGGTTCATGTCACCCAGCAATAGAACAGAGGATTTTGAGAGATTTAGGCCCCTGTCACCCAGGCACAGCAGGGGTTTATATACGCCAAAAATGGTAAAATGTCACCCGACAATTGAAAATAAGAATTTTTTCAATTTATGGCACTAAAATTGGCACTTTTTTGCATTAAAATGGCTCTAAAATAGTCCTTGACTAGAGGGATGTAAAAGGCAGTAAAATGTGCTTAAGAGCATGGCAACTGCTCTGCAAACAAATGTGGATAGGGAAATAACAATTACAAATTATTAACCTGCAACTCAGAGAAGGAGGTGGATATGGAGTCGGAGGTTGAGGAGGCGGTGAATGTGGTGTTGTAGGTGGAGGCAGCAATGGAGGAGGAGGAGGTAGCCAACAATGTGTGTTTTTTATTTATTTATTGGGGTAGGTAGCCCCCAAAATATTGGGACAAATAAAAAAAAAAGAAAGAATCATTGCACTTGACTTGAGTACAAGAATGTATGTTTGATGGTGGTATAAAGGTCTATTCTGCACAAGGTACAGACAAGTCTTGTGGGATCCAAGCCTAGTTCATTTTAATGAACGTGAGCTTGTCCACGTTGGCTGTGGACAGGCGGCTGCGCTTGTCTGTGATGATGCCCCCTGCTGTGCTAAACACATGTTCAGATAATACACTGGCTGCAGGGCAGGCCAGCACCTCCAAGGCGTAAAGGGCAAGCTCAGGCCATGTGCCCAATTTGGAGACCCAGAAGTTGAAGGGGGCAGACCCGTCATTCAGTATGTGTAGGCATGTGCACACATAGTGCTCCACCATGTTGGTGAAATGCTGCCTCCTGCTAACACGTTCCATATCAGCTGGTGGTGCTGGTTGTTGTGGCGTGCTGACAAAGCTTTTCCACATTTCGGCCATGCTACCCCTGCCTTCTGAGGTGCTGGCGGTGCCCCAGCTGTGTTGGCGACCTCTTCCTCTGCCTTCGCCTTGTGCTTCTACTGTGATCCCGCTGTCAGGTGGGAATGCCACCAGCAGTAGGTCTACCAGCGTGCGCTTGTACTCGAGCATCTTACGATCAAGCTCCAGTGACGGAATTAAGGACGGTACGTTGTCCTTGTAACGGGGATCCAGCAGAGTGGCCACCCAGTAATCAGCACAAGTTAGAATGTGGGCAACTCGGCGGTCGTTGCGGAGACACTGCAGCATGTAATCGCTCATGTGTGCCAGGCTGCCCAGAGGCAACGAAAAGCTGTCCTCTGTGGGAGGTGTATCGTCTGTGTTCTCTGTATCCCCCCATCCATGCACCAGTGATGGCCATGAGCTGGTCTGGGTGCCACCCTGCTGTGAACATGGTTCCTCCTCCTGCATCTCCTCCTCCTCATCCTCCTCATCCTCATCCTCCAGAACTGTGCCCTGGCTGGACAATTGTGTACCTTGGGTTTGTGGGTGCAGGAACCCACCCTCGGAGCCACTTGGGAATGACTGGCCGGAAACCCTACGAAATGATCACTCTTCCTCCTCCTCCTCCTGTGCCACATCCTCTTCCATCATCGCCAGGAGCGTTTTTTCAAGGAGGCATAGAAGTGGGATAGTAACGCTGAGAACGGCGTTATCGGCACTGGCCATGTTGGTGGAGTACTCGAAACAGCGCAACAAGGAACACAGGTCTCGCATGGAGGCCCAGTCATTGGTGCTGAAGTGGTGCTGTTCCGCCGAGCGACTCACCCGTACGTGCTGCAGCATGTGCAAGGTGGAGTTCCACCTTGTGGGCACGTCGCATATGAGTCGGTGAGCGGGAAGGCCGAAGTTACGCTGCAGCGCTGACAGGCGAGCAGCAGCAGGGTGAGAACGCCAAAAGCGCGCACAGACGGCCCGCACTTTATGCAGCAGCTCTGACATGTCGGGGTAATTTTTAAGGAATCTCTGCACCACCAAATTCAGCACATGCGCCAGGCAAGGGATGTGCGTCAAACCGGCTAGTCCCAGAGCTGCTACGAGATTTCGCCCATTATCGCACACCACTAGGCCGGGCTTGAGGCTGACTGGCATAAACCACTCAACAGTATGTTGTTCAAGGCCCGTTCACAGCTCCTGCGCGGTGTGGGGTTTGTCCCCCAAACAGATAAGTTTCTAAACTGCCTGCTGTCGTTTACCCCTGGCTGTGCTGAAGTTGGTGGTGAAGGTGTTACGCTGACCGGATGAGGAGCTGGTAGAGGATGAGGAAGCGGAGTAGGAGGACGAAGCAACAGTAGGCAAACTGAAGCGCCCTGCAATCCTCGGTGGTGGAAGGACATGCGCCAAACTGCTATCCGCCTCAGGCCCAACCTCCACTGCATTTACCCAGTGTGCTGTTATGGAGATATAACGGCCCTGACCGTGCTTACTGGTCCACGTATCCGTAGTCAGGTGCACCTTGCCACAAATGGCGTTGCGCAGTGCACACCTGATTTTTTCCCCTACTTGGTTGGGAAGGGAAGGGATGGCTTGCCTTGAAAAGTAGTGGCGGCTGGGAATGACGTACTGTGGGACAGCCACTGCCATAAGGCCTTTAAAACTATCCATCTCCACCAGACGGAATGACAGCATTTCAAAGGCAAGTAATTTAGAAATTCTGGCATTCAAGGCTAGGGATCGCGGGTGGGTAGGGGGGTACTTCCTCTTCCTTTCCAGCGTTTGGGATATGGAGAGCTGAACGCTTCAGTGTGTCATTGTGGAGATGCTTGGTGACCCAGGTGTTGGTGTTGCTGGCAGATCCTCTGTTTGTGGGGTGCCAGGTGGCACTGTCACTCCAGAGGTGGATGAAGAGGCCGCGACTGCAGCAGAAGAGGAAGCAGGAGGAGCCAGAGACCTTTCTTGGTTTTTGAGGTGTCTACTCCACTGCAGCTCCAGCTTTGCACTTAAATGCCTGGTTATGCAGGTTGTGCTCAGGTTGAGAATGTTTATGCCTCGCTTCAGGCTCTGATTGCACAGCATGCAAACCACTCGTGTCTTGTCGTCAGCACATTGTCTGAAGAACTGCCACGCCAGGGAACTCCTTGGAGCTGGCTTTGGTGTTTTCGGTCCCTTGCTGCGGTGGGCAGTAGGAGGCGTACTGTCTAGAGGACGGCCGCTCCGCTTTTGCACCCTGCTCCCTCTTCTTCTGTGCTGGTGGCTCTGTGCGACCACCGCCTCTTCCTCCGAACTACATCGGTCACTCGCATGACCTTGATTCCATGTGGGGTTGAGGACCTCATCGTCCTCCACATCATCTTCCACCCAGTCTTCACCCCTGACTTCCTTGTCGGTCTGCACACAGGTGGCACCTGTGTTTCATCATCATCCGAGACGTGCTGCGATGGTCCTCCCATGTACTCATCTTGAAAAATAAGTGGTTGGGCATCGGTGCACTCAATCTCTTCCACTTCTGGGGCAGGGCTAGGTGGATGGCCCTGGGAAACCCTGCTAACAGAGTCATCAAAAAGCAGAAGAGACTGCAGCATGACTTGGGGCTCAGACTGCTTGGCTGATTTGCAAGGGGGTGAGGTGAAAGACTGATGGACATCGGCTGCAGGTGCCAACTGTGGTCTTTCAGCAGGAGACTTGGTGGGAGACAATGTGAAGGAACTGGATCCACTGTCAGCAACCCAATCTACTATTGTCTGTACTTGTTCAGGCCTCACCATTCATAGAGCAGCATTAGGCCCGACCAAATACAGCTGCAGGTTTTGTCGCCTATTCGCACCTGAGGAAGGGGTTTCACTTGTGCGTGTAGCTGGCACAGATCGACCACGTCCTCTCCCTGCAACAGGAGCTCCACCAGCAGCACCACGACCTGGGCCATGTCCCTTATTTGACACTCTCCTCATATTTTTTACATTTAGGATCTTGCCCTAAATGGGTGTTTAATTAATAGTAGAATAAAACGACAGTATGTAAAGGGTGTATCTCACACGGCCTGAACCAGACTAGGAGTCAATAAAATATTTTTTTGCCCAAAATGGCTGTATTTCAAATGCCCAATTCAAAGCCCTGTATGTAGAGGTAGTATCTCAGAGGACTTGAACCTCTGTAGGCCTGCAGTAAATATATCTTTGCACAAAATGGCTGTATTTCAAATGGCTGAATCAAACCCCTGTATGTATAGGGGGGGATCACACGGTCTGAACCAGTGTAGACTTGAAGTAAATATATCTTTGCACAAAATGTCTGTATTTCAAATGGCTGTATTTCAAATGCCTAATTCAAACCCCTGTATGTATAGGGAGAATCTCACACGCCCTGAATCAGTGTAGGCCTGAAGTAAATATATCTTTGCACAAAAAGGCTGCATTTCAAATGGCTGTATTTCAAATGGCTGAATCAAACCCCTGTATGTATAGCGGGGATCTCACACGCCCTGAATCAGTGTAGGCCTGAAGTAATATATCTTTGCACAAAAAGGCTGTATTTCAAATGGCTGTATTTCAAATACCTAATTTAAACCCCTGTATGTATAGGGGGGACCACACACCCCCTGAATTAGTGTAGGCCTGAAGTAATATATCTTTGCACAAAAAGGCTGTATTTCAAATGGCTGTATTAAAAATGCCTAATTCAAACCCCTGTATGTATAGCGGGGATCTCACACGCCCTGAATCAGTGTAGGCCTGAAGTAAATATATCTTTGCACAAAAAGGCTGTATTTCAAATGGCTGTATTTCAAATACCTAATTTAAACCCCTGTATTTATAGAGGGGATCGCACACGCCCTGAATCAGTGTAGGCCTGAAGTAAAGATTTCTTTGCACAAAATGGCTGTATTTCAAATGGCTGTATTTCAAATACCTAATTTAAACCCCTGTATGTATAGAGGGGATCTCACACGCCCTGAATCAGTGTAGGCCTGAAGTAAATATATCTTTGCACAAAAAGGCTGTATTTCAAATACCTAATTCAAACCATTGTATGTATAGGGAGGATCACACATGCCCTGAATCAGTGTAGGCCTGAAGTAAAGATTTCTTTGCACAAAATGGCTGTATTTCAAATGGCTGTATTTCAAATGGCTGAATCAAACCCCTGTATGTAAAGGGGGATCTCACACGCCCTGAATCAGTGTAGGCCTGAAGTAAATATTTCTTTGCAAAAAATGGCTGTATTTCAAATGCCTAATTCAAACCCCTGTATGTATAGGGGGGATCTCACACGCCCTGAATCAGTGTAGGCCTGAAGTAAAGATTTCTTTGCACAAAATGGCTGTATTTCAAATGCCTAATTCAAACCCCTGTATGTATAGGGAGTATCTCACACGCCCTGAATCAGTGTAGGCCTGAAGTAAAGATTTCTTTGCACAAAATGGCTGTATTTCAAATGACTGAATCAAACCCCTGTATGTATAGGGGGGATCACACACGCCCTGAATCAGTGTAGGCCTGAAGTAAATATATCTTTGCACAAAAAGGCTGTATTTCAAATGCCTGATTCAAACCCCTGTATGTAGAGGTGGAATCTCACAGGGCCTGAACCTCTGTAGGCCTGAATTCATTATTGGTGCACCAAATGGCGGTATTTAAAATCTCTGAATGTAACCCAAATGTATTAAGGGTGTATCTCACAAGGACATCTGCATCAAAGGCTGCCAACTAAATTTTTTGTGCCCAAACGACTGTTTGTTTAACAACTGAATTTGACAGCAGTATATAAGCCTGTAATTTCACACGTGCTGAAAATAGTGTTTTTTGTCAAAAAAGTGTGTTTTTCAAACCCCAGAAAATGATGGGTATATTTCTAGCTTAAATTGGACACTGACTAATACAGATGTTGTAGATTGCCCAAAAAGTGTTTATTTGCTAAAAGAATATGAATGCTATATATATTAAACTTGAATTTAACACTTGCAGATCTGGAAAATACTGTTTTTTTAAAAAAAAACTTGTGTTTTTTAAACCCCAGAAAATGATTGGTGTATTTCTACCTTAAATTGCACACTGACTAATCCAGATCTTTGCCCCCAAAAAATTGTGATTTGCAATGTCCCAAAAGCTCAGATGCAGTGCTGGTGCACTGAGCATGCATAAAATGGCCGCCGCCACCCAACTAACAGAATTATAAAAGTTATTTTTTATTTGGTCAATGGCTTCAGGGCAGGGTAAAACGATTGTGTCCTGCACCCACACAACTATTTCTAGGTAGATCGCTGAGTTAGATTCTCTCCTAGTCTCTCCCTGAAATCACAAGTCCAGCAGCATCCTCTCCCTACACTTGTAACAGCAGAGTGACGTACAGCGCTACATGACTCAAGCTTATATAGGGCCTGGGTCACATGCTGCTCTGGCCAATCACAGCCATGCCATTAGTAGGCATGGCTGGGATGGCCTCCTGGGGCAAGTAGTATGACGCTTGTTGATTGGCTGCTGTGCAGACTTTCAAAAAGCGGCAAGAAAGTGCCGAACACCGAACCCGAACCCAAACTTTTACGTAAATGTTCGGGTTCAGGTCCGGGGTTCAAAAATCCTAAAGTTCGGTACGAACCCGAACTTTACAGTTCGGGTTCGCTCAACCCTACTCTCAGACACATAAAGAAGGTAATACACTTTACCTGGTCTTACCTGGAAAGGGGGCTGTGGAGCTCTGAGGAGGAAGTGTTCGTTCAGAGTCCTCCTCTGTCTACGGTCACTGAAGTACTTGGGATGAGGTCAGTAGGCAGATCTCAGCAGTTGAAGGACCTGCAATGATGTCACGT
The DNA here is from genome assembly GCF_905171765.1 of Bufo bufo. Taxonomy (NCBI): domain Eukaryota; kingdom Metazoa; phylum Chordata; class Amphibia; order Anura; family Bufonidae; genus Bufo; species Bufo bufo. Next base: position 415,788,989 of record NC_053390.1, read on the forward strand.
CCATGTGATCAGTGGATGAAGAGGCGGGGCTTAGCAGTGGAGAGAACATACTGCAACTGATTCAATGTAAGAGGCTGAGAGCCTGGGATATGCTGGGAGCTGTAGTTCTCCTGCTTGGAGGGAGGGAGTGGTTATTTGCTTAGCACTATAGCTTTGAAGGGAGGGGAGTGATGTTATCTACATGGAGGAAGCTGTATTTAAATAGCGATGTACCGTAATTTACATGGGACTGTACATTGGAATAGTCTGTAGATAGTGATGTTATGTACATCGGACTGTATGTTGGAGGGGCTGAAAGGAGGGGAGCGATGTTATTTAGCGTATAGATAGGGATGAGCTACCGCTTGCAGCGTTTTGGTGTCCGTCTGACGAAACTGCGCCAAACAGATCCATCCTTGCACACAATGTAAGTCAATGGGAACGGATCCGTTTTCACTGCCACAATATGGCACAATAGAAAATGGATCCGTCCTCCATTGACTTTCAATGGTGTTCAAGACTGATCCGTTTTGGCTATGTTACAGATAATACAAACGGATCCGTTCTGAACAGATGCATGCAGTTGTATTATCTGAACGGATGCGTTTGTGCAGATCCATGACGGATCCGCACCAAACGCGAGCGTGAAAGTAGCCTTACATCAGGGCCTGGCTTAAAGAAACATATGTTACTGTAGTATAGAGAGAGTCCTTTGATTTTTTTATAAAATGACAACCTAAACCTGTTTAGGAAAAAGCTGTACTGGTATGATTTTCATTTCCTGATCATCTTATTTACAGGAAACATTTGGGTACGTTAAAAGGACACATACAGCATATTTCTATATTCTATATACACTCACCTAAAGAATTATTAGGAACACCTGTTCTATTTCTCATTAATGCAATTATCTAGTCAACCAATCACATGGCAGTTTCTTCAATGCATTTAGGGGTGTGGTCCTGGTCAAGACAATCTCCTGAACTCCAAACTGAATGTCAGAATGGGAAAGAAAGGTGATTTAAGCAATTTTGAGCGTGGCATGGTTGTTGGTGCCAGACGGGCCGGTCTGAGTATTGCACAATCTGCTCAGTTACTGGGATTTTCACGCACAACCATTTCTAGGGTTTACAAAGAATGGTGTGAAAAGGGAAAAACATCCAGTATGCGGCAGTCCTGTGGGCAAAAATGCCTTGTGGATGCTAGAGGTCAGAGGAGAATGGGCCGACTGATTCAAGCTGATAGAAGAGCAACGTTGACTGAAATAACCACTCGTTACAACCGAGGTATGCAGCAAAGCATTTGTGAAGCCACAACACGCACAACCTTGAGGCGGATGGGCTCCAACAGCAGAAGACCCCACCGGGTACCACTCATCTCCACTACAAATAGGAAAAAGAGGCTACAATTTGCACGAGCTCACCAAAATTGGACTGTTGAAGACTGAAAAAATGTTGCCTGGTCTGATGAGTCTCGATTTCTGTTGAGACATTCAAATGGTAGAGTCCGAATTTGGCGTAAACAGAATGAGAACATGTACCCATCCTCTGATGGCTACTTCCAGCAGGATAATACACCATGTCACAAAGCTCGAATCATTTCAAATTGGTTTCTTGAACATGACAATGAGTTCACTGTACTAAAATGGCCCCCACAGTCACCAGATCTCAACCCAATAGAGCATCTTTGGGATGTGGTGGAACGGGAGCTTCGTGCCCTGGATGTGCATCCCTCAAATCTCCATCAACTGCAAGATGCTATCCTATCAATATGGGCCAACATTTCTAAAGAATGCTATCAGCACCTTGTTGAATCAATGCCACGTAGAATTAAGGCAGTTCTGAAGGCAAAAGGGGGTCCAACACCGTATTAGTATGGTGTTCCTAATAATTCTTTAGGTGAGTGTATATCAATTTATAAAACAAAAAATGGATGTATTATGAGATAATAATTATTTCTTTTTATGGGTTTATTGGGGATATCTATATCACAGACATCATCCAATATTAGGAACCCTCTCTATGCGCCAGAATGGTGGGACACTCAGTACAACTGGCTCCCACTTTGAAAGACTTGGGCCAGAGCTCTCATGTAATATTGAATTTGAACTGGAGTGTCAGCTGTTTGGTAAATGTCTTCCCTGACAAGGAGCTGTCCATGATGGGACAGGTTCTTTGAAACAAGTTTTTGTGTTGTTCAGAAAGTAAAGGCCTATACTCAGGATAGATTGTTTAGAAAGTAAAGGCCTATACTCAGGATAGACCAATACTAACTGATCTGTTTTGCAACACCCTGCACCCGGCCATTCAGCTGTTGCTGTAGCTCTGTCACTGGAAGTCGGCACCGGATCTACACATCAATGTGAACATTGTTGTAGACGGAGCTCGCAACTACAGTGCTGCTCCCATTGACTTCCATAGCATTATCACTTCTTGCCAAAACTTTACAGTTAGCAAATGCAGTCAGGCATTCACCAACCCCAAACTCATCCATAAGACTGGCAGAAAGAGAGGCACGATTCATCACTCCACAGAACACGTTTCCGCTGCTCCAGTATCCATGGGCAGCATGCTTTACACCACTCCGTCCAACACTTGGCATTGTGCTTGGTGATGTAAGGCTTGCATGTAGCTATTCAGCCGTGGATACTCATGCCATGAACCTCCCGATGCACAGTTTTTGCGCTGATGTTGATGGCAGAGGAGATTTAGAGCTCTGCTGTTATTTGAGTCAGCAGAGCCTTGGTGACTTTTATGCACTTTTACGACTTTTATGCACTTTTATGTACCAGTTTCAATGAACGCACCCTGAACGCATCCGGACCTGAAAGGGGCCTAAATGACAGTTAACCTTTAACTTTGTACATTGCAGTGAGCATGTTTTCCACAAACCATCATACTATTAGGCCCCTTTCACACGGGCGAGTATCCCGCGCGGATGCGATGCGTGAGTTGAATGCATTGCACCCGCACTGAATCCTGACCCATTAATTTCTATGGGGCTGTGCACACGAGCGGTGATTTTCACGCATCACTTGTGTGTTGCGGGAAAATCGCAGCATGCTCCTCTTTGTGTGTTTTTAACGTAACACAGACCCCATAGAAATTAATGGGGTTGCGTGAAAATCGCAAGCATCCGCAAGCAAGTGCGGATGCGGTGCGATTTTCACGCACGGTTGCTAGAAGACGATCAGGATGGAGACCCGATCATTAATTATTTCCCCTTATAACATGGTTATAAGGGAAAATAATAGCATTCTGAATACAGAATGCATAGTAAAATAGCGCTGGAGGGGTTAAAAAAAATAATAATAATAATTTAACTCACCTTAATCCACTTGCTCGCGCAGACGGCATCTCCTTCTTTGCTGATTGTAGGAACAGGACCTGTGGTGACGTCAATCCGGTCATCACATGATCTTTTACCATGGTGATGGATCATGTGATGGACCATGTGATGACCGGAGTGACGTCACCACAGGTCCTGTTCCTACAATCAGCAAAGAAGGAGACAGAAGGAGATGCCGGCTGCGCGAGCAAGTGTATTAAGGTGAGTTAAATTATTATTTTTATTTTTTTAACCCCTTCTTATTTTACTATGCATTCTGTATTCAGAATGCTATTATTTTCCCTTATAACCATGTTATAAGGAAAAATAATACAATCTACAGAACACCGATCCCAAGCCCGAACTTCTGTGAAGAAGTTCGGGTTTGGGTACCAAACATGCGTGATTTTTCTCACACGCGTGCAAAACGAATTACAATGTTTTGCACTCGCGCGGTTCCCGCAACGCACCTGCACATTTTCCCGCAACGCCCGTGTGGCCTAAGGCCTCTTTCACACCGGCATGTCTGGATTAGGTCCGGATGAGTCCCGGTGCATTGCGGCAAACCCGCGCGAGTAGGAACGCAATTGCAGTCAGTTTTGACTGCGATTGCGTTCCGATGTTCAGTTTTTATCGCGCGGGTGCAATGTGTTTTGCACGCGCGTGATAAAAAACCGACTGTGGTACCCAGACCCGAACCTCTTTACAGAAGGATGTTCGGGTTCGAGAAGTTCGGCCGAATCAGGCTTCACATCAGCCCAAACTGGAACAGTCCCTTGTCATATATTTAGGCCCTGGCACCCAGACAGAGGAGAGAGGTCCCATAGCAGAGATTCAGGCTTCATGTCATAGCAGAAAATCATGCTTCACGTCACCCAACACTGGAACAGGCCACTGTCAGATATTTTTACGCCCCGGCACCCAGACAGAGGAGAGGTTCATTCAACTTTGGGTTGCCCCGCAATATAATGGTAAAATGAAAATAAAAATAGGATTGAATGAGGAAGTTCCCTGGAGTACAATAATATATGGTTAAGGGGAGGTAGTTAATGTCTAATCTGCACAAGGGATGGACAGGTCCTGTGGGATCCATGCCTGGTTCATTTTTATGAACGTCAGCTTGTCAACATTGGCTGTAGACAGGCGGCTGCGTTTGTCTGTAATGACGCCCCCTGCCGTGATGAATACACGTTCAGACAAAACGCTGGCCGCCGGGCAGGCCAGCACCTCCAAGGCATAAAAGGCTAGCTCTGGCCACGTGGACAATTTGGAGACCCAGAAGTTGAATGGGGCCGAACCATCAGTCAGTACGTGGAGGGGTGTGCACACGTACTGTTCCACCATGTTAGTGAAATGTTGCCTCCTGCTAACACGTTCCGTATCAGGTGGTGGTGCAGTTAGCTGTGGCGTGTTGACAAAACTTTTCCACATCTCTGCCATGCTAACCCTGCCCTCAGAGGAGCTGGCCGTGACACAGCTGCGTTGGCGACCATTTGCTCCTCCTCTGCTTTCGCCTTGGGCTTCCACTTGTTCCCCTGTGACATTTGGGAATGCTCTCAGTAGCGCGTCTACCAATGTGCGCTTGTACTCGCGCATCTTCCTATCACGATCCAGTGCAGGAAGTAAGGTGGGCACATTGTCTTTGTACCGGGGATCCAGCAGGGTGGCAACCCAGTAGTCCGCACACGTTAAAATGTGGGCAACTCTGCTGTCGTTGCGCAGGCACTGCAGCATGTAGTCGCTCATGTGTGCCAGGCTGCCCAGAGGTAAGGACAAGCTGTCCTCTGTGGGAGGCGTATCGTCATCGTCCTCCGTTTCCCCCCAGCCACGCACCAGTGATGGGCCTGAGCTGCGTTGGGTGCCACCCCGCTGTGAACATGCTTCATCCTCCTCCACCTCCTCATCCTCGTCCTCCAGTAGTGGGCCCTGGCTGGCCACATTTGTACCTGGCGTCTGCTGTTGCAAAAAACCTCCCTCTGAGTCACTTCGAAGAGACTGGCCTGAAAGTGTAAAAATGACCCCTCTTCCTCCTCCTCCTCCTGGGCCACCTCCTCTTCCATCATCGCCCTAAGTGTTTTCTCAAGGAGACATAGAAGTGGTATTGTAACGCTGATAACGGCGTCATCGCCACTGGCCATGTTGGTGGAGTACTCGAAACAGCGCAACAGGGCACACAGGTCTCGCATGGAGGCCCAGTCATTGGTGGTGAAGTGGTGCTGTTCCGCAGTGCGACTGACCAGTGCGTGCTGCAGCTGAAACTCCACTATGGCCTGCTGCTGCTCGCACAGTCTGTCCAGCATGTGCAAGGTGGAGTTCTACCTGGTGGGCACGTCGCATATGAGGCGCTGTAGCGCAGACAGGCGAGCAGCGGCAGGATGAGAACGCCGGAAGCGCGCACAGACGGCCCGCACTTTATGCAGCAGCTCTGACATGTCGGGGTCGTTGTGAATGAACTTCTGCACCACCAAATTCAGCACATGCGCCAGGCAAGGGATGTGCATCAAACCGGCTAGTCCCAGAGCTGCAACGAGATTTCGCCCATTATCGCACACCACCAGGCCGGGCTTGAGGCTCACCGGCAGCAACCACTCATCGGTCTGTTGTTCTATACCCCGCCACAACTCCTGTGCGGTGTGGGGCCTGTCCCCCAAACATATGAGTTTAAGAATGGCCTGCTGACGTTTACCCCGGGCTGTGCTGAAGTTGGTGGTGAAGGTGTGTGGCTGACTGGATGAGCAGGTGGGAGAAGAGGAGGAGGAAGCCGAGTAGGAGGAGGAGGCAACAGGAGGCAAAGAATGTTGCCCTGCGATCCTTGGCGGCGGAAGGACGTGCGCCAAACAGCTCTTCGCCTGGGGCCCAGCCGCCACTACAGTGTGCAGTTAGGGAGATATAGCGTCCCTGGCCGTGCTTACTGGTCCACGTATCTGTGGTTAGGTGGACCTTGCCACAGATGGTGTTCCGCAGTGCACACTTGATTTTATCGGATACTTGGTTGTGCAGGGAAGGCACGGCTCTCTTGGAGAAGTAGTGGCGGCTGGGAACAACATACTGTGGGACAGCAAGCGACATGAGCTGTTTGAAGCTGTCTGTGTCCACCAGCCTGAATGGCAGCATTTCATAGGCCAGTAGTTTAGAAATGCTGGCATTCAGGGCCAGGGATCGAGGGTGGCTAGGTGGGAAATTACGCTTTCGTGTGACATGGTTGAGATGCTTGGTGACGGAGGTGGTGGTGGTGTTTGTGGTACATCCTCTGTTTGCTGGGCGGCAGGTGCCAACGTTCCTCCAGAGGCGGAGGAAGAGGCCGAGGCGGCAGCAGCAGAAGAGATAGCAGTGGGAGCCTGAGTGAGTTCCTTGTTTTTAAGGTGTTTACTCCACTGCAGTTCATGCTTTGCATGCAGGTGCCTGGTCATGCAGGTTGTGCTAAGGTTCAGAACGTGATTGCCTCGCTTCAGGCTCTGATGGCACAGCGTGCAAACCACTTGGGTCTTGTCGTCAGCACATTGTTTGAAGAACTGCCACGCCAGGGAACTCCTTGAAGCTGCCTTTGAGGTGCTGGGTCCCAGATGGCGGTGGCCAATAGCAGACGGACTCTCTTAGGGGTGGGTGTTCTGTTTTTGCCCACTGCTCTCTATTTTGCTACGCTGTTGGCTTGGTTTCACCACTGCCTCTTCTTCCGAATTCTGAAAGTCAGTGGCACGACCTTCATTCCATGTGGGGTCTAGGACCTCATCGTCCCCTGCATCGTCTTCCACCCAGTCTTCCTCCCTGACCTCCTGTTCAGTCTGCACACTGCAGAAAGACGCAGCAGTTGGCACCTGTGTTTCGTCATCATCAGAGACGTGCTGAGGTGGTATTCCCATGTCCTCATCATCAGGAAACATAAGTGGTTGTGCGTTAGTGTATTCTATCTCTTCCACCCCTGGGGAAGGGCTAGGTGGATGCCCTTGGGAAACCCTGCCAGCAGAGTCTTCAAACAGCATAAGAGACTGCTGCATAACTTGAGGCTCAGACAGTTTCCCTGATATGCATGGGGGTGATGTGACAGACTGATGGGCTTGGTTTTCATGCGCCATCTGTGCGCTTTCTGCAGAAGACTGGGTGGGTGTTGAGGGAAGTGACATGTTCAGATATACATATGTATATATGCCCTGACATATATGCATATGTATATATGTATATATATATGTATATATAGGCCCTTCTTCTGGGTCCGTTCAGTTGGGATGTGGTACACATATAGAGATGTATGTGTGCCCCCTGGCCAGCATGCATCTCTATGTATGTAAGCCATATGGGTACATATATATCTATAGATGTAGCCCAGACATCTATGGATGTATATGGGCCCCTATAATATAGGAGGGCTTATTCCTGCCCCTATGTTAATATAATGTCCGTTCATATATGCGTATAGATGTGCCCCAAGCATCTATAGGCATATATGCCGGAATCCCGCCGAAGTGCGCCTGCCAGGTGGGTGGAGGAGACCGACAGTTGGACAATTATGTCCAGCGTCGGCCTCTACAAAGGACAGAGGATCAATAAGATCCTCTGCCCTTTGTCACCATCTCCGGCCGCGCCGGAGATGGTGCGCCTAACAGAGACATGGGAACAAAGAGTTTCCATGCCCCTGTGAGTGGCTGACCTCCGGCGCTGTAATTACAGCGCCGGAGGTAAGCGTCCGCTTCACAGGCGGGAGGATCAAAGGATCCCCCCCCTGGAAGCGCGCTCCGAGATCCTCGGGCCGGTGCGGTGACGTCACATCACCACGCCGGCCCACGGGTTGAGGCCGGCGGTGCGCATGCGCACGGCGCCAAGAGGAGGACTGTGAGCGGGCGCCGTGAAGTTTAAATAGACCAGCGGCGCTAAGCTCTGCAGTCAGGTAAGTCCACCAGCAAGCGAGGCATCCCCTGGACCAACGAGCCCCCCTGGACAACGAGCATTATAACCGCTAAGTATATCCCCTTCCCTATACCACCAACGATATATATATATATATATATATATATATATTTATATTACATATATATATATATATTATCCCCTGATTCCCCTGCCTTCCCTGTAGTCCCCTGAGTAACCCCTTATACCACCAATGATCCCCTGCCCCTGATTAACCCCTCATATCCCCTGCATTTCCTGTAGTCCCCTGATTAACCCCTTATACCACAAACGATCCCCTGATTAGCCCCTAACCCTCACCCCACCAACCTCTGTGTTCCCCTATAGCCCTGGTTTCCCCATAACCCCTGGTAACCCTTACCTTCCCCTGCCCTGAGCCTAATCCCACTGTGTTCCCCCAGGATCCTACCCCTGACACCCCTTCCCGGCTGCCCGGCTTATCCCAGCAGCAGCAGTGTCTGGATTTACCCCTTGTTATTCCCGTAGGGAGAGTATATTGACAGGATTGGGTGGGCTTCTGGTAAATGTATGTATGTGTATTATAGTTAGATACTGGGGAGGAATTGGGATTGTGTTAGCGTAGACAGAACCGTATTAGTGTGTGTACTTACATTGCTGTGGGACGCCATAAACTACATATACCTATTCCCTTTGATATAGATATATATAGTTGGAAACATAAATCCGTCGTAGTAGTAAGGCGCGACAGCAATAGTTGTAGTGTATTGTTGGTACTGTATTATTAGTGTATTATGTATGTTATGTTCGGTAAGGATTAATAAATACCGTCATATTTATACCTATTGTGTAACGTGTGGTTACTAGCGGTAGTTAGTAAGGCGCATGCAGCTAGTTTAGTGGTTAGTGTAAGGCAATCAGTAGCAATTTGTTGTTAAGTAAGGCATAAATAGGCGGAGGTATCATAAGACGACCCACGCCTATTTATGAATATTAATTAATGGGATTGGCATAAACACCAATAATTAATATCCCCTTTAACAGTGGGAGATAATGTGAACGTGCTGGATCCACAGTCGGCCACCCAATTGACTAATGCCTGTACCTGCTCAGGCCTTACCATCCTTAGAACGGCATTGGGCCCCACCAAATATCGCTGTAAATTCTGCTGGCTACTGGGACCTGAGGTAGTTGGTTCACTAGGACGTGTGGCTGTGGCAGAACGGCCACGTCCTCTCCCAGCACCAGAGGGTCCACTAACACCACCACGACCATGTCCGCGTCCCTCACTAGATGTTTTCCTCATTGTTACCGTTCACCACAATAAGAAAAAAATTATTTGGCCCAATGTATTGAATTCAAATTCAGGCCTTTTTTTACAGGCACCTAACACTATCTGGCTATCTATTTAGGTACCGTATTACACTAATACAGGCACAACGACAGATTTAGCTGAATATAAATTGTAGGCCTATTATTTAGGCGCTGGGTGACAGGTATACGTTTACGGACAGAATTAGACTTGGAAATGCACGGTAGCGTGTGAAGTTATTGAGGATGACACTATCCACACCTTAAATCTAATATACCCTTCTATGGATCGATTTAAACTTGGCCTGATACAGCAGAAAAAAATTATTTAGGGAATTGCTAAGTTGGGAATTGTATTCAACCCAGAACAAAAACTGTGCTTCGGCAGACAGCAGACAGTAATACAATTGGCTAGCCACAGCTGAAACACCAGATTTAGGCTACTGCTATTTTGGCAATTGTATTTTACCCCTCAATAAAATAGCAAGCACAGCCAAGCCCCTGATGTAGGATATAGCAAAAAAATAACCACACTATTGATGGTTAAATGGACTTGGTGGCAGCTTGTGCTGGCGCACCACAAGACACAAAATGGCCGCCGATCACCCAAGAAAAAAGTGACAGAAAAACGCTCTGGGCAGCCTAAAAACAGTGAGCAATTAAATAGCAGCAGTTCAATGATCCACAGCTGTAGATTGATCACTGAATTAAGTGTTTTTGCAGAGTTAATCACTGTCTAATCTGGCCCTAACAGCAGCTGCAACCTCTCCCTACACTGATCAGAGCAGAGTGACGTGCGGCGCTACGTGACTCCAGCTTAAATAGAGGCTGGGTCACATGCTGCACTGGCCAATCACAGCCATACCAATAGTAGGCATGGCTGTGATGGCCTCTTGGGGCAAGTAGTATGACGCTTGTTGATTGCCTGCTTTGCAGCCTTTCAAAAAGCGCCAAGAAAGTGCCGAACACTGAACCCGAACCCGGACTTTTACGAAAATGTTCGGGTTCGGGTCCGTGTCACGGACACCCCAAAATTTGGTACGAACCCGAACTATACAGTTCGGGTCCGCTCATCCCTAGTAGTGACGTCATCAAAGGTCTTATTGCTCACAGTTAAAGACAGAAGAGATGCCGGGCTGCGCGAACAAGTGGATTAAGGTGAGTTAAATTTTTTTACATTTTTTTTAACCCCTCCAGCCCTATTTTACTTAGCATTCTGTATTCATAATGCTATTATTTTCCCTTATAACCATGTTATAAGGGGAAATAATAATGATCGGGTCCCCATCCCGATCGTCACCTAGCAACCGTGCGTGAAAATCGCACTGCATCCGCACTTGCTTGCGTATGCTTGCGATTTTCACGCAACCCCATTCATTTCTATGGGACCTGCGTTACGTGAAAAATGCACAAAGAGGAGCATGCTGCGATTTTCACGCAACACACAAGTGATGCATGAAAATCACCGCTCGTGTGCACAGCCCCATAGAAATAAATGGGTCAGGATTCAGTGCGGGTGCAATGCGTTCAACTCACGCATCGCATCCGCGCGGAATACTCGCCCGTGTGAAAGGGGCCTTATGGCTCAGTGATGGTGCTTCATTTTACAGCCAACACCAAGTTCTCTCTCAATATTTCAGTGGCACAATCAAGATTAACAATAGACAGTTGTTTTATGATTTAGCAATGATGATAACACTATGGTATCCACGTAGAATCTGCATCAAAAGGGACAATGGAGAAAACCAAAGGCCAAAGAGAGATCCAATCCAGAAGAGTCTACCACCAACCTAATTTTCAAGAAGTTGACAAGATGAGTTAAAAATAAAAAAAGCCCCCATGGCTGAGATAAAAAAAAATAAAAAATTTATAGAGGACCTTGGCTTTCACCACTCCTGAAATGCCTGTATTAATAGCTTCATGCATTCCCCATGTAATAACAATTCTGAAGCATCTATTCTTATATGACTATGTTGTGCCATTCCTTTATTATTTCTACTAGAAGCTATGAATGAGTTGCTAGCAGTCTGCAGTAAGGATACAGAGGGGTGGTAACCAGTTGGGGGTGTGTGCCTGCACAGACTGACTCTATCCAATCAGTGCTGCCGTTTTCAGACTGTGCAGGTACACCCCCCCAACTGGTTACCACCCCTCTGTACCCTTACTGAAGGCTAATAGCAATTCATTCATAACTTCTAGTAGAAATAATAAAGGAATGGCACAACATAGAGCCATAAGAATAGATGCTCCAGAATTGTTATTACATGGGGAATGCATGGAGCTATTAAAACGGGCATGTCAGGAGTGGTGACAGGTCCTCTTTAAACTGGTAAATAGGCCTTATACCAGATAATCGTAGTGAAAAACCTTTATGGATTACATGTCTTGTTCTCCTTTAGTGCAGCCTACAATATAGGACAGATGTTTGGATCCAAAGTCCACTGTGTGCCATATACCTTTAGGCCACACACTTAAAGCAGATTGGTCTATATCCGTATTCACAACTAGAAGCATTATGGACCTTTGCTGGCTGCTCATCTTCTCATCCCCAACTAGAAGAATTATAGGCTTTGCAGATATGCCAGAATTAGTGCTGACCTCTCCATCTTCTCACTCCCAACCCAGAGTATTATAGGGCTTTGCTAGTATGATGTACCACTGTTGGCTAACCCCAGACTTTCTATTGCCCAGCGCATCTTCACAATCCCGACCAGAAGCATTAAAGGGCTTTGCTGGTGCCATACCACTGTAGGTCTTACCCAGACTTAATAATAGTCCTGCCAGGGGCGGACACAGACAGCAGAGGGCCCCTGTGCAAAGAATGTGCCTGGGCCCCCCCTCCCTAAACCACACATACAGACATACATACTTACAATCACAATCAGAAAGTCGCAAGAAATTCAGCAGGTTGGATTTTTTTGTAACTATCAGGTCATGGCCCCATTTACTTTTACTAGTTGCGGTGTAGAGTAGTGTTGCTTCAGGCTTTGGCTGCACAATGTGTGTTGCAGCCACAGCCACCTTGTGATGCTAGCCTAAGGGACCATTTAGACAGTCATATGTGTTTTGTAGTTCGCGAATTGCGGATCCGCAAAACACGGAGACTGGCCGCGTGTGTCCTATTGCGGACAAGAATAGGACATGTTCTATCTTTTTTAAAGAGCCGCGGAACAGGAGTACAGATGCGGACAACACGCAGTGTGCTGTCTGCACCAATTGCAGCCCCATTGAAATGAATGGGTCTTTTTCACACATCCTCACAGACTGTCATACATGCAGGCACTCTCAGATACACACTGTCATAAATGCAGGCACTCTCACATACACACACTGTCATACATGCAGGCACTCTCACATACAGGGAGTGCAGAATTATTAGGCAAGTTGTATTTTTGAGGATTAATTTTATTATTGAACAACAACCATGTTCTCAATGAACCCAAAAAACTCATTAATATCAAAGCTGAATATTTTTGGAAGTAGTTTTTAGTTTGTTTTTAGTTTTAGCTATTTTAGGGGGATATCTGTGTGTGCAGGTGACTATTACTGTGCATAATTATTAGGCAACTTAACAAAAAACAAATATATACCCATTTCAATTATTTATTTTTACCAGTGAAACCAATATAACATCTCAACATTCACAAATATACATTTCTGACATTCAAAAACAAAACAAAAACAAATCAGTGACCAATATAGCCACCTTTCTTTGCAAGGACACTCAAAAGCCTGCCATCCATGGATTCTGTCAGTGTTTTGATCTGTTCACCATCAACATTGCGTGCAGCAGCAACCACAGCCTCCCAGACACTGTTCAGAGAGGTGTACTGTTTTCCCTCCTTGTAAATCTCACATTTGATGATGGACCACAGGTTCTCAATGGGGTTCAGATCAGGTGAACAAGGAGGCCATGTCATTAGATTTTCTTCTTTTATACCCTTTCTTGCCAGCCACGCTGTGGAGTACTTGGACACGTGTGATGGAGCATTGTCCTGCATGAAAATCATGTTTTTCTTGAAGGATGCAGACTTCTTCCTGTACCACTGCTTGAAGAAGGTGTCTTCCAGAAACTGGCAGTAGGACTGGGAGTTGAGCTTGACTCCATCCTCAATCCGAAAAGGCCCCACAAGCTCATCTTTGATGATACCAGCCCAAACCAGTACTCCACCTCCACCTTGCTGGCGTCTAAATCGGACTGGAGCTCTCTGCCCTTTACCAATCCAGCCACGGGCCCATCCATCTGGCCCATCAAGACTCACTCTCATTTCATCAGTCCATAAAACCTTAGAAAAATCAGTCTTGAGATATTTCTTGGCCCAGTCTTGACGTTTCAGCTTGTGTGTCTTGTTCAGTGGTGGTCGTCTTTCAGCCTTTCTTACCTTGGCCATGTCTCTGAGTATTGCACACCTTGTGCTTTTGGGCACTCCAGTGATGTTGCAGCTCTGAAATAGGGCCAAACTGGTGGCAAGTGGCATCTTGGCAGCTGCACGCTTGACTTTTCTCAGTTCATGGGCAGTTATTTTGCGCCTTGGTTTTTCCACACGCTTCTTGCGACCCTGTTTACTATTTTGAATGAAACGCTTGATTGTTCGATGATCACGCTTCAGAAGCTTTGCAATTTTAAGAGTGCTGCATCCCTCTGCAAGATATCTCACTATTTTAGACTTTTCTGAGCCTGTCAAGTCCTTCTTTTGACCCATTTTGCCAAAGGAAAGGAAGTTGCCTAATAATTATGCACACCTAATATAGGGTGTTGATGTCATTAGACCACACCCCTTCTCATTACAGAGATGCACATCACCTAATATGCTTAATTGGTAGTAGGCTTTCGAGCCTATACAGCTTGGAGTAAGACAACATGCATAAAGAGGATGATGTGGTCAAAATACTCATTTGCCTAATAATTCTGCACGCAGTGTATAGGGACATTTTGGGTAATTCATCAAACTGGTGTAAAGTAGAACTGGCTTAGTTGCCCATAGCAGCCAATCAGATCTCACCTTTCATTTTTGACAGCTCTTTTGTAAATCCAGTTCTACTTTACACCAGTTTGATAAATGACCCCAATTATGTCTATTAGGGTCACTATTTTTTTTAGCAGTATAGTACCTGGGACATTGGGGAGTACCACGGGCATAGTATTGGGGGTGGCAGCAGGATGACACTGTGGAGACACTAGGATGGGGAGGTTGATGGAAAAATTGAGAAATCGAACATGTCTGTGTTACAAACTCTGTAGAGAGGAGATGCGGCTGAAATAATTTGTCATGGCGGTCTGGGTCAAACAGAGGAGAAGAGGAAAGAGAAGGTCTACATGACAGGAGATGTCCCTGGATGTAAGAGGTATGTGGTCACTATGACATGTAGAAAGTGTTTTTAAAGGAGAGTTACACTTTAAAGGCTATATTTGCTTGTCTTTCCAACCTGTTTTTTTTTTTCAGTTAAAAGGTTTGCCTTGGAATTCGATATGGATGGTCTATCCTCAGGATAGGTCATCAGTATCAGATTAGTGGGGATCCGACTCCTGACACCTCTGCTGATTAGCTGTTTGAAGAGGCCTACTGCGCTCAGCAGAGCTCCGGTGAGCGCTGCAGTCTCTTTATAGTTTACCAAGCACAGTGCTGTACATTAGACAGCAGCTATGCTTGGTATTGCAGCTCATCTCCTCTCACTTGAATGGGACTGAACTGCAACTAGGCCATGTGACTGATATACAGTGACATCACTTGCCTCCCAACAGTAAATTGGCAGGTGTATTGGGAGAAGAACGCCAGCCGATCTGATATTGATGACCTATCCTAAAGATAGTTTTATACACCTTGCTGGTACTGTATTACACTGCAGTTTCTCTGCGCGAGAATCTGCATGGAAAAAAAATGTGTAATCCGCAATCAGTGCAGGCAGGCTATGTGTGACTGTGTTGGTTGTGTAATATTTCTTTTGGGGCCCCACTTAAAATTTTGCCCAGGGCCACACTTTGTCTAAAACCGGCCCTGGCTACAAGGCCAAGGTAATCAGCTCCCTCGCTCCCCTTATCAGTCTGACATACAAGAGAGAGTTATGTTCCTTCTGAATTTGGGAGGTACTCCTGAAGGATGTCAACTTTGAGATAAGATGCTGCAGAAGCTTTTTAATTAGTAGAATTTTGTTAGTATGGTGTGGAAGTATTGCCTTTTTATGAATCACGAATCAAATCATTAGTTTCGATTTCCACCCTCTTGGTGATGTGCTAGATTTATCTGTTGTTATGTATAGTGTTATAAAAATGTATGTTTTTATGGAATAAAGGAGAGAATTTGATTCAGCAGTGTGCCTGTGTCAGCTCTCTGAGCGCTTATAAATAAAACTTCCATTGGAATCCCGACAATCATAGAGGTGGGGGTTTTGCCCCAACACTACTGATCATACAAATACACACTAGGGGTCTCGACTGGACCTTGGCTACCTCATCCAGCATCACATCTTTTAAGAAAAAGAAATACCTGTCCCTTGACCACAGGGAATATACTTGCTAGGCACATAGATGTGAGACCCCAAGGCCGGGAGCCGCAAATTAGGCCACTCTCAACAGCAAATGCAGAAACAGCCAACCAAACTAGTTAGCCGCAGCAAGCCTTCCAGATACTAAGGTCCAGCTATGCCTAAAGACAGATGCATCCAGCCTAACCAGGCATATAGATAAATGCAGTCAACCATAAAGGCAGAAGCAGACTGCCAAGCATGCAAAGGTGCTGAAGTAAACAGCCATGCAGGTATATGTATGTGGTTATCTGTTAGGGGTTAAGAAATGAAGTGTTCAAAGGCCAAATCAACAACTTAAACTTATTGGGACAAATTGCTGGAGTCAATATTGCTGGAGGTAATATTGCCATTATTTGCAACTAATTTCACATTGCCCAATGGTAATTTATTGATCAATTTCCACAAAAATTTAGCGACATTTTAAAAACTCAAAATGCATAAACATTTTTACTTCACTATTACAAACTGATGTGCATGGTGCAAATGGTTAATAAATGTGTCTCACAGCAGGATAGACTGTGGGAGGGATTTTATAAAGAGTGGCATTTCTAAAGCCAGCTTTAATTAAAAAGATATGCAGGCATACAATTATGGCTTTCAATTATCAAGATGTGTCAGCCTCTTAATAATTTTATTGTGTGTTCTGGAGGTTTGTGGGCCACAAAAATGAAATCTATGCTAGCAATGAGCTGGCATAGATTTCAGGTGTAATGTATAAAAAATAACAAACTCCCACAGACAAGAAGAGAAGTCTGGAACTAGGGCTAGAACCAAGTGATTTAACGGACTATGACGCCCTAGTTGATCTACTGGACGACAATGACCGCCCTCCAGGTCAGGGTCCATTCACGGATCTGAGGAGTAAAAGTACTAGAATGCCCCCGAAAACACTGGGTGAAGCCCACATTGACCTATTTCTCAGATCGGTAGTCCGTGATCTGGCGAGCATTGTACCCTCCCAGGGCTGTGGCAATAAGAACTATACACCGATAGAGATGGAAACGCTACGTAACTTAAGTATCAATAAAAACTTGATCTTTAAACCATCGGACAAGGGTGGTAACGTAGTGGTGATGTCTAGCCAACAATACTGTGACATGTGTCTATCTCTCTTATCCGATAGGTCAAGCTATGAGGTATTGAAGGTAAATCCAACCCACTCATATACACATAAACTATCTCAGATCCTACAGGAGGCCCTTGAGGGGAGACTTATTGACCGACAGGAACGCGAGTATCTGGGACCACCTAACCCCAGAGTAGACACTTTCTATTGCCTCCCTAAGATCCATAAGGGTACAGTCCGCCTTAAGGGTCCTCCAATAGTATCTGGGATAGGGGGCCTTACAGAGCATGTGGGTACATACATCGATAAGATCTTACGCCCATTTGTTATATCACTACCTTCTTACCTTCGTGACACAACCGATTTACTAAAAAGGATTGAGGGTATTACTGTGGATCCAGGGGTTTGGTTGGCCTCCATCGATGTGGAGGCGCTATATACATCTATCCCACACAACAAAGGTCTGGCTGCAATTAAGTAATTTTTGGATTCGAGATCGATCGATCTGAAGAACCACAACCATTTTGTCATCAGGTTGTTAGACTTCGCATTGAACCATAATTACTTTGTGTTCAATGGTCGCTTCTACCACCAGCTCAGGGGCACAGCGATGGGGAACCCATGTGCCCTGACATACGCCAATTTTCTCCTGGGCTGGTGGGAGGACACCATTGTGTTCACAGAGGAGATGACGAAATGGACCAGATATATGACATTCTGGTCGAGGTTTATCGACGACATTCTGTTACTCTGGTCAGGGACTCCTGATGATTTTAAAGGCTTCATGCAAGATTTAAATACAAATCATATTGGTCTATTCTTCACTTATGATTTGCAGCAAGAGACCATAAGTTTCCTGGATTTAAAGATTAGCAGGGGTATCAATAACACTCTAACGACAACCCTGTTTCGCAAGGAAAGCTCAACAAACAGCTTACTTAGGTGGGAAAGCTTCCATCCCAAGCCTTTGAAACAGGGCATCCCCAAAGGGCAGTTCCTGTGGATACGCAGAAACTGCTCAGATCATACTGACTTTAGCAGACAAGCCTCCACAATGTTTCACCGTTTTAAACAGAGAGGCTATTCTGATGACTGTCTATATAAGGCTTGGAACCATGCGGGGTCTATAGACAGATCTGTGTTAATTCACTCTGATGAGATGAAGCGGAAAACATCACAAGATGTTATAAGGATTATTGGGACCTATGACACTGAATCCAACCATGTCCGCAAAATAATAGG
The DNA here is from genome assembly GCF_905171765.1 of Bufo bufo. Lineage (NCBI taxonomy): Eukaryota > Metazoa > Chordata > Amphibia > Anura > Bufonidae > Bufo > Bufo bufo. The sequence continues at coordinate 415,807,299 of NC_053390.1, forward strand.
ACGGTATTGGTCACTATTAAAATCCGACCCGGACCTAACTGACCTCCTCCCCGAACGTCCATCGATCACTTTTAGACGTGTCCGGAGTATAGGAGACCAGCTGGTACATAGCCATTTTGAAGCACCTCCTTTATTGAAGTAGGTAGCTCCTTTATCAACACAAAACAAGACTGTATGTACACAGCTCGGAGTTTTGCGAACTGTAACTTGGTGTATATGGCACAATGCGGATGTGGCCTGAGATATGTTGGGAAAACTTGCAGGGCCTTTAAAAAGAGAATTTTGGAACATATAGGTGATGTTCGCCACAAACGCGACAAGCCACTGTCTAGACATGTTGTACTCCAACATGGAGCTGATCCGAATACGATACGTTTCTCCATGGTAGAAACGATTAAACACTCTATCAGGGGAGGGGACATAGATATTATTCTGAAACAAAAAGAATCACAATGGATCCATAGGTTAAATACTATGTCACCGGTAGGATTAAATGAGAACATTGATTATTCGTGCTTTCTATAGCCAACCATAATACATCTATACGGGAATTAGTGTACATTAGGATATAATGGTTATTTTAGATGGGGTAGATTTGTAGCCCTCCCCAGCATTATGTTCGCTTCACGTCCCCGATATGTAATCTACAAACATAAGGAACATCAATATTTCTGCCCACACTGTTTAGGCATAGAAATAGAATGAATAGCCAGAATATTTCTACCTTACATGTATAGTGAACTATAGATTTTCACCACCGGTAATCTGCATATGTGTTTTTTTCTAAAGAGACAACAGAAGTGCTTTAGCACTTTATTTATATATATGAAACGATGGCTGTATCCTGAAAATCGATGAGCGCACCTCGATCTCATATATATTAATCGATGGATGTATATCAAAAAAATCAATGGATGTCCCACGATTTTAAATACATAAATCGATGTTTGTATGCTATAAGAGGTATGGGTGTATATAGCATCATTAATAGCATTGGGTGCTTGACCATTCATGTCTACACATGATCCAGGAATCGCATGACTGTACAGTCGTGGCCAAAAGTTTTGAGAATTACATAAATATTGGAAATTGGAAAAGTTGCTGCTTAAGTTTTTATAATAGCAATTTGCATATACTCCAGAATGTTATGAAGAGTGATCAGATGAATTGCATAGTCCTTCTTTGCCATGAAAATTAACTTAATCCCAAAAAAATCTTTCCACTGCATTTCATTGCTGTCATTAAAGGACCTGCTGAGATCATTTCAGTAATCGTCTTGTTAACTCAGGTGAGAATGTTGACGAGCACAAGGCTGGAGATCATTATGTCAGGCTGATTGGGTTAAAATGGCAGACTTGACATGTTAAAAGAAGGGTGATGCTTGAAATCATTGTTCTTCCATTGTTAACCATGGTGACCTGCAAAGAAACGCGTGCAGCCATCATTGCGTTGCATAAAAATGGCTTCACAGGCAAGGATATTGTGGCTACTAAGATTGCACCTCAATCAACAATTTATAGGATCATCAAGAACTTCAAGGAAAGAGGTTCAATTCTTGTTAAGAAGGCTTCAGGGCGTCCAAGAAAGTCCAGCAAGCGCCAGGATCGTCTCCTAAAGAGGATTCAGCTGCGGGATCGGAGTGCCACCAGTGCAGAGCTTGCTCAGGAATGGCAGCAGGCAGGTGTGAGCGCCTCTGCAGGCACAGTGAGGCGAAGACTTTTCGAAGATGGCCTGGTGTCAAGAAGGGCAGCAAAGAAGCCACTTCTCTCCAAAAAAAACACATCAGGGACAGATTGATCTTCTGCAGAAAGTATGGTGAATGGACTGCTGAGGACTGGGGCAAAGTCATATTCTCCGATGAAGCCTCTTTCCGATTGTTTGGGGCATCTGGAAAAAGGCTTGTCCAGAGAAGAAAAGGTGAGCGCTACCCTCAGTCCTGTGTCATGCCAACAGTAAAGCATCCTGAGACCATTCATGTGTGGGGTTGCTTCTCATCCAAGGGAGTGGGCTCACTCACAATTTTGCCCAAAAACACAGCCATGAATAAAGAATGGTACCAAAACACCCTCCAACAGCAACTTCTTCCAACAATCCAACAACAGTTTGGTGAAGAACAATGCATTTTCCAGCACGATGGAGCACCGTGCCATAAGGCAAAAGTGATAACTAAGTGGCTCGGGGACCAAAACGCTGACATTTTGGGTCCATGGCCTGGAAACTCCCCAGATCTTAATCCCATTAAGAACTTGTGGTCAATCCTCAAGAGGCGGGTGGACAAACAAAAACCCACTAATTCTGACAAACTCCAAGAAGTGATTATGAAAGAATGGGTTGCTATCAGTCAGGAATTGGCCCAGAAGTTGATTGAGAGCATGCCCAGTCGAATTGCAGAGGTCCTGAAAAAGAAGGGCCAACACTGCAAATACTGACTCTTTGCATAAATGTCATGTAATTGTCGATAAAAGCCTTTGAAACGTATGAAGTGCGTGTAATTATATTTCACTACATCACAGAAACAACTGAAACAAAGATCTAAAAGCAGTTTAGCAGCAAACTTTGTGAAAACTAATATTTATGTCATTCTCAAAACTTTTGGCCACGACTGTAGACTCATTCGTATATGTTGGTCCGGTCAGCATTACTAACTGTTATCTGGATAATCGGGTGAAGAGTGGCTGACACAGTGTCCGCACACGATTATCCACTATGCGATCGTTAGTATCATGGCGCGCCCTCACGGGATCGGGGATGCAGTGACGCGATTCACGTCACTGCAATACACGCCCCTACCTGGTTACACATTACTCACGTCATCAGGAAGTGTCCCTCTAGATCAGGGGTACTCAACTAGTTTTATTAAAGGTCCGCATACCTGGGTCTGCAGTCAGGTGAAGGTCCGAGCTGAACGCCAACAGTAAAGATGCCATGCGATCATGTGATCCATGCGCGTGGGGCGCTCTGATGTTATAGTGGAGCACCCCGGGGAAGTCCCAGAATTAGTAATGGCCACATTAGTGCCCCAGTAAGAATAATGCCCCCAGTAAGAATAATCTCCCCATTAGTGCCCCCAGTAAGAGTAATGCCCCCATTAGTGCCCCCCTTCTCTGCTTTTGCAAAAAAAATAAAAACTAATTAGCATTCACCTGGCTGCGGTGAACATTCGCTGCTGACTGCAAGCTCAGGACCGGTGCTCCAACGTGATGACGTCTTGTAGGTCCTGTCCTGAGCTTCTAGTCAGCAGGGAGTGTTCTCCACAGCGTGAGCAAATGGAGGTGGAGGTACCGTAATTTTATTAATTTTTTTACTAGCACAAGTAGCGGTGGAGGTAAAGGCTGTACTAATGGGCGTTCCATGATGGAAGCACTCATTAGTAAGGGTACTTTCACACTTGCAGCAGGACGGATCCGACAGGCTGCTCACCCTGTCAGATCCATCTTGCCACTACTTCGCCGTGCCGCTGCTCTGTGCCCATCGACTATGATGGGGGCAGAGCTACGGCGCAGCACGGTGAGAGGCCGCCAGACTAAAAGTACTACATGTCCGACTTTTTCGTCTGGCGGCCTCACGCCATGCACTGCCATGCTGCGCCGTAGCTCCACTCCCGCTATAGTCAATGGGGAGTGGCAGTCCGGCGAAATAGCGGCAGGACGGATCTGACAGGGTGAACAGCCTGTCGGATCCGTCCTGCCGCAAGTGTGAAAGTACCTTAACAGTCCCTACAGGAAAATTCTGGCACCGGCAAGGGAACTAAAATACCAGCCTTGCTGGTGAACTACTGGCCGGGTGGCAACCCAAGCCACAGAACAGACATATGATAGTTTTGTTCCGCATCCAATTCCCATTATTGGGGGATTGGATGCGGCCCCTTAATTACAATGGGGCCACAAGAGATGCAGACAGCACACTGTGTGCTGTCTGCATCTTTTTCCGCTCCATTGAAACTAAGGGGTCCGCATCCAATGCCCCAATAATGGGAATTGGATGCGGAACAAAACTATTATGGTTTGATGGGGCTTTATCACTTTATTTAATCAGGTTACCTTTAATTTTAAAGAAGATGGCCCAGGAGAGATGGGAACACGACACTGACTGGAGTCCTTTCCTGCAGTCAGTGACGTGTTCGCGCCTCTCTGTAGCCCTCTCCACGCCCCTCTTCCTTCCCAAATGTGTTATTTATTTTATTGGTGGCAGTGGTGATGTCCCTCCCCTCTCCAGCAGCACGTAAGTGTCCTTTGGAGCTTGAAGCTCCCTTTACGTGCTGCCGCTGCTGCAGGGGAGGAGGGACCTGTGAGCGCACTGAGGGAGAAAGCTCCCTCCACGTGCAGGTGCCGGATGAAAGCGCTGGTGCCTGCATGTGGAGGGAGCCGTCTCTCACTGCGCCCCTGGGGCAGGAAGAAGTGCGCCGGTAAGCTCCTCCTCCTGCACGTACCAGAGTGTGCAGGAGAGGAGGAGCGCTACATGTCTCACTGCGCTCAGCGCTCTGGGAGTGGGACAGGAGGAAGTGCGCCGGTAAGCTCCTCCTCCTGCACGGTACAGTGTGCAGGAGAGGAGGAGCGCTCTGAAGGATGGCTGGGGTCCGGACAACTGGCGGCCGCGGTCCGTATTTGGACCGCGGTCCGCCAGTTGAGTACCCCTGCTCTAAATGATGACACTCCATCACGTGATCAGTAGGCGTGTTCACGTGGAGCACATGATATCGCAGGTCCACGCCCACCTACTGGGGAGAGCATACGGACGAAGATCCGAACGCCCACTTTACACCCCACCCACCTAATTAGTAGGGCGGGCTATTTAAACCACGCTCCAAGGAATGTGCCTCAGACTCCAGTAAATGGATGGGATCATCTATTCCAGTGATGTCGAACCTTTTAGAGGCCGAGTGCCCAAGCTGCAACCCAAAACCCACTTATTTATCGTAAAGTGCCAACACGGCAATTTAACCTAAATACTATAGTTCAATCTAGTATATATTCCATGTACTTTATCATTTAGCTATTAAAGCCTGCCTACATTCAATGCACTGCCTGTGCTGTTCATAGCGTGCCCTGCGCTGATGAATGGCAGGAAAAGTCTAAGGCATATTGGTACACCATAGACTTTTTTCACAGTGCGGGTGCCCACAGAGAGGGCTCTGAGTGCCGCCTCTGGCACCCGTGCCATAGGTTCGCCATCACTGATCTATTCCCTACCTGGGCACGCAAGTAACATCGTTTAAATTTGGATGAGATGGCGCATACTATTGTTTAAATGTGACCATACCTATGTATCCTGGAGTGAGACATGGTGTGATAGTCTTGTGACACCTTGAACTTGGCAGTTTTTTTTTTCCCTGCCAATGAGTCCCACTGAGAGTATACATGTGTCCTGTTTCTCCAATGCATGATAGGATGAGCTATTTGAATAGATTGGATATCTAAGGTTATCGATCATAAATGTCTGATGCATTGTCATCAAATGTTGATGGCCCATGATCAATCAGCTATCTTTACCTGATGGTGCCATCTTCACTTGAGTGTTGATGCCTGTTACGACACTGAGCCAAGTGTCCCCTGAGGAGCCCAATTTATTGAAGTGGGTGAAACGCGTTGAAACTAGGGTGCCTAGGTGTCCGCTGTTGCTCTGTGGCAGCGGTTTCAGGCATCTTGTTGAATTATGTTAGGCATCTGAATATTTGTAAATTGATAGTAATATCCGCTTGTGTTGGTTACACATAGATAACCACATTATATTGTGCTTACGACACGATCAAGAGCAGTGTTTATTATTTGTCAGGGTATCCACGGCTGTGGTGCTCTGTTGCTCTTTGTATCAATCATTTATTATTTTTTGTACCTAGGCTAGGCCCCTCCTATATATGGGCATCCTATACGGTTTAGCCCAGTACAACGTTATAGGGTCAGCCTAGGGCTTATCAGGAGGTTCCAGAATACGGGATTGCCCCTATCGGGGCGGCCATTCCGTTTTTAGGCAGGGACTACAAGGCTGAGGGTCAACCCTAGGGAGAGGCCCCAGACCGCACGATACCACCTTGCCTAAATGCTATATCCTCTAACCATCAATGAGGAAAACAAGCATTGCCATTGAGTATATGCAAGACATACCCCTGATGTGTCGCACTATATATATATTTTTATATTTTTATTTTTTTATTTCTTTATTTTCATTTTTATGTTTTGTTTGTCTGTGGGAGTTTGTTATTATTTATATATGACCAACATTAAAGGTTACGTTTTATAGCAGGAGGTACCCTGTGATTAAATAATTATACATACTGTACATACAACCTGTGATAATTACTCCCTCTGACGGGATATTGTCTTAGCTGTGATACAGGTGTAATGTATGCAAGCTTTCTGGTGCTCATATTGTTGAATGTGTCAGGCCGTGCATGTTCCTCCCGCTACTGCCCGCAATATGTTTTCTTTTTGTGTCAAAGGTGTTGGAAAATGGGGAAAAGTTGCACACTTTGGCGCAAAACTAGAAGCGTGCTAAAAAATTGCTACTTTTCTACACTATAAAGCAGATGCAGCACAATGATACATTGCCCTGATTATTTTGGAGTAACATATTCCAGAAAAAAGGTGCAAATTCATAGATAAATGTGGCTTTTGTCATGTTCCTCAAACCATTCCTGGACAACGTTTTGCAGCTTGAATCTAAATATGTTGGAAATCACTGCACTCTGGTTTAGGTAACGTTCAGGTAGTAGGTTCTCGGCCCTGATGGACAACATTATAAAGATGGATTCTGGGCTGCTCAAAAATACATGATACAGTCCACACTAATTTCTGCCACACTCCTCTAGTTGACCTCCACACCATACTGCAATGGATGCAATCAATCACCACTTTCCTGGTTGCTTGAGACAACTCCACTCTTTGCCACTCTCCCCAGTATCACCTTTCTAAAGCCTTATTCACATGTCAGTGTTTTGGTCAGTGATTTCCATCAGTGATTGTGAGCTAAAACCAAGAATGGAACCTGTAAAAATATAGAACATGTCCTATTCTTGTCCGCATTATGGGCCAGACGTTCCGTTCTGCAAAATTAGGAACACACATGGCTGGTATCCGTGTTTTGTGAACCGTAAAACAAGCAACAGTCGTGTGCATGAGCCCTAACTCCAAAGAAGCTCAAGATATATACTTAAATACATACTCATATTCCAATTTAAATAATATAATAATAAAACATATAGTCCATATCTCCTCCTTTGTACCTATAATCATCTACAAAATCAGTCAGTGACACAGTGTCTAGTCCTGATTACATACATGTCATAGCATGCTTTGCTATACCGACGATTCCTCCAATTTTGTCAAAAACAAATTAGCATACGTGGGGGCCACATTGGCGTCCATAGTAGTTCCTTGGTGTTGCTTGAGAAACAGTCCTCAAATTAAAAGTAGTTCTGTTCCAACACAATTTTAAAGGGAATCTGTCAGCTCTGAAACACGCCCCAAACTAGAGTATGCAGTGTATAGTGTAAGTGGTACTGATTATGTAATTTTTATCTTCATACTACATTCCAATGCTCTAACAAGCCAGCGGTAAAATGCACATAATGGAAAGGATCCAAGGAGGAGTCCTCTGAATATATTTTACTGCTGGTTTGTGGTAGCACAGTATCGGAATGCTGCCAAGATAAAGATTACAAAATCGGACTGGCCACCACTTACACTATTCACAACTTATTCTACTTCGGGGTGTTTCGGAGCTGACAAATTGTCTTTAAGTAAGGACAGGATGAATTCTCTCTGCTTGAACTCTATTTTAGCTTTAAGAAGTACAGATAAAATGCATTTAAAGGGGTTTTCCAGTTTCCGATATTGATGATCTATCCTCAGGATAGGTCATCAATATCAGGTTGGCGGGAGTCTGACTCCTGCACCCTGGCCGATCAGCTGTTTGAAGAGAACACAGTGCTACTGTGAGTGCAGCATTCTTTTCACTGTTTACATGCTTGCTGTTGACAATAAAGTGGTGAGCAGGTGTAATTACAACTCCTCTGTCCCTATTCACTTCAATGGGACAGAGTCTAACTACAACTACTCCTTCCCATTCAAGTGAATGGGATGTATAAGCTGTAATTACACCTGCTCACCGCGGCAATGTCAATGTTGAGCAGGTAAACAGTGAAGAGAATTCTGCACTTGCAGTAGTGCTGCGTTGTCTTCAAATAGCTGATTGGCAGTTGTGTTCTCTTCAAACAGCTAATGGGGAGTGCTGGGAGTTGGACGCTCATCGATCTGATATTGATGACCTATCATGAGGATAGATCATCAATATCGGATACCGGACAACCCCTTTAAGGTCTGTCTCATGGTCAATCAATATGGGCAAACTGCACACATCGAAAGACATTAAGAGTGCCCCAGCAGATACAATAATAGCTCTAATTTTGTCCAAAAAGTCCCTATGGTTTAAAACAAATAATTCAATAGATTTAAAGGGGTTGTCTCATCTCGCTGTTACTAATGCGAGATGAGACACAGTCACGACCACCACCCAATCCCGAAATGGGGGAGCACATTAAGTTATGCTATTTCTGAGTTAGGGAAACAGCATAGCTTGCTGTGCTATGCTGTCTCCAATGCCCCTCAATGGGAGCTACTGAAATAGCGAACACTGCTGTTTCCAGAGTGGTTGATGGTCGGGACTGTCCCCTATCTCACCTTAGTAATGACGAGATGAGACAACCTCTTTAACAAAAAGACAAATATACTTGATCCAAGAAGATAGACAAAAGGCTTAAGACAGACTATGTATTGGCGACAATTGTCTGAGGGGTGTATTCCTCAGTCCCTTGTGGATCTTTGGGAGGATATACAAAACAGGGTTGACTGGATTATCCTGAATCAGGAATTGATGTTGTTCCTGTTCCTTATAAAGCCTTATTGACAATATCCTTAATTTCAAGCTGGAAATAACATGTTAACTCTATCTCCATCTCCAAAGAATTTGTTCCAGATACTGGCCAAAAGTAAAGTCCTTTATTGAAGGGGTTGCGTCCCAAAATATATTCAAAATTTTTCAAACCAGCACCTGGCTCTGAATACTTTTGTAATTGCATATAATTAAAAATGTATTATAGCTAGTGAGCTATTCATTAAAATGTATCTGTATAGCGCCACCTGCTGTCTGTTCTTTACCTTATTTTTTGTCCGTCTCATTGAACTGGTTGAACATGCTCTGTTTAAATCTTCAACTGCCACCAACCATATGTTCTGTTAGAAGCTGTAGCAGCTACAGGGAGAGAGTTGTAGCAGAAAATCACGCCCCTGAGCTACCAGGCTGAAGATAATCGAGCAGGGACAATGAATGGGGAGATCTATGTGAGGTACAGGGCTTTGTTAGAAAGGTATTCTTGTGTACTATATGATGTCTGGTTTTCATTTTTTTACATCAATCATGGCATTACCCCTTTAAAGGGGTTGTCCGGGATCAAACTTATTTTTTTAAAAACAGCTTACTCACCGTTACTAGCCGAGTCTATGTTCCCCAGATGTTTTTAGGTAGCTTTTATACTGCAGCATGGCTCCTACAGTCCCCAACAGATTGTTTACATATCTGTTTATCTGTGCGATCACTTCCTGCCTCACTGCACTGTGGGTCCCAGCACATCGCGGCATCCCCCGGTTTCTACAATCTAACATCACGTCCCGGTACCCGCCCCCCTCATACATATTCATTCCTCATGCACATTACATCGGAGGAGTTTTCTATGCTAACTAGCATAGTGATCTCCCTCCATTCATTACAAAGCTCCATGCCCGGAGACGTCACCGGACCAGGGCTGTGGCTTAGCGCGATGTCGGCCGGCCTAGTTACCGCCCCTCCATCCACTCTGCATAATTACTTAGGCTGCCAGTGACATCACCGGGCTCCCTGAGCAGCGGAAGAGGAGACTTTGCTCGCCTGCAAGGGACCCGGTACGTCACTGAGAACAAGAAAACAGTGACTTCCGGCCATGAAAACGGGGCTTGAGAAATATGTGCAAAAGGTAGTACATGCCTGTTTGTAATGTGTAAGGCAGTCTAGTACTATTAGACCAATGTCCCCAATCCTGGACAACCCCTTTAAGGACCATTAACTCTTCATTCGACAGTGATTTGGAGGATATATTTACCACCAATTCGGTTGAGGATTTTCGTATCTCCCTAGTGATTCCTCAGAATGTGTTGTTGATAATGACTACTTCTACTCTTCCTCTGTTTTCACCATACACTAGATACTTTTCTAAATAAAAAGACCACCTTCATATATCAGCATTAATCATATAGTCAGTAGCACTTTGTATGGAGGGGGTTCTTCTTTAACCATCTGTTGTCTTGGAGAATGTAATCTCTGTTGGGGTCCATATTGCCCCATAGACGCTAGACGAAGCATAGTCTTCCATGTCTCTTGCTCACTTACTACATTTCATAGCCTCAATAGCATCCCAACATTTTCTCAAATTTGTTTAAACTCCTCCACAGGAGTTGCCTCCTGGATGTTTTTTTTTTCCAATTCACCACACTTCTTTGAGTCACCGCAATCTCATCCTGTAGAAACTACAAATTCTACTACTCCAATAATATTACATCCATAGAAAAATTGTCACATATTTGTTCAAAACGTTTACAATACATAGTATTATTCAGTAGTAATTCTGGAGTTAAATGTACTTGCATTCCAAGTGGTGTTTGACTGTGCAACAATCCAGGTGACCTTTTGAAGGACCTTGGAAGGATTGCTTCTGATAGTATGTCAGAGACAAAGCTGTATTTGGTGGTGCTTCACTATTGTGCACCTTTTCCTTGTGTCTTTGAAAGAAGATATATTGGGATAGTGAAAAAGGGTGGATTTTCCCCAAGCAACCAGGAAAGTGGCGATTGATTGCATCTATTGCAGTATGATGTGGAGGTGAACTAGAGGAGTGTGGAAGAAATCAGTTGTGGACACCTCAGATTTGAATGGTATATCATCTTATTTTAAGCAGCTTGGAAATAATCTTTATAATCTTGTACATTTGAAGAGGACCTACTTGACTAGATTCCTGCAGCTTTCACATTTGTAGACTCATCCAAAGGGTTTTCCAAGATATTTTTACAGATGACCTGTCCACCATCAGTATTTGATTGGTGGAGGTCTGACACCCCGGACCCCCTCTGATCAGCTGTTTGAGAAGGCACCAGCACTTGAATGGGATGTCACGCGGCCTAGGGAAAGCTGTGAATAGCGGGGGTAGAGGTTAGGTCACCAGTAAAAATATATTGGAAAACCACCTTAAAGGCTTTAAATATTTTATACTCAGCCCTGATGCAATTGTATGTTAAATTTGCACACACCAAACTTAGTTTTGAGTCTTTTTGTTAAAGGGAATGTCACCATGATCTTGGATAATTATCTTCAGTAACAAATGAGTAGTACTGCAGATACGATTCCCTTTAATTTCAAAAAGCACTTTGAGCAAATCAGATTTTACTTTCATTGACCTTCTTCAGACCATTTGCATAAATAATATGCAGTATGCATTTTATTTATAATAATGTATCAAATTAACTTTGTACAAAATGCAGATAATATACAATATAATATCTGATGCAACACAATGATCATGGAGAACAGTAAAGTTGATGAGGGGCTTACATAATATTAGGCAGGTGGGTTTAATGTCATGGCTGATCAGTGTATATGGGAAAATAAATGATACATCACAGCTTCCTGATTCTGTTCTTTTGCATAGAAAAACATGAATAAAGTGCAGAAAAACCTTATGTGACATACTCCTGCAATACTGAATGAACTTTCCATAACACATTTTATGTTGTAGTTTTGTACTAGTTGTCATATATACAGTGTTGTCTAAGTACAATACTTATCAGCAACCAGTAAAACCGGATAACATTCTGGTTACCTTGTAATGTACAAACTGTACCTCTTCACAAGGTTACTCAGCTGTACAGTAGAGCTGGTCATTAGTTAATGGTAGGGATCCATGTGTATGGGGGCAGGCTAACTATCCTTGGTGTCTGTTACCTGGGGAAACAAGAAATGGGCTGGTTTGTTTTCCTCTAGGAGAAAAGTTGTGACAAAGGTGTCTTCTTCTCTCCCCATGATATTGAAAGGCTTATGCAGTGGTATAATACTGATGACATATACTCAAGATAGATCATTAATATCAGATCGGTGGGTGTCCCCAGCACTCCTGCTGATCAGCTGTTTTAAGGAGTTCTGGTGCTTGTGCGAACGTTGCGTCCTCTTCAAGGTCACATCAATATTATACCACTGCACAACCCCTTTAAGTATGTGTGCTTATACATAAATCAAAATCTGTACTGCATTAGATAATTGTGTTATAGCAGACACAGGGTCATTGTGCAGTGACCCGGTGGCTCACTGCTGAAGAAGTTTAATGTGTCTTTATTGTGCACTTTGTGTCCCACAGGATGTATGTAGAGGAGCTAGAGTTAGGTTTTAGGCCTTGGACAGCTTCAGGTCCCCTACCATACCTAACAGACAGACTGTTAAAGTCTGTGCCACTCCAAAGGACCCCTGCCTTGCACCTTAAAACCCACTGACACCAAGGTCACCCCACCTATAACCAGGAAAGGGACCCTAAATAAAATCTGGGTGTTCCCCGAGGAGAAGAAAGGATGCATCCTTCCCTTCACTGCACTGCCCAGAGAGAGCCAGAGTGAGGACTGCCACTGTGAGCACTACTGCCTCCATTGTTGCCACTGCCACCACTCTCGTCCTCTCCCCTCCCGGCTTATTACAATAGCTTTCCTTCACTACAGTAGAGGCAAAGATTAAGGGTTCTTTTATACTGCAGTATGCACACGGCAATAATCTGGAACAAATTCCCAATCATTAACTGATCATGCAGCCACAGAAGAGTGGCATTTACATGCAGCAATCATCCTCTCTGTATGGGGATGAATGATCACAACAAACGTTTGGATTAACGTTTATCCCCAATAACTGTTCTAATGTTCGACCGCTTTAAAAGGGCTTTTAGTTTGCCGAACTAGCTCTGTTTATGAATAACAATACCCTGGTCAAGGCAAAGTGGCATGTCAGCGACCCCCTGGCACCCACATGCCCCACCAGCCCCCTAGTTATGCTCCTTAGCAGATGTCTTTTAAAGTAAACAACTGCTCAGTTGTATTCCAATATAAAAAGACAATCCCTTTGCACATGCCCTTCTATAAAGGTTATAGGGAGACTTCCTAGCAGTCTAAGATACTGAGAGAGTCTGGTACTTATGTACCTGGCTGGGGGGTGCAGGTGCCCTCCTGAATTCAACGGTGTGTCTGTACTCAGGATGATGATGCAGGTGAATACTTCAGCGACACATAAAAGACAATGGCTAACCGGCTCATGTTTCACCTTCATAGGCCACAAGTCACTAGGCCTGAAGCCTATGAAGCAGTAAAACAGATCAGACTTGAAGAGGCCTGTGGCATGCACAGCAGGTGGTGGTGTGGAACAGGACTTTTGTATTAGATTTTTTTTTTTAGCTTGGCCAGTTAATGACATTACTGGGGGCACTATAGTGGTCATTACTGGGTGCATTTTAAACACTGTCAGCACTGTAGGTGGGACTGGCTGCATTTTTAATACTGAAGACATTATAGGGGAACTGTAGGGCGCAGTACTGTGGCATTGTTAATGCTGGATTCACTATGGGGGAATTTTTTATATTGGGGCATTGTGAGGGCCTTATTATTACTGGAGGCATGATGGGGGCATTACTGGGGGCATTTTTAATACTGAGGCTTTATACGGGCATTACTAGGGCCACTATGGGGGAATTTTTAATAATGGAGCACTATCGAGGCATTATTATTACCGAGGCATAATGGGGGGCATTTTTATTAGTAGGGCACAATATGGGGAGCTCAGCAGGCACAGGTTTGGGGATGGCAGCAGAATGGGAAGTTTGTGTTGAGAAGATTGGAAGGATGATGGAAAAGTGAGGAGCCTAAGATATTAGTGTGCCAAACTCTGCAGAGACCAGAAAGAGAACGTTTACATTATAGGAGACACTACTCAATATAATAGGTATGTAATGCTGTCTTCTCCTGCATCTTTGGTAGCACGGAAAGACCAGGCAAGATGCTAAAGGTAGTGCTGGTTCGGTGCTGTGGCACATGTCTCACCTTCTCATCCCCCTCCTTCACATCTTAAAGGGATTTTCCGGGATTTTTATAATGATGACCTATCCTCAGGATAGGTCATCAATATCAGATCGGCGGTGGTCCGCCACCCGCCACCCCTGCTGATCAGCTGGATGAAGAGAATTCCACGTTCCTGTGAGCGCTGCCTTCCCTTCATTGTTTACCTGCTCGTAGACATTGCAGCAGCAAGCAGGTGTAAATAAAGAAGCCGTCCTACTCATTTCTATGGGACAGCTCTGTAGTATGCACTTGAATATGACGGAGCCATCCCATAGAAGTGAATGGGACGGCTCCTTGTAAATACACCTGCCCTGTTGCTCTAGATATACTTTGGGAATGTGATTCTTCTGCTTTGGACATTGGATTCAGCAGGTGAACTGATTTTGTGCTGTCCTTAGTACTTCCAGGGAGTGGGCAGGCCTAGACTGAGCAGGGATCAAGGTGAGCGGGGATTATCTGGTTTTGTCAGAGGACCTTTGTCTGCCCTGCGCAAGTGCATTGCACAGATGTTTTTTTTTTTTAAACACCACAGATAGCAAAAAAACAGACATTTATTGCGGACCGTCCATAAGTTTAAGGATGGTTGACAAGTATGATTTATCAATAGGGCAGAAAATCAAATATATATATTCATCTGTTCTTCTACCGTAGGACAAAAAACTGACTTATATAAAAGATTTGCTATTTACAGGACGGTTTTCATTGCCACATAATCATTTATACAGCTCTACTGGTGACTGAACGGTTATAAATAGTACTGTGGGGGCAGCCATAGCAAGCAATAGAAAAATCCAGAGACATGCACTGTAAGTATAATGGAATATAGCAGAATACCAACTGTGCATAGGAACAGCAGAATTTGAATTAGGAAAATGAACCACGCTGACTGTTCTGGATAGCTGGGTATGTATGGCAGCAGTTATATACATTTACTTAGATATATTGTGTATTAATAGAATGCAAGATAAATGACCATTTATCTAATACACACAGTAATACCAGCAAAATTTCCTCTTTTAGGTCTGATTAAAACTGGTCACCAGTGTTGCAGGTGTTTATTTTATATGCAGTGGGGGTCTGTATATCCATGTAGAATACAGACCTGGACAATTGTCTTCAGTGGTTGGCAGGTCCATATTCTGCTAGACATGTACCCAAGAAGTGCATCCCCATGAGTTTCTCTCCACATGCTCTTGTTTCATGAGGGAAAATGGAGAAGTGAATTGTATCATGAAGTTCTTTGGGTCTGACTTCTGAGGTAATATAGAAGAGATCACATTCAGGATTAGTGTTGGGCGCGAATATTCGAATTGCGAATTTTAATCGCAAATATCACCACTTCAAGAATTCACGAAGATTTAGAATATAGTGCTATATATTCGTATTCGCGAATATTCTAGATTTTTTTTCATCTGCACCCATGATCCCTCCCTGCTTCTTGCTTGTGGGCCAATGAGAAGGCTTCAATGTCTTTGTCTGAGTTTAGCAACATCCCTAGCAACCAATAGGAAAGCTGCCTACCCCTTACTATATAAGAACCTCCCCAGCAGCGGTTATCTTCAGTTTTTTTGCAGTTCTGAGAGAGAGAGCAGTGACTGTGCTCTGTGCTTTCATCTGGATCCTATTCCTTATCCAATTACATTAGATAGTTAGTTAGCTCATACAGTAGGTGTTTGTGACATTGTGTTTTCAGCACGACAGCGTCGCGCTGATACTCGGCGACGTGGTGCCGAGATCTCGCACTCACTGGGATAGCGACAGCACATCCCAGCAAGCGCGTCATAGAAGAGGCGGGAGATCCGACTTGGATTCCCGCCAATTCTACACGTGTGCGGCGTTTGTTATGAATCCTGAGGGGGAAGTCCCCGCCGGATTTTAAATAAAAATCCGGCCTGGGTCCCGCCCTCAGGAGCATACCGGGCCCTTAGGTCTGTTATGGGTTGTAAGGAGAGCCCCCCCTACGCCGAAAAAAACGGCGTAGGGGGTCCCCCTACAATCCATACCAGACCCGTATCCAAAGCACGCTACCCGGCCAGCCAGGAAGGGAGTGGGGACGAGCGAGCGCCCCCCCCCCCCTCCTGAGCCGTACCAGGCTGCATGCCCTCAACATGGGGGGTTGGGTGCTCTGGGGCAGGGGGCGCACTGCGGCCCCCCCACCTCAGAGCACCCTGTCCCCATGTTGATGAGGACAGGGCCCCTTCCCGACAACCCTGGCCGTTGGTTGTCGGGGTATGCGGGCAGGAGGCTTATCGGAATCTGGGAGCCCCCTTTAATAAGGGGGCCCCCAGATACCGGCCCCCCACCCTAAGTGAATGAGTATGGGGTACATCGTACCCCTACCCATTCACCTGCAAGAAAAGTGGTAAAAACACAAATAAACCACACAGTGTATTAAAATATTTTATTTTTCTGCTCCGGAGGCCGCCCCCTGTCTTCTTTATTAGCTCTTTTACCAGGGGGGGCTCTTCTTCTTCCGATATCCCGACGGGTCTTCTCCGCTATCCGGGGGGGTCTTCTCGACTCTCCGGGGTTCTCCTTCTGTCTTCTCCTTCTGTCTTGTTGTCTCCTTCTGTCTTCTGTCTCCGGGGGGGGCTCTTCTTCTTCCGATATCCCGACGGGTCTTCTCCGCTATCCGGGGGGGGTCTTCTCAACTCTCCGGGGTTCTCCTTCTGTCTTCTCCTTCTGTCTTGTTGTCTCCTTCTGTCTTCTGTCTCTGGGGGGGGCTCTTCTTCTTCCGATATCCCGACGGGTCTTCTCCGCTATCCGGGGGGGTCTTCTCAACTCTTCGGGGTTCTCCTTCTGTCTTCTCCTTCTGTTCTTCTTCTGTCTTCTCCTTCCTTCTTGTTGTCTCGGCGCACCCCGGTTCTTCGTCTCGCGAGACTCGGCGCACCCCGATTCTTCTCTCTGTTGTTGACTCGGCGCACCCCGGTTCTCGCGAGACGAAGAATCGGGGTGCGCCGAGTCTCGCGAGACGAAGAACCGGGGTGCGCCGAGTCAACAACAGAGAGAAGAATCGGGGTGCGCCGAGTCTCGCGAGACGAAGAACCGGGGTGCGCCGAGACAACAAGAAGGAAGGAGAAGACAGAAGAAGAACAGAAGGAGAAGACAGAAGGAGAACCCCGAAGAGTTGAGAAGACCCCCCCGGATAGCGGAGAAGACCCGTCGGGATATCGGAAGAAGAAGAGCCCCCCCCGGAGACAGAAGACAGAAGGAGACAACAAGACAGAAGGAGAAGACAGAAGGAGAACCCCGGAGAGTTGAGAAGACCCCCCCCGGATAGCGGAGAAGACCCGTCGGGATATCGGAAGAAGAAGAGCCCCCCCTGGTAAAAGAGCTAATAAAGAAGACAGGGGGCGGCCTCCGGAGCAGAAAAATAAAATATTTTAATACACTGTGTGGTTTATTTGTGTTTTTACCACTTTTCTTGCAGGTGAATGGGTAGGGGTACGATGTACCCCATACTCATTCACTTAGGGTGGGGGGCCGGTATCTGGGGGCCCCCTTATTAAAGGGGGCTCCCAGATTCCGATAAGCCTCCTGCCCGCATACCCCGACAACCAACGGCCAGGGTTGTCGGGAAGGGGCCCTGTCCTCATCAACATGGGGACAGGGTGCTCTGAGGTGGGGGGGCCGCAGTGCGCCCCCTGCCCCAGAGCACCCAACCCCCCATGTTGAGGGCATGCAGCCTGGTACGGCTCAGGAGGGGGGGGGGGGCGCTCGCTCGTCCCCACTCCCTTCCTGGCTGGCCGGGTAGCGTGCTTTGGATACGGGTCTGGTATGGATTGTAGGGGGACCCCCTACGCCGTTTTTTTCGGCGTAGGGGGGGCTCTCCTTACAACCCATAACAGACCTAAGGGCCCGGTATGCTCCTGAGGGCGGGACCCAGGCCGGATTTTTATTTAAAATCCGGCGGGGACTTCCCCCTCAGGATTCATAACAAACGCCGCACACGTGTAGAATTGGCGGGAATCCAAGTCGGATCTCCCGCCTCTTCTATGACGCGCTTGCTCTCCATCGCGGCAAGCCAGCTCGGCGCTGGCTCCCGCGATGGGGCTCGTATGTGCTCAATCTCGCCGAGAAATACGGCGAGATTGACACAAAATCGGGTTCACCTACTGTATATATAATACAGATAGTAAGTGGGAGATAGTCAGTGTAGGTTAGATCGTGATATAGTGTAGCTCAGGCATGTTCAACCTGCGGCCCTCCAGCTGTTGTAAAACTACAACTCCCACAATGCCATACTATAGGCTGATAGCTTTAGGCTGTTCGGGCATGCTGGGAGTTGTAGTTTTGCAACAGCTGGATTGATGCAGGTTGAGCATGCCTGGTGTAGCTGATAGGTTCTGCTGTCCATACATACATGCTACAGACATAGGGCTGTTGTCACGGCGGGCGTGCACTCAGTCTAACAGATAACGCACCAACCAGGCTCTGGGCGAGAGACAGGGGAAGGGTCACCTCCTAACTAATCCCTAATCCCTCATACCTTGAAGGTAGGTATGAGGTGTCCCCGTGCCTGGGCTGACAAAACCCTGAATTCCCTGAGATGGTGAAGTAGGGAAATAGGAGCAGCCTGCTCGCACAGAACCTGGATGGGATAGATGACACAAAACAACCAAACTTGAAACAACACTTATCTTCCTGGGCTGGAGCAGACAGCCAACCTTCCTTCCTAGCTTCCAAGACCACAATGATTAGTATAATCCGCTCAGGGCACTGGGCTAGTGTGCTATTTAAACTAATGACCCCACCCAGTGCACCTGATGAGAGCCGGATCCAGCACGGCTCCAAAACAACCACTAAACTCGTGCTGCTATCCTGGCCGACCTCCGCACCTCGTCAGAGTGGGGCATGACAGCTGTGATGTCACAAGTTCACAACAATAATTAGTTGCAGCGTGCCAGCCCGCAGGGGTAGAACACGTGACGTTCATGGTGGGCCGGAATGCACATACAGTTCATCAGTTACTCGCGGTTTAGAAGACGCCTCCCTGGGCCAGCAGTGCAGTGAAGGGGAGAATAGCACTGGATTCTCCAGGGCACACTTGGTTACAGGGGACACTGGCCAGGTGGTGATTGAGGTGCCCTTGATGGTGAATGGGTGCTGAGTGCTTGTGCGGCTGGGCCCCTGACTAAGGTATTGTCGTGACGCCAGCACCTTGGTGGTGCAAAATGTTAAGAGTTGTAGTAGTATGGAGTTAGAAGAATGAGGCAGGTTTAAATCCAACTGTAAACTTTACTATAACCAGGTTCTTGATAACAGTTTATATCCAGTAGTAATAGAGTCTCTGGTATACATGCAAGTTGGATGTGATGAATTCCATTAACAGGTTATACTGGTAGTAATGTGTCAGGCTAGGGTAGTTAGTTGGGTACTCACTGACATTCAGCTCTTTGCCTTGCTTCAGTCTTAGTTGAGGTAGCTCCAGTCTTGATCTTCTACACAAGTGATACGAAAGAATCCTTATCTGTCCTAAGAATAACGGTGAGGCTGCCAGAAGCTAATAAGTCCTTCACCTAATTACAAAGGCGCCTAGAGCCTATAATAATGGCCTCGTCCTTCCTTTGTCTTGATCCAATAATAAACTTGACCAGAAATTCACTTGTTACCCCTGAAGAATGAATAGTAGAATGCAGACCTTCCTCTGCCTGTCTTCCTGGCTTTGTTACTGAAGTATAAGCTGGCTCCTCTGGGCCGTGGAGCTCCAGAGAGAGCTGAGAGTAGAGGGGACCTCTCCTTACCCCTTAGCTCCTCACTCCATCTTCTTCTGCTTCACAACTCCCAACTGAGAGAACTCCCTAACTAGGCCTTAACTGCCCTATATATACTATGGTGCTACCCCATCTAGTGGTGGATGTATGTAGTGCACCCGACAGCCTGGTAAAAAGGGATTTCACATGGTAGTACAATGCAGCATGTATTACAGAAGATGACAAAAGCTTTTGCAGTTCCCACATAAGCTAGTGGGACACTGCATTAGTGCACCAATCAGTAATATGTAGTCAGACCTGCTAAAATGTGAAGTTGCGCGTATTGCGCCAAAATATGTGCATCATTAATTGCCAAATATATCGGAGCACTCTATCTGCATATAAAGCTATTGTAATGTTCTGCCATGCCAACCATTTTCTCCAGTCTCAGGAAACTTCTAGCAGCTTGAAAAATTTAGCAAAAGTGACCCACGCCTGTATTGCGAGCACAATACGCGCATATTACATTGCCGATTTTCACAATCAAGAAAATAATGGCAAATTCTTGAATTCATTAATTTATTATGAATATTGACCCAAATATTCACAAAATATCGTGAATTTGAATATTGCCCCT
Organism: Bufo bufo; assembly: GCF_905171765.1. Classification (NCBI taxonomy): domain Eukaryota; kingdom Metazoa; phylum Chordata; class Amphibia; order Anura; family Bufonidae; genus Bufo; species Bufo bufo. The sequence goes on from NC_053390.1 coordinate 415,827,794, forward strand.
GCCGCTCATCACTATTCAGGACTATGATGTATTAGCCAGAGCGCAGAGCCACCACAAAAAGCATCTCTTTCTCTGGAGCTTATGGCATATCAGTGCATTTCATGAACAACCCACTAATTTCAATGGGGACTACTATATGTAATGTTTACTTTTCCCTGTGGTGACACTGCAGGGAAATTGATAAAGTAGTAGAGAGTGACACCAAAAATTGCAGCTTTTCAGTTAAGTGCTGGCCCAAATAATATTATCCACTGTTATCATTTACGTATAATCTAAGAGGATGCAAAATTTAGTAAACTAGCAGAAGTAACAGCACCCATGAGCTCAACTTTTTCAGAAATACATAAATAGCATACAGATGCGAAGCAGAAAGCTGATTCTTCCTTTTAACTTTCTGGAAGAAATAAGTCCTTCGGGATCTGTTTTGTGGAAGATAGGGAAACTGAATTAAGTACATGGAAGCATCCATTTCCAACAATTCAATTAGAGTTATACATTTGGAGAGAAGATTATCCCATGGGAACAATTAACAAACCATGTTCTTGATAAAATGAGCTATCTTACCATTTACCTCCTCATGGAGATTTGTAATTTATCTATTAACTTGTTTTTTCTTTTTTTGCTCCTATTAGTTCTTTCATAGCATACTGCTGCTGATATATTGTCTATTTTTTCCACATTCCTTGTTTTGTCATGTATTACCCAACTACAAGCTCTTGATTCCTACCAAGGTCTTTGTAAATGGGTGCTACACGGTTTACAGTAAGTTTTTGTGAATTGTCTGAATATTTACCTAAAGGGGACCCGTCACCATAAAATGCAGTGCAATCTGCAATGTATAAATTACAAGTTTTACTGAATCTCCCTACAAAATGATATATCAATCTGCTCAGCTCCTCCTGCTCTATAACGTGCTGCCTACAGATCACACTGCATTTTATGGTGACAAGTTCTCTTTAAATGTCACTTTAAATAGATACCCAAGTCTTCACTACTACTACTGTTAGGTGTACAATATACGGTGGGCCCAAGCTCTAACAATAATGGACCCTTAATAAACTAAGGCCCTTAAGGTCCTGGATGTACAGAGGGTGGGCCCTCAGAATTATTTCCTCTGGTGGGCCAAAGGAACTTCAGTCCGACACTGGCTACTAGAGATGAGCGAAGCGAGCTTCGGATGTTACATCCAAACCCGCTTCGCTAAAAAATTTGTTGTAATAATGTACAGAGATTCGTCTCCATACAGTATTAAAATGCATGGGCTAAGATGAGCCAAACTAAGTTATTCACGAAGTCGCACGAGACTTCGTTGAATAACTTCGGTAATTGGTTATTACAGTGAAAACCCACTTCAAAACTTGGACCCGAACTCGGCTTTGGTTCCGAGTGGTACTTTGGAACCAAAGCCGATTTCGGTTCTAAAGTTTTTCACTGTAATAATCAATTACCGAAGTTATTCAACGAAGTCTTGCGACTTTGTGAATAACGGACTTTGGCTCATCGGAGCCCATACATTATAATACTGTACAGAGACGAATCTCCTTACAGTATTATAATGAATTTTTTAGCGAAGCGACTTCGGATGAAGCATCTGAATTCACTTTTCTCATCTCTACTGGCTATGTTAAAGGAAAAATAAAAAGTTATGATTTGAGTTATGATAAGCTCACTACATAAGTGGTTAACAGTAAGTACTATTACTATGTATTAAATTAATATTTAGAAAACATTCAGTCATTTTCTATGGCACTCAAGTAGGCCCTGCCAAAGAACCAGCTTTTGAAGAAACCCTGATTATTTCCAGCTCAGATTACCATAATCTGCAGTATTCCAATATTCAGATGTAATATATGTGTATGTTCCAAACTAAAACCTTCAATCAGCAACTAGTAACTAGCTGTATCTGGCTGCAGGAGTTGATTGGTTCTATCCTTTCTCAAAGCCTTGAGTATACACTCGCCTAAAGAATTATTAGGAACACCATACTAATACGGTGTTGGACCCCCTTTTGCCTTCAGAACTGTCTTAATTCTACGTGGCATTGATTCAACAAGGTGCTGATAGCATTCTTTAGAAATGTTGGCCCATATTGATAGGATATCATCTTGCAGTTGATGGAGATTTGAGGGATGCACATCCAGGGCACGAAGCTCCCGTTCCACCACATCCCAAAGATGCTCTATTGGGTTGAGATCTGGTGACTGTGGGGGCCATTTTAGTACAGTGAACTCATTGTCATGTTCAAGAAACCAATTTGAAATGATTCGAGCTTTGTGACATGGTGCATTATCCTGCTGGAAGTAGCCATCAGAGGATGGATACATGTTCTCATTCTGTTTACGCCAAATTCGGACTCTACCATTTGAATGTCTCAACAGAAATCGAGACTCATCAGACCAGGCAACATTTTTCCAGTCTTCAACAGTCCAATGTTGGTGAGCTCATGCAAATTGTAGCCTCTTTTTCCTATTTGTAGTGGAGATGAGTGGTACCCGGTGGGGTCTTCTGCTGTTGTAGCCCATCCGCCTCAAGGTTGTGCGTGTTGTGGCTTCACAAATGCTTTGCTGCATACCTCGGTTGTAACGAGTGGTTATTTCAGTCAACGTTGCTCTTCTATCAGCTTGAATCAGTCGGCCCATTCTCCTCTGATCTCTAGCATCCACAAGGCATTTTTGCCCACAGGACTGCCGCATACTGGATGCTTTTACCTTTTCACACCATTCTTTGTAAACCCTAGAAATGGTTGTGCGTGAAAATCCCAGTAACTGAGCAGATTGTGAAATACTCAGACCGGGCCGTCTGGCACCAACAACCATGCCATGCTCAAAATTGCTTAAATCACCTTTCTTTCCCATTCTGACATTCAGTTTGGAGTTCAGGAGATTGTCTTGACCAGGACCACCCCCCTAAATGCATGGAAGCAACTGCCATGTGATTGGTTGACTAGATAATTGCATTAATGAGAAATAGAACAGGTGTTCCTAATAATTCTTTAGGTGAGTGTATAACTATGTCCTTGAAAATGCCAATGGTTATTTTTACTGTGGTTACACCCTTCTACAGGGTGTATTCACCATGGATTCATTTGAATATTGAGAACGAGTGAGTAACCTACTAATACCTGGAATTAAACATACAGTGCCCTGTGCCATTGTACCATTAATATTCTGAGAGTTATAAATATTGGGAGGTTAGGTAAGACCCAGAAAACTAAGGACAATCCTCTTTCTTTATTATGCAATAGATTTTATGGAACTGGGGTGGACTGGGAACTTGAAGTGGCCTTAGAAAAGTGGCATCATACTTGTGGTGGGTCCCATAAAGAAGGCAGGGCTAACACAAGTAGACTTGGTCAGCAATACCATAGTGCAACACAAAATACTGTCCCACAGAACCAAATACCACAGTAAAGTACAATATAATGCCCCAGCACTACAAAATACCTTCCCTCTATGGTGGTGAGGACCAGCAGCTACATTGTGCCTTTGTCTTCCTGCAGTTGTCTCTAATTAAGATATGGAGGGAGGGGATGAGGAGTTGAGATGCATTCTAAAACACAAAGCCTGCCCTACCATCTGCCTTATCTATCAGTGCTACCAAACATGCAGGACGATACAGCACTGCATATCTTTTACTTCCAGTGACATCTCTCTGACATACACATTCTCATTCCTCATTTTCTTCACTCGGCCCCGACCACCTTCTCTTCAGGGTGAAGAAAATGACATCTTAGAATCCTTACTTTTCCACCATCCTGGCACTCCAAAAGTGTAATTCTGATGCCAACACTGTGCCGCGGTGCTCCTGAATTCCCCCAAATACTATTCTGCACAAAAAGTAGTGCCCGCAGGAGTAATAATGCCCCTTCATAGTGACCCTAGTGGTAATATGCCCCTCCAGAGTGGTTGCAGTAGACGTAAAGACCTCTGTAGCGCCCCCAGTAGTAATAATGTTTCCTACAGTGAACCAAGTGATACTAATGCCCCCTATAATGACCCCAATAATAACAATGTTCCTTTTTTACCCCAGTAATAATAAAAATACCCCAGTAATGCCCCTATTATGCCCCAGCATTAAAAATTCCCCTATTGTGTCCCCAGTAAAAATAATTGCCCATAGCGTCCCTCGCAATGCCCTTATAGTGCCCGAAGTATTAAATATGCCCTCTTCTGTGCCCATGTAATACTCTCAGTAATTCCCTTTATAGTGCCCCCAGTAGTATGCTCCCCAAGAGGCTGAGGCATGTAAAAAAGCAAACAAAAAAAAACATAAAATGCTCACCTGTGCCCTGTTTCATGCTGCCATCTGTTGTGCAACCCACAGGCTTCTTCTGTCCTGCAGGCTGTGATGACTGCATACCGCACAGGCGGTTGTGATGACATTACTGTACTGCCTGCGACTCGGCACAAGCATTCTTGATTATATAATAAACACAACTAAAGGAAAATTAAGGACCCTTAAGACTTAACTTTTCATCTACATCAAATAAAAGGATGTCCTATAATTTTAGACAAGCAAAAAATACACAAGGGCAATGATGTAGCCCAAATACAACTGGGCGTGTGGCATCCACTAGAAACACCCAGTAATGGAATGTGTTAATATCAGGATAAAGGTGCAATTGACTAAGGCAGTGACAGAGTCAGGAATCAGAGGTCTAGAGAAATTACCAGAAATAGGGGAGAAAAGGAAATTCTCGCTATGCCCGCCCTAACTAAGCCTCTGCCCAGGGACAATCCCTGATGGTGGGATTTCCCTGTCCTCGTACCTGCCCTGTCGGACCCTAAATTAGCCCTAGGTAGAGAAAATTCCCCATGGAGGGGAGTAAATGGATGAATTAGAACCGATAGAAAAAGAAGTAACAATGTACCTATCCCTTAGTAATAGTTAATTGAAAAAATAACCCCAACGCGTTTCCCCTATTAAGGGTTCCTCAGGGGGTTGGTAATAGCTAAGTACATATCGAGATAAATGTAGTAATAGGAAAATGAGCGAGCACTCATACACTTGGCAACACTTTCCTCGCTCATTTTCCTATTACTACATTTGCCTTTTAAGAGAGGGTGGGGTGATTCCCTCTATATGAGCTTGCAGCACCATACCTTAACTACTTGCTAGTGAGCCACCACAACCTACCACTATTTTTTGTACATATCGAGATAGTAGCTGAATACATAAATAGCTGGGTACATATAAAAAAGCTGAATACATGAAGGTCATAACAATAGAATACTTAGTCCAGGGATAATGGATAGTAGCTGAGTACACATAACTCATAACAGTCACATACTTCATCCAGGGATAATAGCTGATAACATTCAGAACTGATAACATTCCAAGAGGATTATAAAAGATAGGCAGACCTTATGATGAACACTGGGTACACCAAAAGAGGGAGCTGATTATATCACATCTTCCCCATTGTAATGGGGAGACGATACCACAGGTGATGTGCCCCTTTACCGTACCGACTGCCTCCTGCCAGGTAGATACTGCGGTTAGCCACTGAGAAAGGAGTCAGTCTCGGACTCCGAAACGCGTCTGGTGTGAACAAGACGATACCCGCATCCGATATGTGAATAACTGTGCACGACTTCTTCAATTTTACCTGGAAGTGCTTCCAGCTGCAGCGGCAAACCTCATTCACGAACCGGCCGAACAAGACCGGCATTTGCACACGTGGGACGCCGAAGGACTGACATCACACCCACGTACTCATTCCACCACGAGATCAGAGAAGGGGAGCCGGACCTGTACGAGTGGCTACCAGCCGTGTAGCCGTGAAGACATCAGGACAGGTAATGGCAGCTCTGGGTGTTGTAAACGGCCACGTGGGATGCCACGGATGGCATAACATCCAGCTGCCTAAAGTGTTATGTATGTAACATTCGTTGAATCCCAGATTATTGAAACTCTGCAATATTTAATAATATCCTAATCACTACCACTGGAAGATTTTGCAGCATCACCTTTTAGGAACCCAGCGAAACACTGCTGGTAATATTGACAATAAACTTACTGAAAAAAGTGGCCTAAATGGGTGAAAATGCTTCTTTTTTTTTTTTATATTGACAATTACAGAAGGACATTGTATTATATTGTCTCTTATACCAACCTAAGGAACAATTATTGCAGGAGTACTATAGGAGTACGCCTCATGCCCACTACAAAAACCTGCTTATAAATACAAACGTTTTTATTCACAGACTATACATCAAATTTTTATATATTTTTATATACAACTTTGCACTTTTTGCACTACTTTTTGCACTGTTTGCACTCTTACGCCAAATTGGGGGAAGATCAAACTACCTTTAAGTATTCTCAATCATATGGGAAGCGTTACTATAAACTGGTCATCTAAAAGAACCGCCCTACTCTGAGAATACGCAATCTATTCATTTTTTTATTTTTTATATATATTCTAATATTTTGATATATATATCTACATTATTATTTTATTGTTTTATACTTTATCATAATTAATAAATACCTTGCTCTACGTATAACCAGGTGAGGAGTGCTCGTCTATATACATACTACTTATTAAGATATACTATACCATAGTCCGGGGTGCCATCATGGGTAGGAAAATTACTGACTTTAGGAGTATCTCTAAGTGCATTGCCAAAAAACACCACCAAAAGATGGATAAACTCTAATTTCTATAATTAAATTAGATTAAAAGAATGGTTCAATTGGCTGGCCTCCCCTCATAAGTGTAATCCCTCACATATACCATGCATCCAACTGTGTAAATCTCTGCTAAACCACATAACAGAATTTAATTTTTATCCTATAGTAGGATCACAGATGAAAACCACTCTAGCGGAGGCTGTTAACCTCTTCTAGCTTGTGAGCTCCTTTACGATGACTGTAAGAGAGAAAGTTTCCCAAAGATATGAAAATATTAATAACTTTTATTATATTTTTAAAGGGGTTGTTACAAAAAATTGTTACAAAAAATAGTCGGCAGTGGCGTCAGAGGGGCTTGAAATCACCAAAAAATATTATACTCACCTCCACCAATCTCCTGCTGATGCTGTTCCAATGCTGCCCGGGATGCTGCTTTAAACTTAAGCTTATGTAATCAAGGTTGGGGTCTGCACAACTCACAATTGTGTTGGTGCTAGCGAAATGACCGGGTGGTCAACACATCAGGTAGAGGAAAAATCGCAGCACTCCAATGATATGTTGCAAATAAAGATATTGTTTATTATCCAATAACAAAGACATCAAAAGGATTTCTGATCCAGATATTTTTATAACAATTTTTCCACAGTATATCACCGAACGTTTTGGTCTGAGTGGACCTTCTTCAGCGGTGCAACCTGTGTTGGTAATATGGCATCAGAGGAGGCTGGATCATGTGATGACACAGCAAATGCCTTGAAATGCTCCCTCAGCCAATCATTGGCTTAGATCGGTCACCAATGAGGCAAGTGATTGCCTGAGAGAGCATTTCAAGCACAAATTCAGATGGGAGTCAGAAGTAGGGACCCTAGGCAGAGTCACAATGGCAAAGGCATTGGCAAGGGATCAGTGGAAGTGAGTATACCTTCTTTTAGGTTTGTAAACCCTGAATGTGAATCCACTATACCAACTAACCAGTTAGGCTGTGTGCTAGACCTAAGGGCATTATCCTGGCAGTCCCCTGGTCTGTACAAAGATCTGGCCTGTGCTGAGGGAAGCCCCACGGTTGTCAGATACAGTGGTGTGAAGCACCAAGGGATCAGGCAATAGTCGTAGTCGGGAAACAGTCTGAGGCCGGGGCAGGCAGAGTTTGTGCGAATCAATAAAACAAGTCCGAGGTCCGAGCAGACAGCTGAGGGTCAATATGGTAAACAGGCAGAAGTTAAGTTAGGCAGTTGAGGGTCAAAATTGGTAAACAGGTAGACTTCTGTACACGAGTGGACAGACTGAAAAACACACTTTCAACAGAATTAACAAGCTAGAATACCTACTTGCTCAGGCAAAAAAGTGAGGTCAGCAGCACAAAGTTATAGCAGAAGTTGAATAGCAATTAGAAACAGCTGTGCAGCAACACACAGAGCAAGGAGGGGAGTGGTAGGCAAGACAAAAATGGAAGTAGTAGATGTTCAGTGAGTAGTGTTGGGCACGAATATTCGAATCGTGAATTTTCTCCAGTGTCAGAAAACTTCTAGCAGCTTGAAAAATGTAGCAAAAGTGACCCACATCTGTATTGCATGCGCAATACGCTCAAATTACATTGCCGATTTTCGCAATCAAGAAAATAATCGTGAATTCTCGAATTCGCAAATATATACGAATATTCGCCCAAATATTCGCTAAATATCGCGAATTTGAATATATTGCCCCTGCCGCTCATCACTAGTTCCTAATAGAAGTGGTGGAGCAGCGATAGACAAGGTCCACCGAAGTAACACCTTAACCACTTAAGGACCACAGGTTTATACCCCCCTAAAGACCAGGCCCTTTTTTACAAATCGGCACTCCACAACTTTAGCGGTTTATTGCTCGGTCATGCAACTTACCACCCAAATGAATTTTACCTCCTTTTCTTCTCACTAATAGAGCTTTCATTTGGTGGTATTTCATTGCTGCTGACATTTTTACTTTTTTTGTTATTAATCGAAATTTAACGATTTTTTTGCAAAAAAATGACATTTTTCACTTTCAGTTGTAAAATTTTGCAAAAAAAACGACATCCATATATAAATTTTGCTCTAAATTTATTGTTCTACATGTCTTTGATAAAAAAAAAAATGTTTGGGTAAAAAAAAAAATGGTTTGGGTAAAAGTTATAGCGTTTACAAACTATGGTACAAAAATGTGAATTTTTGTGAAAACTCTGACTTTCTGAGCACCTGTCATGTTTCCTGAGGTTCTACAATGCCCAGACAGTACAAACACCCCACAAATGACCCCATTTCGGAAAGTAGACACCCCAAGGTATTCCGTGAGGGGCATAGTGAGTTCATATAACTTTTTATTTTTTGTCACAAGTTAGTGGAAAATGATGATTTTTTTTTTTTTTTTTCTTACAAAGTCTCATATTCCACTAACTTGTGACAAAAAATAAAAACTTCTATGAACTCACTATGCCCATCAGCGAATACCTTGGGGTGTCCTCTTTCCAAAATGGGGTCACTTGTGGGGTAGTTATACTGCCCTGGCATTCTAGGGGCCCAAATGTGTGGTAAGGAGTTTGAAATCAAAATGTGTAAAAAATGACCGGTGAAATCCGAAAGGTGCTCTTTGGAATGTGGGCCCCTTTGCCCACCTAGGCTGCAAAAAAGTGCCACACATGTGGTATCACCGTACTCAGGAGAAGTTGGGGAATGTGTTTTGGGGTGTCATTTTACATATACCCATGCTGGGTGAGATAAATATCTTGGTCAAATGCCAACTTTGAGCAAAGGGGCCCATATTCCAAAGAGCACCTTTCGGATTTCACCGGTCATTTTTTACACATTTTGATTTCAAACTTCTTACCACACATTTGGGCCCCTAGAATGCCAGGGCAGTATAACTACCCCACAAGTGACCCCATTTTGGAAAGAAGACACCCCCAGGTATTTCGTGATGGGCATAGTGAGTTCATGGAAGTTTTTATTTTTTGTCACAAGTTAGTGGAATATGAGACTTTGTAAGGAAAAATAAAAATCATCATTTTCCGCTAACTTGTGACAAAAAATATAAAATTCTAGGAACTCGCCATGCCCCTCACGGAATACCTTGGGGTGTCTTCTTTCCAAAATGGGGTCACTTGTGGGGTAGTTATACTGCCCTGGCATTTTCCAGGGGCCCTAATGTGTGGTAAGTAGGTAAATGACCTGTGAAATCCTAAAGGTGCTCTTTGGAATGTGGGCCCCTTTGCCCACCTAGGCTGCAAAAAAGTGTCACACATGTGGTATCGCCGTATTCAGGAGAAGTTGGGCAATGTGTTTTGGGGTGTCTTTTTACATATACTCATGCTGGGTGAGAGAAATATCTCGGCAAAAGACAACTTTTCCCATTTTTTTATACAAATTTGACCAAGATATTTATCTCACCCAGCATCGGTATATGTAAAATGACATCCCAAAACACATTGCCCAACTTCTCCTGAGTACGGCGATACCAGATGTGTGACACTTTTTTGCAGCCTAGATGCGCAGAGGGCATTTTTAGACATTTGGATCCCAGACTTCTTCTCACGCTTTAGGGCCCCTAAAATGCCAGGGCAGTATAAATACCCCACATGTGACCCCATTTTGGAAAGAAGACACCCCAAGGTATTCAATGAAGGGCATGGCGAGTTCATAGAAATTATTTTTTTTTGGCACAAGTTAGCGGAAATTGATTTTATTTTTTTTTTCTCACAAAGTCTCCCTTTCCGCTAACTTGGGACAAAAATTTCAATCTTTCATGGACTCAATATGCCCCTCACGGAATACCTGGTGGTGTCTTCTTTCCGAAATGGGGTCACATGTGGGGTATTTATACTGCCCTGGCATTCTAGGGGCCCTAAAGCGTGAGAAGAAGTCTGAAATATAAATGTCTAAAAAATTTTACGCATTTGGATTCCGTGAGGGGTATGGTGAGTTCATGTGAGATTTTATTTTTTGACACAAGTTAGTGGAATATGAGACTTTGTAAGAAAAAAATAATAATTTCCGCTAACTTGGGCCAAAAAAATGTCTGAATGGAGCCTTACAGAGGGGTGATCAATGACAGGGGGGTGATCAATGACAGGGGGGTGATCAGGGAGTCTATATGGGGTGATCACCCCCCTGTCATTGATCACCCCCCTATAAGGCTCCATTCAGATGTCCGTATGTGTTTTGCGGATCCGATCCATGTATCCGTGGATCCGTAAAAATCATACGGACATCTGAATGCAGCCTGACAGGGGGGGTGATCAATGACAGGGGGGTGATCAGGGAGTCTATATATGGGGTGATCACCCCCCCTGGAAGGCTCCAGGGAGACGCCTGTATGTGTTTTGCGGATCCGATCCATCTATCAGTGGATCCGTAAAAATCATGCGGACGTCTGAATGGAGCTTTACAGGGGGGTGATCAATGACAGGGGGGTAATCAATGACAGGGGGGTGATCAGGGAGTCTATATGGGGTGATCACCACCATCATTGATCACGCCCCTGTAAGGCTCCATTCAGACGTCCGTATGCGTTTTGCGGATCCGATCCATCTATCAGTGGATCCGTAAAAATCATGCGGACATCTGAATGGAGCTTTACAGGGGGGGTGATCAATGACAGGGGGGTAATCAATGACAGGGGGGTGATCAGGGAGTCTATATGGGGTGATCACCACCGTCATTGATCACGCCCCTGTAAGGCTCCATTCAGACGTCCGTATGCGTTTTGCGGATCCGATCCATCTATCAGTGGATCCGTAAAAATCATGCGGACATCTGAATGGAGCTTTACAGGGGGGGTGATCAATGACAGGGGGGTGATCAATGACAGGGGGGTAATCAATGACAGGGGGGTGATCAGGGAGTCTATATGGGGTGATCACGGGTGATCAAGGGTGAATAAGGGTTAATAAGTGACAGGGGGGGGGTGTAGTGTAGTGGTGCTTGGTGCAACATATTACTGAGCTACCTGGGTCCTCTGGTGGTCGATCCAAACAAAGGGGACCACCAGAGGACCAGGTAGCAGGTATATTAGACGCTGTTATCAAAACAGCGTCTAATATACCTGTTAGGGGTTAAAAAAATCACATCTCCAGCCTGCCAGCGAACGATCGCCGCTGGCAGGCTGGAGATCCACTCTCTTACCTTCCGTTCCTGTGAGCGCGCGCGCCTGTGAGCGCGCGCGCCTGTGTGCGCTCGTTCACAGGAAATCTCGGCTCACGCGAGATGACGCCAATCGGCGTTAGCGTAGCCTGGGGGAGCCGCAGAGATGACGCCTTTCGGCGTTAGGTGTGCGGCAAGTGGTTAAAGAGGACCTTTCACTAGAATAAAAAATTTTAACTAAGCATACAGACATGGAGAGCGGCGCCCAGGGATCTCCCTGCACTTACTATTATCCCTGGGCGCCGCTCCGTTCTCCCGGTATAGCCTCCGGTATCTTCATATGTTTGCCTCTACCCAGTTGAGCCTGCCGGCGTCTTTTTCCCAGGCTGTAGCGCTGGCCAATCGCAGTGCTCAGCTCATAGCCTGAGAGAAAAAACAACTCTCAGGCTATGAGCTGAGTGCTGTGATTGGCCAGCGCTACAGCCTGGGAGAAGGAAACGCCGGCAGGCTCCACCCAGTTGAACCGAACATATGAAGCTACCGGAGCCTATACCGGGAGAACGGAGCGGCGCCCAGGGATAATAGTAAGTGCAGGGAGATCCCTGGGCGCCGCTCTCCTGTCACGACCATGGTATGGCCGTGACTCCTGAACCGCATGCAGTTGCCTGTGGTCTGGGGCTGTTGTCAATCACAGATGAGGGCTGAAGTATGTTGCCTCACCTGTGGTTGCCGCTGGCAACATTAGGTATGTGGCAGTCGAGCAGCTGGAGCTGGTTGCTAGGCTGCTCGCTGTCATTGCATGCGGTTGCACCTGGCAACCTGTCTATTAGGTGTGCCTTGTGTTTGTTTGTTGTGCACGAGGTTTTTGTATGTGTGCACGTCCCCTTTAAGTGGCTGTCTTCCCTTCCCTGGTGTGGGAAGGGTTAATTCCCTTCCTAGTGTGTGTGCACTGGGTGTGTCTGTGTGGGTGTGGCTACATGGGCTATAAAGCCTCAGTTGAGAGCAGATGTCTGAGGGGTACTTCAGCCATGGTTAGCTGGAGTCTTCCTCCTGGTTTATATTCCATCTGCCAGTGAGGGCCACCCTTGTGGTCATAGCTTATGTTACATGGTGTTATGAAGGTGTGTGTTTGGTCTCTTTATTTATTGCAGCTTATGGTTTCCTGGGTTCCTATGTGATGTGTGGTGTGTGCTGTGTCCCTTGTGTTGTTGTGGACAGCAGCACTTGCACATGGGTTCCAGGCTGTGTGTCTGTGGCAGGTAGGTGTGGTTCTTGTTTCACTTACCTGCCATTGCCATATGTCTGTTTATGTTTCCCCTTTCTTTATAGCTTGGCCATTGAGACTCCTGTTCGTCCGTATCCTGGAGGAACAGGTAGTCTTACTCTTCTCCTAGTCCAGGGCCACCCTGAGGGCGAGTAGGAATATTAGGTTCCGGAGTATGAGCCCTCCCACCATCAGGGTTGGCTCATACGGCTAGGAGACAGGGTCAGAATTAGGGATTGATAGGAGGTGACCTGATTCCTGTCCTGGCCTCGCATCGACCATCCATCTTCTGGCACCGCACGGCTGAGGGTTTTCCCCATCCTCAACCGTGACATCTCCATGTCTGTATGCTTAGTTCACATTTTTTATTCTAGTGAAAGGTCCTCTTTAAACTGCAAGTGGTATGGTTTGATAATGTTCTGTAATATGATAACATCCCTGTTGCTACAAGTATTTTTGCAACTGCTATTGAAAAGCAACACGCATGAAGCCTGAGAACCATATGTGGCTCAAGAACCACTTGTTGAAGAATCCACTACACCGAAGAATAACCACTCTCAATGGTAAAATCTTACATAATGTATAGGGTTAGATTTTACATTATGCACAAGAGACACAAGATATGCTTCAGGCACGACCAACAGGTCTTTACAGTCAGTGTGTGTCCAATAAAGCTACCATTTATTCTATATGTATATTGTTTCAGATTTTTTTATTTCCTAATATTTATTTTGTTGTATGTGGATTATTAAAAACACTTTGAACTGTTTATCTTCTATATATTGTGACACAGTGAGAAGTTTGGTCTGGGAAAATAGGTATTTTCCTACCAGCATGTGCTGCTGAGCTGATTTACAACCAGGTGAAGTAAAATACTGGACCGGATTTGAATTCCCGTTTCGGGTTTTGGCAGCACCTGGCTGTCCTTAAATAGGCAGCTGGGCTCAGAAGCGAGGTCTCTGTGTTGGGATCTGGGAGCCTTCTGTCTGGATGAAGGCTTGCTACCTGTTTGGCGTGAAAACAGGTTGGTGCTGCTGTCAGCAAGGACTTTTTGAGGTAGAATTGCCGCATGGTGTGAATTCCCACCAACACCGCAAGGTGACTTTTTGTTTGAATATGACTGCTTGTTTTGTCACTTGCCTAAAGTGTGAATAAAACACTGAACTGTTTGACCCAAAAACTTGTTGTTGCCTCTATACTGCGTCCGCTAATCCTGTCTACAAGAGCGAGTCCTCACAATATATAAAAAAGGACTGATATATGTGTGTGTGTATGTATGTTCCGCAATCACTCAAAAACTCAACCATCGATTTCAACGAAACTTGGTATACACATCCCTTGCTACCTGGAAATAAATCTTGTGGGGGTCACAGCTTTCTAGGACATATCGTTCATGAGATATTCCCAAAAAATAACCTGCATTAGCCAATACAAGCCTGCAAGTCTTTCTCTTCATATCCCAACTCCCATAAACACGGTCACATGTCCCTTATCAGCCAATAGAAGCTTTCAGGCCCTTAGTGTCCACATATACACAGTTTTATTCCAGGTTTTCATAACAACCCAGCCATTTTTCTTCACTGCTGTAGGTCAGCTTTAGGCTAGGGCTGCACGACACATAGGGCACAACTACACTGCTACATGTGTAGAGCGACACTGATGTCGCACCAATGTCGCGAGACAATTTTTATAATGATAGTCTATGGTGTTGCACTACGACATGTGACATACTGCGACGCGACAGTCGCAGAAAAATCCATCTGTCGTGTCGCAGTCGCAGCATGTCACATGTCGCAGTGCATAGCCTATCATTATAAAAATTGCTGAGACACAATTTTGCGCAACACATGTCGTCGTGTAGCCCTAGCATTAAAGGGTCAGGCCGCTGTGGAGGTCACTAATAAAGGGGCAGATACTGTGGAGATCACTGTTAAGGGGGCAGGGGCCACTATTAAAGGGGAAACTGCTGTGGAGGTCACTGTTAAGGCAGCAGGGTACTGTGAGGTCACTGTTAAGGCAGTGGGGTACTGTGGAGGTCACTGTTAAGGGGGCGGGCCCCTGAGGAGGTCACTGTCAAGGGAGTAGGGTGCTGTGAAACTCACTGTTAAAGGGGCCGGCTGCTGTGAAGGTCAAAGTTAAGGGGATGGGCTGAAAGACTGTCCAACTCAGGAGAGCCACGTACCCCGATGCACGTTTCGGCTGTAATGCCTTCTTTTGGGGGATGTTCCCCAGAAGAAGGCATTCCAGCCGAAACGCGCGTCGGGGTACGTGGCTCTTCGGAATTGGACAGTCTTTCATTTTATGGGTATGTAATTTCATAGCATGTGGCTACCCTTTGCTTTGTAAACCAATGTCTTTGTGATACAATTTAGTTACTTTTGTGTTTGCTGCAGGGGTCGATCTCTGTGATCTTTGACTTCACTTGGTAGACACAGTTATTTAGGTGATCGATTTCTGTATATATATTTTTGTATATGTATATGCCTCTATACATGGCTCTATTTTAGGGCACTGCCAGTAACCTTATTTGCCTTCAAGGTGATATATACATATATGTTCACGCATGTCTATAGGACTTGGTTTTTAATCTCCTTGATAGATGATACTATGCACATACGCACTTTTTTGCTGAGATTTAGACATTTGTCTTTATCACAAGTGGATGGGACCATTTAAGTGACCAGTTGCTATATACGTGTATGTCTCGAGCTGGGATTTTTGTCTTTGGTGCACTGGAAGCCTCTTATGTGGAGATGTATACATGTATACCAGCACAATTGTGGACACTTGTGACATCTCTAATATATAAGACAGGTCTTGTCCTATATGCGTGTATATACAGTACAGACCAAAAGTTTGGACACACCTTCTCATTGAAAGAGTTTTCTTTATTTTCATGACTATTAAGGCATCAAAACTATGAATTAACACATGTGGAATTATATACATAACAAACAAGTGTGAAGCAACTGAAAATATGTCATATTCTAGGTTCTTCAAAGTAGCCACCTTTTGCTTTGATTACTGCTTTGCACACTCTTGGCATTCTCTTGATGAGCTTCAAGAGGTAGTCCCCTGAAATGGTCTTCCAACAGTCTTGAAGGAGTTCGCAGAGATGCTTAGCACTTGTTGGCCCTTTTGCCTTCACTCTGCGGTCCAGCTCACCCCAAACCATCTCGATTGGGTTCAGGTCCGGAGACTGTGGAGGCCAGGTCATCTGGCGCAGCACCCCATCACTCTCCTTCATGGTTAAATAGCCCTTACTTTCAAAGTTTTCCCAATTTTTCGGCTGACTGACTGACCTTCATTTCTTAAAGTAATGATGGCCACTCGTTTTTCTTTACTTAGCTGCTTTTTTCTTGCCATAATACAAATTCTAACAGTCTATTCAGTAGGACTATCAGCTGTGTATCCACCTGACTTCTCAATGCCACTGATGGTCCCAACCTCATTTATAAGGCAAGAAATCCCACTTATTAAACCTGACAGGGCACACCTGTGAAGTGAAAACCATTTCAGGGGACTACCTCTTGAAGCTCATCAAGAGAATGCCAAGAGTGTGCAAAGCAGTAATCAAAGCAAAAGGTGGCTACTTTGAAGAACCTAGAATATGACATATTTTCAGTTGTTTCACACTTGTTTGTTATGTATATAATTCCACATGTGTTAATTCATAGTTTTGATGCCTTCAGTGTGAATCTACAATTTTCATAGTCATGAAAATAAAGAAAACTCTTTGAATGAGAAGGTGTGTCCAAACTTTTGGTCTGTACTGTATGTGTATATGTTTGGAGATATACATCTGCACTTTTTCTGGACATTTGTGTGTGACATCCGCATAAGTCAGTGCGTTTATTGTACATCTTAGCTTTTTGGTAGCCTCACTGCCAGGGGCGTAACTATAGGGGAAGCGGCTGCTTTGGGGCCCTGACCCAGAAGGAGCCCATCCAGGAGGAGGAGGACTAAAAGATTTTGTCAGGGCCCCCTCAACAGTATTACACTATGAAATTATATACAGTGACAGTAAAGACAGTATATAAAAAGGATGGAACGCAAATCTGTGTGCATTCTGTGACTGTTGTAGCCTAGTATTTACATAAGCAGAACATTTTTCACAGTCATCTTCAATAATGTTGCCTAGGACTGCTTTGTTTTCTGACTTCTCAGCTTACAACCATCCTCCTGATCTGCACATGACTCCAGCACTGCCTCCACGCTTGACTACCCCTAATCCTAGCAACCAGCACTTTTTGAGACAAGAGTAGGTATTCCTATCAATTTGTCATGTATTTTTTATAATCTGTTTTAACAGAGCCCATCTGCTAGAAATTCTACAATGGCACAATATAGTCTCTTCAATTTAGTACCAAGGGAGGGAAACCCCTTGTGACACACAAAAATGATTGGTATTCGTAAAGGGTAAATTGAGGTTAATCTCAGTAAAATGGCACTGGTGTTATTACTGCACCTTATTATCTCTGTATTTCCAGGGGACTATCTAACTACTTAAAACTGGAATTTTGAAAATGCACAGTTCTTGTGAAATGCCACTACATAAGTGGTTACTCATTCAAATGCTGATCGCATCCATGTGATAATCTGCTTTAAGGGGGTGAAGAGGCACACATCTCTCCTTGCGATTTAGGAGGGTTTTTTTTTCTTCTATTTCTGTGCTATGTGTTATGTAAAGGTGGCGGCAGGCTCTTTAGCTGGCTGTAACAGCCCCATAAGGGAAGAGAGATGCCCCAGCAGCCACAGCTGAGGGAGGAGATACCACTTCCAGCTCACGAGTGTGGGGGGCAGGGGCTGATTGGCAATGACCCTTACTGGGAATTTTCCCGGAGGGCTGATTGCCTTTCACATGCAGTGGGCCATCGTATCCACTCCTGCTCTTCCTAGAAGTCCCCTACCTGACTCCAGTATATTCCATATAGAGAGTCATCCGTGGGGGTATCCCCAAACACTGTTAGCATTCTGACCGCGTGTGAGGATATCCCTGTATATTAAAAACATATTCTCTCTCTACTTTTAAACTGTTAACAAAAGGGTTTAAACTCACAACCTTCTGCTTCAGACACTGAAGCCTTACCACTTGTGCTACGAAGCACACTGTTGTCTTTTGGAGGAATTTCTTTGGCTAAAATCCTTCATAATAGTCCTGTACAATGCCCTATGGCACATTGGTAAGACCTCCGTATTCAACACAAAACTCATATAAGTTCAAGTCCTGGGGTAGACTGATTTATTTAGTAATCACACAAATGTAATAGATGAAAATAAATTATACATATTAGAGAGTTAAAATGTGTTCATTGTTAATTCTTTTGCGCCATTAATTTTTTTTGGATTGCTAAATAAATTCGACTTTTGCTGTTATCCCAGTGTCCTGGTATACAAAGATGTATCTGTAGATGCCACTACATTGTACAGGAGTACTAGTACTGGTTTTTAGTTAGAGAAATGTCATTCTCTTAAAGCTGTGAAGCCTGTGGCTCAGCTGTGGCTTTGCCTCTGATACAGAAGGTCCCTGGTTCAATACCTGCCAGTGACAATTTGGATAAAAGGGGATTTTTTTTAAATACACAAGGGTGTTCTTAATCACAATTAAAACGCTGAAGGCCCTAGTTGTATGGCGCAATGCTTTAATTTTACCCCTTCCACTATACATATACAGTCTATGGGAGCAGCAATTAGACGATCGCATGTTAAAGTCCCCTAGGTGACTTAAAATAAGTGAAAAGAAATGAATTTTTTTTTAAACTATAAAAAATGTAAAATGTATAAAAATTCTAATCGGCCTCTTTCCCCGTATTAATAACAAAAATAAACAATAAATAAAGATCATTGTCATTGTTGTGCACAAAATTACCGTACTATTAAAATATAAACGCATTTATTCATTATGATAAACTCCATAATGGAAAAAAAATCTAAACTGTGGATTCACCATTTTTTTATTGCTTAATTTCCCCAAAAAACTGGCTCCGAAATGATAAAAATTTGCATTTTCCAAAATGCTATCAATTAAAAATACAGATTGCCCTACAAAACCACCACTTACTTGGCTTTGCCACACCTTCTGCCAGTTTGGCTCCACCTACAACATGGGGCCACATCTAAGTTTTTTTCCAGGGCCACTTTCAGTTCCCAATCCACCCCTCATGAGGCTGCAACCTGGGAGGATTTAGAGAGCAGGGGTATATTGAGCAGCCCCTGTTTCCTGCTAGAAGGTTCTGGGTGAGGTTCTAGTTAATGGAGCTCATCGCAGAGGAGCATGCATGGTGGAACAATTGCCACCTTTTGGTGTGTGGAGATCAAAGCAATGTGCGGTAGCTAAACTAAGATTGCCAAAGACTGGGTCATAAGAGAGAGTGAGAAAGCCCTGTCCTGTGGAAACGAGGAGCTGGTGTCTCTGAGGAGGCCACCACCATCATCACACTCTTGTACTGACTGTTAAGCCTACTTTGCCTTTCAGGAGTAATGAATCAAGAAAAGGTTGAAAAAGTTGATGCAAATGGCTGTGCTTCTGTCTTTTCCTTACTGCCTCAATCAGCCTGCATCCTCTAATTATTAGAGGTAGAAATTTTCCTTTCAGGTCAAACTAAACTACAGAATAGAATAAGAAGTGTGGAACAGGTTTATCCTAGAAAGTTACAAATAGGAAGAAAATGCCTTTACATCCAAAATGAGGATATTTGATTATTGTGTACCCACTTCAAATACTAGTAACAAAATGGTTTGCTTAAAAAACATATGGTTTTGAGCAAGCAACACATCAGTTGTGCCCAAGTGATAACCCCTGGGGGATGGGTTGTGACAGATGCCCATCTGCTGTGCCACCCGAAAAACTCAAATTCTGGCTGTTAGACCATTTACATGCCACAATCTGATTGCTGAACTTATGGAGGGACATTTATTAAGCTCTTTACACCATTTGTGCGCCATATTTTTTGTCTTTTTAGGCTTCTCTCCACTCATCTGGGTACGGCAGCTTGTAGGATTTACTATAACTTACGGCAGAAAATGGCGTAAGTTATAGCTGAAATCTGCACCAGCGCCTGGCTGTTGTACACTTCAGTTTCAAGCGTACAGCAGGGCAGAGATGCATCTAATTTATTAAGGCATCTGCCTCTTAAAAAATTAGGCGCACCTCACACCAGTGCAGAGAGATCAAGGCTGACGTATGGACAGGGCCGGTGCAAGGATTTTTGCCAACACAAGCGAAGCTAAATTTTGCCCCCCCCCCCCCCCCCTCGCAGCTCACCTGGCCCTGGTCCCATCTTGAGCAGCTGGCTTCTCCTCTGTGTGGTCCTGGTATCTCCTCTCTCCTTTTAGAGGAGGATAATAAGAAAAAAATATTTTCCATTGCCCTTCAGGTAAGACCAGCAATCAGACCCCCAGTGTTAATCAGACCCCAGATCAGACCCCTAATGCCTCAGATCAGCCTGCCTTGTCAGCCATAAGCCCCCCATGTCAGCTATTGTGCCCCCCATGTCAGCCATCATGCCCCCCATCATGTCAGCCATCATGCCCCCATCATGTCAGCCATCATGCCCCCATCATGTCAGCCATCATGCCCCCCATCATGTCAGCCATCATCGCATATAAAATAAAATAACTTACCTCTCCTGCTCCTGGACGCCGCTGCTCCTCACCACCAGCGCTCCTGTTCTTCTTCCTGGTTCTCGGCTGTCAGCTCTGAAGGCTGCGAACAGTGAGGTCACATGGTGCGCAGCCCTGCACAGCAGACAGTCGAGAGGAGGACCAGGAAGTGGTGAGTACAGATCCTTCACCGCTTTCCGGTCCTCTGGTACTAATAAAGCACTTCCAAAATGGAAGCCCTTCATTAGTATTCGCCCCATAAGACCCAGGGGTGAAAAATACAGGGTATTTAAAAAAAAAGTTTCATTTTTCCGCCCCCCCCCCCGTCCCCGTCTCTGCGCCCTAAGGCAGCTGTTTGATCTGCCTTATTATAGCACTGACCCTGCGTATGGGTACGCATGTTTTCAAAAATCTCCCCCAATGTGTGAAAACAATAAAATGTATGCCTAGCAGAGTTGCCAACCTGAGTTTTTCTATATTCTGGACAACTTACTCAAAAATCACAGCATTTTTAAGGACAACTTGGAAAAGCATAATGAATCAAATGTCTTTAGGTCAATACATTGATATAAACTCATTACGAGCAGTAGCTCTGAACTGTAAAATGATGATAATTACAATCATTGAATCACGGTGACCTGTTCAAGTACCATCAGTCTCAAAAAAATCACAGACACGCGATTTTTCTTTTCATTTTCACAGATGGCCCAGTAATTTCTGTACCGTTGGTAACCCTGCTGATTGTTTTTTAGGGTCCTCTTCTTGATGGTCGCTCTTGATTTTTTTTTTCTATAGGGACACATTGAACTTGCAATGCAACTCATGCCATGGTCGTCATTTAACTGCATCTAGTGCACAATGCCATGGAGCCATAGTCTAAATCAGATCTAACCCTATTCAAGGTACGTTTACAGTAAATTTACATATTTTCCAAACATTATTCTGGTTGGGCTCACCTATTTTTGAAAAACACCTCTTTCCTTAACTTTATCTTAACCTGTAATGATTCAGTCTTCATTTTAAGCAGTAGCACATATGCAGTATATTCTGGCTATTTCTTTTATGGGTTTCCAGGACTTTAATGTTGATGACCCATCTTTAGAAGGGGTCATCATGAGATCAGCAGGGGCCTGACTCCTGGCAGCTGTCTGCAAAGCATGCAGTGCACTGGAATGAGGCTTTCAGACATTTACTAGTGTAGTGACCATTCCTGGGTACAGCAGCTCAGTTCCATACCAAGTGAATTGGAGAGACTTGCAGTAACCAAGAATGACCACCACATAGTGTATGGAGCTGTTTCTGGATCAATGTGTGCTATGCAGTCAGCTGATCACCAAGAGTGTCGGGAGCCATCAATATAGGTTATCAATATTAAAGTCCTGGAAAACCCCTCTAATTTTATTATTGTGGAATGAAAAGTTTTTATTCTATCCTTTTTATATATACTATTAATATACCATGAATCAAACGTTGTAGTGTGGCACTATGCTTAGATATGCCTGTATGCATATTTACTGAGCAGCAGAGATAACAGAGTCATTGAAAATGTTCTGTGTTGGCAATTTTTTTGATAGGTACGATCTTTTTTATCAAAATTTTAAGACAAATACAGAGTATTTAGTTTGTTATGTGTCCAAAAAAGGCAAGTACGTATATCAGAAACACTGCTTGTGCATACATTTGTTTCTGATCTATATCAGTCAATATAGGCTGAAATGCTGGAATATGGATCTGTAAGTTGTTTCTATTCTCTTATCTGTAGCAAATACGTACAATGTCGTAATGAAAAAGTCATTGGCAAAATGCAAACGGGGGAAAGTTTTCAAAGATTTACTCATCATCATTAGGTATCAGGAAATGACATCATGTATTGCTGCAATGTGCACCATTCTGCAGGTACTGTAATAAATAAGTTTCCATGGGACTGTTGTGGCTTGTATGTATGTATGTCATTCCCAGTACTATGTCATAATCTCTGAATCCATGTTCTGACCTAACCTGAATGTAAAAAAAAAGGAGCTTCAACTATTACATAATATCTATCATGTCCACAAACCTGTTTCTAGCTATTTAAAGTTACTAAACTATGTTGCTATAAAACCTATGACATGTGTGCGTGAGTCACTAGTAAGGAGAAGGTGTGATAGGGGTGGGTTAGCTGCTCATTGTGATCAAAAATAAAGGCACAAAGGAAAGTACATTGTGCACTGTGCTACCTTTCGCAAACAGAAATTTCCTTTACAACAGAATCATATCTGAGCTTGAAGGTTAATCACTGTAGATATCTATGAGAGTAAGTATGCTTCAGCAATGACTACCATA
Source organism: Bufo bufo (assembly GCF_905171765.1). Taxonomy (NCBI): domain Eukaryota; kingdom Metazoa; phylum Chordata; class Amphibia; order Anura; family Bufonidae; genus Bufo; species Bufo bufo. The sequence continues at coordinate 415,850,711 of NC_053390.1, forward strand.
CCAATTTTACCTGGGACCTGATTGTATCATGAATTACATTAGTATGTCACAAATCAACATAAAATATGATGGAAAATATAAGGGAAATTTTGGAAGTTCAGAATTTCCACCCCATTGCAACTCCAAAACTGTCAACGTTCCCGCCAATGCTGGAAATTTCGATTTGACCAAATTTCCCAATACTCACACTGACAGTGCTCCAAGAAGCCTATACACACCTGCTTTAGTGGTCTCTGTGTCTATAGAGAACATAATATTCTCCAGTATATTTCATTTACTGATTATGTGAATCTGCATGGTCAATTTTTAAATCTTTGACTGTGCATAGCTACTATTTTGTGAATGTAAAAGAGTACCTAGATACCACCATGTTGACTCCATGTCAGTTCTATAGGCACAAGACCACATAAAAAGCCATTGGCAGGACCATTCCAAAAAGTATCTTATATTTCTGCTCCTTCTAGGGGAGGTTTACAAAGAAACAGTAAGGGGGTTCTCCAAAAATAAATTAAAATGCCCGTTAGAAACCTGTTCTAGAATGCGTTCCTGTCAGGCTGCTCCACCATGATGGTATATTGTAGTCAGGATTAGTGATGAGCAGCAGGTGTAATATTCGAATTCGCGATATTTCGCGAATATTTTGTAGAATATTCCCGAATAAAAATATACGTTATATTCTACATTCTTTTTTTTTTAACTAAAAAATCGGCAAGGTAATGATCGCATAATATGCGAATATTTCGCGATCAATACAGACGTGGGTCAAAAACGAATATATAGCTCTATAGAATATATTGCTATATATTCGTTTTTCGAATATTCATCATTTTTTCCATCTAAACACATGATTCCTCCCTGCTTCTTGCTTGTGGGCCAATAAGTCATTGGCCCAAAAGCAATTTAAGCAGGGAGGAATCATGACTTCAGATGGAAAAATATGACGAATATTCTAAAAAACTAATATATAGCACTATATTGAATATAGTGCTATATATTTGTTTTTTAGAATATTCATAATTTTTTTCCATCTGAAGTCATGATTCCTCCCTGCTTAAATTGCTTGTGGGCCAAATGATGATATTAAACTGATGCCAACACGAACGACTGAAGGAGATGACAAATATGCAGTGGGGCAGATGGAAAGTATTGATGGTTAGTGATGGCCTTGCGGTTTGCCCGGCGGTCGATTTGCGGCGAATTTTGCTCTTTCGCGACTCGCCGAACATGCAAACATATGGCGATATTCACACCCGCCATATTCTTTTACATTGTGAAGAACTTTGACCCATGATACATCCATTAGGTGGTACAGGGCAGACAATTGAAAGGTTTCAGCACATGGACATACCCTCTACCTTATAAATAAACCTGATCTGGGCGCCATTTTACATTCAGTCTTTTGCCAGTGTAGGGAGAGGTTGCTGTGTGGAACAGGGACAGGCTGTTAGGGACACAAATCGCTAGCTAATGGGGCCATAAAAGGACTGGTATAGGTGTGCTATCGATAGGTGTGACATACTGAGGGGTGTAATATATTTATAATATACTTTCTAACATAGAAAGTATATTATAGTGCAATTGTATTATGCAGCAGTTTTCTGCGGTTTCACTGCGTCACCGCATCTACACAGAGTGACAAACTCTATTTGAAGAAATCATTTCTACTGGTGTGATTTACCAGTTGCCCCCCAAAAAGACTGATTGAAGCAGGGGTGTTATATATCAATAATATACTTTCTATATAGTGCATTTAGGTAGTGCAGCATTTGTTTGCGGTTTTGCTGCATTACCGCATCTACACAGAGTGAAAAACACTATTTGAGGAAATCATTTCTACCGGTGTGATTAACCAGTTGCCCCCCAAAAAAAACTGATTGAAGCAGGGGTGTTATATACAAATTATATACTTTCTATATTTAGGTAGTGCAGCATTTGTTTGCAGGTTTTGCTGCTTTACCACATCTACACAGAGTGACAAATGCTATTGGAACCAATAATTTCTACTGGTGTGATTTACCAGTTGCCCCCCCAAAAAAATGATTGAAGCAGGGGTGGTATATACCAATAATATACACTCACCTAAAGAATTATTAGGAACACCTGTTCTATTTCTCATTAATGCAATTATCTAGTCAACCAATCACATGGCAGTTGCTTCAATGCATTTAGGGGGGTGGTCCTGGTCAAGACAATCTCCTGAACTCCAAACTGAATGTCAGAATGGGAAAGAAAGGTGATTTAAGCAATTTTGAGCGTGGCATGGTTGTTGGTGCCAGACGGGCCGGTCTGAGTATTTCACAATCTGCTCAGTTACTGGGATTTTCACGCACAACCATTTCTAGGGTTTACAAAGAATGGTGTGAAAAGGGAAAAACATCCAGTATGCGGCAGTCCTGTGGGCAAAAATGCCTTGTGGATGCTAGAGGTCAGAGGAGAATGGGCCGACTGATTCAAGCTGATAGAAGATGAAAGGTTGACTGAAATAACCACTCGTTACAACCGAGGTATGCAGCAAAGCATTTGTGAAGCCACAACACGCATAACTTTGAGGCGGATGGGCTACAACAGCAGAAGACCCCACCGGGTACCACTCATCTCCACTACAAATAGGAAAAAGAGGCTACAATTTGCACGAGCTCACCAAAATTGGACTGTTGAAGACTGGAAAAATGTTGCCTGGTCTGATGAGTCTCGATTGACATTCAAATGGTAGAGTCCGAATTTGGTGTAAACAGAATGAGAACATGTATCCATCCTCTGATGGCTACTTCCAGCAGGATAATACACCAAGTCACAAAGCTCGAATCATTTCAAATTGGTTTCTTGAACATGACAATGAGTTCACTGTATTAAAATGGCCCCCACAGTCACCAGATCTCAACCCAATAGAGCATCTTTGGGATGTGGTGGAACGGGAGCTTCGTGCCCTGGATGTGCATCCCTCAAATCTCCATCAACTGCAAGATGCTATCCTATCAATATGGGCCAACATTTCTAAAGAATGCTATCAGCACCTTGTTGAATCAATGCCACGTAGAATTAAGGCAGTTCTGAAGGCAAAAGGGGGTCCAACACCGTATTAGTATGGTGTTCCTAATAATTCTTTAGGTGAGTGTATGTTCTATATAGTGCATTTAGGTAGTGCAGCATTTGTCTGCGGTTTTGCTGCATTTTACCACCTCTACACAGAGGGAAAAACACTATTTGAAGAAATTATTTTAACTGGTGTGATTACCCCAAAAAAAACTGTTCGAAGGAGGGATTTTATATACCAATAATATACGGTCTATATAGTGCATTTAGGTAGTGCAGCATTTGTCTGCGGTTTTGCTGCGTTACCGCATCTACACAGAGTGCCAAACACTATTTTAAGAAATAATTTCTACTGGTGTGATTTACCAGATGCCCCCCAAAAAAACTGATTGAAGCAGGGGTGTTATATACCAATTATATACGTTCTATATAGTGCATTTAGGTAGTGCAGCATTTGTCTGCGGTTTTGCTGCGTTACCTCAGCTACAGATAGTGACAAACAAATAATTTCTACTGGTGTGATTTACCAGTTGCCCCCCAAAAAAACTGATTGAGGCAGGGGTGTGATATACCTTCTTCCACAAATACTGCTCTTCTATAGGGACTTTTGTCACAGGGTCATTTTGAAAATGACAGGCAGAGGAAGAGGCAGGCCATTCCGCAAGGGTGGTAGGGGTCGGGCAGGTGCACCAGGCCTGATCCTAAGTGGGAAGTTGCAGAAGGTGCGTGCGATTACCTCAAAGGACGCACCAGACTTGGTTGAGTGGCTTACTCAGCCTTCCGCTTCTGCACCCTCCTCATCCTCTCTATCTGCACCTTCTTCACTCTCTGTTGTGTCCACCCCCAAAGACACCACCACCACCATATCCCCTCCGCTCGAGTCAGAGGAATTATTTTCCCATACATTCCAAGACCTTACCGATGCGCAGCCATTCTTGGCATCGGATCAGGAAGAGGCGGTATCAACGGTCGCCACCCGGCAGTCTGACGACAGTACCCAGCCCATTTTTATCCTGTGACCGCCTAATGTCCCTCCAGCCACAGAATCCTACAAAGTTGTGTGCTGTCAGGTGATTGCCTATTGGCTAATGTTTGGGGCCTGTACTGAAATGGCAAGTTCTCACAACAATACTTAGTGCACCAATTAATATCTCATGAGACCTTATAAAATGTGAAGTTGTGTGTACTGCGAAAAAATAAATTGCATCATTAGGGATTTTTTAGGCGCTTTTTTTAAACACTCGATCTGTATATACAGCGTTTGTTATAACATGCATGTGAAATGTAATCAAATACACTGCTTTAATGTCAAATTACTTACAGTGATCAGAAGTTCTTCCTCAATGTCGCAAAAATTGTTACCAACCATCTTTTCTGATCGCCTCCAACTTCGGTCTGGTGGAAACCCAGTTGCTGTAGTAGGCCGTGCATATTTTGCGCATGCGCACAGGCGAAAATTACATTGCCGATATTTTGCATTGAAAAAAATAATGAATGGAGATCGCAAATTCGAATAATACATCTGGTATGTCACTGTCCATGTTGTGGGACTATTTGTGCACTTCTAGTAAGTATTTGGTGGCTTCAAATATGACCTGAAGGTATTCCAGGTTCGCCTGCCTTTAAAGTGATTGGGGCCCGCCGCGAACTTGCGGTTCGCAAACATTTGATCGCGTTCGCGCACCGTCCCGGCCCATGTTCGGCCATCACTATTGATAGTATACAGATTGAGAGCGGATGGTTGATAATGAACAGAAATAAATGAAATTGACAGACACTGGCCCTAATCTGCATTATTACCCTAGGAAAACAATAGGAAGGATCTAGGACCCAGGGACAAATCAAAGTCCAACTCTGAAAACAGACAATAATGGAATCCACAGAAAAACAGCAAACAACAAATTACAATGCTTACAGAAATGAAGGGACTAGATGAACTACAGGTACCAAGCTATACTGAAAAGACTCAGATCAAGTAAATGAATGGTAATGGGCAGGGCTGGGACAAGGCCATTTGGTGCCCAGGGCGAAGATGGCAAACTGCGCCCCCCCCCCCCCCCCCCCCCGTTTTTAAGAAAGAATCAATGTTGTTTCAAAACAAGAATATACTTAAAGCAATAGAACAAAGGACTGTGGGACTTTGAAAGTCACAGACACTATAAAGTTCCCCCCCATCATCATGTGCCAGTATAAAGTCCCCCCCATCATCATGTGCCAGTTTTGTAATAAGCCCCCCCAATGTGCCAGTAACACTATTGTAAAAAAAAACAAAAAAAAAACACTTATACTTACCTAAGTGTCAGCGATGCGATGCAGCCTCTTCCTGTGTCCCACGCTGTAATGTAAGGCTCAGGCGGCACGATGACGTCATTGCGCCGGCCTCTGATAGGCTGCCGGCCTAGTGCCTGCAGCCAGGGGCGTACATAAAAATCACTGGGCCCCATAGCAGGAATCTAAATTGGGCCCCCATTCCCCTTTTATAGCCCCTCCCTTTGTTCCATGAACTATTCTTGCTGCTGCGTTTTATAATTTATGCCATCAGGGCCGGAATGGGATTACAAAACAGCCCTGGCACACAAAAGAGGTATAATAGATGCAGATGTATATTATATACAGCAGTGTACAGTTATGTGAGGTACGCGGTATAATAGATGCAGTGTGTACAGGTATATAGTATATTCCCTAGTGTTCTGATATGTGAGGTACAGGGTATAATAGATGCAGTGTGTACAGGTATATAGTATATACAGCAGTGTACTGATATGTGAGGTACGGGGTATAATATATGCAGTGTATACAGTATATACAGTAGTGTAATATGTGAGGTACGAGGTATAATAGATGCAGTGTGTACAGGTATATAGTATATACAGCAGTGTATTGACACCTCGTACCTCACATATCAGTACACTGCTGTATATACTATATATCTGTACACACTGCATCTATTATACCTCGTACCTCACATATATAGTATATACAGAAGTGTACTGATATCTGTACACACAGCATCTATTATACCTCATACCTCACATATCAGTGCACTGCGGTATATACTATATATCTGTACATATTGCATGTATAATACTGTGTAATATATGCAGTGTGTGTGCATGTATGTGTGTGTGTGTATATATATATATATATATATATATACAGAGCAGTGTATTGATGTGACACATAGAAGGTATAATACTGTAGATGCAGTGTTTATAGAAATATGTGGTCAGTTATGCATTATAGTCACTGTGAGGTACATGAGGTAGTGGTAACTGTCTGAAGTAGTATACATGAGTGAGCAATGAGTAAAAACAGGGCATGGAGGGGGGGGGGGGGTAAATGATGAAAAGTGGAGGACCTCCTCTTACCTCTCCATTCCAGTCTGTATGGATCAATACAGAGCTGCTTGTGAACTTTTAATACTTGCTGTTAGGGGTTGAAGGACCTGTGATGATGTCATCACAGGTCCTGGCAGATGTACCTTTGAAACCTAGGAACTACACCATTTTTGGTGCAGTTCCTTTGCTAGATTCTGCAGGACCTGTGATGTTGAAGATGATGTCATCACAGGTCCTGGCAGATGCACTGTTCTAACCTGGGAACTACACTTTACACTGTGCAGTTCCCTTACAGGACCTGTGATGACATCATCAAAGGTCCTTTAGCTTTAGAAAGGTAAACAGGAGTAATTAGGGGGCGGGGCCTCTGCTCCACTTCGGTGCCTGCCTGCAGCCTATCAGAGGAAAGGGAAGGGACACGCCTCTCCCTCCCCTGCACCTCCGCTGGCACAGACAGTTTACAATGGAGATGAGCGCAATGGAAGCGCTCATCTCCCTGTGCCCGGCGGCGGCGGCTGCTCACTTGGGGGGGGGGGGGGGGGGGTCATTTTAGTTGGGGGGGCACAGCATGATGTAAGGGGGGCCGTGGCTGGCACTTCACCTGCGCCCCCCTCCTGTCCGCAAATGGTAGCGCCCAGGGCACCCGCTCCTTCGGCCCCTGCCTTGTACCGGCCCTGGTAATGGGACAGCTCACTCTCTATATACACGGATAGGTGCCAATGTCCAAAATGTATCACCCCTTCAAAAACAGTGAAATTGAATAGAATTGGACTGGCACTCAAACATAAGGGTTTACGCAAAGAACCAATAAAGTAAAATAATGCAATTTATTAAAACATAAAAACATATATACACGTATTAGTGGGATGGATGAGATAATGGATGGACTATCTCATGTACCAAGTCCGTAAGGTGCAGGTATATCTGTTAGGTTGGATCAAGCCATATATATGTTTTTATGTTTTAATAAATTGCATTAACTTTATTGGTTCTTTGCGTAAACCCTTATGTTTGAGTGCCGGTCCAATTCTATTCAAGACTCAGATCAAGGCTAGGAACAAGAAACACAGAATACAAAGAATTCTGGATTCAAATGCACAGAGCTCACGATATAACCAGCAAATAAAGAGCAGAAAGCATGAACATTTAAAGGAAGACTAACCAATCAAGAACTCCTCCTTAAATTAACCAAGCTGGGCAAGGCGATCATCTGACCCAGGTAGGAAGTATGAAAGAGAGGAACACGAAAATGAAATATCTTAGTCATCAGTATGAAGCAGACAGAGGTAATACAGTTATTATTTTGATACCAGGCATGTACTGACAGGATCAAAGACAATCAGAATGCTATGACTACATGCTACGTTGACGACAGTACAGGTGCCTTATCTCCTTTGTACCATATACCATTTCTCATATTTACGTCTTAATGTATGACTCTAGCTTTCCTGTATGATCAGTGGGAAGGCATGTCTGTAGTACAACAGGTTGATAATTATTTACTGAATATTTGGTCTATTTCTGGAGACAAAATGACAAACAGTAACCAAATATTGTGAAAGGAACGTACACGTAATATTGGGAGCAGCTTGTAAAGGTGTTGAGGGAGGATTACTTGTATCCAGGTAGGGGGGAGCTTACCTCTTAAGGCATTAGAGGAGTTGATCTAATATATGCAGGGGTGCACCTAGCCTTTCTGCTGCCCGAGGTGAAAACTGAAACGGGCCCCCCATGACAATTTCTTAAACTAACCCCTTTGCCACAATGAAAGCTCTCATTGGCCATGGCCCTTCCGCTGCCCCCCTCTTGCCCTTACCTGGTGCCACCTGGTCTCATTGGGGCTGCACCCTTGAATATATGCTATGCTTTTCTAAGCTTACGAAAGTATGCTCAACTGATCGGGTATGAATTTTGGCTTTCTGCTGGAAATATACGGTTTTATGCAGTGGCAGTTTTCTGACTGGAATTTTTGCCGGAAACCTGATGGACATCATTATAGTAAATGGGGATTTAGGAGGCCCCAGCAGTGTCCGGCTATGCCACATATGGCAATTCCAGTATTCTGCTCCTCTGCCAGAACAAAATACCGGAAAGCCTGACGCTGATGTGGAGGTAGCCTAACAAACATACATACAGTAGAACTTCTAATAACTTTTAGAAATGCATATTTGGAAACAGAAGATATTGACATATAGTTTGATTGTGGAAAAGAAGTATGTTCCTACATAAAACATTTCAATAATCTGATATATCTAACATTATTACAATATTATACATCGCAATTTACCCGCATACAATAATACAGAAGTTTTAGGAATTTAGCATATGCTTCTAGCAGAACTGCAGTCTTCACTTTCACAAGATTAAAATACTAAAAGGGGTTTTGCAGCTCTAGTATATTGATGACTTACCTCCAGGATAGGTCATCAATATAAGATCAACAGAGGTCTGACTCCCAGGCCCACCCAGCCGATCAGCTGTTTGAGGATGCCGCGGCACTGTTTACGGTAACTGCGCACCGTCTAACTTGTTGTGGTGGTGCAGTGTAATTACAACTGCTTATCCCATTCAAGTGAACAAGACAAGTAGTTGCAGTCACACTGCACCGTCACTACGTTAGGCAGCATGTAGTTAAACAGTAAAAATGCTGTAGTACTCGCACAAGCACTGTGGCCTCCTCAAACAGCTGATCTGTGCAGCTCCCGGGTGTCGGACTCCCACCAATCAGATACTGATGGCCTATCCAGAGAATAGGTCATCAGTAAAAATATTTTAGAAAACCCCTTTAATGGAAATATATATTAATAGCATTATCTGAGGAACGTAATTATGAATGCTATGAATAGTTAACATATAAAACAATGTAGGTTAATGGTCCTCTAAGACAGGTTTTATTATACTGTAGATTCCATGTCAACACCCAGGAAGAATCATATACAGTGTATATTTATAAATTGTGTTTCATTTATTTTTAGAATTTTTATAGAGAAAAAACATCTGCCTGGTTACTAACTTTACACATTTCATTTGTTTGCACATTACAGTATCTAATATACTGTGTATTATTTTTATTGCTTATTCACGCCTTTGTATTAAAAATCATCTGTGTTGTGGCTACAACACACTGACGATTTTTAATATGGAGTCATGTCCATATGTCCTTCTAGGATATAGACCTGGTGATCGCTGGAGACCATTAGCTCCAGTGGTCTCCATGTACAAGAGACGTGTTTCAAGATAGGACAGGCTCTAAGTTTCTCGACACTAGGCCTGTGCCAACAAGTGGTGGTGTGAATAGCACCATTTTGTTCCTTGAGTCCACATGCAGTCTGTTCCACAGACAGATAGCACACGAACAGAAAATATGGTTGTATGACAGGCCCTTATGTATATACGTATATGCATGTTCCAGGACATTGCTTTGGTATCCAGAATGAAGACCCCTATGTTTTATGCTGCTGATTGCATTCAGAGTACAATATCGTGCATTAGTTTCAAATTAAAAAGATACGTTATATGAAAAAGTATAGCCCCCCCCCCCCCTTTTCAGTGGAACAATGATCCAGAGCAAATAATAGATATGAAAATAGTAATGTAATTCTATGTCTTAATGAAATATGAAAAAATAGAGCCAATACATATAAAAGTTACATGTTCTGCAAAGTGTATGTACAGTAACTGGCATAGCTATAAAGGAAATTTAGAAACAAATGGGTCTTTGAGATAAATAAAGTTTTTTATGTTTTAATAATAGGTAACTTGTATCTATCCATGCGGTGCCTGGAGCCATTAATCATCCATCTGTATAAAGTAGATAGCAAACAGGGTCACCAGAGTTCTCTGTGAAAATTATTATGAAGTACAGAGTACATCACATGGTTTACTACCATTAAAGTCAGTTATTAGAAAGAAATCAAGAGGAGATGGAAAGTCACTGAAAAGGTATTGTTCCTTCTCCACATACTGTATCTGGTACGCTTTGCATTTATGTACTAGGTCTATAGTCTACTACTAGCTTTAGTCTTGAATAACTTGAACATCCCAGGCCCCAAATTGTATTCTACAGATGTCGTGGTCCTGAATCATTAAATGCCAATTCAACTGCCAATATCTTTTATGTTGTAGAGGCCATTTGGAGGTCCCTTAGACACCAGGGCTGAAATACAGCTGAAACCTCTGTTATGCTACTGAATACGCACTACATTTATGATACACTGTGCCAGGGGCGTAGCTAAAAGCTCATGGGCCCTGGTGCAAGTGTTCAGCTTGGGCCCCCGTCCCTCAGTGCTTGTTGGCAAGGGGCAGGGGAACACATATCCTTCCTGCTGCCTGAGGCAAACATTGAAAGGGCACCCCCTCATGCCAAATTCTTAACCTAACCCCTTCCCTCCAGCCAGAGGTGTAAATTGACCAGTATGCACTTTCTATAATGCCAGTGTCTTATGTGGCACAAGGGTCTTTGGGCCCCCTCAGGCTCCTGGGCCCGGTAGCGACTGCTACCTCTGCACCCCCTATAGCTACGCCCCTGCACTGTGCAATGCTCAGTGTGGACACAAGGCTTCAAAGGCCTCCTTGGCCTGTGCCATGCACATTCCTTGATTACTTGTCAACAGTTCTGATTTTTGGAAGGCTAATTCCACAAACTGGATCGCAAAAGGGGTGGAGTTTGTGCAAACCCTGTCCAAAAGTCTTATAAGTCTCCTCACGCCGATAAGGGCGCTCTCCCCAAGGACTGATAGTACCCCCCAAATCCTGACTTAGGCCAGTTAAGCCAGTACTCTCTGCTCTTCACTCATGAGGGGCAATCACCCCAAAACAGCTGTCTGAAGATGAGGTGCTGGCTTATTTACAGTAATATCCGAGTCATGTCTCAAGGCCTATTTAAAGGGTCGAAAATTGACTGATAGGATAGCTGCATTACATCTGGTGGCATTAGAGGCAGAGCTTGTTGAGAGCTCATTTGCATCCCTTACTTCCCAGAATTCCAGAGGAGCATGAATGGCCTATAAGTCTACTCACACCGATTAAGGCGCTCTCTCCCCAAGGAGAGATAGTACCCTCTAAATCCTGCCACAACGGGGCACGGGAGCGATGTCTCCTTGACCCACCGTTTCCTCTAATAGGCTTTAGCCATAGTTCCTGTAGCCTATCAGAGGCCAGTGTCCTCATTACCACACTGCCTGAGCCAGGCTGCATAGAGCTCAGGGCACAGACTAGAAGAGGTCTGTGTCTGGCACTGTCAGCAGAATGGAGGCAAGCATTTGAATGTATTATTTTTATTCGGCAGCATGCTGTTGGGCCACAATGGGGTGGGGGTCATTATTCTGTAAGTAGAGAAAGCACTATGGGGAAATTGCAGCTATAAAAATGAGTATTTATGTACTGGCACACATTATAAGGCGGCCACTACTGGGGGCACTAAAAGGGGAACGATTTTTTTGTACTGACACACGTTATAAGGGAGAAACTTTTGTACTGGCACATACGGGGGCATTTTTTGCACTAGCACACATTATAAGGGAGCATTTTTGTATTGGCACACATTACAAGGGGAGGGTTATTTTACTGGCAAACATTATAAGGGGTCATTTTTTGTATTGGCACACATTATAATGGGGTATTTTTTGTACAGGTACACATTATAGGGAGAATTGTTACTACTGGGGGCACTAAGGGGGCATTATTACTTCTGGCGGCAAAATGAGGGACATTATTACTATTGGGTGCACTGTTAACACATAATGCACTCTAGCAAAGAATTACTACTATTGATGAGACTTTTGGGAGGACTGTTACATTGGGAGGCACCCTGGCACAGTATCAGCTTAGCACAATTATTTTTAGAGGACAATATGTTTACAGTACTGTAAGTTTCAGGGACACTATTTGCTGGGCTCTGTGTGCAAATAATTATTAAGGGGAACTATTTGTGTGGTAATAGTATTTTCTTGGGGATTATGTTTATAGTATTGGGAAGCACAGTGGGCACAGTACAGGGAGTGCAGAATTATTAGGCAAGTTGTATTTTTGAGGATTAATTTTATTATTGAACAACAACCATGTTCTCAATGAACCCAAAAAACTCATTAATATCAAAGCTGAATATTTTTGGAAGTAGTTTTTAGTTTGTTTTTAGTTTTAGCTATTAAAGGGGGATATCTGTGTGTGCAGGTGACTATTACTGTGCATAATTATTAGGCAACTTAACAAAAAACAAATATATACCCATTTCAATTATTTATTTTTACCAGTGAAACCAATATAACATCTCAACATTCACAAATATACATTTCTGACATTCAAAAACAAAACAAAAACAAATCAGTGACCAATATAGCCACCTTTCTTTGCAAGGACACTCAAAAGCCTGCCATCCATGGATTCTGTCAGTGTTTTGATCTGTTCACCATCAACATTGCGTGCAGCAGCAACCGCAGCCTCCCAGACACTGTTCAGAGAGGTGTACTGTTTTCCCTCCTTGTAAATCTCACATTTGATGATGGACCACAGGTTCTCAATAGGGTTCAGATCAGGTGAACAAGGAGGCCATGTCATTAGATTTTCTTCTTTTATACCCTTTCTTGCCAGCCACGCTGTGGAGTACTTGGACGCGTGTGATGGAGCATTGTCCTGCATGAAAATCATGTTTTTCTTGAAGGATGCAGACTTCTTCCTGTATCACTGCTTGAAGAAGGTGTCTTCCAGAAACTGGCAGTAGGACTGGGAGTTGAGCTTGACTCCATCCTCAACCCGAAAAGGCCCCACAAGCTCATCTTTGATGATACCAGCCCAAACCAATACTCCACCTCCACCTTGCTGGCGTCTGAGTCAGACTGGAGCTCTCTGCCCTTTACCAATCCAGCCACGGGCCCGTCCATCTGGCCCATCAAGACTCACTCTCATTTCATCAGTCCATAAAACCTTAGAAAAATCAGTCTTGAGATATTTCTTGGCCCAGTCTTGACGTTTCAGCTTGTGTGTCTTGATCAGTGGTGGTCGTCTTTCAGCCTTTCTTACCTTGGCCATGTCTCTGAGTATTGCACACCTTGTGCTTTTGGGCACTCCAGTGATGTTGCAGCTCTGAAATATGGCCAAACTGGTGGCAAGTGGCATCTTGGCAGCTGCACGCTTGACTTTTCTCAGTTCATGGGCAGTTATTTTGCGCCTTGGTTTTTCCACACTCTTCTTGCGACCCTGTTGACTATTTTTAATGAAACGCTTGATTGTTCGATGATCACGCTTCAGAAGCTTTGCAATTTTAAGAGTGCTGCATCCCTCTGCAAGATATCTCACTATTTTTGACTTTTCTGAGCCTGTCAAGTCCTTCTTTTGACCCATTTTGCCAAAGGAAAGGAAGTTGCCTAATAATTATGCACACCTAATATAGGGTGTTGATGTCATTAGACCACACCCCTTCTCATTACAGAGATGCACATCACCTAATATGCTTAATTGGTAGTAGGCTTTCGAGCCTATACAGCTTGGAGTAAGACAACATGCATAAAGAGGATGATGTGGTCAAAATACTCATTTGCCTAATAATTCTGCACTCCCTGTATTATAGGTGGCAGGATGGGGTGTTCAGAAGGTAGGGAGGAGGATGGAAAAGTAGGAAACTAAGATGTCTGTTTGTCAAACTCTGGAGGGACAAGAGATGGCTGAAATAAATCATCATGGTAGACTGGTCTGAATGGTGTAGGAAGGTGCAAGGGACCGTCATTGATGGAAGGTATGTGTCACCTTGTTCCTGGCCTCGGTGGAGTAAAAGGCCAGTTTTCATGTGTCAGCAGCAGTTGCTGTTTGACACCTTGCTATTTTGTATAGCTGTAATAGCTGATCAGGGACAGCTCTTACTGGGAGTAGTCAAAGTGCTGGGTGGGTGACTACTCCCCACGTTCCAGGCTGGGTCCTGACTGGCCTATATAAAAAACCCAACCAGCGTGGCTAACTGCCGACATGAGCGCACGCACTTGAGGTCTGCTCCGTACCCCGATCTGAATCCTCCAACATCCTGATATACTGTCACAGTGGGGAGTGGGGGAAACCCCCCACTGTGCAGTGTCAAAGGGTAAAGGGGATCAGCCTGGCCAAAAGGAGAAAGAAAGGAGCAGGTCACCTCCTACCGCGTCCCTAATCCTCTCCCTGACTCCTCACTGTATGAGCGGACCCCGATGGTAGGACAACTCATACTCAGGATTCCGAAACCCTAAGTCGCCCTGGTAATCCCTCACTTAGGAGCAGGGGAGAGACAACCTGTTCATCCCAGTAATGGAGGAACAGGAGTCTCTATCTGAGGCCAGGCTGCAAGGAGAGGGGAACACATACAGCTATAAGGAGATGGCAGGTAAGTGAAACCAGTAACACACTTACCTGCCACAGACACACAGACTGAAACCCGTGCACAAGTGCTGCTGTCCAAACCAACATTAAGGACACAGCACACACCACAAACCACACAGGGACCCAGGACATCCATAGCTGCAATAAACATAAGACACCATAAAAACATCTTCTATGACCACAAGGGTGGCCCTCACTGGACAGATGGAATAAGAAGACTAGGAGGATAGCTCCAGCATACACCATGGCTGGCGTACCCCCCAGCTTCAGGCATCCAGCAGAGGCTAAATAGCCCAAGCAGCCACACCCACACACACATAAACCCAGTGTTAACAAAACACTAGGAAGGGAGTTAACCCTTCCAACACCAGACAAGGGAAGGAAGCCACTTAAAGGGGAAGTGCATAAAAAGCTACACGTTGCCGCAGGCAACAACATGCGTGGCAACCATGTCACGGCAATCACCCAGAAGGCCGAGACACTGCCACCGCATGCACACACAGCAACACGTTGCCGCGGGCAACCGCAAGTGTAGCAACAGTGTCACAGCGCACACCATAGGCCGTCACACTCCCACCCCTCAAAGCCCCCCCACCAAAAAAAGGGGAAACTAGTGAGGAACCCAAAAACAGGGATGGGGGGGGGGAGGGAAAAAAAAAAGTATCAGAATCAGTGTCAGCGCAAGCGAGTCTTCCCAGAACTGCTGCCAGCCCCTGGAGACACACACAGAAACCAGGGCGCCAGCCACCAAACAGCCAGGAGAGACCGCACTGATCACTGCGTCCACACTCAGACACGGTTCGCACCAAGTTGCTGCCAGCATGCATCCCCAACCAGCATACACCAAAGCTAGTTCAACAAGGAATGCAGCCAGCCACCACAACTCAAGCGACAGAACCACTGAGACATGGACGAGGGGAGACCAAACACAAGTGACGGTTCACACCTACTGCAACCTCAGTTACAGAGAACCGCACTGTTAACAGGGTTCCCCTTTCACCCTCCCTCCGGAGGATAAGCATGTGCGCCAGAAAACGGCAGGCGACACATGCTGGGCCCTCTTCCAAAGGCTCGAAGCAAGGAGCCTTTGTGGTCATACTGTCACGGCGGGGAGTGGGGGAAACCCCCCACCGTGCGGTGTCAAAGGGTAAAGGGGATCAGCCTGGCCAAAAGGAGAAAGAAGGGAGCAGGTCACCTCCTACAGCATCCCTAATCCACTCCCTGGACGACTTGGCCTCTTGGAATCTACAATACTCCATGGCCTATCCGGCACGTCTTCGGGTGATAGCTGGAGAGAAGACGGTCTTCTTTGTGGATCCTAAGGAGGCGGAAGAATGGATTTCCAAGAGGCCAAGTCGTCCAGGCCCCTGCTGACACCTTTATCACCACAGATGCCGCAAGTATCCTGTATTGTAATGATGCACTTACCTGATACATGAGTTCTGCTGACTTTAATATCATGGTCCGGGACTAGGGGGGAACTCCCTCATTGTATGCAGGTGAAGTGACTGAGTCTGCAGGAATTTACGTTGATGTGTTGGCGTGGACGCCATTATCCTTCCATCTACTCGCCCCCTATTCCTCATTGCTTGATCCCTTTTCCTCCCCTCCTCTGTTCTCCTTCTTTTCATTATTATCACATGTAAACGGATTATCTAGTGTTATCCCATTGATACGGGGTCGAGCAGATACCTGCATAGGTTTAACACCATATTGCACTATGCAGGTCTCCGGAAACTCCAAAACACATTCCCCAACTTCTCCTGAGTACGGAGATACCAGATGTGTGACACTTTTTTGCAGCCTAGGTGGGCAAAGGGGCCTATATTCCAAAGAGCACCTTTCGGATTTCACAGGTCATTTTTTACAGAATTTGATTTCAAACTCCTTACCACACATTTGGGCCCCTAGAATGCCAGGGCAGTATAACTACCCCACAAGTGACCCCATTTTGGAAAGAAGAGACCCCAAGGTATTCGCTGATGGGCATAGTGAGTTCATGGAAGTTTTTATTTTTTGTCACAAGTTAGTGGAATATGAGACTTTGTATGAAAAAAAAAAAAAAAATCAGCATTTTCCACTAACTTGTGACAAAAAATAAAAAGTTCTAGGAACTCGCCATGCCCCTCACGGAATACCTTGGGGTGTCTTCTTTCCAAAATGTGGTCACTTGTGGGGTAGTTATACTGCCCTGGCATTTTCCAGGGGCCCTAATGTGTGGTAAGTAGGTAACTGACCTGTGAAATCCTAAAGGTGCTCTTTGGAATATGGGCCCCTTTGCCCACCTAGGCTGCAAAAAAGTGTCACACATGTGGTATCTCCGTACTCGGGAGAAGTTGGGGAATGTGTTTTGGGGTGTCATTTTACATATACCATTGCTGGGTGAGAGAAATATCTTGGCAAAAGACAACTTTTCCCATTTTTTTATACAAAGTTGGCATTTGACCAAGATATTTCTCTCACCCAGCATGGGTATATGTAAAATGACACCCCAAAACACATTCCCCAACTTCTCCTGAGTACGGCGATACCAGATGTGTGACACTTTTTTGCAGCCTAGATGCGCAAAGGTGCCCAAATTCCTTTTAGGAGGGCATTTTTAGACATTTGGATACCAGACTTCTTCTCACGCTTTGGGGCCCCTAGAATGCCAGGGCAGTATAAATACCCCACATGTGACCCCATTTTGGAAAGAAGACACCCCAAGGTATTCAATGAGGGGCATGGCGAGTTCATAGAAATTTTTTTTTTTTGGCACAAGTTAGCGGAAATTGATATTTTTAATTTTTTTCTCACAAAGTCTCCCGTTCCGCTAACTTGGGACAAAAATTTCAATCTTTCATGGACTCAATATGCCCCTCACGGAATACCTGGGGGTGTCTTCTTTCCGAAATGGGGTCACATGTGGGGTATTTATACTGCCCTGGCATTCTAGGGGCCCTAAAGCGTGAGAAGAAGTCTGGAATATAAATGTCTAAAAAATTTTACGCATTTGGATTCCGTGAGGGGTATGGTGAGTTCATGTGAGATTTTATTTTTTGACACAAGTTAGTGGAATATGAGACTTTGTAAGAAAAAAAAAAAAATTTCGCTAACTTGGGCCAAAAAAATGTCTGAATGGAGCCTTACAGAGGGGTGATCAATGACAGGGGGGGGTGATCAATGACAGGGGGAAGATCAGGGAGTCTATATGGGGTGATCACCACAGTCATTGATCATGCCCCTGTAAGGCTTCATTCAGACGTCCGGATGCGTTTTGCGGATCGGATCCATCTATCAGTGCATCCGTAAAAATCATGCGGACATCTGAATGGAGCTTTACAGGGGGGTGATCAGGGAGTCTATATGGGGTGATCACCACAGTCATTGATCATGCCCCTGTTAGGCTTCATTCAGACGTCCAGATGCGTTTTGCGGATCGGATCCATCTATCAGTGCATCCGTAAAAATCATGCGGACATCTGAATGGAGCTTTACAGGGGGGTGATCAGGGAGTCTATATGGGGTGATCACCACAGTCATTGATCATGACCCTGTAAGGCTTCATTCAGACGTCCGGATGCGTTTTGCGGATCCGATCCATCTATCAGTGCATCCGTAAAAATCATGCGGACATCTGAATGGAGCTTTACAGGGGGTAATCAATGACAGGGGGGTGATCACCACAGTCATTGATCATGCCCCTGTAAGGCTTCATTCAGACGTCCGGATGCGTTTTGCGGATCGGATCCATCTATCAGTGCATCCGTAAAAATCATGCGGACATCTGAATGGAGCTTTACAGGGGGGTGATCAGGGAGTCTATATGGGGTGATCACCACAGTCATTGATCATGCCCCTGTAAGGCTTCATTCAGACGTCCGGATGCGTTTTGCGGATCCATCTATCAGTGCATCCGTAAAAATCATGCGGACATCTGAATGGAGCTTTACAGGGGGGTAATCAATGACAGGGGGGTGATCAGGGAGTCTATATGGGGTGATCACCACAGTCATTGATCACGCCCCTGTAAGGCTTCATTCAGACGTCCGGATGCATTTTGCGGATCCGATCCATCTATCAGTGGATCCGTAAAAATCATGCGGACGTCTGAATGGAGCTTTACAGGGGGTTGATCAATGACAGGGGGGTAATCAATGACAGGGGGGTGATCAGGGAGTCTATATGGGGTGATCAGGGGTGATCAGGGGCTAATAAGGGGTTAATAAGTGACGGGGGTGGGGGGTGTAGTGTAGTGTAGTGGTGCTTGGTGCTACTTTACTGAGCTACCTGTGTCCTCTGGTGGTCGATCCAAACAAAGGGGACCACCAGAGGACCAGGTAGCAGGTATATTAGACGCTGTTATCAAAACAGCGTCTAATATACCTGTTAGGGGTTAAAAAAAACACATCTCCAGCCTGCCAGCGAACGATCGCCGCTGGCAGGCTGGAGATCCACTCTCTTACCTTCCGTTCCTGTGAGCGCGCGCGCCTGTGTGCGCGCGTTCACAGGAAATCTCGGCCATCGCGAGATGACGCATATATGCGTGACTCTGCGCAGGGCTGCCACCTCCGGAACGCGATCCTGCGTTAGGCGGTCCGGAGGTGGTTAAGAGCCTCCGCCCCTCCCACAAATGCAGGCTGACTAATCAGCCTTACCAACTTGCCAGTTGTAGACCACTTTAAGAATCTGGGGATTGTGATTACCAGGGACCCCCAATTGGCATATTCACTAAATATTGCACCCCTGGAACCCCTGTTCACTGATAAATTCAAAATATGGAGGACCCTGCCGTTATCAACCATGGGAAGATTAAATCTGGCTAAAATGATTCTTTTACCTAAAGGGCTCTATCTCCTAGCGCATGCATGTACTCCGATACCACAGGGCTTCTTTGGCCGTATCCACTCACTGGTGGCTAAATTTATCTGGGGGGAGTCCAGACGGAAACTATCCCTTAACCGCTTGCCGCCACGCTAACGCCGAAAGGCGTCATCTCTGCGGCGCTCCCAGGTCACACTAACGCCAATAGGCGTCATCTCGCGTGAGCCGAGATTTCCTGTGAACGCGCGCACACAGGCGCGCGCGCTCACAGGAACGGAAGGTAAGCGAGTGGATCTCCAGCCTGCCAGCGGCGATCGTTCGCTGGCAGGCTCGAGATGTGTTTTTTTTAACCCCTAACAGGTATATTAGACGCTGTTTTGATAACAGCGTCTAATATACCTGCTACCTGGTCCTCTGGTGGTCCCCTTTGTTTGGATCGACCACCAGAGGACACAGGTAGCTCAGTAAAGTAGCACCAAGCACCACTACACTATACTACACCCCCCCCCCGTCACTTATTAACCCCTTATTAGCCCCTGATCACCCCATATAGACTCCCTGATCACCCCCCTGTCATTGATTACCCCCCTGTCATTGATTACCCCCCTGTAAAGCTCCATTCAGACGTCCGCATGATTTTTACGGATCCACTGATAGATGGATCGGATCCGCAAAACGCATCCGGACGTCTGAATGAAGCCTTACAGGGGCGTGATCAATGACTGTGGTGATCACCCCATATAGACTCTCTGATCACCCCCCTGTCATTGATTACCCCCCTGTAAAGCTCCATTCAGACTTCCGCATGATTTTTACGGATCCACTGATAGATGGATCGGATCCGCAAAACGCATCCGGACGTCTGAATGAAGCCTTACAGGGGCATGATCAATGACTGTGGTGATCACCCCATATAGACTCCCTGATCACCCCCCTGTAAAGCTCCATTCAGATGTCCGCATGATTTTTACGGATGCACTGATAGATGGATCGGATCCGCAAAACGCATCCGGATGTCTGAATGAAGCCTTACAGGGGCATGATCAATGACTGTGGTGATCACCCCATATAGACTCCCTGATCACCCCCCTGTAAAGCTCCATTCAGATGTCCGCATGATTTTTACGGATGCACTGATAGATGGATCGGATCCGCAAAACGCATCCGGACGTCTGAATGAAGCCTTACAGGGGCATGATCAATGACTGTGGTGATCACCCCATATAGACTCCCTGATCACCCCCCTGTAAAGCTCCATTCAGATGTCCGCATGATTTTTACGGATGCACTGATAGATGGATCGGATCCGCAAAACGCATCCGGACGTCTGAATGAAGCCTTACAGGGGCATGATCAATGACTGTGGGGATCACCCCATATAGACTGCCTGATCACCCCCCTGTAAAGCTCCATTCAGATGTCCGCATGATTTTTACGGATGCACTGATAGATGGATCGGATCCGCAAAACGCATCCGGACGTCTGAATGAAGCCTTACAGGGGCGTGATCAATGACTGTGGGGATCACCCCATATAGACTCCCTGATCACCCCCCTGTCATTGATTACCCCCCTGTAAAGCTCCATTCAGACGTCCGCATGATTTTTACGGATCCACTGATAGATGGATCGGATCCGCAAAACGCATCCGGACGTCTGAATGAAGCCTTACAGGGGCATGATCAATGACTGTGGTGATCACCCCATATAGACTCCCTGATCACCCCCCTGTCATTGATTACCCCCCTGTAAAGCTCCATTCAGATGTCCGCATGATTTTTACGGATGCACTGATAGATAGATCGGATCCGCAAAACGCATCCGGACGTCTGAATGAAGCCTTACAGGGGCATGATCAATGACTGTGGTGATCACCCCATATAGACTCCCTGATCACCCCCCTGTCATTGATTACCCCCCTGTAAAGCTCCATTCAGATGTCCGCATGATTTTTACGGATGCACTGATAGATGGATCGGATCCGCAAAACGCATACGGACGTCTGAATGAAGCCTTACACGGGCGTGATCAATGACTGTGGTTATCACCCCATATAGACTCCCTGATCACCCCCCTGTCATTGATCACCACCCCTGTCATTGATCAACCCCCCTGTCATTGATCACCCCCCTGTCATTGATCACCCCTCTGTAAGGCTCAATTCAGACATTTTTTTGGCCCAAGTTAGCGGAATTATTATTTTTTTTTTCTTACAAAGTCTCATATTCCACTAACTTGTGTCAAAAAATAAAATCTCACATGAACTCACCATACCCCTCACGGAAACCAAATGCGTAAAAGTTTTTAGACATTTATATTCCAGACTTCTTCTCACGCTTTAGGGCCCCTAGAATGCCAGGGCAGTATAAATACCCCACATGTGACCCCATTTCGGAAAGAAGACACCCCCAGGTATTCCGTGAGGGGCATATTGAGTCCATGAAAGATTGAAACTTTTGTCCCAAGTTAGCGGAACGGGAGACTTTGTGAGAAAAAAATTAAAAATATCAATTTCCGCTAACTTGTGCCAAAAAAAAAAAAATTTCTATGAACTCGCCATGCCCCTCATTGAATACCTTGGGGTGTCTTATTTCCAAAATGGGGTCACATGTGGGGTATTTATACTGCCCTGGCATTCTAGGGGCCCCAAAGCGTGAGAAGAAGTCTGGTATCCAAATGTCTAAAAATGCCCTCCTAAAAGGAATTTGGGCACCTTTGCGCATCTAGGCTGCAAAAAAGTGTCACACATCTGGTATCGCCGTACTCAGGAGAAGTTGAGGAATGTGTTTTGGGGTGTCTTTTTACATATACCCATGCTGGGTGAGAGAAATATCTTGGTCAAATGCCAACTTTGTATAAAAAAATGGGAAAAGTTGTCTTTTGCCAAGATATTTCTCTGACCCAGCAAGGGTATATGTAAAATGACACCCCAAAACACATTGCCCAACTTCTCCTGAATACGGCGATACCACATGTGTGACACTTTTTTGCAGCCTAGGTGGGCAAAGGGGCCCATATTCCAAAGAGCACCTTTAGGATTTCACAGGTCATTTACCTACTTACCACACATTAGGGCCCCTGGAAAATGCCAGGGCAGTATAACTACCCCACAAGTGACCCCATTTTGGAAAGAAGACACCCCAAGGTATTCCGTGAGGGGCATGGCGAGTTCCTAGAATTTTTTATTTTTTGTCACAAGTTAGTGGAAAATGCTGATTTTTTTTTTTTTTTTTTCATACAAAGTCTCATATTCCACTAACTTGTGACAAAAAATAAAAACTTTCATGAACTCACTATGCCCATCAGCGAATACCTTGGGGTCTCTTCTTTCCAAAATGGGGTCACTTGTGGGGTAGTTATACTGCCCTGGCATTCTAGGGGCCCAAATGTGTGGTAAGGAGTTTGAAATCAAATTCTGTAAAAAATGACCTGTGAAATCCGAAAGGTGCTCTTTGGAATATGAGCCCCTTTGCCCACCTAGGCTGCAAAAAAGTGTCACACATCTGGTATCGCCGTACTCAGGAGAAGTTGGGGAATGTGTTTTGGGGTGTCATTTTACATATACCCCTGCTGGGTGAGAGAAATATCTTGGCAAAAGACAACTTTTCCCATTTTTTTTATACAAAGTTGGCATTTGACCAAGATATTTATCTCACCCAGCATGGGTATATGTAAAAAGACACCCTAAAACACATTCCTCAACTTCTCCTGAATACAGAGATACCTTTCGGATTTCACAGGTCATTTTTTACAGAATTTGATTTCAAACTCCTTACCACACATTTGGGCCCCTAGAATGCCAGGGCAGTATAACTACCCCACAAGTGACCCCATTTTGGAAAGAAGACACCCCAAGGTATTTCGTGATGGGCATAGTGAGTTCATAGAAGTTTTTATTTTTTGTCACAAGTTAGTGGAATATGAGACTTTGTAAGAAAAAAAAAAAAAAATCATCATTTTCCGCTAACTTGTGACAAAAAATAAAAAGTTCTATGAACTCACTATGCCCATCAGCGAATACCTTAGGATGTCTATTTTCCGAAATGGGGTCATTTGTGGGGTGTTTGTACTGTCTGGCCATTGTAGAACCTCAGGAAACATGACAGGTGCTCAGAAAGTCAGAGCTGCTTCAAAAAGCGGAAATTCACATTTTTGTACCATAGTTTGTAAACGCTATAACTTTTACCCAAAACATTTTTTTTTTACCCAAACATTTTTTTTTATCAAAGACATGTAGAACTATAAATTTAGAGCAAAATTTCTATATGGATCTCGTTTTTTTTGCAAAATTTTACAACTGAAAGTGAAAAATGTAATTTTTTTGCAAAAAAATCGTTAAATTTCGATTAATAACAAAAAAAGTAAAAATGTCAGCAGCAATGAAATACCACCAAATGAAAGCTCTATTAGTGAGAAGAAAAGGAGGTAAAATTCATTTGGGTGGTAAGTTGCATGACCGAGCAATAAACGGTGAAAGTAGTGTAGTGCCGATTTGTAAAAAAGGGCCTGGTCTTTAGGGGGGTATAAACCTGTGGTCCTTAAGTGGTTAATGTCCTGCAGAGATCCAAGCTACAGTTGCAAGAAAAAGTATGTGAACCCTTTGGAATGATATGGATTTCTGCACAATTTGGTCATAAAATGTGATCTGATCTTCATCTAAGTCACAACAATAGACAATCACAGTCTGCTTAAACTAATAACACACAAAGAATTAAATGTTACCATGTTTTTATTGAACACACCATGTAAACATTCACAGTGCAGGTGGAAAAAGTATGTGAACCCCTAGAATAATGACATCTCCAAGAGCTAATTGGAGTGAGGTTTCAGCCAACTGGAGTCCAATCAATGAGATGAGATTGGAGGTGTTGGTTACAGCTGCCCTGCCCTATAAAAAACACACACCAGTTCTGGATTTGCTTTTCACAAGAAGCATTGCCTGATGTGAATAATGCCTCGCTCAAAAGAGCTCTCAGAAGACCTACGATTAAGAATTGTTGACTTGCATAAAGCTGGAAAGGGTTATAAAAGTATCTCCAAAAGCCTTGCTGTTCATCAGTCCACGGTAAGACCAATTGTCTATAAATGGAGAAAGTTCAGCACTGCTGCTAGTCTCCCTATGAGTGGCCATCCTGTAAAGATGACTGCAAGAGCACAGCGCAGACTGCTCTATGAGGTAAAGAAGAATCCTAGAGTGTCAGATAAAGGCTTACAAAAGTCTCTGGCATATGCTAACATCGCTGTTAGCGAATCTACGATACGTAAAACACTAAACAAGAATGGATTTCATGGGAGGATACCACAGAGGAAGCCACTGCTGTCCAAAAAAAACATTGCTGCACGTTTACAGTTTGCACAAGAGCACCTGGATGTTCCACAGCAGTAGTGGCAAAATATTCTGTGGACAGATGAAGCCAAAGTTGAGTTGTTTGGAAGAAACACACAACACTATGTGTGAAGAAAAAGAGGCACAGCACACCAACATCAAAACCTCATCCCAACTGTGAAGTATAGTGGTGGGGGCACCATGGTTTGGGGCTGCTTTGCTGCGTCAGAGCCTGGACAGATTGCTATCATTAAAAGAAAAATGAAATACCAAGTTTATCAAGACATTTTGCAGGAGAACTTAAGGCCATCTGTCCACCAGCTGAAGCTCAACAGAAGATGGGTGTTGCAACAAGACAATGACCCAAAGCATAGAAGTAAATCAACAACAGAATGGCTTAAACAGAAGAAAATACGCCTTCTGGAGTGGCCCAGTCAAAGTCCTGACCTCAACCCGATTGAGATGCTGTGGCATGACCTCAAGAAAGCGATTCACACCAGACATCCCAAGAATATTGCTGAACTGAAACAGTTCTGTAAAGAGGAATGGTCAAGAATTACTCCTGACCGTTGTGCACGTCTGATCTGCAACTACAGGAAACGTTTGGTTGAAGTTATTGCTGCCAAAGGAGGTTCAACCAGTTATTAAATCCAAGGGTTCACATACTTTTTCCACCTGCACTGTGAATGTTTACATGGTGTGTTCAATAAAAACATGGCAACATTTAATTCTTTGTGTGTTATTAGTTTAAGCAGACTGTAGTTGTCTATTGTTGTGACTTAGATGAAGATCAGATCACATTTTATGACCAATTTGTGCAGAAATCCATATCATTCCAAAGGGTTCACATACTTTTTCTTGCAACTGTAGAGGGTGGTGCTGCCCTGCCTGATTTCTTTCTATACTATCTAGCTGGGCAGCTGAAATTCCTAATCCCCTGGGTACTATCGTCAGAATTGCCAAATGCAGAATACTACCTCAAGGAATATCTAAGCATGACCTCCCTGTGTCCAGTACTGGAAGGATCGCGCTTTGTGCCCACCCGCTTGCTGCCCATTCATAAATTGGCACACCAGGTATGGAGTGCTGCTAAGATTAAAAGCAATGGAGCGGGGGCGCAGCCATAGCGCAGGGCGAGCTGACTTAGGGGGAAGACTGCAGGCTAGGAGAGGGTTAAATTGCCTGGTGGTATGTTAAGGGGTTGGTTGGAGTTAGGTGGGGAGGAGTTGGGTTTCGGCGGGAGGATATAAGAGTGGGAGGAGGAGCTTTGGGTCAGTTGCAGCCTTTTCAGCGTGAATTTAGTCGACATGGCCTCCTTGGACTAGCTGTTGGCGTCGGTGCGGGCCGCGGTGCAGGTACATGGGGTGGACTTCATGCAGCAGTCTATTCAGGCTGCCCTTCACCCTCTTGCCCCTCCGGTTGCAGTAGCTCGCGCTGTCAGGGCCAGGAGATCTGTCCCCCCTGAGCGCTTGAGCCCAGAAGCTACCCCCCGGGTCCGCTGACGCATTAGAAGCCCCGCCAGGGACCCTCCGCTGTGGTCTGAGGTGTCCGTGGCCAGCCGGACCCCCAGGCGCAGCGGGAGGAATTCTGTATCGCGTGGCGGGCCGGCGGGAGAGGGTCAGGCTTCCCCTAGACCCGTCTCCCTTTCAGCAAGGGGGAGGGACCGTTCCCAGGCGGCGACGTCCCCGCGAGATGCTTCGAGTCTGGGTCGAGCCAGGAGGACCTCACCTGTGGCTGGAAGAAGTGTTGCGGCCGGGCTGTCCGGAGGCCTGGGCCTACCTGCTTGTGAAGAGCTGGTGTCTCCGGCGCTGCGGCGGAGGGATTCGGGCCGGCAGCTTCAGTGTGAAGAGGATGTGTGCGCAGCGGCTGGCTTTGATGTGGGTGCGTCGCGACCCCTTGTGGTGGGTCGGCGACATTGCAGCCGGACAAACGTCAGGGATGATGCTGGGGCCCTACACCCTGAACGGCGGCATGGTGTGGCGGCTTGCGGCCGGACGCCTGCAGAGTCTTTAACAAGGGAAGCAGGAGGGATTCTAGAAATGCGGCCAGAGGATGAGGCCCGTCTGGCTGGGGTTCGGACTGTTACCCTCCCCTCACTTCGGCGCCTTGAGGGGGAGGCTTTGCTTTTGGAGGAAGGAGAATTGGAGTCTGGAGAGGATGTCGCAGCAGGCGGAAGGGATGATGCGATTCTAGAAGAAGCCGTGCCATGTGGAGCGAGCTCGCCGGTGCGGACATCTGTGAGTGAAGCGGCGGCTGCCGGAGGATCTGTCCGGGGACGCCCAGGTGAGATGACGACGTGTCAGATGCCAGTTGGGGGTGCTGTTCAGTATAGTGTGGGGGGTTCTGATGTTTTGGCCCGGGAGGTTCTGTTGGGGATGTTGTCATTGTTATCGCGGTTGGGGTCAGGGGCGCCTTCATCTCCGGCGTCAGTCTGGGCGCCTGTGCAGGTGGTGGGGACTTTAGAGCAAGGGACGGTGCAAGGTACGGTTGGTGTTGGGGATAGTGTGGTCACAGGTGGTGTGCAGGCCTCAGGGGCTGGGGTTAGAGGTGAAGTGGGGGATAGCGTTCGGTTGTCGGACGCAGCAAAAGGTGAAATTTATGTGTGCTTTGAAGGGCCACTGGGGTCTCATTTGAAGCAAGAAATCAGGGAGAAGATATGGAGGGATGAATATGTCGAAATATTTTCCTTGCTTCCTTTGGAAAAATTGAATTTGGACCGGGGGAAGCCGGATGAAAGTAAAAAAGAGGAGGAGGAAAGGAGGCGGTACAGGTTGATCCCACATACTTTTCAGAATTGGCTTCAGGCCTTTGCGATTTTGGCCAGTGTGGTTGGGGAAAAATCGCCCGAACATTGCTCTGCACTGTTCTGCTATATGGATGCGATAGGGGAGGCTCATCGGACTTATGGGGGTGTGGCGTGGCTTAGGTATGATGAGCAGTTCCGGCAGCGGAAGGCGGTCAGGCCTAGCATACGGTGGGATCATAAGGACATTGGTCTCTGGATGCGATTGATGGCGGCGCCTAGGAGTGGCCCTCAGACCTTTCGGGGATCGGCCGGGGGTCCCTCGGCTTCTGAATCGCAGGGAGGAGGTAGAAAAGGCTGTTGTTGGCAGTATAACGAGGGACATTGTAGGTTCTTGTCAGATTGCCGGTACAAGCACGAGTGTTCCGGTTGCGGTGGCTCCCATAGTTTGTCGCGTTGCTTCAAGCGAGGGAGGGGTAAGGGACCCGAGGCTGTGCAGAAGAGGGGTGACTCCGGTGAGGGTGGGAGAGATGGAGCCCTATTTAAAGAGTTATCCAAATAGAGAGGTTGGGCAGTTTTTGTTGGCGGGGTTTACTAAGGGTTTCGTGATCCCGTGTAGTTCAGTTGTGCCGTGTTTGTCGGCGCGGAATTTGTCCTCTGCGTTGCGTCATCCGGATGTGGTGAGGGATAAGATTGAGAAGGAGGTTGCTGCTGGCAGAGTGGTAGGCCCCTTTAGTGAGCGCCCCTTGCCGGACTTGTGGGTGTCCCCGTTGGGTTTGGTGCCTAAGAAGGAGCCCAATAAGTTTAGACTTCATTCATCATTTGTCCTATCCGCAAGGGGGGTCTGTGAATGATGGAATAGCGGATGAGTTGTGCTCTGTGTCGTACACGTCTTTTGATGCGGCGGTGCGATGGGTTAGGCGTTTCGGGCAGGGCGCCCTGCTTGCTAAGACAGACATTGAGGCTGCATTTCGGTTGTTGCCCATTCACCCGGATAGTTTGCATTTACTGGGTTTTCAATGGGAGGGTTGTTTTTATGTTGATTGTTGTTTGCCGATGGGCTGCGCAATTTCTTGTTCACTGTTCGAATAGTTTAGTTCTTTTTTGGAGTGGGTGGTGAAACAGGAGTCTGGATGGAACTCGGTGCTGCATTATTTGGACGATTTTTTGTTCTTAGGTTCGGCTGAATCCAGGGTGTGTCCTGTGTGGTTGCACACGATGGAGCGAGTGGCTGCGAGGTTTGGCATTCCTTTAGCTGGGGAAAAAACGGAGGGGCCTTCCACGGTTATGACGTTTCTGGGGATAGAAATTGACAGCATGGCCATTGAATGTCGGTTACCGGACAACAAGGTGTCTGATCTGTTAGAGGAGGTTGTTTTTCTGCGGAGAGCTAAGAAGGTTCAGCTTAAGCGGGTTCAGTCTGTATTGGGAAAATTGAATTTCGCTTGTCGTATTTTGCCGATGGGGAGGGTTTTTTGCCGGCGTTTGGCATTAGCTACGGCAGGGGTTGTCGCCCCTTTTGATTATTTGCGATTACCTGTTGCGGTAAAGGAGGATTTGGCGGTGTGGGAGAATTTTCTGGGAGAATATAATGGGCGGTCAATGTGGATGGAGGAAGCGATTAGTAGTGTGGATTTGGAGTTGTTTTCTGATGCCGCGGGTTCGTGTGGATATGGTGTTTTTTGCCAGGGGCAATGGAGCGCGGGTGCGTGGCCGGTGGAGTGGGAACAGGCTGGTTTCCTTAGCAACTTGGTTTTGTTGGAGCTTTTTCCCATTGTTTTGGCTACGGAGTTGTGGCGGGATTGGCTCAAGAATCGGCGAGTTCGTTTTTATTGTGACAACATGGGGGTAGTGCAGGCGATTAATAGCCAGACGGCTAATTCTCCGCCGGTGTTAAATTTACTCAGGCATTTGGTGTTGCGGGGGCTGCGGTTGAATGCATGTTTTGTTGCAGTACATGTTCCGGGTGTAGATAACTCACTTGCAGATTCCCTTTCTCGTTTTCAGTGGGATCGTTTTCGCAGCTTGGCGCCAGGCGCCGAAGTTCAGGGCTTACCCTGTCCCCAGTGGCTCTGGAGCGTGGCCTTGGGGTGTCAGCGGGCCTGATTGGTCAGTCACTCAGTAGAGGTACGTGGTCGGCTTATTCGTCAGTATGGTTGTTGTGGGAGGAGCTGATAGAGCAGGTTGATGAACTTAGGACTTTATTGGTTTTTTGGGTAGGTTCGTGTTATGCTGAAGGTTTGTCTTTTTCTGTGGCGTCTAAGAGGGTGGCGGCTGTTGCCTTCTGGTTGCGCTTGCGGCGAATTACTGATGTGTCTCTGTGTTTTGTGGTTCGGCAGGCGCTAAAAGGTTATCGGCGGGGAGTGATTCGTAAGGACTATAGACGGCCGGTTTCCTTTGATGTGTTACAGGTCTGCTGGAAATAGGATCCTGGGGAGCAATTCAATGGTTAAGAGGTGCAGGACATGTTGGAGCCTGCATCTCAGATGGTTTGTTAATGCCGAGGATGGGTCCCCTGTTTGGGCTACAAGGCCTACAGGGGGGGATACTAGTATACTTCAAGGAGTTGGTGCCCTTGGGTCGGTGAGTGCGGCCAAGGGTAAGTCTTGAAGTGCGAAGTGAGGCGGTGAAGGAGGATACGGCTCGTTTGGGTTGCCCTCCAGGATCCTTGTTACGTGTGTAAAATGCCTGATGTTATTATGGTTATTGTTATTATTATTATTATTATTGATGTTATATGGTGTACGATGTGGTTTTTTGTTATGCGTGGAATAATAAAGTTGGCCACCATGGTCATTTCACCAAGCAAGTAAGTGTTGGTGTGGTTATTTAAAGGGGGTAACAGGGTAGGTTGTGTAGCCGGAGGAGATTCTTCCATCCTATTAGGTCAGCAATAGTTTAAGGATCTTCCGGATGACATACCGTTATGGGATAACCCTATGTTTGCCCATCTGAAAGAACTGGAGGGGGTAAATTTGTGGAAGGCCCAAGGTGTCAATACCTTGAGTGATCTATATGTTGGGGGCAGTCTATGCTCCTTCTTGCAATTGCAGGAAAAGTTTGAGCTACCTCAAAACCTTTTCTTTAGATATTTACAACTGAGGCACGCGTTAACAGCGTGCCTGATAGGGGTTCTAAGGTCACAGGGTCCGAGAGGTATTATTTCTGTGCTCTATACGCACCTGCTTAACAATCGTATGCTGATGAACCCTCTTGCTGTTGAAGAGAAGTGGAGAAATTCCATTCCTTCATTATCGGCTGATGATTGGAATGAAGCCCTGATGACTCCAACAAGGGTTTCTCCATCAATTAATAACCGGCTGATCCAGCTGTTTATATTGCACAGAAGTTATCTCACGGCTACTAGGCTACACAAAATGGGCAGATTAACACACAATAGATGTCATAGATGCCTTCAGGACGGTGCCGATTTCTGGCATCTCATGTGGGACTGTACATATTTAAAAAGCTTCTGGAAAACAGTAACAGAAGTGCTATCTACTATGGTTCCAACTGCAGTGCCGTTATGTCCTAAAAGTTGTGTTCTTGGAATACAAGATGAGGAGGTCTGGGGGCATCACCACAGGATTTTTTTAAGTGAAACTCTATTCTTTGCTAGGAAAGCCATTGCTCTGAGATGGATGGCTGATAGAGCACCTACAATCGGTCAGTGGAAGTCATTGGTCAATCAAGCTGTTAGCATGGAAAAAGTTGTTTTTATTCATAGAAAATGCCCACAAAAGTTTAATAAGGTATGGGGTGAGTGGTGTGCATCTCCTTTGACATTGCATAATGCATGTATGTACTCTGTGGCCGATGTATGATAATATGAGGACTTCGAGCCCTGGACTAATGTTTCATTAACCCCACTGGTTCATGATGCTGATTGAGATGAGATTTCTTTTCAGATCTGTCGCAAGATTCTCGAGTTGTACTACAATATTAATGTATCCCCTGCGTGGGATTTACCCCTGATTTATTCTGATGTAACATGCCTTTCTTGTTAAACTTCAATAAAACGAGTTTAAAAAACAACCAAAAAAACAACCAGCAGTGTCAGCTGGTGGTAATTACCTCTCTCTCTGACAGAGGAGCTCTGGCAATCGCTGGATTGAGATCTGAGCCGTGTGCTAGGCTGGAGGCCTGAGTTTGGGAGGTCTGCTCTATCCTGAGCAATGCCGATCGGGTGTGAACTAACACCTAGGATAACAGGTGACTGTTTTGCTGTATGAACTGTCTAGGTGTGAATGAACACCAAAACAGTAAATGGACTGTCGTTCTGTTTTGTTGCCATAAGTGTGAATAAAACACTGAAGTTTTTGAGTTACAAACTGGTCTTTGCCTCTATACTGCGTCCGCTTGTCCTGTCTACCAGAGAGAATCCTCACAATGGAGAAGATGAAGAAAAAGAATTCTACACCATAGGCGTCACAGGGTGTGCCGGGTGTGCCTGGGCACACCCTAATCAAGCCGACTGGGTTCTGTCAGGGCCCGGAAGCACTATACTCACCTCTTCCTTCCTTGTCCTCGGCGTTCGACTGTAAAGGCTGCGCACAGTGTGAGGCCGTGCTGTGACCTCACACTGTGCATGCCCACACAGCAGACTGTACAAGAGGATTACCGAGTGGGGGTGGTGAGGAGCGGCAGCATCCTGAGCAGGAACACTAAGTGTTTTTTTATTTATTTGGGGGCTGATGGAGGCACTGGGGGCTGAAGAGGCTGCTGGGGGGCTAATATGAGGCATTGGGGGCTGAAGAGAGGCTGCTGGGGGGTTGATATGAGGCACTGGAGGCTGAAGAGAGGCTGCTGGGGGGCTGAAGAGAAGCTGCGGGAGGCTGAAGAGGGGCACTGGGGGCTGAAAAGGGGCATTGGGGGCTGATATGAGGCACTGGGGGGCTGAAGAGAGGCTGCTGGGGGGCTGCAGAGTGGCACTGGGGGCTGAAGAGGGGCACTGGGGGGCTGAAGATGGGCACTGGGGGCTGATATGAGGCACTAGGGGCTGAAAAAAGGCACTGGGGGCTGAAGAGAGGCTGCTGGGGGGCTGATATGAGGCACTGGGGGCTGATATGAGGCACTGGGGGGCTGAAGAGGGGCACTGGGGGCTGAAGAGAGGCTTCTGGAGGCTGATATGAGGCACTGGGGGGCTGAAGAGGGGCATTGGGGGCTGATATGAGGCACTGGGGGGCTGATATGAAGCACTGGGGGGCTGAAGAGAGGCTTCTGGGGGGCTGAAGGTGGGCACTGGGGGCTGAAGAGGGGAACTGGGGGCTGATATGAGGCACTGGGGGCTGATATTAGGCACTGGGGCTCTTACCTGAGGTCTAATTGGGGTCATTCACATTGGGGTCTGATCTGAGGTCTTATTGGGGTCTTATTAACATTGGGGGTCTTATTGAGGCTGTCAGCTGAGGTCTGATTAACATTGGGGGTCTTATTGGTGGTCTGACCTCAGGTGTAATGAAAAATATTTTTTTCTTATTGTCCCCCTCTAAAACCTAGGTGCGTCTTATAGGCAAGAGCGTCTTATAGGGCGAAAAATACGGGTACGTTTAAAAATTATTTCTTCTCCCTTCATTATATTGATAGTGCGGGTCTGTATGTATGTATATATGTATGTATGTATGTATGTATGCAGAGTGTATTTGTGTATATATATGTGTGTGTGTGTATGTGTACATAATATATACATACATACACGCGCGCGCGGCATGTGTGTTTGTGCTTTAGGGTGCACACCCTAATGCAATAGGCTGCACACGCCTATGGTCTACACGTACACGTTACTGGATGTAAGAGGTATGTGGTGCTGTATTACCCTGTATGTTTCATAGCTCTGTATGTAATGTTTTCCAATTATGTCTTTAACAGTAGGGCCGGAGGAAAGGGGTTAGGTTATGAAATTGGCATGGGAGGGGGCTGTCTCAGTTTTCATCTTAGGCAGCAGAAAGGCTAGGTGCCCCCCTGATTGGACCTCATTTATGAAAATGGGTACACATGAGAACAGTCTTGCTGTCCATAATTGCCAATCACAGTGTCCATTTATTTGGAACAGTTGCTATAGAATATTTTTTTTGTAGATGCCTGGCATAGCATATCAGTGAAAGGTTTCCTTCACCGATGTGCTATGCAGAGCTTTAGCTGAGCAGAGCAGGCAGAGGCAGGAGCAACAATGTGCTATTCAGAGCTTTTAGCTGAGCAGAGCAGGCACAGGCAGGAGCAGAGTTGTGCTATGCAGAGCTTTTAACTGGGCAGAGTAGGTACAGGTGGAAGCAGTGATGTGCTATGCAGAGCTTTGAGCTAAGCAGGGTGGAGACAGGCAGAAGCAGCGATGTGCCCACCCTGGTCAGCTAAAAGCTCTGCATAGCACAGGAAGGAGCAGTGATGTGCTATTCAGAGCTTTCAGCTGACCAGGGCAGGCACAGGTAGGAGCATCTATGTGCGATACAGAGCTTTTAGCTGAGCAGAGCGGGCACAAGTAGGTTCAGCAATGTGCTATGTAGAGGTTTGAGCTGAGCAGAGCGGGCACAGGCAGGAGCAGCACTGTGCTGTGCAGAGCTTTAAGTTGAGCAGGGCTGCACAGGCAGGAGCAGTGATGTGTGCTCCAGCCAGTACTGAGCTCGCTGTAGTCCCTGTTCCAGAAGAACTGTGGAATCAGTATACACATTAGCCGCATACATGTTAGCAGTGTGTTGGTTTATGAATTCCAAAGCGCTATAGACACCCTGAACTTCGGGTGCCTATTTTGGGAGTAAAACATTAAGATAAATAAAGTAAACTATAAAAAGGAGTTTTGCATTATTTTCAAATAAAATTGCATCAAAAGCTTTAAAATGAGTTGGGCACGTTCTGATAAACTTATGTGTACTATCATAGGAAATGCAAAAACTGCTACTCTGCTGCTAATGGGTACCATCTGTAAACACTGGATGTGACTGCCTCCCTAGCTGCATCTGCAAGCATTCAACAAATCTGCAGGTACAGGAGATTCTGCTGCACGCACAGGCCTTCAATTGGAAAATTCCCATGACCAGAGGAGTAGCTACCATGGAAGCAGGAAGGAGGACACATTGATTTATTTTCAGGGACTAGGGAGTGGTGACTATATTGCTCCTAATCCTAGCACTGGTATCACTCACCACACCCTGCTCTTCTTCTAGCAGCACACAACTTCAGGATGGCAAGTAGTGTGTGCGTAGGAGAACACTATGACCTGAAGCTGTGCAACGTCAAGTCACAGTGTAGCGCGTGCCTAGACGCAGTGCTGCACAAAGAGCAGAGGTGTCCGCTGTAGGAGGAGAGGTAAGTATTTTTTTTCTGGTCTGAGGTCTGCATTAAGGGGACTGAGGGGAATGGGGGGGGGGGGGGGGGAGTCCGTTCAAAAATTTGCTTTGGTGCCCAGTCAGTTCTAGTTACGCCACTGAACGTGACTACCACCATCTTGAGAGTTATGTTTGTGGAAATAGCAAGAACAAGCATAGGAAATGCTAAAACTCTACTGCTCTGCTGCCCATGGACCTGGGTACCATGTGTAAACACTGCATGTGGTCACCTCCCTTGCTGCATCCTCACCTGAATGCATTCAACACATCCACAGGTACAGGAGATTCTGCTGCTTTCAGCGTATGCACAGAACAGCTATATAGGCCTTTGTGTTGATAAATTAAGAGCTGTGGAATCCGTATACCCATAAACCGCATATATGTCAGTGGTATGCGCCATAGACAACCTGAACAAAGGATTCACAACCAGTGCCCATGGGCAGGGGGCTTCCGTTTGAGAGCTGCAGTAAGTAATGCTGTGTTTTAGTTTTTCCTAGGCCAACACACATCAGTTTAGCAATGAAGTAGTATTTCAGACAATAACCTAAAAGGGTTGCATACTTCTCAACCGTCCTGGATCCGGCGGGACAGTCCCAGATTACAGTGGCTGTCCTGCTGTCCTGGTATGGAGGAGGTATGTCCTGCTTTCTGGCAGCTGTCTCTGCATCCATAGGAAGCAGAGACAGTTGCCTGTATTATGATGAAGCGGAGAGCTGGCTTTGGATTCCTGCTTTATCATCCCTCCCCCCTGCCGGCTCTCCACACCTCTGGTCTGTGCGGGGGTGGGGCCGTCCAGCAGTCAGCCTAGGCTCCGCCTCCTTCACAGACTAGACTAGAGCAGCCGATGTCCTGCTGCTGCTAGGAAGAAGGTAAGTATGTGGTGTTTATTTTTTTTTACTTTGTACTGTGAGGGGCACAATGTGGGCATATTACTGGGGGAACTTGTGGGCATATTACTCGGGTCACAATTTCGGCACCATTTCCATGTGCAAACACGGCCATCACTGATGGATTGCAGGGTGGTCATAACCATTGAAACGAGCAGTTTAAAATGATGAAAAAAGCCAGCAAAGGAGGCAATATGGACAATCACAGTACATTAGTAAGTGCCTTGTATTAACTTTGTGAACATGATAAATGCCATTTGGCGCAGTGAGACAACCGCTTTATTACAACCTAATTAATACACAATTATTATTGGAAATACCCCCTTTCACAGAAAATGTTAGAAAATGTAGGTTAGGCTGATATAGTAGCTTTTCTGACTGTGACCCATTAGCACACTATAGAATATAAAATTTCCCACACATGCCTGTATATTTTTATTAGAACCCATACTCTAGTCCAGGGATGGCCAACCTGAGGCTCTCCAGCTGTTGCAAAACTACAACTCCCAGCATGCCCAGACTGCCTACAGCTAGTAGCCTACAGCAGGGCATGGTGGGAGTTGTAGTTTTACAACAGCTGGAGAGCTGCAGGTTGGTCATGCCTGCTTAAGTCCCTCTAATCTGTGTGCTCTGTAAGGCTAAGTTCACACGTGGCAGAAATTTCTGTGACTGAAAAGTTATGGCACACACATGTATGGGGTGTTTCTGCAGCACAGTCACAGATATATTGCGCGGTCATGGAAATTTCTGCAACAAATCTGCTCCAGGTGACTATATGAGAATAGTAGAGAGAACAGCTAAAAATGGAATTCTCCTTTAGTTTATGTAAGCAATTGTCTTATATGTCCGGTTTAACATGGTTGATACGCAGCCGTATTTTAGGGTCTGAATTATGTCTGCAACACCCAAGCGACCACATCTACAGTAGAGGGACGCTCCCTCCAGCACAGTTCTAATGTTCAAATGGACTGAATTAGAATCACCAAAGAATCTTAGAGTTCAAGGTGTTGCAACCATAATACTGACCATATGAAAGCACAACCAGTAGAGCACTATGCAGCGTACTCAAGTTGTGTGTAGAAATGTGTTCCTGGGTGTAGTAGTGCAATAGACACTAACCTGAGACGGCTGACTCTCTGCATAGGCAGGTGATGGTAGGAAAATGTTCGTGACGCCAGTGCCAATTAAACGGTGGCACGCCGTTTGCTGATAGCAGGAATAACTGAGGAACCACGTGATGTTAAAACAAA
The DNA here is from genome assembly GCF_905171765.1 of Bufo bufo. Taxonomy (NCBI): domain Eukaryota; kingdom Metazoa; phylum Chordata; class Amphibia; order Anura; family Bufonidae; genus Bufo; species Bufo bufo. Next base: position 415,887,749 of record NC_053390.1, read on the forward strand.
ACTCCAACTTTAGTAGTTTCTATATAGAGACATTAACGGAAGCACAGTTCCTTTGCATACAGTTGATTTTTCAATACGGTCGATGCAGGCAATACAGATTAAGCAAGGTGACTTCAGAGTGTGAAACACAGGACTTGCAGTACAGGAGCTTGCACTCTATTCCTGACTGATCCTGGGACATAGAAAATCTTCTCCAAGGCCCAATACCTTAACTCTGGCGTATATCCTTGGTTCTCTCTTTATAAAGTACCTCCTCTGTTATCTTGAGTACCTCTTGCTTTTCTGCGCTTTGCCTCTGTCTCCCTCTCAGCTTCCTCAGGCTCTATTCCTGTTTCGGCATATGGGAATTCAGGAGGGGAACCTTCTCCTTGAATCTGGAACCCGGTTACAGGGACTGCAAAACCCTCTCCTGGACCGCAGGCTTCAGGCCTGGACTTGTCTCTGACATGGTCTAGTCTCCAACCACAACTCTAGACTCAACTTTAGACTCAACTTTAGACTCAACTTTAGACTCAACTTTAGACTCAACTTTAGACTCAACTTTAGACTCAACTTTAGACTCAACTGCCCTTCCTTTCCCTGTCTGGGCCTTATATAAACTAGGGCTCCCTAGCTCCCTCTAGTGACTAAGAGCTGGAATGACACCCCTAGCAGGCCGGTACATGCAAGTTTCACAGTAACAGGGAAATACATAGCATTACATTACATGACAATTTATAAAGATGACATATACCAACTTCCCCATAATTAAGGAGGGACGACAGCACACCAAGTGACACTTTTGTAGTGACGGGCATTACAGTCCCCGTACACTACATACCCCACTGCTTTAAGCTGAGTACGACCTCGTACTCCATCAGGGCTCGCCCAACTGGAATCTCTACCTGAAACAGAAAAAAGAGACATGCAGGCATACATACATGTAATTCATCTGCATTTACATTCATATCAGGTCCAATTGTCACGGCTGAGGATGGGGGAAATCCTCAGCCGTGTGGAGCCCGGTGATGTTACGGCTGCTTGGCCATGAAGACAGGATTAGGGAGCAGGTCACCTCCTAAACGCATCCCTAACCTGACCCTGGCTCCTAGCTACATGAGCCAACCTTGATGGTAGGAGGGCCCATGCTCCGGAACCTAAAAGTCCCTGCTAGCCCTCAAGATGACCCTCACCTAGGAGCTGAGTAAGACAAGCCCACTCCTCCTAGACACGGAGGAGCAGGAGTCTCAACGGCCAAGCTGCAGGAAAAGGGGAGACATAAACAGCTCTATGGATATGGCAGGTGAACAAAGAGTTCCACCTACCTGCCACAGCCTTGCTGACTGGATCCCTGTGTTAGCAGGGTGCAGATCACAAACGCATCCCCACACAGGGACCCAGATCCATAGCTGCACAAAATCACACGGACATCACACATAACTAGAAATAACTTAAAGCGACATTATGGTTATGACCACAGGGGTGGCTCTTACTGGCAGGTAATAAAGACATGAGGCTGCTCTCAGCTAAGCATGGCTGAAGCAACCTGCAGGCCTGCAAAAGCAGTGAGGCTTTATAGGCCAAGAAGCCACACACCACAGTCGGACACACCCGGTGCACACACACACTAGGAAGGAGATTAACCCTTCCAACACCAGGGAAGGGAAAACACCACTTAAAGGAGACGTGCACACAATAACATAAAAAGGAAGTGCACACATACACACATAACTCAAAACCGCATGCACAACGTAGCGAGCTGCAATGGCACAGCTCAGCCTGCTACGCTGCCACATACACACTGTTGCCAGTGGCAACCACAGGTGAGGCAAATACCACAGCACTCACCTGTGATTGAACACCAAAGAAAACAGCTGACAACCGCATGCGGTTCAGGAGTCACAGTCATAGCCATGGCCGTGACACCAATTGGCAAAGATGAAGGGTGGTGACAAGGGGCGTCGTTCTCTTCTCCTCAGGATAGTGAATGGAACTGGGGCGCTGACCTGGCACAGCGTAACATTATAACCAGGATAGTCCATGACAATGAATAAGTCCATAATAGAACAGCAAAATAGATAAAACAGTATAAAAGTTCTTGGAGGCTCAAAGAACAAACATGAGTCCGTGCCCAGGTTATTTTCCTAATAAATCACAGAGGCTCTCGTGCGGTGGAGTCCATCTCTGGGCACATTTCCTTTTAAAAGAGCAAAAATCTCAGAGGCTCAGGTTCTTTTGAGTCTGTCTCCGGGCACGGTTCCTTAGTATCAAGTTGCACAATAAAATGACAGCAAAGACAAGTGCTGTAATACCCCTGATCAACCTGAAAAGGGGGTTAAGGGTAAAAGGTGCAACTCAGGAACAGGCACAACTTGGCGTGGGATAGCAAAAGCAGGCAGGAGGTCCTGGAAACAAACTTGGCTTTGTTGACTTTAATACTTCAGTGGTCAACACCCACCACTGAGCCGTGGATAAACTGGCAGCAGCAACAAACGACCAGGGAACATAGGACTCCTGTCCTGGAAGGGTTAACAGCATTTTTCGTTGGTGAAATAAATCAAAGGCCTAGCAGGCTGATTCACAGGGGTATGTCATCATTACCCGGCTCTGCTGGCAAGTACGGCCTGTAGTAGTCCTCTACAGGAGGATGTGCCCACATAACAGTGTTAGGGGGAAGCTGCAACGTGAAGGGACCCCTAATAGGTATTGGCCCCATGGGCCTAGGGGTAAACCTTTGGGTGGACCGTACCGGTCCCGGCATGATAATTGTGGGATGAAGTGGAGTGGATACCGCCGCCGCAAGCGGTCCGGTGGGCTCTGTGCAGCAATTCACAGCAACAGGGGGTCTTCTTTGGGGCACTGGCGGAGCGGTGGCAGCAGAAGGTAGTCTACGGGTGGTGACAGGCACCCTTACCTCGTCCTTCTTCGGCGGCGTCTGGATCCTGGCGGTCGCGATCTTGCGCAGCTCCCGCAACTTCTCCTCCAGCCAGACAATCTGCTCACCGATGCTCTCCGTGTCAGAGTCGCGGTCATCTGCTGGCGCCGCCGGCGCAGGTACTGTCACCGATGGCACGGACTCGGCCTCTGCAGGTTCTGGTGATGCATCGGGTCTCCGACCCCTCCGGATGTTCTCAAAGGTATTTCGAAGTCCCTTTAGATTTTCTATCTCTTGCATGGTCTTCTCCCGACGAGGCAGCTCGGGGGAAGGGTAAGGGCTCATCCATTTTTCCAACACGGTTGGCTGCCAGAAGACGTTAGGCCCAATGAAGGAGCTCCGCTCCTGGAAGGCGTGATGGGCCGGCTCTGGAGAGCGTTCCGGTTCCCGCTCGCAGCCAGAGTAGTCTTCTTCTTCTGCCTCCCAGTCCTCAGGTTCTCGCTTGGGACGGGTCACGGCAGTGGCATAAGGGCCTCTCAGGCTCTCGGCAGGGGTGAACTCCACTTCCTCTCACTCGCGGAGGCTGTGCTGATAGGAAGGGAGGTAGTCTCTCTTGACAGACCTTCTATTAACATATAAGTCTCTGCCAGTCAGGTAATCTTGTATGAACCCGTAGCCACGGGTTTTGTCAAAGGACACCACCACTCCCTTTCTCCTTTCCAGGCGGGGTTGGGTGTTGGTGTGTCTTTCATGGATTGTCTTGGTCAACTCTTCATAATAGATCTTGGTCTTTGTATTCCGCTTTATAGCGGCCTCCCGGATCTCTGCCATAAGTGACGACCACTTGAAAGAGGGTTGAAAGAAGTCTCTCCAAGAGCCATAGCAGGGCTCTGGTTCTTTCTCCCGTGGCGGGCAGGCGGGTTTCTCCGGTCCCGGAGAGTAGGCCGGTGGAGCCTCCTCTGGCTCTACACCAATAGCACTCATTTTTGAAATCTCAGGTGCGGACGTTGCAGCAACGCTCTGTTCACTTTCCAACATGCTCGATCCTTCTCTGGAGAGCGATAGGGTCGCGTCAATTAAATCAGCCAGCTCCCCCCATTGCACTGGGAGGCCGCCCCCCAGGTATTCCAGTATATGGAAGGCGGTGTCCATGCTGGCAGACATGCAAATGTCCAGATAAGCAGTCGCGCCTGACCTTGAACTCCTTCCCGCTATTTCCTCAGAAAGGCGCCAATTTTTCCCGCCTTTTCGGGATGAAGATGACACAGCAGTTATTTCAGTAGCCTCAGCGGCCATCTTTAGCAAGAAACGCTGTCTATTCACTGACAGCAAGCAGGATGATGAAAAGTCCACAAAACCACACTCCGATGTGGCGATTTCCTTCCTCTTGGTAGCGCAACACTGCACAGCGCTTTTTAGAGGTTTTAGGAACACTTTTGGTATGATTTTCAGTTCACAAAGTCCACTTTAAATAAACAGGCAATTTGTCACTTTGGACACAGGGCAACTGTATAAGGCACAAAGTTCACGCTTCTTGCACTAGAAAGCGTGCGTATCCTGTTCGTGACGCCAAAAGAGAGGTGCAGCGTACTCAAGTTGTGTGTAGAAATGTGTTCCTGGGTGTAGTAGTGCAATAGACACTAACCTGAGACGGCTGACTCTCTGCATAGGCAGGTGATGGTAGGAAAATGTTCGTGACGCCAGTGCCAATTAAACGGTGGCACGCCGTTTGCTGATAGCAGGAATAACTGAGGAACCACGTGATGTTAAAACAAAACTCCAACTTTAGTAGTTTCCATATAGAGACATTAACGGAAGCACAGTTCCTTTGCATACAGTTGATTTTTCAATACGGTCGATGCAGGCAATACAGATTAAGCAAGGTGACTTCAGAGTGTGAAACACAGGACATGCAAGTTTCACAGTAACAGGGAAATACATAGCATTACATTACATGACAATTTATAAAGATGACATATACCAACTTCCCCATAATTAAGGAGGGACGACAGCACACCAAGTGACACTTTTGTAGTGACGGGCATTACAGTCCCCGTACACTACAACTATAAACGTATAAACTGCTACATTCTGGTTCCCAAAGTCTACTGCAGCCTGGGGTTTGCTTATTTACATGCTACTTTTCTGTATAACCAGTTCCCAATGAGAATGTGTCGTGTGCTTTTTGAGACATATTTCTATAAAACCTCCAGGGGCCCATTTAAGAGAGCATAAAACAGGTCACATCCTAGCAGAAATATTTTCAAACCATCAGTTTATGGACATTACAAAGCAATAGGGACACAAATAAAGGATACAGCAAGTTAAAATGATGTAGCATGACGAGTGTTCATTTTGCACTTGCTACATCTGTACATCTCTGGATAAATGGCAGGAATTACAGAATAGCGTATTTGAAAGTTCTTATGCTGTTCTCATGTTCTTTATTCTGCAAAAACATATATGTAGATGCATCGAAAACCCTTATATGTTTTAAAAGGTGTCTGTGCAGATACATGTGCAAGAAAAGCAATGGGTTTATAAAATGTCAAATGTGGCAAAAGAAGTGCAATGGAAACCATATAGTTTAGCATTTTAGTATCCCGCCAAATGATATTCAAATGAATGCTCATATGAAACACCTCCCACAAGGGGTCCACTCTCAGCTTGGATGTGGAGAACTGTTTTCTTCATAGGTGCAGGTTCTAGAGGTGGGACCCACATCTCTCAGGCATTTATATCATATTCAGAGTTAGAAATACCCTTTTAAATTGGCTATAAATGTAATGATTATTCCTATGAATTAGCACATTCTTTGGATTTTCTACTATAATTGCTATTTTGTGGGTTATATAGAAAGGTTGTGGTTTAGGATGTGACTTTTTTTTTTTTTACCAAAACTGTGTCGCAATTCTGGCATAAAATTCTGGTGCCACAACAGCCAACCAATAGTGGCATAAAGATAAATAAAAGTGTTTATACGTGTACCAAATGTCTGGTCATCTAGACTAAAGGTTCCTTTACATGGGATGATGTACCACCAGACTATCAGGAGTGAAGCATTCCTTCCCAACAATCTGCTGCTCACTGGTGGAAGAGACTGCTGCATTTACATGCAACAATATCCTCATGAGATGGGGAGGATCGATGGTTATTGACATCGCTCTTCTACATAACAACTGCTGTTCGCACAAACTATTTAATTACCCGATGAATGAGTGTTTCGGGTAATCGGCGGTACATTTACACTGCCAGATCATCGCTAGCAAGCATTACTATGAACGCTGGTTAGCAATAATCTATGCGATTCTCAGCCCGTGTAAGGGCCCTTAAGTCACTCTGATAACTTCACGCCATCTACAGTATTAGTAAATTGTTTATACTTGAAAATGTGTAGTTATTTTAAGTGGTACATACTAGAGATGAGCGAATAAGATACAATAGAATTGGATTAATTACAAATGTCCCATAAATTTGTCTGCCAAACTAATGTTTTTGTGACTTGCATTGTCTTACTGCAAGATTGTGTTCAGTTACAGCAAAGTTGTAAAGGCATTTTACTGCAATAACGTCATTAGTATACCGGTGTTATTGAAAGCATTATATTATTGCAAGATGGCGTTCATTTACATAAAAGTTGCAAAGGCATTTTACTGCAATAATGCCATTAGTATACTGTATTATTGAACGGATTGTATTACTGCAAGATAGCGCTCAGTTACAGCAAATGCATTTTACTGCATCAATGCCATTAGTATTCCTGTGTTAGTGAACACATTGTATTACTACAAGAAACCGGTCAGTTACAGCAAAGACATTTTACTGCAAGAATGCCATTAGTATAGCCACATTAGTGAATGCATTTTACTGCAAAAACTGCATTACTGTACCCATTTTAATGAAGGTGTTGTATTACTTTAAAACACCGTGTAGTTACAACAAAAGTATTTTACTATAAAAACTGCATTATTTCCATTGTTACTTATCAATACCAGTGTTCAGAGTGTTTGGAGAAGAGGATGGACATCTCTGTTTTTAAAGGTGTTGGCCACTTTATGATTATTGTTGACTAATATGTATGTAAGATGATTAAATGGCACTTACTAATTTAGTATTTGTTGAAATTCTGCATCATTTTCTATATTTCATAAATGATGCCCCTTGTTTGCCATGTCTTTTGTCCTGTCCACATAAAGGTCTTGTCCATAAAATGGCTGCTGATGGATGGTCATGTGACCAGGTAAATCACCTCCATATTATGTCTAACCATTCATGTACACCGAACCTGCCATCTGCACTTGTACTGTTTTGAGTTTAGTGCAGGTTTTGTATATTTGAATAGAGGAGACTGAGTGATATGTCTGGTTACATGACCCTCCATTAGCGGCCATCTTATGAAGAGGGCCTCTATGTGGACAGCACAGAATATTTGCTTAACAAGGGAATATGGCTTATGAAATGTAGCAAATGGCGCAGAATATCAACAAAGGCTATAATAGTGCCATATTGTCATCTTACATACACATTGGTCGCAAGTAGCCAGAAACAGGTCAACCCTTTTAAATAACAGGAAGAAAAAAAACACTTGCAAGTGTACTGTTTAATAATTATGTATCAAACCTGTGACTTTTCATTTATAGACCTCATACAAAAATGTCTGGTAAATGGAAAAGTGCAAAATGAAAGACCCATGCCTCATTATCCGAGACTCAGAATGTAGATAGCTGTGCAAACCGCAGTAGCAGCACCATCAATCCTGTCAGTAGTAGTAGTATGCCACAGTTGTCCTTGGCTTCCGATTGGAGTGCATTAATATTGAGGACAAAGAGGATGAGATTGTGTACTGGATGTTTCCCTCCTCCTCTCAGTCACAACAGGATGATGTTGGGGTCACCTCTGAGTCTGACAGTGCCTTGGAGCCACAGGTCACAGCATTCCTCCTGCTCTGTCTATTTTTGGTTGCATGATCTCTGTCTTCAATGCCCCCTCCAAGTGGGACACCTTATATTTTCCTAAGAAGAGGCAACAAAACCACATGCGCTATGGAAGATACTCAAGAGCCTTCCTGTTGATGACTTATGTGAAAAGCGTTAGCATTTGGACTACAATGAGGAGGAGGTTCATGTGGAGGCAGGGGACTCCGGGCATAGCTGTGTTGTTGGTGACAGTAGTAAATGTGGCAGGAAGGGTGAGAATTATGATGATGATCGTGTGTTGGACAGGACTGGGATCGGGTTGGTGAGGAGGAGGAGACATTAGAGAAACATAGTGGCTGTGGTGGCAATAACGAGTGAAGGCAACATATGGCTAAAACCTCCAAAATAATTGCCATGGCCAGGTCATACCACTGATACTGTGGGCACAGGCTCAAAATGTGCCAGATCTAGGACAAGTTCAGCTGCCACTAGATCTATACAAGAAACTCCTGTATAGCAGGTTTTCTCTACAATGCTGGCCCAAAAAAACACAGCTGTGTGCAAGATCTACAGGATTAAAATAAGCCATGGGAGTTCAAACATAAATATAGGTACCAGAGCTCTATTGCATACCTCCCAACTTTCTGGACGCTCAAAGAGGGATACTTATGGTTTATTATGTGAAAGGTGCACTTTTCCTGCATATTTATATACTTATATATTATATAATAGCTTTTTTTTACACAATATCGCAAAAATTGAAATAAACATTAATAAAAAAGGTTGCACTACTATGGATGAAAACAACCAAATCTGACTAAACCCTCAAACTGGTGTTAAAATTGAGAATTTAGTCAATATATCCTTATATTAAAGACATATCTGAGCCCGAGCACCGCGCCAAGTAGCTCGGGACCTAACGCTAACCTACTTGTGCCGTATGGGCAATACCAGGAGCCAGTGGGCGAATTACAGGAGCGTAAGGTCCGACTCACAGCAAACTCCCAGTCGTACCCATAGAAGGGCCTCAATCTGACTCGGCAGCCACTTGGTCAGAGGGGAGAAAGCCATCAGAACCCTGAGGGGCCCTTAGGGCCCCAGCACTCCCACTGCGCGTGACAGCAGCTATGACCACTGCCACCGCTGGTAATGCCTGCTCCCCCTCAGGTGTCTAAGTGGACCCGTAGAAGGTCTCACCGGGTCTGCCATCCTATAACTTGGGGGAGCTATGTTATGATCATCATGGTCATCATCATGGTCATCAGTTTGAGTTAAATGTGTACTGGTGTTGGATATGTGTAATTATGTTATGTTGTGTAACTTATTATCAAAAGACTGTCAGCACCCCCCTTCCCCTTTCATTATCTCCTATTGCACTCTGAAAGAGCTCAGGACAATGACATTTTGTCCAGGCTCTTGCTAGGGCTGTCTGGAGCTATTTTAGCAGGTGCACTACTGTGGTGTGGGGGCAGACAGAATGTCTGGGAGGGGAAGGGGGATGGGATGAGATTACAGTCTCAACTATTCACTTTCTGTATATAAGTTTGTGCAGTTGTTCAATAAAGCAGAATTTGTTTCACCCACACTGAGTCTCGTCCAGTGACTGGGGAAACTGGGATCTACAGATTAGCGGTTTGCAATATCTCCTGAGGAAGGAAGAATACAGAGGCGGACATACTCTTCCTGAGTACTGGGGGTCCGTCACACTTGGACTCTACTAGTAGCAGGAGCCGAGGCGGATCCATTGGTCCCAGAACCACTTCCCTGCGACATTCTGGTCTGGAGCCATGAGCCCTAATCGGTTTTGTGGCTCATTTGTTGCCAGCCCCAGAAGAGGGGGAGTGGACTCCTCCCAGAGGCCGGGAGGGGAGGGGCCGGCTACAGGTCAAAAGGCTTGTGCCAGCAAGTGGGCGTGTCTTTTCTCTGAAGGGGGGTCACATCGTGCCATGTGTTTAGAGGGACCTGCAAACTGCTGACATCACTGCTTCCCATGTGACTACAGCTAAGAACTCATCACAACCCAAAGGACTCATACCTGGTAAACTGACTTTTTGCTCTGTTTAATCCTGTTTGTACCATACTACCTGTATTTGCAACCTCAGACCACTGTATATATTCTTTGTGTGTATTGTGTTATTTCTAGTGAGCCCTTAAGGCGATTAAATATATAATTTAATCTTGGGCTGTCTTGTATCTCGATGACGAATCCCCATGTCCGTGTTTCGGCCTAGTTATACGCTACCGCGGGTGGGTTTCTCACCCTATATAATCCTGTTAGCGGACCGGGCTTATATCAAACGAGAAACTGGTGGCAGTATACCCGGGCTGAGGACGCACTGTTTCACTGGGGCAGTGAAAAGGCTCCCTCAGCTTGTTGCCTCTCTGTGCCCGTGTGGACAGAAGGAGTCTGTGAACACTGTACCAAGCTGACCTTACCTGCTCCTCAGGGACGGCGTAACGTCACGCCTTGGTAACCAGTGACTATACCGTATCTCGCTGTCTCTACGTATTGATGTCCTGTGGCAGCAAGGTGCGGTATTCGTCACAAGGGGGGAGAAGAGAGAGCAAAAATTTGAAAACATTTTTTTTTTTTAAAAGAGAGACGACAAGATATAAAAAAATTTAGTCCTGGAAGACATCAGAGTGTCATATACCAATTTTCAGGCCAATCAGAGCACTTTTGATTCAAATCATCTATAGTATACACCATGTTTATAGAGTTGTCTTTATTATTATGCAAGAACAGTACCCTTGGGACAAAGGAAACACAGTGATGCCTTTCTAAACGACCACCATTTTAAGAAGACGTCGCTCCTATCTAGACTGGATTTTTTATACTTTTTTGTCTGTATACGTATTTTCTTAGAGAGCACCACTCCCTAGACCATTGTTAACTTCAGTTTTGGGTGGTTGTCTTACAGGTTTCACAGTTTGCTACAGAACCATGTAAAATATCATTGTATGCCCCTCCTCAACAAAAAAAACTTGTTTGCTAACCAAATCGTATCATTGAGATATTTTATGTATATGGCCATCTTCAAGAAAAACAACAGATCACAGGAAACTGCTATGGTGTTCACATAAATGATCTCTGCTGTTACCCAGTAAGTAACAGAACAGCATCACAAAAGGTTAAAGGGCATCTGTCAGCAGATTTGTACCTATTAGGCTACATGCACATGACCATTGTGTGTTTTGCGGTCCACAAATCGCGGATCCGCACAACACGCAATTTGCGGAACGGCACGGACAGCCTTTAATATAACTGCCTATTCTCGTCTGCAAAGTGCGGCCAAGAATAGGACATGTTATATTTTTTTTGCGGGGCCACGGAACGGAGCAACGGATGCTGACAGCACACGGAGTGCTGTCTGCATCTTTTGCAGCCCCATTGAAGTGAATGGGGCCGCATCCGAGCCGCCAAAACTGCGGCTCAGATGCGGACCAAAACAACTGCCGTGTGCATGAGGCCTTAACCTGTCTAAGGCTCCATTCACACGTCCGTAGTGTATTGCGGATCCGCAATACACCCGGCCGGCACCCCCATAGAACTGCCTATTCTTGTCCACCATTGCGGACAAGAATAGGACATGTTCTATTTTTTTCCGGAGTCGCGGACTGGAAATTCAGGGCCGCGCTCCAGAAATGCGGATAGCACACTGTGTGCTGTCCGCATCCATTCCTGCCCCATAGAGAATGAATGGGTCCGCACCGGAACGGGTGCGGACACATTCTACGGACATCTGTGTTGGTCCCATGTAGAAATCTGCTGACAGAGACCTTTTAACTACTTTGTAGACATCTCAAACTTGTCTCAACAATATAAAATTTAGTAGGACTATTTATTACAAATATTTATTAGAAAATGATTTGCTTACTGCTCAGATGCCAGAGGTTTATTTTATATGTTTTTACTTATGACCTGCTGATTATGGAAACATCTTAAACAAATCATGTGCTCACTCTTGGTATCACATGAGAAGCTTCCCTACATTTCCCCTCCTTCAGACTGAGTACTGATGTCACAAAACAATTACAAATACAGCATTCCACAACCGGATGTTATAAATCCTCATGATGACCTTTTATACCTTGTGGAGGAAAGGAGCATTGTGAGACAGAGAAAATTCCCTGAGCTGGATGACATCACTGATCTGCTAACTCACTGATACTTTCTGAAGGCAAGTTGTTCTCATGACTGTGTTTTCACCAACAGAGGGGTCACAAATAACTTATTACTGAGGATCTATTGTTAAGACTTCTTAGCCCCAACTCACTGTACCCCACCTAATTAATACCAGTTTCATGGAAAATGTCACCAAGACAGTTATGTTGTGTGTACACTATACCTGACAATTGTCACCATTCTCGAGATCTCAGCCAAGTTCTCACTGTAGAGATTTTACTCATGGTTTCCTTTCATTATGATAATGTCTCTCTGCTTTCAGTGTCTGTTTTAGGTCTGTGTGTAATATGCATTAATATGCGGAAATGTATATTTAAATAATGCATGGATGTGAGCTAGGTTAATCTATGTGGCTCATTCTTTTATTCAATGAGGTGTGTTGCTGTACTGCAGTGCATTGAAACTTTTATCTAACAGCAACACCCTAGTGAATTAGAGTCAGGGTACACCAGGAACATAGCGAGCACTCCATAAGTATAGCAGACTGGCCTGTACAGCAAAATATGGAAAACCTGTTAATGCATATTAGTAGGGACACCTAGTATGCCACCATATGCTGCCTCCATAAACCTCCAGAGTTGCATCCCAAGATCCCAAGAACACCATCCCTACTGTGAAGCATGGGGGTGGTAACATCATACTTTGGGGGTGCTTTTGTGCGAAGGGGACAGGATGACTGCACTGTATTAAGGAAAGGATGAATGGGGCATTGAAGATGGGTCGTGGCTGGGTCTTCCAACATGACAACGACACAAAGCACACAGCCAGGATAACCAAGGAGTGGCTCCGTAAGAAGCATATCAAGGTTCTGGAGTGGCCTAGCCAGTCTCCAGACCTAAATCCAATAGAACATCTCTGGAAGGAGCTGAAACTCTGTTTTGCTCAGCGACAGCCCCGAAACCTGACAGATCTAGAGGAGATCTGTGTGGAGGAGTGGGCCAAAATCCCTGTTGCAGTGTGTGCAAACCTGGTCAAGAACTACAGGAAACGTTTGACTTCTGTAATTGCAAACAAAGGCTTCTGTACCAAATATTAACACTGATTTTCTCAGGTGTTAAGCAGTGCAAAACAAATAAATTCTTTAAAAATCATACCATGTAATTTCCAATTTTTTTTTGTGGGAATGCACCTACAATGTGAATTTCAGACCCCTCCATGATTTCTATGTGGGAGAACTTGCAAAATCGCAGGGTGTTCAAATACTTCTGTTCCTCACTGTATATGATTCCTAAAAGTTGGTGACACAACATAATTTCAATTACTTATTAAGGTTATGAAATCTTCCAAGTACTTTTTATAAAAGGTAACACTGATCTTGGATTCAATGCAAACAATTCTGGGAGCAGGATATATACATTCTCCAATCAATCCCCCTAAAGAAAAGTCTATTTTGGAATAGGGCTTGACCAGTGGCTTACATAGGGAAGTAAGGACTCCATAGCAAGGATCAAACCAGGCCCCCAACACAGGACTGAAGGGTTTCTGCCTAAACCCTTTTCAATGACCCAGGTATTGCAGGTATTTTTTTGTGTGCCATAATGGACAGCCACATATCGCCTGCCTTGTCCATCATGTTACATACTGTGCTGGTGCTGCTACTACCCATATACAGCTGCACATATTCTGCCTAATCCATCATTTTTCATACTGTACTGCCGCTGCGGCTTGAAATGCTACACTGCACAGTATAATAAAAGGGATCATTTCTTGACGGGTGTTGTAAAAAAAAGCCACTGCTTCTTCACTTTTTAGGACGATGTATATTTTCTTTAAAATAACATCACAGAACCTGTTGCTACCATCATTTTTAAACCACTTGTTAAAAAGGCATTGCTTCTTCCAATACCATAATGGGTGTATAAATACTAGCAGGCATTTGCCCCCAAAAAAGGGATACATTTTGGACCAGTTGTTTTAAACGAGCCCATGCAACCATGTATGGACAAACACCAATAGGGATCTGCCTCCAAAAAGGAAAATTGTTGGAGTTTTTATTTTAATTTTAAAAAGCATGGAAAATCAGATGGCATGATGTGTTTTTAAACAGTTTGTTACCAGCAGCTATCATCCATTTACCTATAGCCATTATAGCCTATAGCTTTTTTAGAAAATTTGCTCAACTCTAGCGTTTACCGATCAGATGAGCTCTGGGGACATGTCATTGGTTGGTCCCATTTCATTAAGGATGTGCTGTTCTTCTGGTCAGGTACTGTGGAAAACTGTGGACAATCCCAGTCAGGTTTAAATTCTAATTCATATCATATTTTCCTGACTCAAAAAATTTCAGAATCGTGTGTGGAATTGCCAGACTTGAAGATTCAAAAAAAGGGGGCAGGAGTGGTGACAGATCTAGAATTTCCATGGTGCCTCTAAGGATCTCACATTGCATTTTAACGTTCAGTGCTATCCAAAGAATCACTCATAAAACTGCAGTGAGCAAGGGAGTGGAGAGGGGACATGAGTGGTGGCAGTGGCATGATAGGAGTAGTAGTAGTCATGTTAGCAGTCCCCACTCTGGCACTCCTTGGGCCGTGCAGTTAAGGGAGGGGCGCATCCTTTCTTACCCTTGGGGCACACCCTGCTTTAGGGGACTTCTGCCTGGTGGTAGGTGGGGTGCCCTTGGTGTTAGTGGATTTGGAGGTGCAAGGCAGCGTTTCCTTGATGTGCTAGGAAAGGGGCAAAGTTGTGACAGTGCAGGTAGGCGATACAAAGCAAAGATAAAGCTGGTTTTGGGGTAACAAGTCCACTGTACTTTATTGAAGTAATTTGGGCAGGTGGCACACACAAGCATTTGCAAAAGAAAGGTCAGTCTTTCCAGGTGGCATACACAGTTGTCCCCAAGCTGTATACAGGGATATAGGCTATACAATGAGTACCTGAGTTTCTTTCCAATTAATCCTAGTGAACTTCCCTATTCGGCCAAGGGGTGCAAATTCTCTCTCACAATACATTCTCAGTCTCAATATGGCACTCCAATGCCCAACTGTGGAGTGTCGCCTTTTAACAGATGGCCAGTCTGTCTTGGAGATATGGCAGGGTACTTGAAGCTTATTACTTTAGTTAAGTTCACAGCTAACATACATGCGTTATCTTCAGTGACTTTTTTGTTCATGTGTGTGAGCAGATGTATGGCGACAATAACACTAAGGCCTCCGCTCAAAAATCATATTCTGAGCGGACACCGAACGGACCCCATTATAGTCTATGGGGTCTTTAGGCTCCGTTATGCTCAGTTAGATCTCAGTTATCTGCAGAATCCGTCCTTTCCGTTCTCCTGCTCCTCAACGGAGCCGGAGAACGGAACGGAGAAGCGGTGATGTAAACGAGGCCTAAGGCAAGTGCTGCAATTTAACAGTTCTTTACTGAAAATAATGGTATGATTCAACAAATAATGTGACAGATACAAACAGCACACATCCTGAATGTCTTTTAAACTTCTGATAGTGAACAGTCTCTAGAAACACTATTCCATTGTCAGGGGTAACCACAGCAAGGCAAATAAGTCAGTATTCTTTTTAGTATACGGTTCAACAGTTCTTACACCAGGTGCCCTTTATACTTGATGTCTTAGACTCTTTCTGAGTTGTAATCCAGTGCTTTTGTTGAGATCACACTGTTTCTCTCTTGGAAGACGCTTCTCCGGTTCAGGGCCTGGCATACAGCTTACGTTCTGCTCTGTGCTGTGTCTTTAACTTACAGCTTGTTGCATACCTCCCAACTTTTTGGAAGATTAAAGAGGGACACTTATGGTTCACTGTGTAAAAGATCCATTTTTCCTGCATATCTATCCACTTCAATAGTTTTCTCTTACGAAATGGCCGCCAAAATAATCTGAATATAGAAATTTCTAAGGGTACTTTCACACTAGCGTTTACGTTTTCCGGTATTGAGTCCCGTCATAGGGGCTCAATGCGGGAAAAAAAATAATTCCGTTTTGTCTCCATTCATTGTCAATGGGGACAAAACTGAACTGAACAGAATGGAATGCTCCAAAATGCATTCCGTTTTGTTTAGTTGCGTTCCCAGACTGGAGAGCAAACCGCAACATGTTGTATTTTGCTTTCAGTCCTGGGATGCAGATGCAAAACGGATCCGGCATTACCCCAATGCAAGTCAATGGGGACGGATCCATTTTCTCTGCCACAAACTGGCACAATAGAAAACGGATCCGTCCCCCATTGACTTTCAATGGAGTTAATGACGGATCCGTCTTGGCAATGTTAAAGATATGTTAAAGATAATACAACCGGATCCGTTCATAACGGATGCAGATGGTTGTATTATCAGTAACGGAAGCGTTTTTGCTGGATCCGGCAGTGTGAAAGTACCCTTAAATCCCAACTGCATCAAATAATTAAATATTATACAAGACGGGCTCAAATGTACAGAGAAAAACCCGACAATATTTTGAATGTAATAATGCAATTCTATACCTCAATTCAAAAAGAGGGACATTTAAGGAGCAAAGAGGGACAGGGGGACTTGGGTCAAAAAGAGGGACTGTCCCTCCAAAAGAGTGACACTTTGGAGGTCTGTTGCTGCACAGCCCTTATTCTCTGTATTCAGCAGATCACACTTTCTAGGTCTTTAGATACCTCTGTTTCTGCTGTTTCTCAGTACATAACACCTTACAGATTCTTTCTCTGCTTCAGTCTGGACCTGTGATGTGCACCCCTAAAACTTGCCTAATTGTCTCCTGATTATCTCCACCTCCCTCTTGCTGACACACAGCAACTAAACACCCTGGCAGGCTTTGCATGCAGGGAAGTATAGCTTCTCCAGGTGTTACACATGCACTATACCTTTTGTAAAGGCCCTCAACCTTCTGCAAAATGTAATGTTTCTGTCACGTTCTAGTGTGGGACGGAAACCCCTACACCGAACATAGGAGGGAAAGGGAAAAGGAAATAATGCCTTAAAACTAGGGAAGGAAGATGGACACCTCCTAGTGAAAACCCTAATCAAAGCCCTAACTGACTACCAGTATGAACAGACCCCAGAGGTAGGTGAGTTCATACACAGGAATACCTAAAGTCCTATCTAACCCTAAAGGGCCCTGTACTAATGTCAGGACTGAGACAACCTGTTCCTCCAAAAGGAAGGATGAACGGGAGTCTCCGTAAGGCCTAATGCAAAAGAACAAAAAAATGCAACACATAGAAAAGCCAAAATACAATGGGAAAGGAAACACTTCCGTAACACTGACATGGAAAAGGATCTAGGAATTTTAATAAACAGCAAACTAAGCTGCAAAAACCAGTGTCAGGCAGCTGCTGTCAAGGCCAATAAGATAATGGGTTGCATCAGAAGGGGCATAGATGCCCGTGATAAAAATGTTGTGGCAGGCCAAGGGTCAGCCACGTGATGATCAATGCCTCATGTTCAGGTGAATGACGTCGACGGAGGAAAATGACAGAAGTCTGAGTATAGTTCAAAACCTTGTCAGGATCCCAACATAAAGTGTCCTGCACCCTTTATTTATACACAGTTCAAAGGGTGTAACCCCTCAAAGTAAAACATGATTGGTTTACAGACATTTCAATAATGGCTTTTGAATCCATCTATTGATTGGTTAGTATTTTACCAGTTTCACTTTAGCAAAAATGTGTTAACTAATGAGTTTAGGTGTTTTAGCAAGAGATGCAGATTTCGGTTAGTAGTACGTACAAACCTTATCTTATCTTAACACACACAGTTCACTCTTATAGGTTTTTTAGCTTATGCTTGTTCTTTTCCAAATGTCACCACATTGTATCACGTATACAGAGAAAATGAAAACATCTTTTATATCCACTTTCAGAAAAGCTGGATCATTTCCTTAACATTTCCCTCCTTTTTTTTCAATTTTTCTGTTCACGTGGTAGACATTTTGTTCTGAAGGCTTCATTGTATCATGTGTGTGTGTGTGTCTTGCTAACTACTAACCTGCCTGGACAAACAAATGACCCCTTAGACAGCCCGTACTTCACAGAGTATACAGATTAGCTGCATAGACCATGCGATGCAAGCATCGATTCCAGTCTGTCTAGTAGTTGTCATTTGATTAAGCATACATACATTTTATTAAAACCACATTCGACACACAAACGCACACTAAGTGGATGTAGGTGCCACATTGTTGTTCCATGCATCATTGTCCATAGTTCTGGATACACCTTCTTCTGCTCCTGTGTTGGAATCTCTAGGAGCTGGTCGATCAGCTATACCTGTTAGGAGCATCAGCAGTAAGCCTAAAAGTTTCTGTGTAGCTGTGGTCCTCTGTTGTAGAATCAGGAAGATGAACATCATCTTGGGCGTTGCTGTCTCTTGGTTGGACAGTGCTGTCAATCATGGCATATCCCTTGTCCAATATGGTGTGACCTGGAAGTGTAGCTACGTGGAGTAGGCCTCGAACCGCCTTGAAAGTCCACCTCCGTCCTCCTCTAGTCAACGTTATGGACACTTCAGTGATGGGAAACCTGGGATGGACACTTCCTTCCTGCCAAAGATGCGTCTCCATCCGAACTTCCACTTAGGACCTAGAGCTACTTAATACAGAACAGAAAGTAATAAACGCAGTAACCGTACAACCTGAGTGATTCCATCTGGGACCACCACTATAGTGACTCCATACTGTTGAGAGTGTAGAGCTTGTGTGATCCCTAGGGTCTTCAGTATGTGTCCCATTGTCTCCCCAGTGAAGTGGGTACCTCTGTCTGATTCTATCACTTCTGGAATCCCATATCTGCAGACTACCTCTGACAATATTTTCTTAGCAGTATTTTTGGCTGTAGCCGTAGTTACTGTAGCCTGAGAATACATCAATGGCTACAAGGACATACTCATATGTGCTCACCTTGGGTTGCTGTATGTAACCCACCTGTACTCTTTGAAACGGGTACAAGGGTTTGGGAGTGTATTTCTTGGGGGTCTTTACAAACCTCCCAGGGTTATGTCTGGCACATGTAAGACAACCCTGAACAAACTTTTCAAAGAGGGTCTGAATTCCAGGTGCAAACCAATGTTCTAACACTAGTGCGCTCATAGCTCCTTTCGACAAATGAGTAGGGCCATGTGCTAAATTGGCCATCATCAGATACAAACTCCGAGGCAAACATGTTCTGCCATTTACCTGCCAGAGCTCTCCTGTCTTCGTAGCCCCCGCCTCCATCCATACCTTTTTGTCTTGAAGCGTTATCTGGGCCTGTAATTCCTGCAAGAGCGACAAATCTGGCATAGTTGGAAAAAATAATGTCAGGAGCGGCAGACCGGCTGCTTGTTTGGCTGCTTGGTCTGCTTGAGAATTTCCCACAGCTAGCGGATCATCTTGCTTCACATGGGCTGGCCTTTAACAATGGCTACCTCTGTGGGCAGCTCTAGGGCCTCTATGAGGCTCTGTACTGCTTTTGAATTTTTAATTGGTTTGCCCGATGAAGTCAGAAATCCCCTAGTTTTCCAGATAACACCAAAGTCATGTGCTACCCCGAAAGCATACCTGGAATCAGTATAACAATTTATTCTCAGTCCCTTACCCATTGTACATGCGTCAGTGAGTGCCTTCAACTCCGCCTCCTGTGCAGAAGCACAAGATGGGAGTGGGTTTTGTATAATTACCTTACCATCCTGGATTACCGCATTTCCGGTGACAAAGTGTCCTTGTTCGTCATTCCACCATCTGGAGCCATCTACAAAATACTCAGCATCAGGATTAATTAATGGTGTTTCAGTAACATTTGGTAACCCTTTTGTTTCTGCAATCAATTCATGACAGTTATGATTTGCAACTGGATCAGACATTTCTACTACTCCCACTCCCCCCTCCTCTTCTAAATCCACTGGCATCAAAGTAGCTGGATTTAGAACATTACATCGCTGTAAGGTAATGTGGGGACTGAGGAGTGTCATCTCATATTTTGTGATTCTGGACAAATGTTTCAGTTTGGTGGTGTGTCAATACAATCCAAACTGGTAGAATAGTATGCAATGGGCCGCATACGGTCCCCGTGTTTCTGCGTCAGTACACCTGAGGCAAATCCCCCTTGCTCATGACAATATAATGTGAAAGTTTGTTTGTAATTGGGGATGCCCAATGCTGGTGTTGTGGTGAGAGTGAGTTCTAATGCATGAAATGCACTCACAGCTCCTGGTGTGAGTTCAAAGGTCTCTCCTTTGAGGCAGTCATATAGTGGCTGCATCATCTGAGAGCAATCCTTAATCCAGGGGCGACAGTAACTGACAAGTCCAATAAAGGCACACAGAGCCCTTGGAATACTTGGCAGGGGGTGCTGCTGTATAGCTGTAACCCTCTCAGTTGTGAGGTGTTTAGTACCTGGAGAAATACAGTGACCTAGGAAAATCACAGTAGATTTACAAAGTTGCAGCTTCTCTTTGGAGGCTTTACAACCATTTTCAGCAAGGAAAATAAGCAAAGATAAAGTCTCTTCATTACACTGTTCAGAGCTGTGACAACAAAGTAACAGATCATCAATATATTGTAAAAGAACAGTGTCCGGATAGGCCGGCTGCCAGGACTGCAACACAGAGTGTAGAGCAGTAGAGAAAATATATCTGAGCTTACCAACACACGTGTGACAATAGATAAGGCATCATGAATGTTAAGTTTAACAGGCTTTGTTAGTGGGAGTTTAACAGTTGTTCCCTCAACCCCTTGACAGTAGATATAATCTGAGGAGATAAGCTCTTCAGGCACATATTTTTCTTGTATTAGGGTATGGACTGCTCCTGTGTCTACCAAAAAATCTATTGAATTCCCCGTGTCCTCACATGTGGATGTGATGATTAGTTGTGGACCTGGGGTTGCGTCAAGGGGGTAGTTAACGTTGAGGGAACTCACAGGATTGCCATCACTTCATTGAAAGGTCCGGGCAGTAGCCTGACCTCTCCGGGGACATTTGACTGAGTAATGCCCTTTTTCCCCACAATTCCAGCATGTTACTTGGTCCCAGTTACGTGGAGACTGAACCCCCACCTGCCTTTTCTGGAACCTTCCCTTAGGTTTAAAAGGTTGGTTAGCCATTATTGGCTTCTTTTTTTATTTTGAAAGTCTAGCTCAGCTCCCTTTGCTATGGCCACTAGGTAAGGGAACTGGCAGGTCCGCCAATCAGGGCGAGCCTTCTTTACAGCATCCTGTATGGGTGCTTTTAATCCAGACATAAATGTATGTTTTAGTAGTCTCATGTCCTTACTGTCTCCTGTCTCATACCCATAGTCAAGCCAGAGCTGTTCTAAAGCTGTGGCATAGTCAGCTACAGTCTGCTTAGCTTCTTGTGTTTGCATCATAAAAGTGTCAGTCTGATTGTCCTGTTGCTCTTTTACCCAGGGTTTAAGGGCCACGATAAATTCCTGGCCTGACTGGTCTGTGGCCTTATCCACAGGGACAGTACCAGGGGCTTTTGCCATCATTTGATTCTTAAGTACTTCCCCTCCTTTAGTCTCTAAAAGACTCTCCAGATCCGCCCAAGTGGCTTTATATGCGGTCTGGATACTTTCCAATTTACGAAGGAAAGTACTGGGGATAGTACGGGGGTCTGGCAAAGTGCTAAACATAGCCAGCAACTCACTAGGAGTCCATGGCCTATAAACCTCATAATCATGTGTTTCCAGTTGCCCAGCTTTTACTGTGGGTAGGGTCTTATTGACTAATGGATATAAGCCCACACGAGAGTGTGGCTTGGGCCTCCCACAGGCTGAGCATCTCTCTCTTGAGTCTGGGTTCTGTTGTCCACAATTAGGACAAGTCCACCCCTCCGGGCTTTTATATGGAGGTGGTGCTGTGGGAGGGAGAGATTTTTGTGGTTTATGGGGGATAATACAACGTACTTCAGAAGGGATGTTTAATTATTTTGTTGGCAATTTAATTTCATCCCATATTTCATACATAGTCCCTTTGTCAGTGTCTTTTGCCTTATGGGCAGTCAAAGTCATTCCCTGGGCTATATCATACCACATTGTGGCCTGGTCATATTTGTTATGGTCTTCCAACCATCCCTTAAAATTAGTGAGAAATTTCTGCCATACTGGTTCATCCAATGTTCCATTCACACCTGCTCCCAATTTCTTTAGCATTTGTCTACAGTCTTTGGTTGCTTCAGTGCCCTTTGCGCATTGCATAATATCAATTGCAGAGACCCATTTCTCTGCTCCCTTCTCAGAGAAACGCTTACTCCGTGGGTGGCTCCTTGTAATTCACTATCCAGGTACTCACACACCTGGTGAATTACAACAGTGCTGTGGACACACTTCCGAGGCAGCACTATCAGTAGTGCCGTGGACACACTTCCGAGGCGGCACCACTTTTTCTACTACCAGTGGTGCTGTGGCCACACTTCCGAGGCAGCACTGATCCACTGGTCTGGCAATACTACAATATAGTCTTGCCCTCACACAGAGTAACTCACACGTCCTCTCTCGGGGGTTACTCGCTGGAAACCCCTTAAACCTCTCTATGTTCTTTCTATGGCACAGGAAGCAAACAAATACTGCAATCCAAATTATTATAACTGCAACCACCCAATCCAAACTGGTATCATAATACCCACGCATGTATACACTGTACAGCACAGGAATTGGCAACAATGCAGTAATTCTTCCTCACACAATATCAGCAGGCACTCAGTACATGTGAAACCACACAGTATGACATAACTTTGGAACAACCCCTGACCTCAGGCGCCTTTTCAGGTACAAACAAGGAACTGCAGGGCCCCTATCCAATCTTACTGGACAGCTTTATACACTGCCACTTCTCACAGCCTCCTCCAGGATAGGTCTGTCAACCCTTTCTCCACCAGAACCAGAGGCCTCCAGAGTCAGGGACCGGACAAGCCAGTCAGCGAGCTCTAGACTTTCAGCTTGGCTCAGGGGGAGCAGGGCCAGGCCCCTCCAAGATTCAGCTTATCTCAGCCACTCACACATTCGTGCATTCATACGCC
Source organism: Bufo bufo (assembly GCF_905171765.1). Classification (NCBI taxonomy): domain Eukaryota; kingdom Metazoa; phylum Chordata; class Amphibia; order Anura; family Bufonidae; genus Bufo; species Bufo bufo. The sequence goes on from NC_053390.1 coordinate 415,910,636, forward strand.
TAAAGACAGTTTTGCACATATAGGGGAAATAATTAATTCACCAGAACACTGTACAGGCACCATGTTCACACACCACACTGCAGAACAGCGAGCAGAGCTCAGGAGACAGGTAGTAACACAATGGGTTACTTACCGCGGTCTTCCTGGGTCCTGGTCTCCGTATCGCGATCTGCAGCTAGGAGCGTTGTTGTGGTGCCCGCATTCTCCACCAGAAAATGTTGTGGCAGGCCAAGGGTCAGCCACGTGATGATCGTTGCCTCATGTTCAGGTGAATGACGTCGATGGAGGAAAATGACAGAAGTCTGAGTATAGTTCAAAACCTTGTCAGGATCCCAACATAAAGTGTCCTGCACCCTTTATTTATACACAGTTCAAAGGGTGTAACCCCTCAAAGTAAAACATGATTGGTTTACAGACATTTCAATAATGGCTTTTGAATCCATTTATTGATTGGTTAGTATTTTACCAGTTTCACTTTAGCAAAAATGTGTTAACTAATGAGTTTAGGTGTTTTAGCAAGAGATGCAGATTTTGGTTAGTAGTACGTACAAACCTTATCTTATCTTAACACACACAGTTCACTCTTATAGGTTTTTTAGCTTATGCTTGTTCTTTTCCAAATGTCACCACATTGTATCACGTATACAGAGAAAATGAAAACATCTTATGAATTTTATATCCACTTTCAGAAAAGCTGGATAATTTCCTTAACAAGAACATAGTCCTACCACTTTACAAATCGCTAGTCAGACCACACATGGAGTACTGTGTACAGTTCTGGGCTCCTGTAAACAAGGCAGACATAGCAGAGTTGGAGAAGGTCCAGAGGAGGGCAACTAAAGTAATAACTGGAATGGGGCAACTACAGTACCCTGAAAGATTATCAAAATTAGGGTTATTCACTTTAGAAAAAAGACGACTGAGGGGAGATCTAATTAATATGTATAAATATATCAGGGGTCAATACAGAGATCTATCCCATCATCTATTTATCCCCAGGACTGTGACTGTGACGAGGGGACATCCTCTGCGTCTGGAGGAAAGAAGGTTTGTACACAAACATAGAAAAGGATTCAGGGGCGTAACTAGAAGTGACTGGGCCCCACAGCAAATATTTGTAAGGGCCCCTCCAGCGCGCTTTGCACCTCCCTCCTCCTGTGTAAACCCCACTCCTTTGGCACAGTGTAGCGGTATACTGTATATTGTGTGGCACAGTGTAGAGGTATACTGTATATTGTGTGGCACAGTGTAGAGGTATACTGTATATTGTGGGGCACAGTGTAGCGGTATACTGTATATTGTGTGGCACAGTGTAGATGTATACTGTATATTGTGTGGCACAGTGTAGAGGTATACTGTATATTGTATGGCACAGTGTAGAGGTATACTGTATATTGTGTGGCTGTCACGACTGTATGTGAGCAACAATAGTATACACAGTAAAAGAGCTACTGACCGGACCCAAACTAGGGAGGATAAAGGGTGATCCCTGTTCGACCCTCAAAGCTCTCCCTATGCTGCTAAAGCACATGCCCGGATTCAAATGGCGGAACAAGGCATGCCCACGTGCCTAAGACTGATGACCACTGTAACCCCTACAATAGTGGAAGGGGCACGGCCACCGGTGCCCTACTCAGTATATGGAGGGAACCGTGGCCACCTCAGATCCAGTCAGAAAATAATCAGGTACACAACAATGTCTGTACACTTAGCTGAAGGTGTTGCAGCCGCAGAGAAGACGGATCCAAGGACAGCTGGCAATATCCGGAGTGCTTGCTGCAGCAGAACACAGGTCCAGTGAACTGATAGCTACAAGTGAAGATACTAAAGCAAGAGCTACAACTGAAATGAGAACTATAATCTACGCCCTACAATAGGAGGAGGGGTGATATAAAGAGAGGGAAATTAAACGCATGAGGAACAGCTGGGAGGAAGGAAACCAAAAGTAAACAGAGCAGTGAGAACTCCTCCCAGCTCTAGTAGTGACATCATCACAGGGGTGGAGAAACAGAGCTGTGAGAACGTCCCAAAGCTCTGGTAGTGACAGTACCCCCCCCTCTACGGGTGGACTCCGGACACCCAGGACCCACCTTCTCAGGATGAGCCCTATGAAATGCCCTGATGAGGCGAGTGGCTTTAATGTCCGACACCGGAACCCACATCCTCTCCTCAGGACCATAACCCTTCCAATGAACGAGGCACTGAAGAGAACCGCGGACAATGCGAGAGTCCACAATTCTGGAAACCTCAAACTCCAGATTGCCATCAACCAAAATCGGAGGAGGAGGCAAAGAGGAGGGTACCGTGGGCTGGACATATGGTTTTAAGAGAGATCTGTGAAATACATTATGTATCTTCCAAACCCGTGGAAGATCAAGACGGAAGGCAACAGGATTGATGACTGACAAGATTTTATAAGGCCCAATAAACTTGGGACCCAATTTCCAGGAGGGAACCTTCAGTTTAATATTTCTTGTAGACAACCACACCAGATCACCCACATTCAGGTCCGGACCAGGCACACGTCTCTTATCAGCCACACGCCTATACCTCTCACTCATCTTTTTAAGATTACTCTGAATCTTTTGCCAAATGGTAGACAAAGACGAGGAAAATCTCTCCTCCTCAGGTAAACCAGAAAGAGACCCTCCCGAGAATGTCCCAAACTGCGGATGGAACCCATATGCACCAAAGAATGGTGACTTATCAGAAGATTCCTGACGACGGTTGTTCAGAGCAAACTCAGCAAGAGGGAGAAATGAACACCAATCCTCCTGGTTCTCTGCCACAAAACAGCGCAAATATGTCTCCAGATTCTGATTGAGGCGCTCAGTCTGACCATTCGACTGCTGGTGAAAAGCAGAAGAGAAGGACAGCTGAACCCCCAGGCGAGAACAGAAAGCCTTCCAGAACCTGGACACAAACTGCGTGCCTCTATCGGAAACAATATCAGAGGGAATGCCGTGCAATTTAACAATATGGTCGACAAAAGCTTGCGCCAACGTTTTAGCATTGGGTAAACCAGGGAAAGGTACGAAATGAGCCATCTTGCTAAAACGGTCCACCACCACCAGGATCACCGACTTCCCCGAGGAACGAGGAAGATCCGTGATAAAGTCCATGGACAGGTGTGTCCAAGGATGGGAAGGTATGGGTAACAGGAGAAGGGAACCTGAAGGCCGTGAACGAGGGACCTTAGCGCGAGCGCACGTCTCACAAGCAGCCACAAAACCCTCCACCGACTTACGAAGAGCCGGCCATCAAAATCTCCGAGCAATGAGATCTACCGTGGCTCTACTCCCGGGGTGACCAGCAAGAACCGTATCATGATGCTCCTTAAAGAGTTTGTGACGTAGCTCAGGAGGCACGAACAACTTCCCAGAAGGACAACGGGCAGGTGCCTCAGTCTGGGCAGCCTGGACCTCGGCCTCCAAATCGGAATATAGAGCAGAAACAACTACCCCCTCCGCCAAAATGGGACCCGGGTCCTCGGAGTTTCCTCCTCCCGGAAAACAGCGAGAGAGAGCATCAGCCTTCACATTTTTTATCCCAGGTCGGAATGTAACAACAAAATTGAATCTGGAGAAGAACAGAGACCATCTGGCCTGTCTCGGATTCATACGCCTGGCCGACTCCAAGTATGCCAGATTCTTATGGTCGGTAAAAACGGTGATAGGGTGCCTGGCCCCCTCCAACCAATGGCGCCATTCCTCGAAAGCCAACTTGATGGCCAACAACTCCCTATCTCCCACATCATAGTTTCTCTCTGCCGGGGAGAGTTTTTTAGAGAAAAAGGCACAGGGTCGCCATTTGGCAGGAGAAGGGCCCTGGGACAAAACCGCACCCACACCCACCTCGGAAGCATCCACCTCAACAATAAAAGGTAAGGAAACATCGGGATGCACCAAGACGGGAGCAGACGCAAAACTCTCTTTAATCTTAGAAAAGGCTGCAAGCGCCTCCTCCGACCAAGAGGAAAAATCCGCCCCCCTTTTTTGTCATGTCAGTGAGGGGTTTGACAACAGAGGAATAATTCAAAATGAACTTTCTGTAATAGTTCGCAAAACCCAGAAAGCGCATCAATGCCTTCTGATTCTCAGGAAGCTCCCACTCAAGTACAGCACGGACCTTCTCCGGATCCATGCGAAAACCAGAAGCAGAGAGGAGAAAACGCAGAAATTGAATCTCCGATACCATAAAAAGACATTTCTCCAGCTTGGCGTACAATTTATTTTCCCGCAGAATCTGCAGAACCTGAAGAACCTGAAAAAGATGATCCTGATGGGTCTGAACATCAGGGGAAAAAATCAAAATATCATCAAGATACACCAATACAAATTTCCCCATTAAAGGGTAGAAAATACTATTAACAAAATGCTGAAAGACGGCCGGAGCATTCATCAGGCCGAAAGGCATAACGAGATTCTCGAAATGCCCGTTAGGAGTATTAAAGGCCGTTTTCCATTCATCCCCCTCTCTGACCCTGACCAGGTTGTACGCGCCTCTCAAATCCAATTTGGAAAACACCTTGGCCCCAACAATTTGGTTGAAGAGGTCCGGGATCAGAGGAAGGGGATAGGGATCGCGAATCGTGATACGGTTCAGCTCCCTAAAATCTAGGCAAGGTCTCAGAGAGCCATCTTTTTTTTTTAACAAAAAAAAAACCCGCGGCCACAGGTGACTTTGAGGGACGAATATGCCCCTTCTCGAGACTCTCAGAGATATAAGTTCGCATTGCGATTCTTTCCGGTTGTGAGAGATTGTAGAGGCGTGCTTTTGGCAGCTTGGTGCCGGGAATGAGGTTAATGGGACAGTCAAACTCCCGGTGAGGAGGTAGCTCCTGAACACCGCTCTCGGAAAACACGTCCGAGAAATCTGAGAGAAATGATGGCACAGTTTTAGTAGACACCTCTGCAAAAGTCGCTGTGAGACAATTCTCTCTACAAAAGTCACTCCACTCATTTATTTGCCTTCCTTGCCAATCAATAGTGGGGTTATGTCTAGTGAGCCAGGGTAACCCCAAAACTAGAGGAGAAGGCAATCCGTTAAGGACAAAACAAGATATATCCTCCACATGAGTGTCACCTACAGCTAGCCGGATATTGTGAACAATGCCCTTCAGAGATCTCTGTGAGAGTGGAGCAGAGTCAATAGAAAAAACAGGTATATCCTTTTCTAATGTGCAAACCTGAAAACCATGCATGGCTACAAATTGAGTGTCAATAAGATTGACGGCCGCTCCACTATCGACAAAAATCTCACAAGAAATGACTTTGCTCTCTAGCGCCACCCTGGCAGACAGGAGAAAACGGGAACTGCAGGTCAGAGGAAAAGCATCAATTCCTACATCAACTTTGCCCAAAGTAGCAGATGAAGCAGAGTTTGATGATTTACCTTTTGAGGTTTTTCTCTTATTATCACTCTTAGTACAGTTCAAGAATCTCCTAGACGGACAAACATTTGCCAAATGACCTATGCCCCCACAACAAAAACACACCATACTCTGAGGACTAAATGCTCTTTTATCAGGGGCAAGTCGACCTAGCTGCATGGGCTCCTCCTCAGAGGGGAGCGAGACAGGATGAGGCCCCTGCACACTGAATGAGTCCGCACCACTGCCCCTAGACTGACAATGGCTGGACAGAGAGGTCTTGTTTCTTTCTCTTAGACTCCTGTCAAGGCGTACCGCCAATGACATGGCAGACTCTAAGGACGTTGGTCTCTCATGGAAAGCAAACGCATCTTTCAATCTCTCTGAGAGACCATGACAGAACTGACTCCGGAGTGCAGCATCATTCCAACCCGAATCAGCTGCCCATCTCCGAAATTCAGAACAATAAAGCTCCGCAGACAGTTTGTTCTGGCATAAAACACGTAAGTTAGATTCGGCCAGAGCAACACGATCCGGGTCATCATAAATCTGCCCCAGGGCCACAAAAAATCTTTCCACGGATCGAAGGGAGGGATCCCCTGATGGCAGCGAAAAAGCCCAAGTCTGAGCATTACCCCTGAGCAGGGAGATGACAATCCTCACCCTCTGCTCCTGATTACCAGAGGAGTGGGGACACAAGCAAAAATGGAGTTTGCATGCCTCTCTGAAGCAAACAAAATTCTCACTGCCCCCGGAGAACGTTTCCGGAAGTGAGACCTTTGGCTCGCAACAGACTCCTTGAGCCGGAGCAGAGCCCAATGCTTGAAGCTGAGTCATAGATTGACGGAGATCCGCTACTTCCAAAGAAAGACCCTGCATGCGGTCAACCAGGCCAGAAAGCGGATCCATGTCAAAAAAGGACAGTTTTGGTGGATTATAATGTCACGACTGTATGTGAGCAACAATAGTATACACAGTAAAAGAGCTACTGACCGGACCCAAACTAGGGAGGATAAAGGGTGACCCCTGTTCGACCCTCAAAGCTCTCCCTATGCTGCTAAAGCACATACCCGGATCCAAATGGCGGAACGAGGCATGCCCACGTGCCTAAGACTGATGACCACTGTAACCCCTACAATAGTGGAAGGGGCACGGCCACCGGTGCCCTACTCAGTATATGGAGGGAACCGTGGCCACCTCAGATCCAGTCAGAAAATAATCAGGTACACAACAATGTCTGTACACTTAGCTGAAGGTGTTGCAGCCGCAGAGAAGACGGATCCAAGGACAGCTGGCAATATCCGGAGTGCTTGCTGCAGCAGAACACAGGTCCAGTGAACTGATAGCTACAAGTGAAGATACTAAAGCAAGAGCTACAACTAAAATGAGAACTATAATCCACGCCCTACAATAGGAGGAGGGGTGATATAAAGAGAGGGAAATCAAACGCATGAGGAACAGCTGGGAGGAAGGAAACCAAAAGTAAACAGAGCAGTGAGAACTCCTCCCAGCTCTAGTAGTGACATCATCACAGGGGTGGAGAAACAGAGCTGTGAGAACGTCCCAAAGCTCTGGTAGTGACAGTGGCACAGTGTAGAAGTATACTGTATATTGTGTGGCACAGTGTAGAGGTATACTGTATATTGTGTGGCACAGTGTAGAGGTATACTGTATATTGTGTGGCACAGTGTAGATGTATACTGTATATTGTGTGGCACAGTGTAGAGGTACACTGTATATTGTGTGGCACAGTGTAGAGGTATACTGTATATTGTTGGGCACAGTGTAGCGGTATACTGTATATTGTGTGGCACAGTGTAGAGGTATACTGTATATTGTGGGGCACAGTGTAGAGGTATACTCTATATTGTGGGGCACAGTGTAGAGGTATACTGTATATTGTGGGGCACAGTGTAGAGGTATACTGTATATTGTGTGGCACAGTGTAGAGGTATACTGTATATTGTGTGGCACAGTGTAGCGGTATACTGTATATTGTGTGGCACAGTGGATGCTATATGTGTATAACAAACATATTTCATATGAAAACTTACAGTTACTTGGCCCTTGGGGATCTCGGACACCACTTCCACACTTTGGCCGGGGGCTCGGCGGAGCTGATGTTGTGCTTTATCCTAATGAGAAAGATTTCATAATAAGGATTTGGAGAAGGGGCAGAGGGATAGCAGAGCAGGGAGAGGCTGGTGCTGCTACTAGGGGGTCATACCATGGGGGAGTAATAAAGCCCACTATAATGCCCCCCCCCCCAGTAATAATAATTCTCCTTATAATGTGACAGTGCAAAAATACCCCCTTGTAATGCCCCCAGTTGAGCTAATGTCCCCATAGTGCCCCCATAATGTCCCAGTATAAAATACCCCTATATAGTGCCCCCAGTAAATTCCCCCATAGTGCTCCTCTCCCCCCTTCCTGCTAGTGCCCCCCATAATGTACCAGTATAAAATGCCCCATATATAGTGCCCCAGAAGATGCCCCTCAGTGTCCGGACTCTGATAGGCTGCCGGCCTAGTGTCCCCCATGATGCCCCCCAATAATGTGCCAGTAAGTGTCCCCATAGATGCCCCTTCATCATGTGCCAGTATCAAGTGCCTCTCTCCTTCCCCCCACATGTCCCAGTATCATAGTGACATCTCCCCCCCCCAATGTGCCAGTATCAAGTGCCTCTCTCCTTCCCACCCCCCCATGTGCCAGTATCATAGTGCCAAACCCCCCCATGTGCCAGTATCAAGTGCCTCTCTCCCCCCCCCCCATGTCCCAGTATCATAGCGCCATCTCCCCCCCAAAAAAGTGCCAGTATCAAGTGCCTCTCTCCCCCCATGTGCCAGTATCATAGTGCCAAACCTACCCATGTGCCAGTATCAAGTGCCAACCCCCCCCCCACATGCCAGTATCAAGTGCCTCTCTCCTCCCCCCCATGTCCCAGTATCATAGTGCCATCTCTCCCCCACACAAAAAAAGTGCCAGTATCAAGTGCCTCTCTCCCTCCCCCCCATGTGCCAGTATCAGGTGCCAACCCCTCTCCCTCCCCCCATGTGCCAGTATCAGGTGCCTCTCTCCCCCCCCCCAGGTGTCAGTATCAGGTGCCAACCCCCCTCTCCCCCCCAGGTGCCAGTATCAGGTGCCTCTCTGCCCCCCCCATGTGCCAGTATCAGGTGCCAACCCCCCCTCCCCCACCAGGTGTCAGTATCAAGTGCCTCTCCCCCCCCCCATGTCCCAGTATCATAGTGCCATCTCCCCCCCCACAAAAAAAGTGCCAGTATCAAGTGCCTCTCTCCCTCCCCCCCCCATGTGCCAGTATCAGGTGCCTCTTCCCCCCCCATGTGCCAGTATCAGGTGCCAACCCCCCCTCCCCCCCAGGTGCCAGTATCAGGTGCCAACCCCCCTCCCCCACCAGGTGTCAGTATCAAGTGCCTCTCCCCCCCCATGTCCCAGTATCATAGTGCCATCTCCCCCCCCCCACAAAAAAAGTAGATGCGCCTCAGTGTCCGGCCTCTGATAGGCTGCCGGCCTAGTGTCCCCCATGATGCCCCCCAATAATGTGCCAGTAAGTGTCCCCATAGATGCCCCCCCATCATGTGCCAGTATCAAGTGCCTCTCTCCTGCCCCCCACATGTCCCAGTATCATAGTGCCATCTCCCCCCCAATGTGCCAGTATCAGGTGCCTCTCTCCTTCCCACCCCCCATGTGCCCGTATCATAGTACCAAACCCCCCATGTGCCAGTATCAAGTGCCACTCTCTTCCCCCCTCCCATGTCCCAGTATCATAGTGCCATCTCCCCCCCCCAAAAAAAGTGGCAGTATCAGGTGCCTCTCTCCCCCCCCCATGTGCCAGTATCAGGTGCCACCCCCCCCCCCCCAGGTTCCAGTATCAGGTGCCAACCCCCCTCCTCCCATGTGCCAGTATCAAGTGCCCCCCGCTCCCCCCATGGCAGTAACAGTCGAGTTTGACTCCATGTTAGCGATGCGATGCAGCCTCTTCCTGTGTCCCGCCCTGTATGTCCATATATGGAGTCAGTGCTTGTATTTCAGAAAATTTTATGCTGGGATTCGAACCTACGACCTTCTGTATCAGAGGCAAAGCACCTAACCACAAGACCATAAGAGCTGCCTTGCTGCTGACTGAAAAAATATGAGACTTCTACTGTTATAGCTGGCTAATTGTACATCTATACACATGACAGCTGCTCATATATAGAGATATAGCAGAGCTGAGTGGGCTGGGACAGCTGTCATATAGAGATATAGCAGTGATGGGTGTGTTGGGGCAGCTGTCATGTGTATAGATGTACACTTAGCCAGCTATAACAGTAGAAGTCTCATATTTTTTCAGTCAGTTTCAATGCAGCCTTTATGGCTGTGAGGGTAAATGCTTTGCCACGGATACATTGGAGGTTGTGGGTTTGAATCCCAGACACATCAGGAGACTTTAGGAGACAGTAAGATTAGATCACATTAGCGAGGGGGCCTGGTCAGCCGCTGCTGCTGTGAAGGGGCCCTGAACATTAAGACAAGAATCGATATTTAACTAACTTGAAAATAAACTGTCACACACGCTGCCGGGGCGCCGGGCGCCGAAGCAGCTGCATCCCCTGCTTCCCCGGTAGTTACGCCACTGAAAGGATTCTTTACGGTAAGAGCAGTGAGACTATGGAACTCTCTGCCTGAGGAGGTGGTGATGGTGAGTACAATAAAGGAATTCAAGAGATTTGCCTGATTGGAGTCGGGAAGGAATTTTTTATTCCCCTAAAGTGGGGAAAATTGGCTTCTACCTCACAGTTTTTTTTTTGCCTTCCTCTGGATCAACTTGCAGGATAACAGGCCGAACTGGATGGACAGATGTCTTTTTTCGGCCTTATGTACTATGTTATTATGTTACTTAACTTCCAAGAAGCTATGGCAGCACCAGGAACTCAGCCAAGATCCAAACCCCAGCTATCCACAGGTCCAAGTGAAGCTATAAACCGCACAGCACTGTGGGAGAAACATCTATAAATAGGGAAAGTTAAATGACCACAATAGCAATACCTGGAGGTTAAGGGTGTGGCCAGTTCCAGAAACAACACAGACGCCTATTGATCCACAAGGTAAACATGTCAACCCAAACCACGTGTTGCCAGTCTCAAAGATCTCCTGCCACTCACTGTCGAGGGGTCAACGGTATGTCTCAGTACGTCTGTGACAGTACCCCTCCTTCTACAAGTGACCTCCAGGCACCCAGGATCGGTCTTATCCGGGTGAGACCTGTGAAAAGCTTTCACCAAACGACTGGCATTCACGTCAGATGTCAGTACCCACATCCTTTCCTCAAGTCCAAAACCCTTCCAGTAAACAAGATACTGAAGAGATCTATAGAGAGCTTGAGAGTAGTGTTGGGCGATCATGCTCATCCGAACACCATTTTGACTCGAGCTCAGAACATCGCGGTGTATGGATGAACACCACGTGTGCTCGAGCGCGATGCTTGAGTCTCCTCCCCGCATGTTTGTTGGCTGCTACGCAGCCAATAAACGTGCGGGAAAGTACTGGCACTCACTGTAATGCCGTAGCCATGTTGGTTACTGTGATTGGCTGAGAGTCCGGGAGAGCTGCAGCAGAAGGGACAGATAGTGTAGGGACAGGAATTGTTTTTTTGTTTAGGCAGGGTTTAGTCTTGAAAGGTGTTAGAGACCCAAAAGTCCTTTTAAGGACTATTGTTTTATCTGGCTGCAATATACAGGGTGGGCAATTTATATGGATACACCTTAATAAAATGGGAATGGTTGGTGATATTACCTTCCTGTTTGTGGCACATTAGTATATGTGAGGGGGGGAACTTTTCAAGGTGGGTGGTGACCATGGCGGCCATTTTGAAGTCGGCCATTTTTGAATCCAACTTTAGGCATGTTCCCTGAGTTTTTCCAGCAAGATGGTGCACCACCACATTATGGGTGTCAGGTCCGAGCATTCCTAGATGAACAGTTTCCTGGAAAGTGGATTGGTCGTCGTGGGCCAGTTGAATGGCCCCCAAGGTCTCCCGATCTGACCCCCTTAGACTTTTATCTTTGGGGTCATCTGAAGGCAATTGTCTATGCTGTGAAGATACGAGATGTGCAGCACCTGAAACTACGGATACTGGAAGCCTGTGCTAGCATTTCTCCTGTGGTGTTGCTATCAGTGTGTGAAGAGTGGGAGAAGAGGGTTGCATTGACAATCCAACACAATGGGCAGCACATTGAACACATTTTATAAGTGGTCAGAAACTTGTAAATAACTCATGAAAGAATAAAGTTACGTTAAAACCAAGCACACCATTGTCTTTCTTGTGAAATTCCCAATAAGTTTGATGTGTCACATGACCCTCTTCCTATTGAAAAAACAAAAGTTGGATTCAAAATGGCCGACTTCAAAATGGCCGCCATGGTCACCACCCATCTTGAAAAGTTTCCCCCCTCACATATATTAATGTGCCACAAACAGGAAGTTAATATCACCAACCATTCCCATTTTATTAAGGTGTATCCATATAAATGGCCCACCCTGTATATTGCAGCCAGATAAAACAATAGTTTGCGCATCCTAAATATCAGTGACATTCAGTTTAATTTATTTGCTGCTGGTGACAGCGACATTACCTGCGCTACATCTCCTGTTTAACGTTTGCGCATCCTAAATATCTGTGACATTCAGTTTAACCCCTTAAGGACCAGGCTCATTTTCACCTTAAGTATCAGGCCATTTTTTGCAAATCTGACCAGTGTCACTTTATGTGTGAATAACTTTCAAACGCTTTAGTTTTTTCATCACATGTTGTACTTCATGACACTGGTAAAATGGAGTAAAAAAAATTCATTTTTATTTATAAAAAAATACCAAATTTACCAAAAATTTAGAAAAATTTGAAAAATTTTCAAGTTTAAATTTCTCTACTTCTATAATACATAGTAATACCTCCAAAAATAGTTATTAATTTACATTCCCCATATGTTTAATTCATGTTTGGATCATTTTGGGAATGCTATTTTATTTTTTGGGGACCTCACAAGGCTTAGAAGTTTAGAAGCAAATCTTGAAATTTTTCTGAAATTTCCCAAAACCCACTTTTTAAGGAGCAGTTCAGGTCTGAAGTCACTTTGTGAGGCTTACATAATAGAAACCACCCAAAAATGACCCCATTTTGGAAACGACACCCCTCAAGGTATGCAAAACTGATTTTACAAACTTTGTTAACCCTTTAGGTGTTCCACAAGAGTTATTGGCAAATGGAGATGAAATTTCAGAATATCAATTCTTTGGCAAATTTTAAATTTTAATCAATTTTTTCCAGTAACAAAGCAAGGGTTAACAGCCAAACAAAACTCAATATGTATTGCCCTGATTCTGTAGTTTATAGAAACACCCCATATGTGGTCGCAAACTACTGTACGGGCACACGGCAGGGCGCAGAAGGAAAGGAACACCATATGGCTTCTGGAAGGCAGATTTTGCTGGACTGGTTTATTTATACCATGTCCCATTTGAAGCCCCCCTGATGCACCCCTAGAGTAGAAACTCCACAAAAGTGACCCCATTTTGCAAACTACACCCTCATGGTATTCAAAACTGATTTTACAAACTTTGTTAACCCTTTAGGTGTTCCACAAGAGTTATTGGCAAATGGAGATGAAATTTCTGAATTTTAATCTTTTGGCAAATTTTCCATTTTAATCCATTTTTTCCAGTAACAAAGCAAGGGTTAACACCCAAACAAAACTCAATATTTATTGCCCTGATTCTGTAGTTTATAGAAACACCCCATATGTAGTCGCAAACTACTGTACGGGCACACGGCAGGGCGCAGAAGGAAAGGAACAACATATGGTTTCTGGAAGGCAAATTTTGCTGGACTGGTTTATTTACACCATGTCCCATTTGAAACCCCCCTGATGCACCCCTAGAGTAGAAACTCCAAAAAAGTGACCCCATTTTGGAAACTACGGGATACGGTGGCAGTTTAGTTAGGACTATTTTTAGAGTACATATGATTTTTGGTTGCTCTATATTACATTTTTGTGAGGCAAGGTTGCCAAAAATTTAAATTCTGAAATTTCATGTCCATTTGCCAATAACTCTTGTGGAACACCTAAAGGGTTAAAAAAAAGTGTAAAATCAGTTTTGAATACCTTGAGGGGTGTATTTTCTTAGATGGGGTCTCCTTTATGGAGTTTCTACTCTAGGGGTGCAGCAGGGGGGCTTCAAATGGGACATGGTGTAAAAAAAAAACTGTCTAGCAAAATTCCAAAAACCATATGGCGCTCCTTTACTTCTGCACCCTGCTGTTTGGCCATACAGCATTTTACGACCACATATGGGGTGTTTATGAAAACTACAGAATCAAGGCAATAAATATTGAGGTTTTTTTTACTGTTAACCCTTGCTTTAACGTAAAAAATTTATTAATATTGAAAATTTGTCAAAAAATAGCTGTTTTGGGACCATTTTTTTTTCTCTTTTTTTGACTGTGTTAATTTGAGGTGTTAGGTCATGTGTTATTTTTATAGAGAAGATTCATACGGATGCGGCAATACCTAATATGTCTACTTTTTAAAATGTATTTAGGTTTTACACTATAATATCCTTTTGTAAACAAAAAAAATTATATTTTTGTATCTCCATAGTCTGAGAGTCAGTTTTTCTTTAGTTTTTAGCCTATTGTCTTAAGTAGGGGTTCATTTTTTGCGGGATGAGAGGATGCTTTTATTGGCACTATTTTGGGGTGCATATGACTTTTTGATTGCTTGCTATTACACTTTTTGTGATGTAAGGTGTAAGTGTAAAAAAAAAAAAAAGTGTAAGTGTAATAGCAAACACGTGTCACAAAAGTGTCAGGGCACGTGTCACACTGAGTGGTGGTGTCCTTCCGTATCCCCCTCCTGTGACACACTCTGCACTTTTTTTGGGACTGTCCCTTCTTTCCAGTATGGGGGACCACACCTGGAAAGTGTTGGCCAGGGATGATCTGGGCGCCTCCAGTTCCCAAGGTACTCCGGCCTGCTCTTTCCCGGTCAAAAAGATCAGGGCCTTGAGGACTGCCTCATAGAACTGCAGGAATTTCCCTGTGTTGCCAGCGCGTTGATTTTTTTCCGCACGGTCCCACAAGCGGACATGGATCTGGCGGCAAGGGACTGGAACAAGGGGATACTAGTATAAAAGTAAGAGGCACCTGATACTGGCACATGGGGGGGAGAGGGGTTGGCACCTGATACTGGCACCTGGGGGGGAGGGGGGGTTGGCACCTGATACTGGCACATGGGGGGGGGAGAGAGGCACCTGATACTGGCACATGGGGGGGGGGGAGGGAGAGAGGCACTTGATACTGGCACTTTTTTTGTGGGGGGGGGGGGGAGATGGCACTATGATACTGGGACAGGGGGGGGGGGGGCACTTGATACTGACACCTGGTGGGGGAGGGGGGGTTGGCACCTGATACTGGCACCTGGGGGGGAGGGGGGGTTGGCACCTGATACTGGCACATGGGGGGGGGAGAGGCACCTGATACTGGCACATGGGGGGGGGGAGGGAGAGAGGCACTTGATACTGGCACTTTTTTTGTGGGGGGGGAGATGGCACTATGATACTGGGACATGGGGGGGGGAGAGGCACTTGATACTGACACCTGGTGGGGGAGGGGGGGTTGGCACCTGATACTGGCACATGGGGGGGGGGGCAGAGAGGCACCTGATACTGGCACCTGGGGGGGAGAGGGGGGTTGGCACCTGATACTGACACCTGGGGGGGGGAGAGAGGCACCTGATACTGGCACATGGGGGGAGGGAGAGGGGTTGGCACCTGATACTGGCACATGGGGGGGAGGGAGAGAGGCACTTGATACTGGCACTTTTTTGTGTGGGGGGGAGATGGCACTATGATACTGGGACATGGGGGGGAGGAGAGAGGCACTTGATACTGGCATGTGGGGGGGGGGTTGGCACTTGATACTGGCACATGGGTAGGTTTGGCACTATGATACTGGCACATGGGGGGAGAGAGGCACTTGATACTGGCACTTTTTTGGGGGGGAGATGGCGCTATGATACTGGGACATGGGGGGGAAGAGAGAGGCACTTGATACTGGCACATGGGGGGGTTTGGCACTATGATACTGGCACATGGGGGGTGGGAAGGAGAGAGGCACTTGATACTGGCACATTGGGGGGGGGGAGATGTCACTATGATACTGGGACATGTGGGGGGAAGGAGAGAGGCACTTGATACTGGCACATGATGAAGGGGCATCTATGGGGACACTTACTGGCACATTATTGGGGGGCATCATGGGGGACACTAGGCCGGCAGCCTATCAGAGTCCGGACACTGAGGGGCATCTTCTGGGGCACTATATATGGGGCATTTTATACTGGTACATTATGGGGGGCACTAGCAGGAAGGGGGGAGAGGAGCACTATGGGGGAATTTACTGGGGGCACTATATAGGGGTATTTTATACTGGGACATTATGGGGGCACTATGGGGGCACTATGGGGACATTAGCTCAACTGGGGGCATTACAAGGGGGTATTTTTACACTGTCACATTATAAGGAGAATTATTACTACTGAGGGGGGGCATTATAATGGGCTTTATTACTCCCCCATGGTATGACCCCCTAGTAGCAGCACCAGCCTCCCCCTGCTCTGCTATCCCTCTGCCCCTTCTCCAAATCCTTATTATGAAATCTTTCTCATTAGGATAAAGCACAACATCAGCTCCGCCGAGCCAAGTGTTGAAGTGGTGTCCAAGATCCCCAAGGGTCAAGTAACTGTAAGTTTTCATATGAAATATGTTTATGTTATACACATATAGCATCCACTGTGCCACACAATATACAGTATACTGCTACACTGTGCCAAAGGAGTGGGGTTTACACAGGAGGAGGGAGGTGCGAAGCGCGCTGGAGGGGCCCTTACAAATATTTACTGTGGGGCCAAGTCACTTCTAGTTACGCCCCTGACTAGGCCCATGTGCAGCACGAGGCCCCAAAATGTCCTCATCTCGGCTGCACTCGGCTGCGGGTGTTGAGCAATGAACTATTGGGCGAACAAGTTTGTTTGCTCCACCATCAGATTCACAAAGTGGTCACTGAAAAAAATACTAAAATAGTCATATTCAGTGAAGCCCACTGTGGGAATCTGGATTCCTGCTTGGCCAACAAAATCAGGAATCACAGGCTCAAAATGCTCTGGGGTACACCATACAAGTTCACCGGTAGGGGGCTCAGGTGGACTTATCTGGTGGGCCGGAAAACTAGTACGAGCCCCAGAGCTGCTTGTACTAGTGTGGGCCACAGGGTCCCTGGCATGGCGGTCCTCTTGCTCCGCCTGGCGGCGTCTCCGCCGCCTTGGGGGCTCATCATCATCGCTAGATGATGAGGAGGACGAGGATGACAAGAGGAAAGTGGGGTCATCCTCGTCCTCACTGGGACTCTTGGATTCGGAGGCAAGCAGGGCGTATGCCTCCTCGGCGGAGAACGTCCGGCGGGCCATAGGGGAGTGTGTGTGTGTGCATGTGTGTGCGTGCGTGGAAAACTTTATTCAATGTGCGTGTGTGTGGGGGACGGGTGTTCGCGTACTTTGGCCTACACCTAACAGAAAAAAAAAATTGAAAATCCCAAAAAGTGTAAAGAAAAAAAAGATTCAAACGCGCTGATCAGTGGTACGAAGCTGATCAGCGGTGGGGTGGGCGATGCGCTAACAGTGGCCTGACGCTAAGAGTCCACAGTCAGCGCATGCAAAAAAAATAAATACACTTGCGCTCCAAAGAAAAAATGTGTGTGAGGGTCGGGGGGGGGGGGGGGGGGCAAGCTGCAGCACCCCTGGGGGGGTCTAGGGTCACACAGCTGATCCAGGTGCTAGACCACAATAAAAAACTTTATTTTTTCCCTAACTCTCCCTCACTATCCCTGCCTAATCTACCTCTCCCTACCTCTCCCTAACTCACCCAAATACTAATGGCACAAAAAAAATGTACACTACAGCCGAGCTCCTCTCTCTCCCGCTCCACGGACGTGTATGAGCTGGGAGAGGAGCTCCGGCAATTCAAAATTGCCGCTGCGCCCGCCCACCTGCCCAGCCTGCCAATCAGAAGCGATCCTGAGAGGTGGCGTGGCCGCCACCTCTCAGGATCGCAGGACGGTGATTGGTGGTGTATTATAACACCAGAGACCCGAATAACCCGGAAATGCAGCAAACTGTAGGTCTGAATTGACCTGCAGTTTGCTGAGATCGCCGACACGGGGGGGGGGGTCACAGGACCCCCCTGGGCATTGTACCAAGGTGCCTGCTCAATGATTTGAGCAGGCACCTTGAGCCCGCCGTGCGGCGGTGATCGGAAATACACAGGGCGTACATTAAGTACCAGGACATCAGGGCATACCTGTACGCCCTGTGTCCGTAACAGGTGAAAACAACACATACAGTATAAGCCTATGATTGTCTACCTTTAATGTGAATACATTTTTTATCATATGCAAATGAGGGGACACCCTGAGACAGCACCACTCCCACTGGGCTGTCCAAGGATGCTCCTTTGGCCTTTTTTTAGGGTTTAAATACCTGATGTATATGTTTTGTTGTTTATTAAGCCATTTTAACCTGAAGAAGGGGGCTCTAGACCACCGAAAAGCGTTGTTTTAAAAATTGGCATAAAAGAAAACTCAATAAAGAAGAAGATCCTTTATTCTCCATACAAGTGTCCTGGTAAGGTGTCATTGCGCCAACCTGCGGTCCTGCTATCTATACATTAAAGTGAATGGGGCCCGCGAACATATGATCGTGAATGCACGTTCGCGAATCGTCCTGGCCGATGTTCGTCCATTATTATTCCTCAACATACTTACACAACCCCGGCCACCAGAATCTATAAGAGATAAGGTTGGCAGTAGATCTCCTGCCAGGGTGTCCCGTAAGCACCGTACAGTGATGTTCCTCAAACACCTTGTAACGCAATTCCAATGGCACAAACAATTTCCCAGAGGGGCAAGAATCCGGTGCGTCTCCCTGGGCCTCTAACACCTTCACCTCTACTCAGTGTATAGGGCGGATATCACCACTCCTTCCGATAGAATAGGACTCGGATTTTCAAAATCAACACCTCCAGGAGAAATACGTGACAAGGCATCTGCCTTGACGTTCTTAACCCCAGAACAATAAGTGACAGGGAAATTGAATCTGGTGAAAAACAAACACTATCTGGCCTGCCTCGGGTTCAGTGACGCCATTCCTCGAAAGCCAACTTAATAGCCAGTAACTCTCTGTTACCCACTTCGTAATTTCTCTTTGCAGAAGAGAGTTTTTTAGAGAAAAAGACACATGGACGCCATTTACCGGTGACGGGCCCTGCGATAAAACTGCTCCTATTCCCACCTCGGACGCTTCCACTTCCACAATGAAAGGTTGTGATACATCCGGTTGCACCAATATAGAGGCAGAAGAGAAGCATTCCTTAACCGCAGAAAAAGCTTGCAACACCGAGTCAGATCACACTGAGACATCCGTCCCGTTCTTAGTCATGTCAGTTAAGGATTTCACCACTGTTGAATAGTTCTAAATACATTTTCGGTAATAATTGGTGAACCCCAAAAAACGCATAAGAGCCTTCAGATTTTCAGGTCGATCCCAGTTCAATACGGCATGGACTTTCTCTGGATCCATTTGAAAACCCGAAGACGAAAACAGGTACCCCAAAAATTGCACCTCGTGTACAGCAAAAACACAATTCTCTAATTTTGCGTACAATTTATTATCCCTTAGGATATGCAACACCTGTCTAACGTGATCCTGATGTATCGCCACATTTGAAGAATAAATTAGTATGTCATCCAAATACACGACTACAAACCTCCCGACCAGGTGATAAAAAATGTTATTCACAAAACTGGAAAACTGCAGGAGCATTGATCAACCCAAAAGGCATGACCAGGTTCTCAAAGTGACCCTCAGGAGTATTGATCCCATTAATCGTTTTCCTTGATCCTGACCAGATTATATGCCCCCCCCCGCCCCCCCATAATTCCAATTTGGAGAACACCTTGTTACCAACAATCTGGTTAAACAAATAAGGAATCAAAGGAAGGGGGTAAGGATCACGGACAGTAATCCGATTGAGTTCATGGAAATCGAGACATGGCCGAAGACATCCGTGTTTTTTTTTAACAAAAAAAACCCTGCTGCCACTGGAGATTTGGAAGGTCTTATGTGTCCTTTAGCCAAACTCTCGGTAATATACTCTCTCATGGCCAGTCTTTCAGGTCCAGAAAGGTTATACAACCTTGATTTGGGCAACTTAGTTCTGGGAATAAGGTTGATAGGACAAAACAGAAAAAGATGTATTAAGACAATTGTCAACGCAATAATCACCCCAATCCAGAATCTGTCTAGCTTGCCAATCAATGGTTGGATTGTGCTTACTCAACCACGGCAAACCCAATACCACTGGAGCAGGGAGACCCTCCAACAGAAAACACCAGATAAATTCCTGATGAAAGTCACCCATTCTAAATCTGATATCATGCACCACTTGCGATAAACACTTCTGAGCTAGAGATGCAGAATCAATAGCAAAAATGGAAATATTTTTCTCTAATGCACTCAGTGACAACCCATGCATACGGGCGAACTGAACATCAATCAGGTTCAACCCTGCCCTGCTGTCGATAAACACATCAATCCCCACAGTTTTTTTACTTTAGCGCCACCTCAGCAGTCAGGAGAAATTGGGTACTACCAGTCAAAGACAAATGCACATTTTCTGACTCTCCTCTCACCCCGCCAAGAGTCAGATGGGAATTAAACGTTCTTTTTTTTTTACGCTGAATGTATGGACAGAAAAAACTCCTGTCCGCAGAAAAAACACAATCCCTTCTTACGACCCATTGGCTTAAAAGCGGATCTAGGAGTAGCTCCCCCTAACTGCATGAGTTCGTCCCCAGACCTAAACTGAGGAGTGTCAGAGGAGGTTGATACATCATGTAATAGTACGTCCTGAGGGTGGGAGCCCCTAGATCTTTCTCTCAGGCATCTATCAATGCGTATTGCAAGAAAATTTAGACTACAGTCGTGGCCAAAAGTTTTGAGAAATACATAAATATTGGAAATTGGAAAAGTTGCTGCTTAAGTTTTTATAATAGCAATTTGCATATACTCCAGAATGTTATGAAGAGTGATCAGATGAATTGCATAGTCCTTCTTTGCCATGAAAATTAACTTAATCCCCAAAAAACCTTTCCACTGCATTTCATTGCTGTCATTAAAGGATCTGCTGAGATCATTTCAGTAATCGTCTTGTTAACTCAGGTGAGAATGTTGACGAGCACAAGGCTGGAGATCATTATGTCAGGCTGATTGGGTTAAAATGGCAGACTTGACATGTTAAAAGGAGGGTGATGCTTGAAATCATTGTTCTTCCATTGTTAATCATGGTGACCTGCAAAGAAACGCGTGCAGCCATCATTGCATTGCATGAAAATGGCTTCACAGGCAAGGATATTGTGGCTACTAAGATTGCACCTCAATCAACAATTTATAGGATCATCAAGAAATTCAAGAAAAGAGGTTCAATTCTTGTTAAGAAGGCATCAGGGCATCCAAGAAAGTCCAGCAAGCGCCAGGATCGTCTCCTAAAGAGGATTCAGCTGCGGGATCGGAGTGCCACCAGTTCAGAGCTTTCTCAGGAATGGCAGCAGGCAAGTGTGAGCGCATCTGCACGCACAGTGAGGCGAAGACTTTTGGAAGATGGCCTGGTGTCAAGAAGGGCAGCAAAGAAGCCACTTCTCTCCAAAAAAAATTGATCTTCTGTAGAAAGTATGGTGAATGGACTGCTGAGGACTGGGGCAAAGTCATATTCTCCGATGAAGCCTCTTTCCGATTGTTTGGGGCATCTGGAAAAAGGCTTGTCCGGAGAAGAAAAGGTGAGCGCTACCATCAGTCCTGTGTCATGCCAACAGTAAAGTATCCTGAGACCATTCATGTGTGGGGTTGCTTCTCATCCAAGGGAGTGGGCTCACTCACAATTTTGCCCAAAAACACAGCCACGAATAAAAAATGGTACCAAAACACCCTCCAACAGCAACTTCTTCCAACAATCCAACAACAGTTTGGTGAAGAACAATGCATTTTCCAGCACGATGGAGCACCCTGCCATAAGGCAAAAGTGATAACTAAGTGGCTCGGGGACCAAAACGTTGACATTTTGGGTCCATGGCCTGGAAACTCCCCAGATCTTAATCCCATTGAGAACTTGTGGTCAATCCTCAAGAGGCGGGTGGACAAACAAAAACCCACTAATTCTGACAAACTCCAAGAAGTGATTATGAAAGAATGGGTTGCTATCAGTCAGGAATTGGCCCAGAAGTTGATTGAGAGCATGCCCAGTCGAATTGCAGAGGTCCTGAAAAAGAAGGGCCAACACTGCAAATACTGACTCTTTGCATAAATGTCATGTAATTGTCGATAAAAGCCTTTGAAACGTATGAAGTGCGTGTAATTATATTTCACTACATCACAGAAAAAACTGAAACAAAGATCTAAAAGCAGTTTAGCAGCAAACTTTGTGAAAACTAATTATTTTGTCATTCTCAAAACTTTTGGCCACGACTGTAGAACCTTCAGAATCACAGGTGCATATCCATGAAGCAAACATAATTACAAAAAAAAAAAATGGCTGCACACCGTTATATATACAAACAACAGAGCTAAGAAATGGGGGTCATTCTAGATAAAAGTGGTACAATACCGACTATAAATGAGTAATGGAAGCTCTTAGCGCACATACGTGTCGGGCCCATCTACCAGGCATCAAAGTGGCTTCCGCAGATGGGTCCTTATCACTAAATATACTGCCTCACTTTGGACTTACTTAAGCCTACAATATTCAGGGCAGTGTAGGAACCAGCTACAAACATACTCTGCTCAGAAGTCCCAGGTAGATAGGCGTGTTCAGTCTAAAAGAGGTGCTACCCTCAATATATTGCAAGTAAATTTAGCTAGAACCTTCAGAATCACAGGTGCATATCCATGAAGCAAACATAATTACAAAAAACAAAATGGCTGCACACCGTTATATATACAAACAACAGAGCTAAGAAATGGGGGTCATTCTAGATAAAAGTGGTACAATACCGACTATAAATGAGTAATGGAAGCTCCTAGCGCACATACGTGTCGGGCCCATCTACCAGGCGTCAAGGTGGCTTCTGCAGATGGGTCCCTATCACTAGATATACTGCCTCACTTTGGACTTACTTAAGCCTACAATTTTCAGGGCAGTGTAGGAACCAGCTACAAACGTACTCTGCTCAGAAGTCTTTTAGACTGAACACGCCCATCTACCTGGGACTTCTGAGCACGTTTGTGTTTGTAGCTGGTTCCTACACTGACCTGAATATTGTAGGCTTAAGTAAGTCCAAAGTGAGGCAGTATATTTATAGTGTTGAGCGCGAATATTCGAATTGCGAATTTTTTTCTCGAATATCGCAATTTCGAGATTTCGCGAATATTTAGAATATCGTTCTATATATTCGCGAAATCGAATATTCGTTTTTTTTCTTATTATATTTTTTTCTTTCCCACTTCCCTAAAGTTGTTCTTACCTGTCCTTTGGATTCCTGGCTTCCTGGCTGCTCCAGTCAGTGGCGTTTTCAACTTACTGCTATATTCCATATTAGCTAAATTACAATCTAATCTATATGTGTATTTTACGAAATTTCGCAATAGTCGCAATTGCGATGCGAGTAATATAACACGAAATATTCGCATGAAGATTTCAACTTAGCACTGCTATACTCCATATTCTAGCCTAATATGGAATATAGCTGTGCTAAGTTAGCACTGCTATATTCCATATTAGGCTAGAATATGGAGTATAGCAGTGCTAAGTTGAAATCTTCATGCGAATATTTCGTGTTATATTAGTCGCATCGCAATTTCGACTTTTTCAAATGTTCTTAATATTGCTCTAACTTCGTCTTTTAGAAATTTCGTAATATTGCTCTAACTTCGTCTCTTAGAATATTACGAATATTCTAAAAGACGAAGTTAGAGCAATATTACGAAATTTCGTAAAATACACATATAGATTGTAATTTAGCTAATATAGTGCTATAATCCCTTTTTTTTCCTGTAATTTTTTTTTGCCTCTTCTGAACTTAAGTTTTGTAAAATATGTACACTATTAAAAATTATTACTATAGCAGTATATTAGCTTAAATACAATCTATGTGTATTTTACGAAATTTCGTAATATTGCTCTAACTTCGTCTTTTAGAATATTACGAATATTCTAAAAGACGAAGTTAGAGCAATATTAAGAACATTTGCAAAAGTCGAAATTGCGATGCGAGTAATATAACACGAAATAGTCGCATGAAGATTTCAACTTTTCACAGCTATATTCCATATTCTAGCCTAATATGGAATATAGCAGTGCTAACTTAGCACAGCTATATTCCATATTAGGCTAGAATATGGAATATAGCAGTGCTAAGTTTAAATCTTCATGCGACTATTTCGTGTTATATTACTCGCATCGCAATTTCGACTTTTGCAAATGTTCTTAATATTGCTCTAACTTCGTCTTTTAGAATATTCGTAATATTCTAAGAGACGAAGTTAGAGCAATATTACGAAATTTCGTAAAATACACATATTAGCCTAGCCATAGTCATTAGCATAGGAACGTTGCCTTATACTATCAAGATACATTTTCGCAATATGCGAAAAAATAATTTCGCGATAATTGGAATAATTGCGAATATTCGATTTCGACGAATATAACACGAATATTCATGCGAATATTCGCGAAATATCGCGAAATCGAATATGGCACCTCCCGCTCATCACTATATATTTAGTGATAGGGACCCATCTGCGGAAGCCACCTTGACGCCTGGTAGATGGGCCCGACACGTATGTGTGCTTCCATTACTCATTTATAGTCGGTATTGTACCACTTTTATCTAGAATGACTCCCATTTCTTAGCTCTGTTGTTTGTATATATAACGGTGTGCAGCCATTTTGTTTTTTGTATCTATCAATGCGTATGGCAAGAGCCATAGCAGCCTCCAGAGACACAGGAGTTTCATGAAAGGTCAAAGCGTCCTTCAGCCTCTCTGATAAACCGTGACAAAATTGGCTACGGAGAGCCGGATCGTTCCACTCAGTATCCGTTGCCCACCTCCTAAACTCAGAGCAATAAATCTCAGCAGAATGATCTCCCTGACGAAGGCAATGCAGCTTGGTTTTGGCCAGGGATGTCCGATCCGGACCGTCATAGATAAGATCCAAAGCTTCGAAAAATTCATCCACCGACCGGAGACACTGCGATCCGGTTGGTAGAGAAAAAGCCCATGACTGCGCATCCCCCATGAGCAATAAAATAACCACACTGACTCACTGTTTCTCATCCCCAGATGAGTGTGGTCGTAGCCTAAAATACAGTTTGCACGCCTCCCTAAACAAAATGAAATTAGCACGTCCCCCAGAGAATCTGTCCGGGAGGGCACCTTTAGGCTTCAGATAGGCCTGGTTTCCACCACCACCACCAGGACCAACAGCCTGTGGTCTCTGAATCTGCGAGACGGTTGTGCGGAGATCAGCTACTTCCAAAGACAGCCCTTGCAACTGTTCTGCCAGTGCAGCAATTGGATCCATGGCTACACTCGAACAAACAAAAAAAATGACGGTTTGGGCGGTTTATAATGTCACGCTCTACTGTGGGAGGGAAACCCCTACACCGAACATAGGAGGGAAAGGTAAAAGGAAACAAGGGAAGCAAGATGGACACCTCCTAGTGAAATCCCCAATCAAAGTCCTGACTGACTACCATTATGAACAGACCCCAGAGGTAGGTGAGTTCATACACAGGAATACCTAAAGTCCTATCTAACCCTAAAGGACCCTGGTACTAATGACAGGAATGAGACATCCTGTTCCTCCAAAAGGAAGTATGAACGGGAGTCTCCCTAAGGCCTAATACAAAACAACAAAGAAATGCAACACACAGTAAAGCCAAAATACAATGGGAAAGGAAACACTTAACTTGTCCAACTGAAGCTATAAACCACACAGCATTGTGGGAGAGACAACTATAAATAGGGAAAGTTAAATTACCACAATAGCAACACCTGGAGGTTAAGGCCTCATGCACACGACCGTATTTTGTTTCCGTGTCCGATCCGTTTTTTTTGCGGATAGGATGCGGACCCATTCATTTCAATGGGCCCGCAAAAAACGCGGACAGCACACTGTGTGCTGTCCGCATCAGTATGTCCGTTCCGTTGCGCCGCCAAAAAAATAGTGCATGTCCTATTTTTTTCTAGTATGCAGACAAGGATAGGCATTATTACAATGGATCCGCAAAAAAAAACGGATGCCATACGGAACGTCATCCGTTTTTTTTTTGCGGATCCGCAATTTGCGGACCACAAAACACATACGGTCGTGTGCATGTAGCCTAAGGGTGTGGCAAGGTAAACATGTCAACCCAAACCATGTGTTGCCAGTCTCAAACATCTCCTGCCACTCACTGTCAGCGGGACATCTGTATGTCTCAGTACGTCCGTGAAAGTTTCTTTCTCTCAGGGGATAGCACTATTATCAGCTGCTTGTCTGGCTGTTCTTTGCTTGCAGGGCCTATGTATCCCTGCTATCTGCTTCTCTCTCAGGTAACAGCTACACACTTTAGCTCACACAATCGCTGATAGCTGCACACTCCACTATCCTACAGCTCTTAGCTTAGAGGGATGGGACCAGCCCACACCTCCAATAACTGAGTCTAGGGCTGTAAAATTAACTCTTACTCCCATATATAGTCTATAAGACATAACATACACAGTAAAGTCACACCCCATTTAGCACTGAACCACCGGGTCACTGCAAAACAACAACAGCCCAAGGACAATCTGGTATTGCTATAGGGTTACATTGGAAGCACAATTGTCAAGATGTTTTAATTTCTGAACCCCCAAATGGTGGTAAGGATGGAAAACAACCTAAAAGATTTGTTCAAAGTCCTTTCCTTTTCAATGTCCTACTATGAGTTTAGGGCTTGGGAGTAAAATTATAGGGATCTATTCATGTGGAAACTGCAGTGTATGTTAGTTCAAGCCAGTAGGCAGTGGCTTTATTGATCAACAAGAGTCAGGAACAGTTCAGATTGAAACATAACATTATCACCTTAACGTTATATAAAGTACCTGTACATCATAAATATTAAAAATTACAGAGCGGGCTCATACACTGAACTCGCTCCATATGCGGCAGGTGCTGTTGGCAGTGACCGGGAATAGAGATTACTTTAATTCCAGTCATTTAACCCCTCAGATTCTGCTGTCAGTAGCGACCATGGCATACTCTAATCAGATACCCTGCAGCAAAATTGTGGGGCTCCAATTGGTTGCTATGACAGCCTCCGACCTTGTGATGGCTCCAAGGCCTGTCAGAGCGAGCTGCCTGCAAAGCCGTGCCTGAGGCATGGCCTGAGGAGCAGACTGTGAAAATCCCATAGACTACAATAGTATTCTATTGCAGTTTAAGGGACAAGTAATCAAAAGATTGGATGTACAAGTCCCCTAAGGGGACTAAAAAATACAGTGAAAAAATGCTTCAAAAATATATATGAAAAATATATATATAAAAAATATAGCCATCTGGCTTGGAGCTACTTCTAACGGTATCTATTTGGCCCCCTAGTCTTTACCTTTTAATCCCTGTATAGGCTGCTACCTCTTGTAGTCTCTGATTAATGACAAATGACCTAGACAGATCAAAAGACACTAGTGTAGCCCCAAGGGGACAGGCTAGAGGGTGGTTATTGGGTAGGCCAAGGTCAGGTAGTGTTTGTTCAATCTGGTATGCAGCCTATAATGCAGGGCAGATGGCTCAGGAACAATACGGCAGGCATGCGGAAGTCAGGTCAGGCAGCTGAGGGTCAAATCCGGTAAGCAGCCAGAGGTCAATCATTGGAAATTGGAATGGAATAAAGCACACCTTAGCAGAGACTAGAAGGCTAGAAAATCCATTGTTCAGGCACCTTTCCATAGGGGAAGACGCCTGAAACAGCAGACATTGGCTGGGGACAGATCGGGCCATGCATGTTGTCCTTTAAAAGCTAGGGAGAGCATGCACGCCCTAGGAACAGCAGGCAGAGGAAAAGAGGCCAGAAGAGGTCTAACAGACAGAAGTCTGAGCACTCCAGCAACTGTGCCTGCCGGGAGGAAAGAGGGACTGGCAGACATGGGCTACCACCATGCCAGAGCTGCATAGAATATTCTGGCAGCATGCCTGTAAAGAGAGGCAAGACCCCAGTAGCACCTGTTTAACATTAGTGTGTAATCTTCTAGATGAAGATATTGGATAGCGGTGTCCTCCAGCATCCTAGCTTAAAGGGGTTATTCAAGATGTTTTATTTTTATGTAATTTTCTCCCCGTGTTTATACTAACAATTTCTTAAAGGGTTTGTCCGCTTTTTACTATTGATGACCTATCCTCAGAATAAGTAATCAATATCAGATTGGCAGGCTCCAACTCCTGACACCCCTGCCTATGAGCTGTTTGAAAAGAAGACAGCGTTCGTATGAGTGCTGTCTTCTCTTCTCTGTTTACCTGCCCAAGGCATCAATTACAGTGTAATTACAAGTATGGCGTCCCCAATCACTTCTATGGAACTGCTCTGTCTGTTCAAGTGACTACTACAGAACCGCCCCATAGATGTAAATGGGGATGCCATACTTGTAATTACACCTGCTCACTAGTCCAGTTGCTTCGGCGAACAGGTATACTGAGCAGGGCCGGCCTTTGGGGTGTGTGGGCTGTGCGGCTGCACAGGGCGCCATAGCAACAGGGGCGCCGGGCGGCCGACAGCTCGCAATGTAATATGCGGCAGGCGAGGCGGCACTTGTGTTCTCCCTCGGGGCGGGCCCCCCGCCCCCTCCATCTCCCCCTCCCCTGTATTTAGCAGGGGGCGCCCGGCGCCCGTTGCGGTTTAAAAAAAAAAGTTGCTTATATAAGTTCGGGCGACCGGCGGCACCCCTCATGCTGCGCCGCCTGAGCAGCTGAGGCTGAGCGCTTGCCGCTCTAAAGAATCCTGCCTGCGCCTGCTGTGTGCTGTTAATGTAGCGTGGCCGAGCTCTGTTCGATCCGCGGTACAGGAGCTTTTGTTTCCTGTACCGGCCGGACTGACAGGAAGTGCTCACTTAGTGTGCACTTCCTGTCAGTCCGGCCGGGTACAGGAAACAAATGCTCCTGTACCGCGGATCGGACAGAGCTCAGCCACGCTACACTAGAGGTGGAGGTGGGAGTAGAATGAGAGTGACAAGGGGGAGGGGGGAGGAAATAATGAGAGTGAAAAGGGGGAGGGGGGAGGATATAATGAGAGTGACAAGGGGGGGGGAAATAATGAGAGTGACAAGGGGGGAGGGGTGGGAATAATGAGAGTGACAAGGGGGGGGGAAATAATGAGAGTGACAAGGGGAAGGGGGGGGGAATAATGAGAGTGACAAGGGGGGAGGGGGGGGAAATAATGAGAGTGACAAGGGGGGAGGGAGGGGAAATAATGAGAGTGACAAGGGGGGGGAAATAATGAGAGTGACAAGGGAGAGGGGGGGGAATAATGAGAGTGACAAGGGAGGGGGGGGGGAATAATGAGAGTGACAAGGGGGGGAATAATGAGAGTGACAAGGGAGAGGGGGGGAATAATGAGAGTGACAAGGGGGGTGGAATAATGAGAGTGACAAGGGAGGGGGGGAATAATGAGAGTGACAAGGGAGGGGGGGGTGGAATAATGAGAGTGACAAGGGAGAGGGGGGGGAATAATGGGAGTGACAAGGGAGAGGGGGGAATAATGGGAGTGACAAGGGAGAGGGGGGGGAATAATGAGAGTAACAAGGGAGAGGGGGGGAATAATGAGAGTGACAAGGGAAGGGGGGGGGAGAGAGTGACAAGGGAGGGAGGGGGGGGGGGGGGAGAAGAGAGTGACAATGGAGTCCCCAGAGCCAGACTGCAGCCAGAGTCCAGATCATCTTATTGTCCTGGTGGTAAGTAGACAATGCAATATGTTTATTATTTAATTGTTTAGTTATTAATACTACATTGGAAACTAATTTTCTCAGCTGGACACCGGCCGACACTGCGCATGCGCTGGGAGCCTCACCAGCGGTTAGGGTAGGGAAAAAGCACTGGCCCGTACGTAATTTTTCCCTTCCCTAACCGCTGGTGAGGCTCCCGGTGCATGCGCAGTGTCGGCCGGTGTTCAGCTGAGAACATCCATCCGATCACTGCGCCTGCGCATTGGCCCATAGTTTTTCCCTACCCTAACCGCCGGCGAGGCTCCTGGCGCATGCGCACTCTGCTGTGAAATTTCCTTAACCTGTCGTTGTGCGCCTGCGCGGCACTGCACACCTCCTCACGTCATGTCCGGTGCGACCGGAAGTGACGAGGGTAGGGAAATCTCACGAAGTAGGGAAGTATAACATTACACCGGCCTTTGGGGTGTGTGGGCTGGTAACTACTTGGTTGGATAGTCAGCCAGCCTATGCCATGATGCCAGCAACAAGCAGTGTTTTTTTTTTTTGGGGGGGGGGGGGCGCCACAAGGTTAGCTCGCACAGGGCGCCTGAACACCTAAGGCCGGCCCTGATAGTGAGCAGAGAAGCCAGCGCTTGTACAAGCGTTGTGTTCTCCTCAAACATCTGATCGTCTGGGATGCTGGGAGTCGGAGCCCCGCCAACCTGATATTGATGACCTAGGTGGGGATAGGTCATCAATAGTAAAAAGTGGATAACCCCTTTATTTGGCACTTATTAACATAGCTCTCCTGGTCTAATTATGTGGTCCAGGCACTTCAAGCATCATGGGCCATACATTGGACATTTGATCCTACCCCAGCGACAAGCCAAAGAGCATACGTGAGGATGAATCTCACCCACTGGTTGTGTGATCATTGACCAAGCACCACTAGCAGTTTATACTTTGTCACTCTCAGCTCAATTGCATTAGGTTTTCCAGGTTCTTATTTAATTTTGGTACATTTTTATGGATTGTTTTTGGATTTCATTTAACACTTGTGTAATTGAGTATAGGGTGCATAAATCATCTTTATTTATGCTGCAGTTGTTTATTACTTTTATAAATTTTGAACCTTAAATTAAACATAAGCAGCACATACAGTATATATATAACCATATCCGTATACTCTCGCACATTCATTTTTTAATGGACCTTTTACACAATTGGTATTGGGCCAATTTATGTGATACATAGCTTGCACTGTTTTAGTACATAGCCTTTTACTAGTGTACAGGATTAGTGATGGACGAACATCGGTCGCGGCGTATCGCGAATGCGCATTCCCGATCAAATGTTCGCGAACCGCGCATTCGCGGCAGGCCCCATTCACTTTAATGGCAGGCGAACCTGAAAAACCTTCAGGTCATATTTGCAGCCACCAAATACTTAATAGAAGTGCACAAATAGTCCCACAACATGGACAGTGGGGGGATCAATGGCAAAAATTCCCACAAAAAATATGTATTTTAATCAGGGGCAATTTTTATGCATCTTAAAGGGAAACTCTCAAAAATGTGCCCTGCTGGAGCCTAGAAAAAAAATTATTTTAGGCCATGGGAGTACGGGCCCCAAAAATTAGGCATTCACCTGACAGAAAAGAACAAGTGATTATGTGGCTGGAGGTATATTAGGCGGTCAGTGGATAACAATTTTACTGTAGGCCAGTGGAGCACAGGCCCCAAAAATTATGCATTCACTGGACAGAAAAGAACAAGTGATTATGTGGCTGGAGATATATTAGATGGTCAGTGCATATTTGCATAACAATTTTACTGTAGGCAAGTGGAGTACAGGCCCCAAAAATTATGCATTCACCTGACAGAAAAGAACAAGTGATTATGTGGCTGGAGGTATATTAGGCGGTCAGTGGATAACAATTTTACTGTAGGCCAGTGGAGCACAGGCCCCAAAAATTATGCATTCACTGGACAGAAAAGAACAAGTGATTATGTGGCTGGAGGTATATTAGGCGGTCACTGGATAACAATTTTACTGCAGGCCAGTGGAGTACAGGCCCAAAACATTAAGCATTCACCGGACAGAAAAGAACAAGTGATTATGTGGCTGGAGGTACCGTATATTAGGCGGTCAATGGATAACAATTTTACTGCAGGCCAGTGGAGTACAGGCCCCAAACATTAGGCATTCACCATGCAGAAAAGAACAAGTGATTATGTGGCTGGAGGTACATTAGGCGGTCACTGAATATCAATTTTACTTCAGGCCAGTGAAGTACAGGCCCCAAAAATTATGCATTCACCTGACATAAAAGAACAAATGATTATGTGGCTGGAGGTATATTAGACGGTCAGTGGATAACAATTTTACTGTAGGCCAGTACAGGCCCCAAAAATTAGGCATTCACCTGACAGAAAAGAACTTGTGATGATGTGGCTGGAGGTACAATGGGCGGTCACTGGCTAAAAATTTAACTGTAGGCCAGTACAGGCCCCAAAAATTAGGCATTCACCTGACAGAAAATAACTAGTGAATATGTGGCTGGAGGTACATTAGGCGGTCACTGGCTAAAAATTTAACTGTAGGCCACTACAGGCCCCAAAAATTAGGCATTCACCTTACAGAAAAGAACTAGTGATTATGTGTCTGGAGGTACTAGGTGGTCACTGGGTAAAAATTTTACTGTAGGCCACTGGAGGAGAGGCCAAAAAATTAGGCATTCACCTGACAGAAAAGGCCTTTTATGCCGCTGTATATACATAAGACAAGGACCGACCATTCTTTGTTCTGGGTGGTGGCAGACATGTGTGGGCTGCCATGAGAAAATTCATTAACACGTGGTCGGCACAGGTGTTGAATTCCTCCGAGATCCATGCTTCATTCATTTTTAGAAATGTGAGGTAGTCCACGCTGTCTTGAGCTAGGTGAGTGCACTAATCGGTCACGATCCCCCCTGCTGCGCTGAACGTCCTTTTGGACAGGAAACTCGACGAGGGGCAAGCCAAGAGTTCCATGGCAAATTGTGCCAGCTCTGGCCACAGGTCAAGCCTGCACACCCAGTAGTCAAGGGGTTTCTCACTTCTCAGAGCGTCCACATCAGCCGTTAACTCGATGCACTATAGGAGCATCTGCTGGGGGCAATAAGAAGGGGCATTTTTTTACTGGCATATTATGGGGGACCCTATGGGGAAGGGGGAGCAGAGCACTATGAGGGCATTTACTGGGGCACTATATAGCGGTATTTTATACTGGCATACATTATGGGGACATTAGCTCAACTGCGGGCCCTAAGCGGGGGTATTTCATGTACTGTCATATTATAGGGAGAATTATTACTACTAGGAGGTATTATGCGGAGCTTTACTACTACTGGGAGGCTATGAGGAACATGATTACTAGTATGGGCACCATAGGGGCATTATTACTACTAAGTGTGCTCTGGCAGAGAATTATTTCTATTGGTGGGATTTTGGGGAGCACTGTTACTTTGGGGGGCACCCTTGCATAGTATTAGCTTAGCCACCAGGGTGGCATTTTGCAGACTCATTTGCAAGGATGAGTGGCCATACACAAATTCTTTTTTTTTTTTTTTATAAAAGCACACAGAGCTATGGGGACTGGGTATTGCGAATGTGCTAGCGGCCATCTAGCAGCCCATGTCCTCTGCTCTATACCCAAAATCCAGGTGACAGGTTCCCTTTAACCCCTTAGGGACTTAGGACATATCGGTACGCCCTGTTTCCCGAGTCCTTAAGGACTCAGGACGT
This sequence comes from Bufo bufo, assembly GCF_905171765.1. Lineage (NCBI taxonomy): Eukaryota > Metazoa > Chordata > Amphibia > Anura > Bufonidae > Bufo > Bufo bufo. The sequence goes on from NC_053390.1 coordinate 415,943,824, forward strand.
ACCGGTACGTCCTAATTTTAAATCGCGATTGCGCCGCGGCGGGGGTTAATCGCAACAGGATGTCCGCTGAAATAATTCAGCGGGCATCCTGTCACAACGCCGGGGGGGGGTCACCGTCAATTCAGACCTGCGGATTGCTGCGTTTCCGGTCCATTTGGGTCTCCAGTGACCCGATGAACCGGAAAAGGACTGTGATCGGTGGTGTGATTACACACCACCAATCACAGTCCAAGCATTTGGGAGAGGCGGTGCTGGCCGTGATGCTGATTAGGGGTGGCGGTGCTGTCCAAGGTGCTGATTGGTGCAGGGAGAGAGACGGGAGATTCAAACTCCCGGCGTGCCTCTCTCCCCTCCTCTTCCTGTTTCAGCACCTGCACCGTCCACAACTGTCCTCACCAGGCTCCTGCGATCCCCCCCGTCGGCACCCATCACCCTCCTGCACCCATCACCCTCCAGGTAGGTTAGGGTCAGTGAGGGAGAGGCACCGTTAGGCAGGGATAGAAGGGAAAAGTTAGTTAGGAAAAAAAACAAACACTTTATCTAAATTTATTGTTTTCTAGCTTTGAGACCCTAGACCCCCCCCCCCCTGAGTGACCCTGTCCGGAACCTTACTCTATATAAAAATGGCCCTAGTAAGCCACTAGCCCCTAACTTCCAGGTGATCACTATATAGATCTATGTGTTTTTGACTCATTATAAAAGTATATTATAAGTATATCGCACCCCTCTGTGTATCACACCTATCGATAGCACACCTATACTAGTGCTTAAAATGACTTTTGTGGCCCTATTAGCTCTCGTTTGGTGTCCCTAACAGTCTGTCCCTGCTCCACACAGCAACCGCTCCCTACACTGGCAAAACACTGAATGTAAAATGGCGGCCAGATCAGGTTTATTTATAAGGTAGGGGGTATGTCCATGTGCTCAAACGTCTCAATTGTCTGTCCTGTACCACCTGATGGATGTGTCATGGGTCAAAGTTCTTCACAATGTAAAAGAATATGGAGGGCGCGAATATCTCCATATGTTCGCATGTTCGGCGAATCGCGAACACGCAAAGTTCACAGCGAAATGACTGCCGGGTGAACCGCAAGGCCGTCTCTATTCCTTAGTCTCACTGCTCTTACCGTAAAGAATCCTCTTCTATGTTTGTGTACAAACCTTCTTTCCTCCAGGCGCAGAGGATGTCCCCTCGTCACGGTCAAAGTCCTGGGTATAAATAGATGATGGGATAGATCTCTGTACTGACCCCTGATATATTTATACATAGTTATTAGATCTCTCCTCAGTCATCTTTTTTCTAAAATGAATAACCCTAATGTTGATAATCTTTCTGGATACTGTAGTCCACCTATTCCCGTAATTACTTTAGTTGCCCTCCTCTAAACCCTTTCCAGCTCTGCTATGTCTGCCTTGTTCACAGGAGCCCAGAACTGTACACAATACTCCATGTGTGGTCTGACTAATGATTTGTGAAGTGGCAGGACTATGTTCTCATCATGGGCATCTATGCCCCTTTTAATGCTTTAGTAAAGTAGTCACAATTTCACAATATAAAAATAGTTCAGTTCAAGTTTTCAAAAACTATTGGGGTCATTTATCAAACTGGTGTAATTTAGAACTGGCTTAGTTGTCCATAGCAACCAATCAGATTCTATTTTTCATTTTTGACAGCTCCTTTGAAAATTGAAAGGTGGAATCTGATTGGTTGCTATAAGCAACTAAGCCAGTTCTCCTTTAGGCCTCTTTCACACGGGCGTCCCGGATTTGCTCCGGATGAGTCGCGTGTGCATTGAGGGAAACCCAAGCGAGTGTGCAGTTTTGACTGTGATTGCGTTGTGTTGTTCCGTTTTTATTGTTCGGGTGCAATGCGTTTTGCAAGCGCGTGATAAAAAACTGAATGGTACCCAGACCCGAACCCGGACTTCTTCACCAAAGTTCGGGTTTGGGTTAGGTGTTCTGTACATTTTATTATTTTCCCTTATAACATAGTTATAAGGGAAAATATATGTTATAAAGGAAAATAATAGCATTATTAATACAGAATGCTTACTAAAATGTGGCTTGAGGGGTTAAAATAAATAAATTAATTAACTCACCTTATCCACTTGATCGCACAGCCAGGATCGTCTTCTTTCTTCTGCTTTCAGGACCTGGTGAGTGCGGTGACGTCAGCGCAGGTCCTGCTGAATGAAGATAGAAGATCCTTCTATCTGACGTCACCGATTACGTCATCAAAGGTTTTTTGAACAAAATAATTTTTTATTAGAATTTTCAAAGAAATTTCAATATAACATACAGAAAATTTAATTTTTCACATGTAATATTACTTTATATCACATGAGGTGGGAACACATAATCTACATTTCAAATATAATTGATTATGCATGTATCAGAATAAATTGCAATAAAATAAAATAAACATATACACAAAAGTGCCTTCTTAAATCTTTGTTAACTTTAACATTAAATGAATAAAGAAAAGTGAATCTTTATTACATATACATTGAGAACATATCTTTAATTACATGTATCACTAATCTTTTCTGGCAATACTAAATTGGTTTTATGCATTGCAATCTTTATTATATTTATGCTTTCTCTTATGTTGTCTGACTTTTCGGTTGACCGGCTCCTTTCACACATCCGACTCCCTCCTTACTTAGGGAAGTACTTTAGCCATGCTTCACATTTTTGTTGCATAATGGTATACCTGTCCATACATATTGCATACGATTTTTCATTGATACAGCTTCTTGACACCATCTCTATAATATTTTTAGTAATTGGTATTGTTTCTGTTTTCCAGTTTTTTGCTATCAACGTTCTATATGCAATAAAGATGTGTATCAAGGGGAACTGCACCGATGAATCCATAGAGTCTATTCCTAGATTCAGCAATACCAGTTCTGGGGTGATAGTAAGGGTTTTACCTGTGATCATATTAACTAGTATACCTATATCACCTTTCAATTTCGTCAGTTTCGGGCAAGACCAAAAGACATGGAACAAAGTTCCCCTTTGATTACAGTTTCTCCAACATGTGTCTGAGCATGCGTCGTAAAAGAAATGTAATCTTGCAGGGGTGTGATACCATCTACATAGTGTTTTAAATAATTGTTCTCTATGGTTAGTGCAAATTGTTGCTTTTTTAGACAGTTTCAATGCTGTGTTCCATTTATTTAAGGATATGTTTTTATTAAGGTCTAATTCCCATTTTTTATGGTAGGGCAAAAATTCTTGAGTTGAGTCGTTGTTTAGTGTATCGTATATTGGTTTAAAGTTGCTTTTTGTAAGATTAGTGTAGGTTTGATTCAATAGGTCTGACAACTGCTGGGGAATATATGTATCTGTTTTGGGACATCTTTCCCACATCTTTTACAAGGCGTTATATACTGGCTTCTTCTGAAAGATTGAATTTTTCCTTTATTAGATTGAAGGGCTTAATAATATCGCCTTCAACTATGCTAATAAATGTGGTGATTCCCTTGGAGGTCCAATTTTCGATTTTTTTTATTGAGGTAAAATATTTTAGGGACTCTAGTTCTAAAGTGTGCTTGACTTTATCTGGAGAATTACTATCATTAAGAGTTTGCATGTTCCATGCCTCTAATGAAGCTTTAATCGTAGGCATACATGAATTTGCTAGCATTTTGGCTTTTCCAGAGTTTAAAATAAATTGTAACCAGTTTGTCATTTGTAATGCTTTGGATTCAATTTCCACCCAACTTTTAGGGATATTTTTACTTTTGATCCAATCTAATGATTGCTGAATTAGAATAGTTTTATGATAGGATTCAATATTAGGGAATGAGATTCCTCCAAATTTAAATTTCTTCGCAAGGGTTAGCATAGATATTCTAGGCCTCATGTTTTTCCAGATGAAGTTAGAAGCCTGTATCTGGAACTTTCTCAAAAGGTTTTTTGGGATGGATAAGGGTAAGGTCCTGAATTTATATAGCAATTTAGGAAGTATAAGCATTTTATATAGCATGAGTCTTCCGAACCAACTCCATTCTTTAGACAACAGACTATCTATTTCTTTTTGTAGGTCCTTAAGTAGCTTGGGGAAATTTTCTCTTATAATTACATTCCTAGTTGGTGCTAATTCGACCCCTAAAAAGGTAATTGTCTTAGGGTTCCAGACAAAGCTTGATATGTCTTGTATTGCTGATTTAGTACTTTCGTTTATGTGTATTCCCAAGACCTGAGATTTATTTTGGTTCACTTTGTGATAGGACATATTGCCAAAGCTTTCCAATTCTTGTTGGACTTCCCTAACAGATTCAAGTGGGTTTGTTAGTGTTAAAATCATATCATCTGCAAATAGTGTTATTTTATGCGTTTTGTCTGCTATTTTTATACCCTTAATGTTGTTGTTATTTCTAATGTGGGCTGCCAGGGGTTCAACAGCTAGAATAAAAAGCAGTGGCGATAATGGGCAGCCTTGCCGCGTTCCATTTGTGATATGGAATTTTTCTGAGAAAATGCTGTTGCATTGTACTTTGGCTGTGGGTTCGGTATATAATGCAAAAATAGCTTTTATCATAGACTCTGGAAAGTTGTATTGTTTTAGAGCTATCTTAACAAAATTCCAGTGGATCCTGTCAAACGCCTTCTCTGCGTCCAAGGAGAGGAGCAGAGAAGGCGTTCTTTTTGACTTTGCCCAATATGATAAGTCCATGATTTTTCTGGTTCCATCGTATGGTTGTCTGTGCTTGGTGAAGCCTACCTGATCCATGCTAACTAGTGTTGGGACTATGTCTTGTAATCTAAATGCTAGGACTTTCGCATATAATTTAATATCAGAATTTAGTAGTGATATTGGGCGAAAATTACTAGGAGTTGTTGGTTCCTTGCCTGGCTTGGGAATTGTTATTATGTTTGCCGTTAACATTTCTTGTGGGAACTCACCATCTTTCATGGCTTTGTTAAAAGATCTGGTCAGATGGGGTATAAGAATATCACTAAATGACTTATAGTATTCTATAGATAGCCCATCCGGTCCCGGGGATTTTCCTGATTTTGAGGTTTTAACGGCTCGTTCTATTTCTTTTTCTGTGATAGGTGTATCAAGAGTTTTTTTAAGTTCAGGTGATATCATGGGTAGCTGACTTTCCCCAACATATTGGGTAATTTCTTTTTCGGTTCGTTGAGGAATATTGGCGTTGCTTTTCAGGTTATATAGTTTCTCATAATATTTTGCAATGTAATTAGCTATATCTACCGGATTGCTTATTTTTTCTTTAGTTATCTCATCCACTAAATGGTGAATCCTGTGTTGGGTTCTAATGTTCTTTGTGTGTTTGGCCATGAGTTTGGATGGTTTGTTAAAATCTCTATAGTAACCTGCCTCTATTCTTTCTTTGGATTTTAAATACTTTTTTAACATGAGCTCACGTAGTTTCAGTCTGACTTTTGAGAGGGCCTCTAACGTGGTGTATGAGTTGTCTTGTTTGTGTTGTTTTTCTAACGTCTCTAACTTATGCAATGTATTAGTTATATCCTTTTGATGCATTTTGTTAAATCTAGAGGTTTGTTGAATGATGATCCCTCTTATAAAAGCTTTGTGGGTTCTCCATAAAAGAATCGGGTCAATAGATAGGGTTAAATTGAATACAAAAAATTCCTCTAGATTTTTCCTGATATTTTGTTGTGTGGCTATGTTGGACAGAATAAAGGTGTTATTTCTCCAGGATGAAGCTTTGCTAAAATTTGCTGAAGATTTTACTCTCATCACTATAGGAGAGTGGTCCGACCAAGTGATGTTTTCAATTTTACATGAAATAATCTGACCTATAGTGTCTGCTTTCGCTAAGAACATATCTATTCTGGAATATGTTTTGTGGCTTTGAGAGAAGTATGTAAAATCTCTTTCAGAAGCGTTCAGACATCGCCAGATATCAAACAAACCATGATCCTTTAGCCAATTAGTAATGATTGTTCTGCTTTTGTTTCTCCCTCCACTTGTATCCATCTGTGGGTCATGAATTGAATTAAAATCTCCTCCAATCAGGAGAGAACCTTTCTGTATTGGAATTATTTTCTTGTATAGTTGGTTAAGAAATTTGATTTGGTTGGTATTTGGGGCGTATATGTTGACTAATGTATACAAAACATTGTTAATTGTACACGATAGGATAATAAATCTACCTATGGGACTTTGGATTAAATCAATAATTTGAAAAGTTAATGTATCTTTAACCATAATGGCCACCCCTGCTTTCTTTGCTGTTGCATTTGCATATATGACTTTTGAATATCCCTTAAACTTAATTTGTGGATTGCAATTTTCTTTGAAATGTGTTTCTTGTAAAAATACTATATCCGGTGTGTGCTTTTGTATGTCATGTAATAGGTAAGATCTTTTTTGAGGACTGTTAAGACCTCTCACATTGTAGCTTAGTATGGACAAAGACATTTCTGGTTCCTTCCACACCTTATTCAGAGGGAAAGTAGCAGAAAAAGCCTAGCCGGTGTACGGTGTATTATATTGTACAGATGTTTATGGAATTGTCTACTTACTGGTGGCCAGAATGCTGAAGATTTCTCAGTTTGTAGTGTTCTGACGTTTCTAGTTGTTTTGATCCAGGAGTCTGTACTCAGTAGATGTTGTATCTGAGTAAAAAAAATTTTTTATCTCTAGGCATATAAGAAACAAAAGTTCAGTTAATTATAACAGGAGCCGGTCAAGCGATCAATGGTTGGGAGGAAAAAATGAAAATAAAATAAAACACTGAGAACAGATAAAAGAGAGTAAATACTAACAATGAAAAAATTGTAGTGTTTTCCCAATCAAACTTTCGGGAACACTCAGAAAATTCTTCTGACACTTCCAGCCCACTAAAACAAAGAACTAGGAAAAATTCTTCCAGTGAACCTCTTTCAACTGAGACTCAAATACAAGCTTCATCAACAGAAAATAATTCAACAGAACCCATAGCTGACACCGATCTAAACTCGATCACAGCTACAGACAAAGCTGCATCAGAATCTTTTATAAAAGAGACAATGCTACTACTTCATAGATCCTTTTCCAAAAAAATAGGCAATGCCTTGATGGCGACTAACGCCAAACTTGAAAAAGTAGATCAAAGAGTGACACATATTGAGAAAAAAATGACATAGCAGATGCCACAAATACCAATTCAGATGATGTAGAAAGACTCCAGCTTAAATTAGCTGACCTAGAGGACCGAAACAGAAGAAACAATTTAAAATTTAGAGGCATACCTGAAAGCATCGCTCCCATGGAACTAACTTCTTATCTACAAAAACTAATGAGAACTGTCCTCAAAAACTGCACTCCACAAGAGTTAGAAATAGATAGAGCCCACAGACTTCCGAAGCCAAGGGGGTTAGAGCCGGCGATTCCAAGGGACACTATTGCCAGAATTCATTTTTACAGGATTAAAGAAAAGTTCACTCAAGAATTCAGGAAATTTAAACCGTTACCTGAGGAATACAAGAATATCCAAGTCTTCACGGACCTTTCCCAATACACCCTCCAGCAGAGGAAAAAATTCCAAATTGTCACAAATACCCTCCGTATGCACGACATCCCCTACCGGTGGGGTTTCCCGATCAAACTATTAATTCCAGATGGAGGTACGATGAAAGTGATAACAACATTAGAACAAGGTCTTGACCAGCTTTGTAAATGGGACTTGACACCAGAAGAAGAAGCACAACCTACCGAGAGACCCCAAAAAAGGGAAAGACCACGCTGAACTAAGGGCTATTAACCAGGTTTTCCCTACAACATCAGAACACAACTGACAATACTGCAAATAGCAGCAGTCACTATAGAGCTTTTATGTAACAAGCTCCAATTGTCATTTTATTGTTCTTAACAATTGTCCCCGATTGTGTAGTGAATAGCTACTCTTGTTATACTCTCTACTCTATTGTTGTGGGGTTTTTCCCGAAAGTTTGATTGGGAAAACATCAAAGATTTTTGCAGGTCCTGAAAGAAGAAGAAAGAAGACTATGCCGGCTGCGCGATCAAGTGGATAAGGTGAGTTAATAAATTATATTTTTTTAACCCCCCAATTTACATTTTAGTAAGCATTCTGTATTAAGAATGCTATTATTTTCCCTTATAACATATATTTTCCCTTATAACTATGTTATAAAGGAAAATAATAAAGCGAATTTACTTTAATGGGGTTCGGGGTTGCTCATCCCTATCATCTCCTAGCAACTATGCATGAAAATCGCACCGCATCCGCACTTGCTTGCGGATGCTTGCAATTTTCACACAGCCCCATTCATTTCTATGGGGCCTGCGTTGCGTGAAAAAAATATAGAACATGCAGCGATTTTCACGCAACGCACAAGTGATGCGTGAAAATCACCGCTCATCTGCACAGCCCCATTGAAGTGAATGGGTCCGTATTTAATGCGTTCACCTCACGCATTGCACCCGCGCGGAAAACTCGACTGTGTGAAAGGGACCTTACACCAGTTTGATGAATGACCCCATATTTCTTTACTGCTTTTTCTATTCATATACATGAATTCTGTAAAAATTCTGCTGTTTATTCATAGAAACAGGCAGCTGGTTATCTTCACTGTCAGAAGTGTTCCCTTGATATAGTGAGTGTATGCTCTCTTGGGTTCACACCTGAGCGTATTCGATAAGCGCTGTTTACAGGCGTTTTTATCGGGCGTTTTTGAGGCGTATTTTGGGTCGTTTCTGTATTTTGGAAACGCGCGTCGTACGCGCGTTCTTGCTATTGACCACAGAGGCGTACAAGGAAAAACAGAGGTGTTATGCACGACAATGCGCCCCAAAGAAGCTCCTGTACTTCTTGGGGCGTAGGGCGTTTTACAGCGCGTTCGTACGCGCTGTAAAACGCTCAGGCGAGAACCATGCCTGTTGAGCGTTTTACAGCGCGTAGGAACGCGCTGTAAAACGCTCAGGTGTGGGGGTTCATTCACACCTCCGTATTTCTGGCTCCGCAAAATTGCGGAACCCATTCATTTCAATGGGGCCGCAAAAAATGCGGACAGCACACAGTTTGCTGCCCGCATCCATAGTTCCGTTCCGCGGCCCCACAAAAAATATAGAGTAAGTCCTATTGTCCGCAATCGCGGACAAGAATTGGCATTTCTCTCATAGGGCCGGCCATGTGCGGACCGCAAAACACTAACTGACATCTGAATGGACTCTTATACTGTGGAAATATTATCAAAGTAATAAAATGTCATAAATTGCAATGATTCATTTTCACATTATGGATTTATGTCTCCTAAGATAAGTGATTGACTATTGTCATTTATATAACACTTGGGTTCTAAATCAATAATCAGTATCAGCAAATGCGTCACTTAGTGAGTTAATAGGGATGCGCCCCAGGAAACTCAGATATAATATTCCTGAGTCTAAATACCATGAACTGTAATGGGCAGCGCTATATTACCCTAATCCTGAAATCTATAGCACGATATTGATGACTTTTATTTTTGGACATTTGTTGCGAATTGCCTTTGTCCTATATTACATCTGAAACATTTAAGTGTTAGGCTGGTTTCACACGGGCGTTGCGGGAAAAGATGCGGGTGCGTTGCGGGAACATGCACAATTTTTCCGCGTGAGTGCAAAACATTGTAATGCGTTTTGCACACGTGTGAGAAAAATCTGCATGTTTGGTACCCAAACCCGAACTTCTTCACAGATGTTCGGGTTTGGGATCGGTGTTCTATAGATTGTATTATTTTCCCTTATAACATGGTTATAAGGGAAAATAATAGCATTCTTATTACAGAATGCATAGTACAATAGGGCTGGAGGGGTTAAAAAAAAAAATCAAAAATTTAACTCACCTTAATCCACATGTTCGCGCAGCCCGGCTTCTCTTCTTTCTTCAGGACCTGGGTAAAGGACTTTTGATGACATCACTGCGCTCATCACATGATCCATCACCATGGTGATGGATCATGTGACAGACCATGTGATGAGCGCAGTGACATCACCACAGGTCCTTTTCCTGTGCACAGCAAAGATGAAGACAGAGGAGAAGCCGGGCTGCGCGAACAAGTGGATTAAAGTGAGTTAAATTATTATTATTATTATTTTTAACCCCTCAAGCCCTATTGTACTATGCATTCTGTATTAAGAATGCTATTATTTTCCCTTATAACCATGTTATAAGGGGAAATAATAATGATCAGGTCTCCATCCCGATCGTCTCCTAGCAACCGTGCGTGAAAATCGCACCGCATCTGCACTTGCTTGCGGATGCTTGCGATTTTCACGCAGCCCCATTCACGTCTATCGGGCCTGCGTTGAGTGAAAAATGCACAATATAGAACATGTGAGAACAAGTGATGCGTGAAAATAACCGCTCATGTACACAGCCCCATAGAAATGATTGGGTCAGGATTCAGTGCGGGTGCAATGCGTTCACCTCATGCATTGCATCCGCGCGGAAATCTCGCCCGTGTGAAAGGGGCCTTACAGATATAAAAAATAAATAAAAATCAGCCACAGTATGTACATAATACGTCTACATTCATGACAGTACACGGTGGGTAAGGTCAAACCTACATCATTGACTAGCAGCTGCTAGAAAGCATACTAGAACATGACGTAATGACGTATTTCAGTTTTTAAAGCAGGAAACATTTCATTCATGTGATTAATTCAAGTATGTGCTAACTGGGTTTGGCTAATTTGCATCTCCAATTTCTGCAGAAAGTTATGCGTTGTCCGTGTACATGAACAAATCACACTCCTCTGAATATTTCACACTTTATGACCAGAATTTGTGCTGTGTTGATGTCTGCATTTATTTTACACAAGGAATGACACTCATCTTCAACATATGACACTCTTACCCAAGGGATGGGACAGGTGACAACAGAATGACATTATACTTATGATTCTGAACAGATGCACAGTGCATGGAACTGTTGAATCATACATATGGGAAGGTCCTGTGATGTAACCTGTTACCGCAGTACTAGCACTTTGACCTGTATCAGATATCACTGATATATTGGAGGTGATGTAACTTTAAGTGCAATAAGGAAGTATTACTGCACTTGCCAATGGAACTATTGAGCAAAGTCAGGTTAAGGGCTTGTTCACATGACCGTATGGCTTTTTCAGTGTTTTGCGGGCTGTTTTTAACAGATCTGTTTTTCCGTTTTTTTGTTTCAGTAGTGTTTCCAGTTCCATTCCATTTTTCCGTATGGCATATAGGGTCCATTCAAACGTCTGCATCCGTTCCGCAATATCGGGAACGGGTGCGGACCCATTCATTGTCTATGGGGCCGGAAGAGATGCGGAGAGCACACTATGTGTTCTCCGCATGCGCATTTCCGGAGAGCAACCCCGAACTTCCGGGACGCGGCTCCGCAAAAAAATAGAACATGTCCTTTTCTTGTCCGCAATTGCGGTCAAGAATAAGCAGTTCTACGGGGGCTGTTGGCACGGGTGTATTGCGGATCCGCAATACACTACGGACGTGTGAATGGACCCTACAGTATACAGTATATAATTACATTGAAAAAATTTGGCTGGGCATAAAATTTTCAATAGATGGTTCCGCAAAAATGGAACGGATACGGAAGAGATACAGAGTACATTCCGTATGTGTTCCTTTTTTTTTTTGCGGACCCATTGACTTGAATGGAGCCACGGAACATGATTTGCGGGCAATAATAGGACATGTTCTATCTTTGAACCGAAAAAACGGAAATGGAATGCATACGGAGTACATTCCGTTTATTTTGCGGAACCATTGAAATGAATAGTTCCGTATACAGACCGTATACGGAACTAAAAAAACAGGCCGTATACGGAACGCAAAAAACGTTCGCGTGAACGAGCCCTAATTCTGAACAATATCTTCATTATTCTCTTAATTAAGTATTTTAGTCCATGTGGTTGGCCAGATTAAGGTCATTATGAGTATGGAGGATTTTCAGTTTTATCAAATGGTATAACAGACCATTGGAAGCCAGGAGAGACAATTCTTAAATCTAGGAAGGCTCTATACTATAAGCTAGCGTAATCTTTATTTTATTAGTATCTGCAAATGCAGAAAAAATTATAGCATCGGAGTTCTGAAGTCATGTAATCCAGTCCTCTCTTCCAGGCATTCTGTATAATCAGTATGTAACATGGTAGCCAAGGGATCTAGGAGGCCGCTCCTTACTATTTTGATATGTTTTCTGTTGGTATCTATGAAAGTTCTTTTTGCCAGGTCACTATAATTTATATTCGATACTAGAGCGGTAATTTAAACAGTCCTGGATTACTTTATCTTCAGACTTCGGCCTCATGCACACGACTGTGTTGTGTTTTGCGGTCTGCAAATCGCGGATCCGCAAAACACGGATGGCGTCCGTACGCGTTCCGCAATTTGCAGAACGGCACGGACAGCCTTCAATATAAATGCCTATTCTTGTCCGCAAAGCGCGGACAAGAATAGGACATGTTATATATTTTTTGAAGGCACGGAACGGAGCCGCGGACAGCACACGGAGTGCTGTCCGCATCTTTTGAGGCCCCATTGAAGTGAATGGGTCCGCATCCGAGCCGCGAAAACGGCGGCTCGGATGCCGACCAAAACAACGGCTGTGTGCATGAGGCCTTCCTGGGATATATAGATCATAGACATTTAATGGGTTATTGTGATCCCTGCTATATTTTTTTCTTCAACACTGCCCGACTGGTTGTTCAAGAGGACCTAAACATTGTGTGCTATGTATCATTGCAGGATATTATTTTATATACTACGTCTACTCTGCACTTACAGTCAGGTCCATAAATATTGGGACATCGACACAATTCTAACATTTTTGGCTCTATACACCACCACAATGGATTTGAAATGAAACAAACAAGATGTGCTTTACCTGCAGACTGTCAGCTTTAATTTGAGGGTATTTACATCCAAATCAGGTGAACTGTGTAGGAATTACAACAGTTTGCATATGTGCCTCCCACTTGTTAAGGGACCAAAAGTAATGGGACAATTGGATTCTCAGCTGGTCCATGGCCAGGTGTGTGTTATTCCCTCGTTATCCCAATCACAATGAGCAGATAAAAGGTCCAGAGGTCATTTCCAGTCTGCTATCTGCATTTGGAATCTGTTGCTGTCAACTCTCAAGATGAGATCCCAAGAGCTGTCACTATCAGTGAAGCAAGCCATCATTAGGCTGAAAAACACAACAAACCCATCAGAGAGATAGCAAAAACATTAGGCCTGGCCAAAACAACTGTTTGGAACATTCTTAAAAAGAAGCAACGCACCGGTGAGCTCAGCAACACCAAAAGACCCGGAAGACCACGGAAAATAACTGTGGTGGATGACCGAAGAATTCTTTCCCTGGGGAAGAAAACACCCTTCACAACAGTTGGCCAGATCAAGAACACTCTCGAGGAGGTAGGTGTATGTGTGTCAAAGTCAACAATCAGGAGAAGACTTCACCAGAGTGAATACAGAGGGTTCACCACAAGATGGAAACCATTGGTGAGCCTCAAAAACAGGAAGGCCAGATTAGAGTTTGCCAAACGACATCTAAAAAATCTTCACAGTTCTGGAACAACATCCTATGGACAGATGAGACCAAGACCAACTTATACCAGAGTGATGGGAAGAGAAGAGTATGGAGAAGGAAAGGAACTGCTCATGATCCTAAGCATACCACCTCATCAGTGAAGCATGGTGGTGGTAGTGTCATGGCGTGGCCATGTATGGCTGCCAATGGAACTGCTTCTCTTGTATTTATTTATGATGTGACTGCTGACAAAAGCAGCAGGATGAATTCTGAAGTGTTTCGGGCAATATTATCTGCTCATATTCAGCCAAATGCTTCAGAACTCATTGGACGGCGCTTCACAGTGCAGATGGACAATGACCCAAAGCATACTGCAAAAGCAACCAAAGAGTTTTTTAAGGGAAAGAAGTGGAATGTTATGCAATGGCCAAGTCAATCTCCGGACCTGAATCCGATTGAGCCTGCATTTCACTTGCTGAAGACAAAACTGAAGGGAAAATGCCCCAAGAACGAGCAGGAACTGAAGACAGTTGCAGTAGAGGCCTGGCAGAGCATCACCAGGGATGAAACCCAGCGTCTGGAGATGTCTGTGCGTTCCAGACTTCAGACTGTAATTGACTGCAAAGGATTTGCAACCAAGTATTAAAAAGTGAAAGTTTGATTTATGATTATTATTCTGTCCCATTACTTTTGGTCCCTTAACAAGTGGGAGGCACATATGCAAACTGTTGTAATTCCTGCACCGTTCACCTGATTTAGATGTAAATACCCTCAAATTAAAGCTGACAGTCTGCAGGTAAAGCACATCTTGTTCGTTTCATTTCAAATCCATTGTGGTGGTGTATGGAGCCAAAAATGTTAGAATTGTGTCGGTGTCCCAATATTTATGGACCTGACTGTATGAACAGCTGCCCTCTCAGAACACATAAGGGCTCTTTCACACGTCCGTCGTGCACTCCATTTGCCGGAGGTGCCCGCCGGATCCGTAACAACGCAAGTGAACTGAAAGCATTTGAAGACGGATCCGTCTTCAAAATGCGTTCAGTGTTACTATGGCACCCAAGACGCTATTAAAGTCCTGGCTGCCATAGTAGGAGCGGGGAGCGGGGGAGCAGTATACTTACAGTCCGTGCGGCTTCCGGGGCGCTCCAGAATGACGTCAGAGCGCCCCATGCGCATGGATGACGTGATCCATGCGACACGTCATCCATGAGCGTGGGGCGCCCTGACGTCACTCTGAAGTGCCCCGGGAGCCGCATGGACGGTAAGTATACTGCTCCCCCGCTCCCCACTACACTTTACCATGGCAACCAGGACTTTAGCGTCCTGGAAGCCATGGTAACCATTCAGAAAAAGCTAAACATCGGATCCGGTAATGTGCCGAAACGACGTTTAGCTTAAGGCCGGATCCGGATTAATGCCTTAATGGGCATTAATTCCGGATCCGGCCTTGCGGCAAGTGTTCAGGATTTTTGGGCGGAGCAAAAAGCGCAGCATGCTGCGGTATTTTCTCCGGCCAAAAAACGTTCCGTTCCGGAACTGAAGGCATCCTGATGCATCCTGAACGGATTTCTCTCCATTCAGAATGCATTGGGATAATCCTGATCAGGATTCTTCCGGCATAGAGCCCCGACGACAGAACTGTATGCCGGAACCCAACAACACAAGTGTGAAAGAGCCCTGACTGCTGATACATTACTGGCCTATTATGTGATCAGCCAAACAGAAGTCAATTTGATTAATCAAAGCTCTTACTGAAGCTTCAGCCAACAATTCCAACCATTCATAGCTAAGCAAACTTTTCTAAAAAAAAAATCCTCAAAGAGCAGGGGTGCACCAAACCCTTTTTGAAACTGTCCACTGTTCCTGCTGTGACCACGTCCTGAGGAAGTCTTTTCCACAGATTCACAGTTCTTACGGTAAAGAAGCTTTGACGCTTCTGGAGACTGAACTTTCTCTTCTCCAGATGGTGGCAGTGCCCCCTTGTCTTTTGAGCGCATTTTACATGGAACAGCTTTTCACCGTATTTTTTGTATGGCCCGCGTTTGGTGCGGATCCATCATGGATCTGCACAGACTGATCCGTTCAGATAATACAACCGTGTGCATCCGTTCAGAACGGATCCATTTGTATTATCTTTAACATAGCCAAGACGAATCCGTCTTCAACACCATTGAAAGTCAATGGAGGACGGATCCGTTTTCTATTGCACCAGATTGTGTCAGAGAAAACAGATCCGTTCCCATTGACTTACATTGTGTGCCAGGACGGATCCGTTTGGCTCAGTTTCGTCAGATGGACACCAAAACTCTGCAAGCTGCGTTTTGGTGTCCGCCTCCAGAGCGAAATGGTGACTGAACGGAGGCAAACTGATGCATTCTGAGCGGATCCTTTTCCATTCAGAATGCATTAGGGAAAAACTGATCCGTTTCAGACCGCTTGTGGGAGCCCTGAACGGATCTCACAAACGGAAACCAAAACGCCAGAGTGAAAGTAGCCTTAGACGTCTCTTCTCAACACTAAATAAATTTAATTCTTTTAATCTTTCTTCATAAATAAGACCCTTCATTTCCCTTATCAGTTTAGTCGCTCTCCTCTGTACTTTTTCCAGCTGCAGTGCATTCTTTCTATGTAACTTGCCCGTCGTCTCGGAAGTGCAGTGTAATTACAAATACTCACTCCATTCACTTGAATAGAGAAAGTACTTGTAATTACATTATGTTGATGCGAAGTGTAATGAACAGTAAGGAACGCTTGCATGGACCGCCGGCTCCTCATCATCAAACAGCTGGGACACTTGGCACCCAAGCCGATTAGATATTGATAACCTATCCTAAGGATAGGTCATCAATATATACTGCCTGCACAACCCCTCTAAGTTTCCCAGTTGCAGAATACACAAGAAACAGTGTCAAAATCATAATTTTATTTTCTATTACATAGAATTATGTATGAATTTACAAAAAAAGGTATAACTATCTATAACCTTAAATGGGATCAACCTTGATCTATAAAGTGTGAACACATGGAGTTGTGCTTTATACATTTGTATTTTGGCTCTTTGTGACAGCTGTATATCTTTGCCCTAACAAACAGGATCATATATTATCATGGAAAGTTTTTATTTTTTTTAAAAGGTCTCCACTATTGCCATTTTCCAATCCAATCTTGTTTTTTGTGCAAAATATTGTCCTTTCACATGGCAATGTATTACGATTGATAAACCGAGCGAGTTGGTACTAACCAGTATGTAAGACTGCATTCATGTAAGTGTCAGAAGCTCTCTTTAGGGCAGATTCCATCAAAAAAGTTCTGCATGCCGGACTGTTTTGTCTGGTAAAAAGGGCAACGTTCTGAACGGAAACAGAATGGACCCCATTATATTCAGTGGGGTCTCTTCTGCGTTGTTCAGTTATGTGCTGGATCTGGCACTACCAACAATGGGAATTATTAGTGCTGGTGTGAACCCAGACTATTGCGTATGGCCAGCTTTACATAGAACATCTTACCGCTATGGTAAAAACACTGATGAGGTCATTTATCAAACTGGTGTAAAGTAGAACTGGCTTAGTTGCCCATAGCAACCAATCAGATTCCATCTTTAATTTTCCAAAGTAGCTGTCAAAAATGAAGGGTGGAATCTGGTTGCTATGGGCAACTAAGCCAGATATACTTTACACCAGTTTGATATATCACCCCATGAATTTTTGAACAGGACCTACAAAACCTTAGAGTTTATTATGGAACACTATTACAGTAAATAGTATTCTAGTACCTAGGCACTACTGTACACCACATTTACCAGGCATCTTCTGTGTAAGCCCTTTTATATAGCATTTCTATGGAGATAACATGGCATGTGGCAAAAGTACACAATGGGAATAGTCTGTTGTATGCAACTACTTTGTGGGCAGGCAGTGCTAAGCCAGGATCATTGTACTGAGACAATACAAGAGGTACAAACTGCTATGTAAATACAGATTCTATTGCTATGTGACTAATTTCTCTGTGAGCTTGCTTCAATATGAATCCTGCACTCCAGGATTCTGGCTTCAAAATGTCACGAAAAAGCCTTTGCTACTTTTTGGGGTTACTTGTGACATTTTACATTTTTACACTACTCACTCCAGTTTTGAAAAGTGGATGTGGTTAGCTATTTCAATTAGTTTAAATAGTGACACTCACCTCGCCTTTCTAGATGTGTTAGGTTTAAAGATGTGGAAAATTTCTCAAACATGTGACATTTGATAAATTTGGCACATAATAGACCTAAACAGATTCATTAAAAAATGGGGGAGATTTATCATTAGGAGAATTAGTAAAATCAGTTTTTCTTGAGTCTTTTAGAATGGAAAAATAAAGAACAGAAACAAAATTAATCAGCACATCCTGCAAGATATAATAAATATGCAGGTGCATGGGACTATATTTAAAAAGGAAAGCAATATATGAGCAGGCTATAAACGTAAAGTATATGAGCTATACATGAACCAATACCACATTTACTATGCATACAAACATGAGGTCCTAAGCAAATATATTTTGATCAAAAATATCTGTGCCTATCCACCACAGCAAGGTAATCTCAGTCTGGATGGGAAACATATTTAAAGGGCATCTATCAGTATGTGAACTTGGCAGCTGAAGGCATCTGTGTTGGTCATATGTTCATATGTGCCTGCATTGCTAAGATGATGTTTTAAGAGACTCTACTCTCTGTGCAACTGCCGTACACTCTGATTGACAGGGCTAGGAGCTACGATGTTTTCACTACTTGGTCCTATCAAAGTGCAGAGGGGTGGCAGATGCAGAGAGAGCTAAGCCTCTAGATGTAATGGCAATGCCTCTGTTGCTCCTAGAGTCTCATTTACATATATTAGAACAACATTTCAGCAATGCGGGGACATATGAACATGGGACCAACACAGACGCCTTCAGCTGCCAAGTGCACATGTAACAGGTCAGCCAGTTTCATAGGTACAAATCTGCTGATAGACACCCTTTAATACCTATCTCTATGCCGTATGGGGATCTAAACTAGAGGCCAGAACCCCCGTATATACTGTGCCTGCTGTGTTACCTTGTTCTATACCAGCAGGCCTCCATTGAGCAGAGAAAGAAGACTCAACTATATATCACACTAATTAAAAACAGCCTGTGAAAAGGATGGGTCAGCAATAGTAAAATCAACATGGACTGGGGATGAGTATTTTTAGAAAGGCTCATTTCCAATAATTGGCCTATGTAAAAGATACCAGCGATCACCCAATGAACAACAGGTAATCATGTCATCCTGCCGGCACCAAAAATCATTGTTCCTGTGCAGCAGACGGTGCTGTCTCTGTGCTGGAATAATGATTTTTATGGGGACATCGATCACTGTAGCGCTCGCTTGTCCCCATACAGCGGAGGTGATTGCTGCATGTAAATCTAGTCCTCATCTCTGACAATCAGGCAATTATTGGGAATGTCTGGTTTGCTCCCGATAATTGCCAGACACATAGGTATGTGTAAAAGAACCTGAAGGGGGAAATTTATCAAGCTTCTATGCCAATTTTCTAGAAGTGTCCCAAATTTTGGTGCAAGCCATGGTTTGCAACAACAATTGTGACTATTTGCTCCTTTGCAACACTCTTTTTTTGTTTTGTTAAAAAAAAATGAGTAAGGTGTGGTTGGGAGGGGGAAGACTGTGGTTAGGACCTCCACAGCCCAACACTGTTAACAGCATGTGCACTAAAACACTGCTGCACATTACACCTGAAATCTAGTACATTGCCTGGCTGGAGCAGATTTAATTTCTGGCAAACAGGTGGCCCCAGAAGCGCCACAATTATTAAATGTTGTGCATTTGCAGATTAAAGAGGTTTTCTGTGATTACTATACTGAATGTACCATTCTAATCTGGCCATTCTAAGCTGAATGTACCTGCACTCGTCAGATCGCAGATGTTACACAGCTTAAGGCCTGGAAAATACCAGTTTGGGAGATTGGCTGGGAATCCCTTTTTCAGTTGACAACCGGGGATGACCCAGCTATAGTGGTCCATGTTGGTACCAATGACAGAATAAATGGTAGGTGGAAGGTCCTTAAGTATAATTGTAACGAACTAGGCTCCAAGCTGAACAGAAGGACCAACCTAGTATTTTCTGGAATACTGCCTGAGCCATGTGCTACACAAGGCTGTCAGCGGGAGCTTAGGGAGTTAAATGCATGGCTTAAGGTTTGGTGTAGAGCAGAAGGGTTTGGGTTCCTACACCACTGGGCTGAATTTTCACTGGGGTACAAACTATTTTCCGCAGATAATTTGTACCTCAGTGACAGGGGAGCTGCCGTGTTGGGGGAGAAATCTGGCTGGGGTGGCAATGCATTTAAACTAGGGACGAGGGGGGAAAATATGGCTATAAATATGGAGGTAGGCAGGTTAGAGAGGGGTCAGAATACATTGGTGGGTGGAATGGATGGTGGGGAAGGATTAGAAGTGAATAAGGAGATCTGTTGGTTGCAAACCAACTCTGAAGGATGCATAAAAAATAAATTTCCTAAAAGTGAAAAATTTGATGCCAACTTAAAATTGTATGTTCACAAATGCCAGTCTAGCAAGCAAAATGGGAGAGCTGTTTTATTTTATTTTATATTTATGAGGCTGATGGAGACTTCTGGGGGCTGGTGAGAGGCACTGGGGGCTGATGGAGAGGCTCCTGGGGGCTGATGAGAAGCTACTGGTGGCTGATGAGAGGCTACTGGGGGCTGCTATGAGGCTACTGGGGACTGCTATAAGGCTACTGGGGGCTGCTATGAGGCTAATGGGGGCTGCTATGAGGCTACTGGGGACTGCTATACGACTATTGGGGGCTGCTATAAGGCTACTGAGGGCTGATATGAGGATACTGGGGGCTGATGAGAGGCATGGGGCTCTTATCTGAGGTCTGATTGGGGGTCATTCATATTGGGGTCTGAGCTGAGGTCTGATCTGAGGTCTTATTGGGTCTTATTAACACTGGGGATCTTATTGGGGCTGTTAGCTGAGGTCTGATTAACATTGGGGGTCTGATTGGTGGTCTGACCTGAGGTATAACGAAAAATATTTTTTTCTTATTGTCCCCCTCTAAAACCTAGGTGCATCTTATGGGCCGAAAAATACGGTAGTTGGTGTTGCTGAGTAGAGATGGCCTTGCGGTTCGCCCGGCGGGCGTTTCGCGGTGAACTTTGCGTGTTCGCGATTCGCCGAACATGCGAACATATGGAGAAATTCGCACCCGCCATATTCTTTTACATTATGAATAACTTTGACCCATGACACATCCATCAGGTGGTATAGGACAGCCAATTGGGACATTTCAGCACATGGACATACCCCCTACCTTATAAATAAACCTGATCTGGCCGCCATTTTACATTCAGTGTTTTGCCAGTGTGGGGAAAGGTTGCTGTGTGGAGCAGGGACAGGCTGTTAGGGACACCAAACGCTAGCTGATAGGGCCACAAAAGTCATTTTAAGGCTAGTATAGGTGTGCTATCGATATGTGTGATACACAGAGGGGTGCGATATACTTATACTTTTATAATGAGTCAAAAACACATAGATCTATATAGTGATCACCTGGAAGTTAGGAGCCTAGGGGCTTACTAGGGCCATTTTTATATAGGGTAAGGTTCCGGACGGGTCGCTCTTATCAGGGCGGGTGGTCTGTGGTTAGTCTATCAGGGCCAGAATAGCACCCCCCTGTCGGGCAATATCAGGGACAGTTCTTTGCCCACCCTGTCCTTCAATACCACATCATCATCTAGCCCAGGAATAGATGTTTTTTGCTTTCCCTCCAGGATTCATGGATGTGCACTGGAACCCCCCGGATTGTGGTAGGACATATGGTTTCTGATTTGGTGCCGCCGAGCACCTGATTTAGTGCCGCCGAGCACTTGTTATTGCCTACCACATCTATGCTTTTTGCTTAAAGGGGTTCTGCACTTTGTTTTAACTGATGATCTATCCTCTGGATAGATCATCAGCATCTAGTCGGCGGGGGTCCGACACCCGGGACCCCCGCCGATCAGCTGTTTGAGAAGGCAGCGGCGCTTCAGCAGCACCACGGCCTTCTCGCTGTTTACCACTGGCCCAGTGACGTCACGACTAGTATCAACTAGCGTGGGCGGGGCTAAGTTCTGTTCACTTGAATGGAGCATAGCCCCGCCCACGCTAGTTAATACTAGTCGTGATGTCACTGGGCCAGCAGTAAACAGTGAGAAGGCCGTGCCGCTGCTGGAGCGCCGCTGCCTTCTCAAACAGCTGATCTGGGTGTCGGACCCCCGCCGATCAGATGCTGATGATCTATCCAGATCATCAGTTAAAACAAAGTGCAGAACCCCTTTAACTTTAATAATTTAATTTATTTTCATTTTGAGGGATATCTTTTCCATTCACACGTCCGCAAAATGGGTCCGCATCTGTTCCGCAATTTTGCGGAACGGGTGCAGACCCATTCATGTTCAATGTGTTGTCCGCATCAGCATTTGCGGATCCGCACTTCCGCATCTGTGCTTCCGTTTCCACATGTCCTATTCTTGTCCGCAATTGCAGACAAGATTAGGCATTTTCTATTATAGTGCCGGCGATGTGTGGTACACAAATTGGGGAAAGCACATTGCCGGTGTCCGTGTTTTGCGGATCCGCAAAACACTTACGGACGTGTGAATGGACCCTCATAGTGAAATTATTAAAGGTTACGTTTTATCTTTATGTATATTCTAATGGATTGCCTTCCTTGTACAATGTTATAATATACTTTCTATGTTAGAAAGTATATTATAGTGCATTTGCGCATGCGCGTACGCGAAAATTATATTGTTGATATTTTGCATTGAAAAAAATAATAAATGGAGATCACAAATTCGAATAATACATCTGGTCTGTCACTGTTCATGTTGTGGGACTATTTGTGCACTTCTAGTAATTATTTCTTGGCTGCAAATATGAGCTGAAGGTTTTTCAGGTTCGCCTCCAATTAAAATGAATGGGACCCGCCGCGAACTTGCGGTTCGCGAACATTTGTTCGCGTTCGCGTGATCGCTTTCACGAACCGTCCCGGCAGATGTTCGTCCATCACTATTGCTGAAACATGGCTGGACTCTTCTCATGACTGGGCTGTCCTTCAAGGTTTTACGGTATATTATTGTCAGTTACATAATCCTGTATGTAGTCCCATGGAAGGCCCTCAAACATTTTTCCCGTTATGGATTCAGGATGTTAAGCGAAATGGTCTATAATTTCCTGCTAAAGACCGAGCACCCTTTTTGAAAATGGGCACCACATTTGTCTTGCGCCATTCCCTTTGTACAATGCCTGTCATTAAAGAATCTGCAAATATTATGAACAGAGGCAAAGCAATAACTGAACTGAGCTGGTTTAGAACTCTAGAGTGCAATCCATCTTGGCCTTGTTTACCTTAATTTTTTTAGCATATTAAGGACCAGTCAGCCAGTTAAGTATGTTATTTGAGGTGTTTACTCCAGTTGCACCACCCTCATGAGATGCCCTCTCTTTTTTTATGTACAGAGCTAAAAAATCCATTTATTGAACCGTGCTGCCAGACTGTGCCTGCGTTATGGGCAGTCTAAGCCACACCCTCGCCTTATAGCAGCCCCCAGTAGCCTTATAGCATCTCCCAGTAGCCTCATAGCAGCCCCCATTAGCCTCATAGCCCACAGTAGCCTTATAGCAGCCCCCAGTAGCCTCTCATCAGCCCCCAGGAGCTTCTCATCACCCCCCCCAGCAGCTTCTCCATCAGCCCCTAGTGCCTCTCACCAGCCTCCAGAAGTGTCTATCAGCCTCATAAATCTAAAATAAATAAAAAAACACTTAACTCACCTGCTCCTTGACGCCGCCGCTCCTCTCCTCCAGCGCGATCTGCATCCTCCTGCTGTCGGCTGTGCTGTGAAGGCTGCGCACAGCGTGACGTCACAGAGCGCCTCACACTGTGCGTAGCCGACAGCCTAGGACAAGGAAGTGGTGAGTACAAAGCCTTCACTGCTTCCTGGTCCTCCAGTACTAATGAGCGCTTCCATAATGGAAGCAGCTTATTAGCATTCACCCCATAAGACACTTTTGGGGGGGGGGAATGCTTCTTATGGGGCGAAAAATACAGTAATAAGTATTAAGGCATTTGCCTGGATTTGTGGGAGGGGCTGAGGTCCGCCTCCAGCCTATTCAGGGCACCCCCCCTTACCTGGCTCCTGCACCGTCTGAGGTCTGAGCTTTGAGAGAGGAAGTCGCTTGTGGAGTTTCTGGAGAATTACCTGCGAGCCGCTGAATTTCTGAAAGCTTTTCGTCGCCGTCTGTTTCTGGATTTGGAGCATTGCTGTTCTTTTTCCCAGCTTCACTCGGTTCACTGTGGGTCGCGTTTGCCCGTTAAACTGTGAGTGATTCATATGGTACAGCCGGGGCCTCACGGTTGCCCCTGTACCGGTTCATTTCATTTCATCAAACGCGCACCAATGTCACGGATTTTTCATACAAGTCACCAGTATTCATTTCTGTCACGCCTGTTCATGCACAATTTGTTCACAACCGTACCACCATTCCGGTCAACAGCTCTGCAGCAGGCGGCCAATGGTTCCTGGGTTAATCCCCCATTTCTGTTTGTTCATCTCATACACGCTGCACCAATGTCACGGCTTTCTCGCATCAATTACCGGCATCTCATTTCTCTCATGTCTATTCTGGCGTCTTCCCACAGTACCAACACTCCGGTCAGCACCCTGGTGGTTCCGGGCTCATTCCCCATTTCTGGGTTAGTTCATATCACCCCACATCATCCACATTCATGCCCCCCCCCCTCCTCATGTTCATGTGCACGGCTACAGGGGCCAGCTGCGGTGCACCCGGTACACCCTCCATTCATGTCCGCCTCCACTGGGCATACCGCTGCCACAAGCATCCCCTCCCCACCGCCTCCTGCCTGTTCCGCCGCTCCTCCTGCCGCGCGGCCGATGGCGCCCGGGGTACTGCGCATGCGCGGCGATTCGTCGGCACATGCGCGGTGTCCCGGCGGCCGTTCGCGCCGCATCTGGCAGGCCCCTCCTGCACAGGCTGCAGGGGGGGCTTCCAGCACGCCCCACTAAAGCACCCTGCAGTTAAACATCACCCCAGCAGCCCCACACAAAAAAGAAAAAAAAAAAAGGGGGGGAAGAGATATCAACTGGTTGCTAATAAAGAAAAAAAATAAAATAAAAAGGCGGGAAGAGATATCAACTGGTTGCTAATAAAGAAAAAAAAAAAAAAGACACAAACCAATACATACCATTGGATTGCAAACCGCACGTTCCCACTTATGCATAGGCATGCGGCATGCGCTGGTCTCTTTTCACACCAGGCGCAAACTGTCATTTCATTAACAACCGTCATGATCCTCCGGGTCATGCATATGTACCATATACATTTCACATTTCATCACACTATTTTATGTCTACCCTCCCCCTTTTTCAGGCGGTCAACCTATATTGTATTTTGCACTACCGTGTATCCGGAGAATTTTTTCTTACTACCAGGTACGTTCACCTGCTCATTAACAAAGTCTTCCTTACATTTCGGATGGTCCCGTTAGGGTCAGCGTGCTGGCTTTAGGGGCACCATCATCCCACTAGGTTACCCCCTTCTTGGCTTCGCCAGCAGTTAGTGGTCCCGCGAGGCCGACACCCCACCTCAAACGTACAGAGGCAACCGCCCAACGCGCCACCTCGTTAGTAAGCCGCCTCGCGTGTTGCATAGAGAGGGCCTCACCTGTCACTCCCTTCCCCTAGTCCTGTCTTACAGTCACCGAGAGGCCAACGCTCCTGCCACTACCACGAGTGGCCTCATTAACCCCTCGCGCCAAATCATAGGTAGAGCCTCTCAAGCCGCTTGGCAAATTAGCAGGGCCTCATCTGTCACCATGCAAGTGTAATTTCTTCGCTGTACGGCCTAGCTAGCTTGCCAGCACGATCCCGTGTGTCCTCAAGCTAATCAACTATTCTATTTTTAGTATGTCTCTGGATGGCTTAGAAAACTTCTCCCTGCCTGGCACCCCTGCTAGATCCGTCACTGCTACCCTGGGAGACGATCTAGCCAGTCCAGCATCCATCCGGTCCTGGACAATTCCGCACATCACGGCGGAGTTGAGGAAACGGCATGTTCCCTTCCCCGCCACGGCAAGGAAAGCGGAACTGTTCCGGCTGCTGCGCGCATCAACCGATAATAGGGATGCGGGGGAAGGACCCAGCCAGTCCGGCACCGGGGACATCCATGCCATGCTGGCCTCTCTGATGACATCCATGTCGACAGTCAACGCCAGGTTGGAGAGGCTAGAATCGGTCACCACGACCCTTTCCTTGGCAGGTCCGCCACCGGCGGCATCACCGGCACCGGCTGGATTACCGGTGATCATGCCGTCCGTTAGCGTGGAGGACCAGGAAGTCAACCCGGCGCATATGATACCAGAGCACTTAAAACGGGATATCCTGGAAGGTAAGGATGTAAACCTGGCCTCCCTTCTGATTGCCTCCCAGGATGTGGTCGAGAACACGACTTATGCCTATGACGAGGTTTCAGTTGTGGTCAAGTCCAGGGATGCCCGGCTCAATAGGAAATTGACCATTCCCGAATTCGTTTTGGCTTTCGGAATCTATAGAGAGGTCATCTGTGCGGTCTACCCCAACAGAAGGGAGGAATTTGACCTCTACATGCACAAACTGGTGGACCTGGGCAACAAATACGTAGGATCAGCATTTTACGACTATCACAGGTCTTTTTCGGCGAAAGTGGCGGGGGCTTTCTCCCAGTACGGAGTCCGCTCCAACTGGGCGAGGATCGACACGGTCATATTCTGTCGCCACTTCGCAGGCCTTAGGACCCCAGCCTGTGCGCACTGCTCCTCCACGGCCCACACCACCAATTTCTGCCCGAACACGTCGGACAGACAGGCCCTCTCACAAGCAGCTGGTCCCTCCGGGGTCCCGGAAAGGTTGGCCCGGGACAAGCTGGGTCGGCCGATCAAATTTCTAGGCAAATCCATGATTTGCAATAATTTCAATGAGGGGTCCTGTAATTACAGCGGGTGCAAGTTGCATATATGCACCAAATGTTTCCGCGTTCATGTCACAACACCCATCCAGGCATCTCTCAGATTTCCTCGTTTCGGGGTTGACAGAAGGCTTCCACACGGGCATCCTGTATATGCCAACTGGCACCCTGGAATGTTGCAATCTTTTATCCGCTCTACACAACCCCACCGCCATTGACGCCCTCATAGCCCAAAAAGTAACAGAGGGCTTTGTGCTAGGTCCTTTCAAAACTCCCCCATTCGCCACATGGCGCACCAACCCCATTGGCATCGTCACTGGAAAATCTTCCCAGAAACAGAGGCTCATCATCGACCTATCGGCGCCTCACGGGTCAGGCAACCCCAGTCTCAACTCCCTCATTCCCTCGGAGGAATTCTCTCTGCAATACACCACCATAGATCACGCCATCACAGCCATCATACAAGCAGGGGTGGGGGCATGGCTCAGCAAAACCGACATCACCAACGCCTTCAAATTGCTACCGATTCACCCTACACTGTGGCACCTGCACGGCATCAAGTGGTCCGGGGATTATTATTTTTTCTCCCGGTTGACCTTCGGGTCCAAAAGTAGCCCGGCCATCTTCGACATATTTGCAGAAGCATTATGCTGGTTGCTTTTGAATATAGCAAGGTGCCCGTTGGTATTACATTACCTTGATGATTTCCTATTGGTGGAAGAAAACACTTCCCCCCCTTCCAGCCTCAGAGCCACCATCGAGCTGTTCAAGGAACTGGGGGTACCCCTCTCCACCAAGAAGACAGAGGGGCCGGACACGATCATCACCTTCCTGGGTATCCAGTTGGATTCAGCCTCAATGCAAGCCAGTTTGCCATCCGGGAAGATCCAAGATATTCTCACCCACATAGACGGCTATCTTCAACTCGGCACCTGCAACCGCAAAGAACTACAGTCCCTGCTGGGCTCCCTGAACTTTGCCATGCGCATCATACCCCAGGGTCGCTCATTCATATCACGGCTTCTGCACCTCTTCCCCTTGTTCCTACACGACTCGCACAGATTGTCCCTGGATGCCCACGCTGCGGCGGATCTGGGCATGTGGAGGAGATTTCTGTCCACCTGGAATGGCAGGAGCTTGTTTCTCCCTCAGCTGTCGGACTCTTCCCCCTCTATCTGGTCAGATGCGGCATCTACCACAGGCTTTGCGGCCATATTTGGGAACGATTGGCTGTGGGGCAGCTGGCCTCCTGCGGTCCAGGGTCTGGAAGGATTCTCCACTACCTCAGCGCTGTTTGAGATCTATCCCATCGTAGCGGCTGCCGTGGCGTGGGGTCATTTATGGGCAAACATGTCGGTCCGGTGCTACTCAGACAACCAAGCAACCTGCCAGATCATCAACAAAGGTCGTTCTAAATCCCTCACAATCATGAGGTTCATGCGAAGACTTACTTGGCTGGCCGCCTGCAATAATTTCTTCTTGCATTGTTTCCATGTCCCGGGGGTGTGCAATTCGGCAGCTGACAATTTGTCTCGCTTCAAATTTCAGGCATTTCATCAGGCTCTCCCATCAGCATCACCCACGGCCTCCAGCACCCCGTCATTTCAACAACTCATTCTGGACTAGAGGTCATCATGCGGCATAGCCAGTCTTTGTCCCACTTAGCGCTGTCAGTCAATACACATAGAACGTACAACAGAGCATTCACACTATTCAACAGGTTCCTGTTGGAACACAACATCACGCACCCTTTCGTCATGACGTCTCTTTTGGGGTTTGCTTCTTTCTGCCACCTCAAACTCAAAATGTCATACAACACCATCAAACTATATCTTACTGGCATTCAACATCATATGCTAATCTTGCATCCCAACAACATCAGCTTCATGGCCTCACACCAAATCAAAACAATACTCACAGGCATTCAGAAGACGGAACCCGCATGTCCATCCCAGAGGCTGCCCATCAACAGTCATGTCTTCAAAGCATTATCCGACTTGCTGGACGCCACGCCTTTTGATACAGATACCAACGCCGTCATCAAAACTGCAATTTACTTAGCCTTCTACGGGTTCCTGAGGCCCGGTGAATTCACTACAACCTCCACGTCCCAAACCTCACCTTGTCTTCTTGTCTCCCACCTGTCGAAACACCTGGATCACTACATCCTGACCATACCTCACTCCAAGAGTAGTCAGCATTCACCCGTCAACATCTCATATTACCCCACGCACAACAAATGGTGTCCAGTCAGGGTTCTGGACACCTACAGTCAGCTTCACAAGTTTCTACCCTCTCAACCGCTACTTCAACTTCATGGGTCGGTACTCACCACTACCACCTTCATGATCCATGTCAGGTCATTTCTCACCCAACTGGGCCTCAACGCAGCCAACTACTCAGGGCACTCCTTTCGCATCGGAGCTGCATCCACGGCCTCCAGTGCCAACATCCCTACTCATGTCATCAAGAAATTGGGGCGCTGGAAGTCATCCGCTTACGCACAATACATTCCCAATCCAGCGCAAGAGTTGAGAGTGGCTTTCCAAAGCATGACGGGTTGAGCTATTCATGTATTTATTGGCTACAAATAAACGGGTTTATTTCCATTTTTGCCCTCTTCTTTCTTAGGCCTACCTCATCCTCGGTTTCGGCACACCACAACCGACTGCATTTCTTTCCCTGCATTCCAGGGCTCTTCACTGTACTACCGTAAGCACCTAACACAAGTATTAAGGTATTTGTGGATTTGTGGGAGGGGCTGAGGTCCACCTCCAGCCTATTTAGGGCACCCCCCTTACCTGGCTCCTGCACCGTCTGAGGTCTGAGCTTTGTCCCTCCCACCACTCCACTCATTTACAACTCATTTCTTTTATGTCTTTTCCTTGGGTGGGCCCTCTTCTTTCTTAGGCCTACCTCATCCTCGGTTTCGGCACACCACAACCGACTGCATTTCTTTCCCTGCATTCCAGGGCTCTTCACTGTACTACCGTAAGCACCTAACACAAGTGATAGTTAACATGGTTTTACTAAGAACAGAAGCTGTCTAACATGATTTGTTTTTATGAGGAGGTGAGTAGAAGCCTGGACAGAGGGAAGGCTGTGGATATTGTTTTTGGACTTTGCAAGGGTGTTCAATACTGTCCCTCACTGACTCCTAATAGGTAAATTGAGGTCTATTGGTTTAAAAAATATAATTTGTAATTTGTTTCAAAATTGGCTTCAAGATCGTATCCAAAGAGTTAAGCTCAATGATTCCTACTCTGAATGGTCCCCAGTTATAAGTGGTGTACCACAAGGTTCGGTGCTGGGTCTGCTATTATTTAACCTATTCATTAATAGTGCTGTTTCTTTTTTTGCAGATGACACCAAACTTTGTAATACAGTACGGTCTATGGAAGATGTTAATAAGTTACAAGTTGACTTGGATAAACTTACTGTTTGAGCTTTCACTTGGCAAATGAGGTTCAATATAGGTAAATGTACTGTTATGCACCTGAGGGCAAATAAACTGCATTCAGCATATGTCCTAAACTAGGAGAATCACTTGTTGAGTAGTGATGAGCGGCAGGGGCTATATTCGAATTTGCGATATTTCACGACTATTTGGGCGAATATTCGTCATAAATTCGCGAATTAGAGATTATTTTCTTGATTGCAAAAAATCGGCAATGTAATATTCGCGTAATGCGCGAGAAATACAGGCGTGGGTCACTTTTGCTACATTTTCCAAGCTGCTAGAAGTTTTCTGAGACTGGAGAAAATGGTTGGCTAGGCAGAACATTAAAAATGGCCTTATATGCAGTTAGAGTGCTCCAATATATTTGTGATTGCGCTAATCGGCACTAATGATGCGCATATTTTGGCGCAATACGTGAAACTTCACATTTTAGCGGGTCTGCATATATGTGTGGAAAGCAGAACCTATCACACTACCTAACACACTGCACTGCAACAGCTACACTATATCAGGATATAACCTTCACTGACTATCTGTATTATATATATAAGCTATCTAACTATCTATCTAATGTAGAGTAGAAAGCACAGAGCAAAGCAATGACACTGCTGTCTCTCTCAGAACTTTAAAAAACTGTAGAAAATGGCTGCTGGGGAGGTTCTTATATAGTAAGGGGTAGGCAGCTTTCCTATTGGTTGCTAGGCATGTTGCTAAGCTCAGAAAAAGACATTGCAGCCTTCTCATTGGCCCACAAGCAAGAAGGGAGGTTACTGATGAAAAAAAATCTAGAATATTTGAAATTACGAATATATATCACTATAGTTAAAATATTAGTGAATTCTTAAAGTGCTGATATTCGCGATTCGAATATTCGCGATTCGAATATTCGCGCTGAACACTATTGTTGAGAAGGATCTGGGTGTATTATTTATGCAACTGCAAAAAAAGAAGTTGTAGTGATAAATCTAGAGTGAAACTAATTAACATAGCCAACCACATCTACTTTCCCACAAAAGTTTAGTGGTGTACAAATGCCGAAAAATTGGTGCAAGAAAGCCCAAAATTCACAAAGCTCGATTTTGTGACATTTTGAAGCCAACATTCTGGTGTACAGGGTTTGATAAATATCCCCCTCTGACTTTAAAAATTCTGCTCATGATAAATGCCCTCAAAATGTTTAGGCGATAGATTGGCTGGTAAATGGAAGCAGTGCTGCAGTTACCAGCTCCGTCCACTACCAAATTGGATAGAGCTGTGTAGGCCTCACAAATTAAAGGGATTTTCTATTAAAGGGGTTGGCATTTATCATGTAGAGAAAGTTAATACAACTTACTAATGTATTGTTATTATCTATATTGCTTCTTTACTGGCTGGATTTATTTTTCCATCACATTATACAGTCGTGGCCAAAAGTTTTGAGAATAACACAAATATTAGTTTTCACAAAGTTTGCTGCTAAACTGCTTTTAGATCTTTGTTTCAGTTGTTTCTGTGATGTAGTGAAATATAATTTCACGCACTTCATACATTTCAAAGGCTTTTATCGACAATTACATGACATTTATGCAAAGAGTCAGTATTTGCAGTGTTGGCCCTTCTTTTTCAGGACCTCTGCAATTTGACTGGGCATGCTCTCAATCAACTTCTGGGCCAATTCCTGACTGATAGCAACCCATTCTTTCATAATCACTTCTTGAAGTTTGTCAGAATTAGTCGGTTTTTGTTTGTCCACTCGCCTCTTGAGAATTGACCACAAGTTCTCAATGGGCTTAAGATCTGGGAAGTTTCCAGGCCATGGACCCAAAATGTCAACGTTTTGGTCCCCGAGCCACTTAGTTATCACTTTTGCCTTATGGCACGGTGCTCCATGGTGCTGGAAAATACATTGTTCTTCACCAAACTGTTGTTGGATTGTTGGAAGAAGTTGCTGTTGGAGGGTGTTTTGGTACCATTCTTTATTCATGGCTGTGTTTTTGGGCAAAATTGTGAGTGAGCCCACTCCCTTGGATGAGAAGCAACCCCACACATGAATGGTCTCAGGATGCTTTACTGTTGGCATGACACAGGACTGATGGTAGCGCTCACCTTTTCTTCTCTGGACAAGCCTTTTTCCAGATGCCCCAAACAATCGGAAAGAGGCTTCATCGGAGAATATGACTTTGCCCCAGTCCTCAGCAGTCCATTGACCATACTTTCTGCAGAAGATCAATCTGTCCCTGATGTTTTTTTTGGAGAGAAGTGGCTTCTTTGCTGCCCTTCTTGACACCAGGCCATCTTCCAAAAGTCTTCGCCTCACTGTGCGTGCAGATGCGCTCACACCTGCCTGCTGACATTCCTGAGCAAGCTCTGCACTGGTGGCACTCCGATCCCGCAGCTGAATCCTCTTTAGGAGACGATCCTGGCGCTTGCTGGACTTTCTTGGACGCCCTGAAGCCTTCTTAACAAGAATTGAACCTCTTTCCTTGAAGTTCTTGATGATCCTATAAATTGTTGATTGAGGTGCAATCTTAGTAGCCACAATATCCTTGCCTGTGAAGCCATTTTTATGCAACGCAATGATGGCTGCACGCATTTCTTTGCAGGTCACCATGGTTAACAATGGAAGAACAATGATTTCAAGCATCACCCTCCTTTTAACATGTCAAGTCTGCCATTTTAACCCAATCAGCCTGACATTATGATCTCCAGCCTTGTGCTCGTCAACATTCTTACCTGAGTTAACAAGACGATTACTGAAATGATCTCAGCAGGTCCTTTAGTGACAGCAATGAAATGCAGTGGAAAGTTTTTTTTGGGATTAAGTTCATTTTCATGGCAAAGAAGGACTATGCAATTCATCTGATCACTCTTCATAACATTCTGGAGTATATGCAAATTGCTATTATAAAAACTTAAGCAGCAACTTTTACAATTTCCAATATTTATGTAATTCTCAAAACTTTTGGCCACGACTGTACACTGCTCATTTCCATGGTTATGACCACCCTGTAATCCAGCAGTGGTGGCTGTGCTTGCACACTATAGGAAAAAGTGCCAGCCTCTCTGGTGGCCAGGACCATGGGAACACACATAGGACACCACTTTACCTATGCCATGGTAGTTATATACCATGGGTGAAGGAGATATATATGAGACAGATAGGTATAAGATAGTGTGTGTTATAAAGTGAAAAATAAGATATATGATGTGACAAGTCCCGCACCTTGCGGCGCCGTCTGACGTCAACTATGTCGAGATCACGAGATACGGTTTCCAAGACATGATGTTACGCCCTCCCTGGGAGCACGTAACGTCAGCTTGGTACAGTTTACACAGACACCTCCTGTCCACACAGGGAGGCATGGGGAGTGAGAGAGGGTGATCCACGTGACCTCCGGCATGACTCCACACTCGCTCACAACCCTGACAAGCTAAGAGAGCCTTTTTACTGCCCCAGTGAAACAGAGCTCTGCCAGCCCGGTAGACAGCCACTAGTGTTCATCAAGCACCAAAGTGCTCGTGTGCTCAAGTAGAACACTTTGCGATGCTCGGGTGTTGCATCCGAGCACAATGGAAGTCAATGGGAGAACCCCAGGCACCCCTTGCTCTGAAGAGGGGAGGGTTTTCAGGGTTCTAGTTCGACGTAGGAGTCCCTGCTCTGACTCCATATATAGCCATAGCAATATATGGAGTCAGTGCTTTGGGACATCCCAGTGTATTTAAATCTAATTTCTGAAAAGTTTCTGCCAGGATTTAAACTCCCAACATTGTACATTAGAGGTAAGGACCTTGTCCACTCAGCTATAAAGCTGAATGCGAAACGGTGTCAGAAAAAACTCATAAAAGTTTCTAATGTAGTGAGTATTCCTATTTAACAGAATACTTATCTTATATTTCTGTGCAGGTTAACATGTAGCTGTATAGTGTAGTGGTTAATGTACAAGGTTGGGAGCTCAAATCCCAGCAGAAACACATATATATATATATATATAAAAATATATATATATACGTTTTTAGCCATAATATATTTACATATATTATTATATATTTAGAATATATAATATATTACAATGTATGTAAATATATTATGGCTAAAAACATCAGTAGTAGTTTCCCACATATTATGCATTCACATATATCATAAATATGATTTTATCTATCTATCTATCTATACTGTGTGTATATATATATATATATATATATATATATATTTAGTAATTACACATTTATTTTGTGCCATATAGTTTTTACAATTACAAAAAAAAATATTAAATATAATCTCTATTTCTGAAATGTTTCTGCCAGGATTTGAACCCCCAACCTTGTACATTAGAGGCAAGGATGTTAACCACAACCACTACACTATAGAGCTACATATTATCCTGCACAGAAATATAAAATAAGTCTTCTGCTGAATAGGAATACTCATTACATCAGAAACTTCTATGAGGTTTCTTTGACACAGTTTAGCATTCAGCTTTATAGCTGAGTGGATAAGGGCCTTGCCTCTAATGTACAAGATTGGAAGTTCAAATGCTTTCAGAAATAGAGCTTAAATTTATATATTTTATATATTTTTTAGTAATTGTAAAAAGTGTATGGCACAAAATAAATGTTTTATCACTAATATATATATACATATATATATATATATATAAAAGGAAATACAAAGAAGCCAGCAGCACTCCAGTAAGGTCAAGGAATAAGCGTGGTTTATTCACCCAGTGTCAAATAGTGACGCTTCAATCGCTTGTTGCGGTCTTTCTCAAGCTATGTGCACATATGTTACAACAGCAGTATATAAAGGTGTGTCAATTCATTGTATAAAATATCCAATTAACTTAAAAACAATCAAAATTCATAAAAGCTATGTTTAAATAAATACAAGCTCATCCACATCAATATGAGATTACATGTGGTACAAATAAAGTGACAGTGCCTCGTGAAGAAATACATGATACATAACAAAAATACATGATCAAATATGACTGATAATTAAAATTACAGGTGTTCCCAATACATAGTGTTAATTAAAAACTTACAAAGCCAGCTGGTAAACTGCGCACGCCGAGCATAGCGGTCTCAAGAGCGTCCACATTCAGTAACTGTGCACGCGCGAGATCAATAGATCTCGCGGTAAGTCCGGCGCAAAGGATCTCAATGAAAACCTCATCAAAGAAGGCCAAATCTGAGCATGCCCACATGTGCGCATGCCCAGAGCAATAGTAGCCACCCAACACAAGGTCATGTGATCATTGTCACATGATCCGGATCAAAACAGGTAAACAAAATCATAGAGATATACAGGATCACAGCGACTGGCAGCGAATCAAGACTGCATCAACAGTCAGTGGTTCCCTGATAGTAGGTGGTGGAGATGCCGCCATGGATCCCCAGAGCCAAGTGTCCCACCAACCTACTTAACGCTGTACAGACCCACTATAGAACTGGTATTGAACGCAGGATGAAAAATGTCTCACAGTCAAGACCGACCGGGTCAGCAGTCAAGTCATCACTGTTATAGGGAAGCAATGGCCTTGGCACGGGTCACCGTGTCAAACCGTCAATGCACCCAAAAAGACCTTAAGCGAATCCTAACGTATACACAATATAAATTAAAACCAGACATGGTGTAACCCCTAGGCAAAGGGGAAACAACATCTCAGTGTTTCCAAACAATACAAATAATTAAGTGTACAGGTGGACCAAAAATTGCAATATGTAGCACGACACATGTATGGCACTATATAAACATGGACATCCGAAAGATGTTAACAAAATATCAGAAAAACAGAATGTGGATAGCTGATATAAGGCCGCGATGCTCGTATCTTCACACAGGATGCCAACTGGAGTTGCAATTCGTAGCTGAATCTAAAAATAATTTGATGAGAGAAAAAAAAAAGAAGTGTTACTCATTGTACAATCTACTTATGTTTAAGCTTAGTTGTATTATACACATGTCCAAAAGGACTACACCAGGGGACGAGAACAACACGGTACACGGGGAGAGACACCACTAATTCACCCTAAAGTCAACATTCAGACCATTTGGTTTACGGGTCTTCAAAGTGAATATCCAAAATAATTCTCGCTTTTTAAGGAGAGCCTTCCTGTCACCACCACGTCTGCCCATCTGTACCTGCTCCAATATACGAAACCTCAAATCTTTTTCAGAGTGACCTGCCTCCTTAAAATGCTTGGAGACTGGCAAATCCATTTTTTCCTTCCTAATGGAATATCTATGCTGGTTTAAACATGTTTTAATGTCCCACGTGGTCTCCCTAACATACTCCGCCTCACATGGACATGACAGTAGGTAGACCACGTGGGACGAATCGCACGTCAAATATTGAGCAATCTTAATAATTTTATTTGTCACAGGATTGCGGAAGGAGTCCCCCTTAAGCATGAGACAGCAATTCACACAGTGGTAGCATGGCTAACAACCAGTCCGTGTGGAGCCACATAGTGACCTCACTGTGGTTCTGCTGCTGCCCACATCAGACTTGACTAATCTATCACCCAATTTCCGCCCCCTACGATAAGAAAAAAGTGGGGGTGTCCGAAATTCTTCAATCTGGGGAAAACTGTTACCAATGATCTTCCAATGTTTTCTGATGACAGACGCAATTTGCGGACTGGCAGCAGAATACTGTGAGATGAAAGGAATGCGCAGGGCTATTGTGGTATCATTGCAGGGAGATTGTGCCTGGTTAGTATCAACTCGCAACCTACTCTCTGCAATGAGTTTCTTGGGGTACCCTCGAGCGGCAAATTTTTTACTCATTTCCATAAACCGTACATCCCTAGTGGATTTATCCCTCACAATCCTCTTAACACGGAGGAATTGGCTATAAGGTAACGACTGAATCATGGAACGTGGGTGGTGACTGTCAAAACGTAACAAAGTGTTCTTATCAGTATTTTTCAGATACAAATCAGTGGTTAGGCCCTGGCCATTGACCTGAACTTCTGTATCCAGGAATTGTAGTTTCTGAGTCGAATGGACAACAGTAAACTTCACAGTGGGATCAATTTCATTGAGATATGCGTGGAACGCGAGGAGGCCCAACGTGTCGCCCGTCCACACCAAGAAGATGTCGTCAATATAGCACCACCACCCCAGAACATGTCTGAAGTGGTGGCTGCCATAGACGAACTACTCCTCAAGGTGGGACATGTAGATGTTGGCATAGGTGGGCGCCACGTTGGACCCCATCGCAGTCCCACGCAACTGTACAAAGAAATCGTCTTGGAATAAAAAATTATTCTTAGTCAACACAAACTTCAAAAGTGTAAAAATGAAAAGTTGACAAGTCTCAGTGTAATCAGATTGCATCAGACAACTTTGTACGGCCTGAAGGCCCAACTCATGGTCAATCGACGTGTACAAGCTGCACACATCGAATGATATCAGGGTGGCCCCCACAGGCATGCAAAGGTCGTCAATTTTTGCAAAAAATTCCCAGTATCCTTGATGTAAGATTGGGAGGAGATAGCATACTTGTGTAAAAGCTTATCTAGAAAAATAGCCACATTGCAAAATAAGGAGCCCCTCCCCGACACAATGGGTCGCCCGGGAGGGGACTCCAACCTCTTGTGAGTCTTGGGTAAGGTGTACAGTATAGGCGTACAAGGTTTGTCACAATATAGATATGTGAAAAGTTTTGCATCGATGATACCAGCCTCCAAGGCCTGGTTCAAAATATGAAGTAATTCCCGTAAAAGACCAAATTTGGGATCTTGTGTGACTCTCCTGTAAACCTGTGTATCATTCAATTGACTATGGATCTCCTGTATGTAGTCCCTGGTGTCCATGACCACAACCCCACCACCCTTGTCCGCAGACTTGATGGTGAGGCTGTGGTCGGAGGCCAGGGAATCCAGCGCAGTGATCTCATTCGATGTAATATTGCCATGTCTCAAACAATTGTTATCAGAATCCTGCTTCAATGTATCAATATCTCTCCTCACAGCCAAAAAGGAAGTATCAACTGCTGGGTGATCTATCACGGGATTAAAGTTGCTTTTCAGATACAGCCCCG
The DNA here is from genome assembly GCF_905171765.1 of Bufo bufo. Classification (NCBI taxonomy): domain Eukaryota; kingdom Metazoa; phylum Chordata; class Amphibia; order Anura; family Bufonidae; genus Bufo; species Bufo bufo. The sequence continues at coordinate 415,981,877 of NC_053390.1, forward strand.
TGTTGCATAGAGACAATTCAGATTGTCTTTCATCATTCATTGTTCCCACCTGGTGTTGTGTGGAAAACCAAATCTTTAACTTGATAGTCCGCAAAAATCTGTGCAGATCTAATTCAATATTAAACCAGTCTGTTTTGGAGACTGGGCAAAATGAAAGCCCCTTATCCAGAACAGACCGTTGTGTATCATTCAATGTAATGGAAGAAATATTTTCCACTGTGTCCTCTTTTTGTTTACTACTTTCTGGCGTTGAGGTCTCTGGATTTTGGTCTTTTCTTCTCCACTTATGATGGCGTTTGCCACCCCGCCTGGTTCTAATTGATCGGGACTGAGTCCTAAAAAAGGCGCAGTCGATGTACCCTGTCAGGCATCATTCCGTCCATGGTTCATATTCTCATAAGTCCGATTCCGTGGTCCCTTTTTATCGGGTGGGTTCATGTATCTCTTGTCACCACCTCTAAGGTTCTTTTTGGGATCCCGTTGCCACATGTTGATGTATCCCTGTGTATAATCCTCCATGTCACGAATTCATTTATGTCTTTTCTTATCTTGTAACTCGGATTTCAGTTTCTCAAAATGTGGGGTGCATGAGGTTAAATACGCAGCACAATCATCAGCAGACAGCAATTCCTGTAATAAATCTGTATTTTTACAAATATTTTCCTGCACCACAATCATTTCTTTTTGTGCAAACTCCACGTTGAGGAGAATCATATCAAAAGCAAATTTGTAGCATATTTGAGTAAACCTGGTGCAGAATTCAGCATTATTAGGGAATAAGTTCGGTCTAAGTTGTGACCTCATGCCTCATGCCATGTGGTATCCTGTGTGTTTGGTGATATATGCAGCTCCAGCTTCTGATATATATAAATACATACATTTGTGAGAAACTACTGATGTTTTTAGCCATAATATATTTACATATTTATAAAAGGGCAGTAGTAAAATATAACCTTTAATATGATACCTTAAAAATAAAGGCCCACAATCCTGTTCGTAGACACCACTACTAAATGGACCAGTACCACCAGCAATCCCTACCATAAAGGTGTGTTAATGCCTAAAAGGAGAGTATATTAGTATATTAACATAGAGAGGCGTACACTTCTTACCAGATAGTCTATGCAGGTAGGGGCTTGCTTGAAAGTTGCACCCATTCAGGTTGTTCTCATCCCCAAAGATGGGCAGCTGCTGTATTCCACCAACCAGAACTGCACTGATGTATCACCATCCAGAAAACGATGTACGCCACATGCAATAGGGGACGCCAGACATCGTTTTCTGGTGTGAATCTTTGCCACAGTACCCCCCATCCTACAAGGGGTAATAGATCAGGAGGTGCGACCATACATCATCCGGGACGGCCACATTGGGGACAAACCAGTCCATATAGATGTAGCACTAGCCCCGTGTCCCCTGATGATTCTGGGGCTATAAAATAGATGAAACACCTAGGGACACATATATCTTTACATATCTATCTACTTGAGCACTTTATATATAGGTTTCATAGCACCCTTCATCATTAGTGGTAGAATCTACCCTGTGTCTGGTGTTGGTTGTTTTTTCTGCTACATTGTATACATATATACACGGACCAGACGGCGATACATCAGTGCGGTTCTGGTTGGTGGAATACAGCAGCTGCCCATCTTTGGGGATGGGAACAACCTGAATGGGTGCGACTTTCAAGCAAGCCCCTACCTGCATAGACTATCTGGTAAGAAGTGTACGCCTCTCTATGTTAATATACTCCCTTTTTAGGCATTAACACACCTTTATGGTAGGGATTGCTGGTGGTACTGGTCCATTTAGTAGTGGTGTCTATAAACAGGATTGTGGGCCTTTATTTTTAAGTTATCATATTAAAGGTTATATTTTACTACTGCCCTCTTATATATTTGTTTTGCACTTTGCGGTAGTCTGCTTGAATTGTATTGATCCGTAAAGTAACACAGCTCTAGGCTGTATGTTTATTGATTTAGATAATATATTTACATATATTATAATATATTATATATTCTAAATATATAATAATATATGTAAATATATTATGGCTAAAAACTTATATATATATAAATGTTTTTGCTGGGATTCAAACTCCCAACCTTGTACATTAGAAGCAAGGATGTTAACCACTAAACTATACAGCGACATGTTAACCTGCACAGAAATATAAAATGTCTTCTGCTGAATAGCAATACTCATTACATCATAAACTTTTATGAGGTTTTTCTGACACAGTTTAATCTTCAGCTTTATAGCTGAGTGGATAAGGTCCTTGCCTCTAATGTACAAGGGCTTGGGAGTTCAAATCCCAGCAGAAACTTTTCAGCAATAGATGCTAAATTAAGTTTAAATACACTGGCTCAAGCACATGCAGTGTTTGGTCGAGCATGCTCGATCAACACATACTGCCACCAGTTCCTCGTTAGATATAAGCCCGGTCCACAAACTGGATTATATAGAGTGGGCAACCAACCCACAGTAGCGTATAACTAGGCCGAAACACGGACGTGGGGACGTGATCGAGAGCGCAAGATTAAATTATATATTTAATTGCCTCAAGCGCGCACTAGACATAACACTATATACACAGAGAATATATACAGTGTTGGGATGTGCAAATACAGGTGGTATGATACAAACAGAATTAAACAGAGCAAAAGTCAGTTACCAGGTGAATGAGTAGTCCTTTGGGTTATGATGAATTCTGGGTTGCTGTAATCCTTGGCTGTAGTAACATAGGGCAGTGATGTCAGCAATTTGTCCATGGTCCCTCCAAACACATTACACGATGTGGCCCCCTTCAGAGAAAGACCTGGACTCTGGCCTGTATGGGCTTTTTCACCTGTAGTCAGTCACTCCCCACCCTCCCTTGTCCCGGTAGCTAAAGACCCACAAAACCCTTTGTGGCCCATAGCTTTATTCCGGAAGGTAACAGGGAGATGTTTCTGGGACCAACGGATCCGCCTGGGTTCTGGTTACAGGTGGAGACCAAACATGTTGCTGTTATTAGGTTCCTGCTGGGAGATCTCTTTATCTCCCCTTCCTGGCCCCGACCCCCAAACTACGACCGGGGCATGTCCGTCCTGGCCCCAAGGTCGCAGATATGTAACTGGTTTATGCCTGTGATGCACGGGCAATTCATAATTCCTTATGAACCCCTGGTTCCATGATGTCTGAGGGATTTTTTGTTCTGATGACCAACTCAGCCCCCCCCCCCCCCCTCCCCACCGGCATTCATCCTGCCAGAGATGTTTGAGTTGCCATTGTGACTGCGTGAGGTGTGAACTGCAAACATGTGGTCTGTTTTGAAGCCAGGCCCCCTGTGGAGTCTGCTCCCTCTGCTAGCTGACAGCAAATGGCTGAAATTAGATTATAACTCCACATTCCTCACATATAAGATAGATATAATATAGATATTACATGGAAAATAGATATGAACTAGATTTACACTACTCACAAAAAGTTAGGGATATTTGGCTTGTGTGTGAAATTTCAGGATTCACTCTAACCTTTACATGTGACCTTCTTGTGACCTCTAAACTTTTGAATGCACATGTCCAACTGTTCAATGTCTCAGAACTTTTTGCACAACTTGCTGTTCTCTAACAAGGAGCTTAACGGCAAAATTCACAACAGGTGTTTGATCCATGAATTGCCCAATACATTTCCTGGTTTAGTTAGAATTCGAATTTAAACATTCCTCGTCATCATTCTGTTCACATTTTGACATCATGAGACCAAGACGACAGTACCTTGTCATTGTGAGGCTTCAAACTGAATGTTCTCAGACGGAAGTGGCCACTGAGCTTAGAGTGTCAGAGAGTGTCATCAGCAGGTTGCAAAAGAGATACAGTAAGACTGGAAAAGTCACAGAAAGGCATAGAAGTATACTTCCTTTGGCCACATCCCACACTGATGACCGCTTTATTGTGAACAATGCCCTGCAGAACCAGATGATGAAAGCCACACAAATCCAGGCACAAAGGAGGTGAGAGGCACCAAAGTGTGACATCAGACTATTCAAAACCATTTACATCAGCATGGTCTGCATGCTAAACGACCTGCTAGGGTACCTGACCACAGGCATCATCATTTTGCATGGGCCAGGGAGCATATACGCTGTATGAGGGACAAGTAGGCCTCAGTGCTGTTCACTGAGGAAAGTTGATTCACGCTGAGCAGAAATGATGGGCACAAACGATGTTGGAGACGTCAAAGAGAGTGCTACGCATCAGCCACTGTTCTCACCGGATGAGCCTTTGGTGGTGGTGGTGTTACAGTGTGGGCAGGTGTGTCTACTCAATACAGAACTGGCCTACACTTTGTGAATGGTACTGTCACGGACGTTCCCGCAACAGGTGGCAGGAGATTGGTGAGACTGGCAACATGTGGTTTAATCTGACAGGTTTTCCTTGTGGATCAATTGGCGTCTGTGTTGTTTCTGGTGATGGCCACGCCCCTTGCCTCAGGTGTTGCTAATGTGGTCATTTACCCTTCCTTATTTATAGTTTCTTCTCCCACTATGCTGTGCGGTTTATGGCTTCAGTTTGAGTTGTGGATTGCTGGTGTGTGGATCTCGGCGGAGTTCCTGGTGCTTCCATTGCTCCTTTGAAGTTAAGTATTTCCTTTCCCTTTTTGTATTTTGTTTGGGTTCTGTGTGTTGCATTTCCCTGTCATTTGTATTAAGGCCTGAGGGAGACTCCTGTTCGTCCTTCCTTTTGGATGAACAGGTTGTCTCAGTCCTGACAGTAGTACCAGGGTCCTATAGGATGAGCTAGGACATTTGGTATTCCTGTGTATGAACTCACCTACCTCTAGGGTCTGTTCATACTGGTAGTTAGTCAGGACTTTTATTAGGGTTTTACTAGGAGGTGTCCATCTCCCTTTCCCTAGTTTCCAGGCCTTATTCTCTCACCCCTTTCCCTCCTATGTTCGGTGTGGTGTTACCCTCCCACACCCGAACGTGACAGGTACAGTGCCAAGCTCACACTACTTGAATAACATCATTAATCTAGTCATTGTGCCTCTGCATGAACAACACAGGCCTAATTTCATCTTCATGGACGACAATGCACCAGCTCATCAAGGTCTCATAATTAGGGAACAGCTGCTGGAGACTGGAGTGCCTCAAATGGAGTGGCCTGCACTTTCTCCAGACCTGAATTCCATTAAAAACCTATGGGATCAGCTGATTTGCCGGGTAGAGGCTTGTAACTCTGTACCCGAGAACCTCAATGACTTGAGGGCCGCCCTTCAAGAAGAGTAGGATGCCATGCATCAGCAGAAAATAAGTTGACTTGTGAACAGCATGAGACGTCTTTGTCAAGCTGTAATTGATGATCAAGGCCACACGACAAGTTATTGAGATAATTGAAATTTTTGTGGGGGTATACCCAACACTGTTCTTGGCTTTTGTTTCAATAAATTGTTTGAGATGAGGAAATCCCTATTGCATGCTTAAATTAAATGCCCTACTTTCATTATATAATATCACTGTGGCGTAAACTTTTTATGGTTTCTATAAATTTCACCCAAAAGCCAAATATCCCTACCTTTTTGTGAGCAGTGTATATATGAGATTGAAAAGATATAGTTAGATAGAAAATAGATATGAACTAGACAGATGATATCGGTAGAAGATAGATGTTTCTCTTCATCAAGTTTTTGGGGAAACTACAGGCGTATCATGTTAGCTGCAGACATTCAGACCTGGCTCGGAGTTGTAGTTTTCCCAGTATATTGTGAACCCTTTGGGGGGTTGGGGTTTATAGGCACTTACTAACATATTATTATCCATATTGCTTCCTTTGCTGAATTAATTAATTTTTCCACCACATTATACACTGCTCATTTATATGGGTTATGGCCACCCTGCAATCCAGCAGCGGTGGCCCTGCTCGCACAATATAGGAAAAAGCACGGACTATGCTCACTCCTGAGGTCCTGGCCAGCAGAGAGGCACTACAGTGAAAGGATAAGTTTACTGGGGCAAACTGTACAAGTGAAAGGAGACTCTAGTGCCCTGTTGGCCTTCCTCTAGCCTGAATACAATATAAGATACGGTTGATCATGGAGACATACAGGTTCTGTAGATCCTGCACATTTGTTGGCTGCTGAAGCTGGTGTCCCAGCTGGTCCCATAGATGCTTGATTGGTGATAAATCTGGGACCAGGCAGACCAAGGAAGTGTTGCAATCTTGCGGAGACATTCCTTGGAAAACCTTGCTGGGTGTGCACAAGCATTATACCAATTCACAGAATTATGGCATTGTGTTATTTATGCTGTGCAGTGCGTTGCGCAAAATTTATTACACAAAAACATAGTAGAATTGTTTTTTTTTTTCATTTCTCCCCTAAAGAGTAAAGCTGGATTTACAAGGTTCCAATAATCTGCCTGTCTAAAGGTGGGTTTACATGGCCCGATTGTCGGGCAGATTATCGAGAATGACAATCTGTCCATCAAAATGATGGAGATGATGAGGAGACGTGGGAGGAGGGTGAGGTGTGGATAATGGGCAGAAGCACTTGTATGTGGTCTCCATTACCACAGCAACACATTACCACAGTCTGTCCTCTCTGTACTTCATGTCTCCTCATGAACTAAATTCCCCAGAGATTCAGGTAAAGTTCTTATCATCTGTATTCAGGATTATAATCCCTGACAAGCAGAGAGGAGGATGAGGCCGCTCTTTACCTCAGTGTTGTAAAGTAACTTGTCCTCATGTGTGATCAGGACAGGTTTTGTGTGTACTAATAGGACAGCGGCCATTTTGTTTCCCCTGATGATTGCTCCCCAGACAAAACAAGCCATTATAAATAATGAAAAGTATTTGGGAATATATTTATAATAAAGTCATTTAAGTATTTTCATTTTCTTAATTCCCCGAGAACCCCTTTAAGGCTAGGGATACATGGCAACATGTGTTGCACATTTATTGTAATGATAGTCTATGGTGTGGGACTGCGACAGTAAAAAAAAATCCATCCAAGTTGGATTTTTGTGTGACTGTCGTTTTGCAATCGCAGTGCAACACCATTGACTATCGTTACAATAAATGTCACACGACACATGTCGCTGCGTAGCCGTAGCCTTAGGCTACTTCTGGCAGGCTGTTCCAGCCTACAATGCCGGAAATCTGACAAAAAACGTGCAGCAGTTTCCATCCAGCCAATTCTCTGCATTTTTGCCTCGGGCCACATTATAATTAATGGGGTTGACAGGAATTTTGGTAACATTTGCCAGTACCGGATCCGTAGAAATCCAACAGGTTGTTCCCTGCCGGAATGGGTGCTGCAGATGTGAAACTAGCCTAAAGGTGCCACAGATCACCTGATGAATGAGCAAAATGCTGGATCCTTGGGTGAAAGGATCTGAGGTGCGGACACCTCAATCAGTTTCTGGGCAGCAGATGGATTCTGTATGGGCACAAGCGATGGCATTAGTGATCGCTCATTCTCATACTGTGGAGGTGACCATAGCATGTAAATGCAGAGCTTCACCTCCACTTAAAGGGGTTGTCCAGTCTTTTACTATTGATGACCTATCCTCAGATTGGCGGGGGTTTAATATCAGCTGTATGAGGAGACGGTGAGCGCATGTGCCGTTTCCCTTTTCTCTTCCTGTCCGCTGCTACAGTCTATGGCAAAGCAGAAGAGAGGTTGCACATGCGCCGCCTCCAAATACAGCTGATGGGCAAGGTGCTGGACCCCTGAGGATAGGTCATCAATAGTAAAAGCCTGGACAACCCCTTTAACCAGCAGCTGACTATCAGGAAGGAACACTTCCTTCCTGACAATCTGCTGCTCCTTGGAGCATCTGGAAAACAACTCGTTCTACCAACAAGCTCAAATGTAGATAGTTGTGATGGGATCATGGGGGGGGGGGGAACAACCAAGATATGCTCGGTTCTTGAGGGGTTAAAGGTTCATGAAGAGGAAGAGCACCTATGCTGTGTACGGGGTACGCTTATGTACGTGCATCTTCACTGCTGTAACACAAGGCGCTTCTGGTCAACCAGACTTTCCCGTCAGGCGACCTCAGCATTTGCCCCTAGCACGATGACGACACCGTCTCCAGACACGTTCCACACACACTTTCCGGCTCCGCCCCTCTCATGACCTCACTGCGCCTAACTGATAGTTTCACTAAGGTTTGTAAGTCCGCCGTGAGAACCCCGCCCACCTGCTATCTACAACGAGGGAGGGGGGATTCTATCGAAGGGCGTGGTCACGGGGCTACTGGCGGGGGCGTGTCAGCTGGGTGCAGGACACCAGGGACGGTGGCGCTGAGTGAGTGAACGAGCCGGTCATGGGGTGGGCGTGGCGACAGAGGAGGCGTGGTTACGTGCTTGGCAGAGAAGGGTGGTATTGCTGGAGTGCAGCTCCGGCGGCGGTGTCAGTTATCTGTGTGGGTTGTCACACGGAGCACATCGTCTTGTTAGAGCCACAGACCCCCGCCCAGGAGAGGGCCATTCAATGAAGTGAAGGCACAAGCTCTTCCAGACACTGACTCCATGTGGTGTGGGGTGACCCTGTACTGACACTCGCCCGTCATCCAGAGAAAGAAGCAGGAGGATATAGTCGCTGGTTATGGCCGTCCTGGAGCTGGCCCTACAAGGTCTCGCCATCTTCGGCGTCGTCCTTTTCTTCGTCCTGTGGTTCATGCATTTCTTATCCATCATCTACACGTAAGTAGCCAGGCCTCCCAGCACACCTCCATACCGCTCAGGTAGCCCTCACATGGAAACCGCTGTGTGTGAATGGAACATGTGAAGCCCCACACCCATCCTCTGCAGACATGCAGGTTGCACGCTATCTATGGCAGCTCCTGCTGTGCACATGACATCCAGCTGCTCTAAATGGTATGGATTCTTATAGAATGGCAGGAGGAGAAGAAGCCCTTCCAGGAAGGGGGAGGGGGCCTTTTCTTGCTGTCATGCTGCTGCTATTGACATTTCAAGTGTCTGCCCAAGCAGCAGCGTCCAGGCATTTTCACCCATTTATTACCCTAATGTATAGATATAGATATGGGGTGGATGAATAGCTCTGGGGTGAGTAGACGGATAGGTATGGGATGGGTAACTGGTATGGGTAGAGGGATAGTTCTGGGCTAGATGGATCGGTAGTTCTCCAACCCCCTCCTCCTTACGGGCTCCATAATATCTGGCGTGTGTCCACCGGCTCATCATACATTATACACGTATGGATGACTGTCCTGATTTGCGGATGCCAGTCTACTACCCTGCAGTGGCTGTGACCTCTATAGAGAAGAAATCAGCGCTCAGGAATCGTGTTTTCCGTCCTCGTTGCTGAGGATAAGCGTTTCCCCACGTTCTGTGCGGGAGGCGCCAGATGTGTGTTTGGTGCAGTGTGAACTCTGTGGGGTAAACTGCTGACTGCCCCGCTTTAGCTCATTGTCGTCCTCAGCAGTAACTTTTGCTTTTTGCTCAGTGAATCTGTGATAGTGACTACGATAAGATCATCGAACTTTGTCCTGTTCCGCAGGTCATGCGTGTTGGCAGAGGCGAGTACTGGCATGGCACACGTAAAGGGTATGACCCAGGTGATGGTTTCATTGCCTCGTCCTGCTTTTCTGCTGTTGTGTTGATAGATCCGTGTAGAGATGCTGTTCCTGCCTTTGGGGTCAGTTCACACATCAGTCTGACACTGTCTCTTGACGGACTTGGGTCATTTCTCCAAGTTTTGAGAGCGTGTGCCCTTGGTTTAACATGATTGCCTTCCTTCCCCTCACCGTGACCTTGCCACATACGTCTTGGTCATTTTCATGTTCAGGACGACTGTCGCGCAGAGCAAAAAAGCCACTGAAATAATCAGAAGTTTATGTAAAAACTGCGTCTTAAAGGGAAACAGTTGTCCTGTAATTTTGTGCCAGGGATACTGGCATCACCATGATCCTACCATGGCCCTCAGAGCTACTGCGTGGGTTGCCATCCAGCCTTACCAGATCCGGCTAGATATGTAGCCATGCGAGGGCAGTGGATGCACCGCTGTGTTACTAGGCGGACTCGGGTGTGCAGGAAATTTGGGTGAAAAAAAGTTGTAGGCAATGGCAACTATGTTTGTTGGCACTCTGCTTTCTGCAATCGAGATATTAGGGCTCACGCACAACAACGTGTAGCGGCTGTGCCCCTGTTGCGGCCTGCAAACAGTGGGTCCCCAATATAGGGCCCCGACTGTGCGCACCATATCCCAGATGTGGTCCCATTTAAGTCATTCTGGAAGACACGGAGCAGAAGGCCACGGAAGCCCTACAGAGCCGTTACTCCATGCCTCCACATCTCAAAAACATGGAACACGCTCAATTATTTTTTTTTTTCTTGCAGTGTGGATCCATTCAAGTTGAATGTGTCTGCATCCGTCAGCGCAGGCCACACGGATGGTGCCCATGCAATTTGCGCTCCCCAATGCACGGAACATGTAGCAGACGTTTGTGTGTGTGAGCCCTTAGATTTTGGTGGGATCATCTCAGCATGCCTGGTCCTTTTGTTCTCGGGGTAGATAAGCCTCCAACCAGAGGTCATATCTGCGCTGCAGTGGCCAGCCAGTAAAGGAGGCAATATGGACAATCACAATACATTAGTAAGTGACTTGTATTCACTTTCTCTACACGATAAATTCTATTTACTGAAGTGAGGCAACCCCTTTAGCAGAAGTTTTGCAGCCCAAAAAAAAACGAATGGCCGCGTGTTTCACACTACATTTTTTCCGGAAGAGTAAAAAACTCCACTTGGCGTTTTTGAGATAGGTGCCGACTGGCATGGGTGCATATGTCACAGGTACACACTTATGATTGAATGCATGACAGGCGCTTAGGACATTTGGGGCCAGTACTCTGATAGGGATACCAGTAGCTGTTATGGTATTTGTGACGGACACGCTACTATAGCGGGATTTGTGAGAAAACTTACCAATGTGGCGTATTTGCCTCAGGCACACACCATAATCGATGTATTTATGGCATGCCGAGGTGCCACTCTTAAAGAGGACCTTTCATGGGTCCAGACATTATAAAATAACTAGCAGGTTATGTAAGGCATAAAGCAGGGATCTAATAGCGCTTACTATTTTTTTCCTGGGCGCCGCTCCGTTCACCCGCTGTGCCCCCCTGCAGTTTTCCCGCCTGGTATGCTAATATTGAGTATCGGAACACGGAGGAGGAGACGCCAGGGTTTCTCAATGGGCGTCTCCTTCTCCCTGGCTGTAGTGCTGTCCAATCGCAAAGGAAAGCGGCACAGCCACTTAGTGGTGCGCCTGCACGAGTCTCCCTACACTTCAGTCTCAGAGCGGTGCGCCATAGCGGAGCATTGCATCCAAACTGACCAATCAGTGGCCTCCTTACAAATAACAAAGCCCTTTACTGTAAGGAGCTTTGTTATTGGATGTTTCTGGTACCAGCAGTATTACTGTGCTGCTTGTGCCGTTCCCAGCACGCGCCCTGTGCTCATGAATGGCAGGAAAAGTCTTATGGTCCAGTAACACGTTCGCAAAATGGGTCCGCAACCGTTCCGCAATTTTGCGGAACAGGTGCGGACCCATTCATTTGTCCGCATTTGTGGATCCGCAAAAAAATAGTACATGTCCTATTCTTGTCTGCAATTGAGAGTGCCGGCGAAGTGCACATTGCCGGTGTCCGTGTTTTGCGGATGCGTAAAACGCATACGGAGGCGTGAATGGACCCTAATGCGTATTAATACACATTGCACTTTTTTAGAGAGAAAAATTGCCTGTACAAGCGTCTGATGCTTACACAGGCGTCTTTGTGACCTCTGTTTACTGGTGATTTTTATTCAGTCAGGAGATTTGTTCTCCCATATGTATCTTTTGATCAAGGAGGTTCTCCTCGTATGAGGAGAGTGGGTCATGGAAGGAAAAGGGCCTTTCTGTATGTTCTGAAGATCTCCCGCACCATTTGTATGTGGTCACAGGATAGGTCTCTGGTGTATTGTCATGGGCCTGGTTACCAAGGAGCCATCTAGCTAATGTCATTTAGACAGGTCGCTCTTGTGGTATTGTCAGCAGTATCCAAGGACGGCTGTGATGTAAAAGGCTTTCACCTGTTAGCAAGGGAGGCCACAAGGCCCAGCTGTTCAGGTCACCCAGGACTTGCTAGGTTCTCCAGGGATCAGCAGCAGTTAATTAATGGGATTAACCATGTCACTTTGCTATTTTGGCAGAGGAGGGTTTCTGAATGAATTGGATGAAAATCCTTGCGTCCTTCAGTTGTGTATGTAAGGTCTCGCCACTTCCCCTTTAAGCTGCAGCCTTGTAGAACGGCTTCTTCTGACTGACTGACTGTTCGTCTTGGACACGGAGCACCACAGATTTCGGATATGGTCCAGACAGGAAACATGTGCTGACTGCACTCTGTAAATGCTGCCTCTACAGTGTCCTTACAAAGTGCTTTGTTCCAGCTCATTGGTTTCCCCTTGGTATCGCTTGTCTGATTAATCAGCATCTTGCATGCACCACCACACATGAGACTTGTAGTGTTTACGTTGCAGGAGCAAAGCTGCCATGTAAGCATGGGAAACTTTTTATCCAGTTGTTATTCTCAGTCAAGTAATTGAGCCCCTCTTTCTTCTTGGACGATATATTTAGCAGTGTTTTAGCCGAAAGAGACTTGCCTTTGCCTAATTTTGAAGACCCTATTGAAAAAAAATTCACATTTCAGGTTCTGTTAGCTCTTTTAGCTAAAATCTGGTCCCTGTGGACCTCATTTATCGAAACATTCCTTGTATCGCCCAGCAACCAATCACACGGCTGCTTTCCCTTTACCACAGAGCTGAGCGGTTATTGGTTGCCATGCACCACAAGCCATGTTGTTTCCTATGCGGAAAATCCAAAGTAACGAACAACTTGAATCTATTAACCAAGGCCTTAATGCACACAACCGTATTTTTCTGCTGTGTGCTATCCACGTTTTTTGTTTTTGCCTTTGAGCTAACTTTGTAAAATGCCATGTACCATTTGGTATATTTTTTTAGTGAGCGTCTCTGGCGCATATGCAAACATACACTGCAGTAAAAAAAAGTTGCCTTAAGGCCCCTTTATACTGAACAATTTAGCAAGCGATTTGTTGGGAATGAAGCGTAAAGGAAGTGGGGCCCTGAAGGGTTAATCCCACATTGGTCATTGGGGGCTTGTGGCTAGGATACGCTTCCCCCCCCCCCCAATATCTGATTGGTGTGAGTCCCACCTCTGGGACCTGCACCTATACTTAGAAAGGAGCCCACAAAGTGCCACAGGGCACACCGCGCATACGCTGCCACCCTTCATTCATAGGTCAGAAAGGTCTAAACGGCAGGCAGTTTGTCGAAATGACTTTCCTGCCCTTCTCAGTCCAACGATGCACCCCCTCAAAGTCTGTCAAATGGGCAAAATGTCTGAGTGCGTCGTAAAAGCCATGTCTAGCAGTCAGATGTCTCGCCAAGAGGTACGCTACCCAAAGGTAGCCTTTTTACAGGGCAGCGGGGTAAACCCTCTACGCCCCATTGTGACGAGACCCAGTGCCTAATCGGACCACACCTGTAACCATTTACATATCTGCCTGAGACGTGACTTATCCCAAGTTTTGCAGTAATCCCACATTTCTATTTGGGTGCCTGTTTTTTTGTCAATGAGTGTGATATACAAGTGAAAACTAGGATCATTATTATCCAAATGAAAGAGCATGTTCAGATGCAGTGGAAATTTTCTGGTGAAACAGCATTAAAATGGTGCCACGTGCCCTAAAATCTGAGCTGTGTGTTTTTTGTGTCGTCGTCCCCCCCCCCCCCCCCCTCCATGAATGAATGGGACTTTGTAAGACTTCAATCACTTGCATTGGACAATACTTTGTTGCAAGGTTTCAGTACAAAACCTGCACCCACAATCTGCAAAAGAACTTGCCCTTCTGAACATGGCCTTGGGAGACCTTCATGAACAGCAGAACCTTCAGATCCGTAGTGTACTTTTTATTGTCTTATGTTTGACCACTTAGGGTGCACCCGCAGCAGATTCGCATGCAGTAAATCTGTAGTGCATTTCAGTACCAGCCAAGTTGATGATGAGAACAAAACAAAAAAAATGAATAATCTGTAGCGTAAATCGACCTTTGGTGCAGATTTTAAATACACTGCAACATTTTATTTTTTACTGCAAATGACATGTGTGGATGTATCTTTGAAGCTCAAATCCTGATGGGTCTCCAAGGGCAATGGGAGCAAATGACAGCCAGACTTGGAGTCTTAGAAGGGGATAAACTACCGCTGAAGTGTGCAGTCCACTCCAAATAAAGGCCATTAATGAGCTGTAGCTTACAGATTGATTTCTGCGTGATGGTCCATCCACTCAGTGGTATCCGTTAATGACCCATGCTCTTGTCATACCATATCTAACATTAATGGCCTATGCACTTAGGCTGCTTTCACATTAGCGGCAGCCTGTTCCGGATCCTCGCTGCCACTAGTGCATGCGTGCTGCCGGAGGTTTCTGACCTGTGAAGGTATTTACGTTTTGGTAATGTATATAATTAAGTATAACAATGGTGATTCATAAGGTGGAACACCTAAGTGCACTATGGAGATTTTCCACTGAGTTTTAATTCAGACTTTTATAATATATTTACAGGAAACTCTGGGACTCTGATAGGGTACGCCATCAGTGTCGGATAGGAGTGGGATATGCACCGATCTCCCTGATTTGAACAGGAGCAGCTGCGCATGCGCAGCCACCCTCCTTTCACCACTGTGGAAGTTATGAAAATAGCTGAGCCGGCTATTTTTGGCAGTCCCATAGCGGTGAATGGAGAGGTGGCGTTGCTTCCACCGTGCGCTCTCCGTTCACTGCTATAGGATTTCCAAAACTAGCCAAACACTTTAGGGGCCCCATTCTCTTGATAGGTGCGGGTCCCACCTCTGGGACCTGCATCTATCTGGCATATCCTAGCTACATGCCATCAATGTCCCAGATGGGTCAACCCTTTCAAGTTCATTATCTTGTATGTTCTGTGGTAAAAATGGACTTGTCATGCAACGTATGCTTACTGTATCCCTGTAGTTGCAGGACTAGTAACTTATTCGTGTGTGTGTTGCACCTCTATCCCATCAAAATAGTAACCTCTCATTGTGTCATTCCCTGTCGATTAGGACTTCTATCACTTTGTAAGAGTGGTGGCATCTTTGACCAAAAATGACTCTAGTCGTGATTGTCTTGTATTGTAACTATGTACTGATAGTGTCTTGTCGTCTGTATTTAGTATCTCTCATGCGGCTGAGCACTGTGCCCTTCTTAAGGGTAGAGGGGGGTGAAGCTTGACCATGTCCATAAATAATGCATGTTTCATTTTCATTGCAGGCGGCTCCACCTCAACAAGAAAGCATCCGACAAGCAGCCTTACAGCAAGCTTCCTGGCGTTTCACTTCTTAAACCACTAAAGGGGGTTGATACTAATCTAATCAACAATTTAGAAACGTTCTTTGAATTAGACTATCCAAAGGTAGGTGCACAATCTTTTCTTGATAGAATGCCAAAAGAAGGGTTACCTGAAGTATTTTCTTTTTGACTTGGTGTACATTCTTCCCTTTTACCTCCATCATTTGGCTTCAAGTCCTCCTTGACCATTAAGAGCCAAGAAGTGTGTTCTGGAGATAATTGGCCTTATGCTTAAAAGCATCTAGTAAAGTGGAGTATTGTTAACACAACACTTTCTACATATTTTGTCGGTTATGCCCTTCTTGGCGCCTTCATTTTTCACTCCCTGCCTTCCAGGAGCCGTAACTTTTTTATTTTTCTGTTCAAAAAGCCAAATGAGGGCTTTATTTTTGCAGGACAAGTTGTACCTACTAATTGCACCATTTGCTATTGCTTAATCCCCAGGGGATTTTAACATGCGATCATCTGATAGTAGTAGTCTGTGGGAGAATCACTAACTTCCTATTAAGCCCTGCCACAAGCAGAAAATTGCAGGCCTCTGAGCCTTCAGAAGGCCCGAGGCTGCCATAGCAACTAGACCACTCCCGCAATCTCACCGTGTGGGAGCCGTTCAGACAGCAAGAGCACAGCTCTCCCTGTATTTGACCATTGAGATGCCGTGGTCACAATTGATAACGCTGATCACGAACTCTGCCGGTGCAAAGCACCAGGCATCCGGTGACTATCTGTAAAGTCCGGCCATTTGCCATATATGTACTGCAGATGTTGGGAAGGGTTTAAAGAGGTGTTCCAATAATAGTTTATCCCCTTTACTGCGTGGACCCTCACGGATCACGAGAGTGGGGGAGGGGGGTTGTTTATCTGTTTAAGTGGAACAGCAGTTGAGCATGCACATTGTCACTTCACTCAACTCTATGGGACTGAGGGCTCATGCACACGGCCGTAAGTGTTTTGCGGTCCGCCAATCACGGATCCTCAAAACACGGATACCGGCCGAGTGCATGCCGAAAATTTTTTGACTCCTGCAAAACAGACAAGAATAGGAAATGTTCTACTTTTTTTTTTGTTGTTGCGGGGCCGTGGAACGGACTTATGGATACGGACAGCACATGGGTGTGCTGCCCGTATCTTTTGCGGCCCCATTTAGATGAATGGGTCCACATGCGGATCGGACGCAGACTGAAACTACGCCTGTGTCCAATAGCCCTGAAGGAGACAGCTCTGTACTTGGCCATCTCCAGCAGCTCACAGAGTTTGAATGGAGGGACAGTGCACAAGCTCGACCACCACTCTAATGAAACGTGGGACACAGAACCCCTTTCTCATAGTACTGGGTCTACTTAATATATAATAATGCTTGCATTGCAAACATTTTAAGTTTTTTGAGCAGGTAAATATTCTGGCCACACTTTAGCCTAACAATACTGCCTCTGTACCCAGAAAGCCATTTATTGTCCGTCTGCTCTGCCAAAATCTGATCTAGCCGAGGGCAGAAAAACTGTAGTCTACTGTAAACGCATTTACTTTATCTGAGCGGAAAAGGAATGATGTAAAGTATTCAAGTATACTGTATAAACTTCCTGTTGAAATCAGTGGAGATGTTAAGTGGCTTTTTTTTTATATATTTTTTTTAAGTAAAACTAAATGACAAAAAATGTAGCGCTAAACACCAGTGTGAATAAAGCCTTGATGTGATGTAATATGGCGGGCCTCATTTACCAAGATCGCCTGTCATAAAAAGCGTCATTGTGTGACCATAAGCAAAAACAGCCCATCGTTCTGTTTCTCAAAGATATTTGAAGGGTCATCTGAGCTTTCACAAAACTATAGATATGTCATTTCAGTGTGTCAAAGGTTTTCATCGATGGGGGGTCTGAGCTCTTAGACCCCCACTGATCGCTAGAAAGAAGAGCGAGAAGCGCCCACATAATGCTCTCGTTGCTGCAGGAAACTGACTCCGTAAAAAGCCAGGGGGGACATTTATCAAAACTGGTGTAAGGGAAAGCTTTTCCAAAGGAGCTCTGAAAATGAAAGATGAAATCTGATTGGTTGCTATGGGCAACTAAGCCAGTTTTTCTTTTACACCAGTTTTGAGAAATGTCTCCCATATGGGTCTATCTCCTACAGCAGGGGTCAGCAACCTTCAGCACTCCAACTTCAGTTCCCAGCATGCTCCATTCCTTTCAAGTAGGCATGCTGGGAGTTGTAGTTTTACAACAGCTGGCATGCCGGAGGTTGCCTACCCCTGTCGTCCAGCGAGGAGAACAGCGCTCTCTTCTCGTTCTAGCAACCTCCTTCCTGATTCAAGCTCATATCATAGCTGACTGCTTATGGCCAGTTCACACATCAGTACAAGAGTTAGTTGACATGTCTGTGCAGGAAGCAATTTTTAATTTTTTTTTGCACAGATACAGTACTGTTGTAAAGTAACCCTTTAGAGGTGAATAACAGAGCATTTGATCAGTTATGTTTTTTTATCCTGCATCTCCCCCGTCATGCCACCACTCTCTGCTACCTTCATGCTCTTGGATTACTTGGGAAGTGTTGCTGTGCTGAGGTGGCATGTCCTGGAGACGTCTGATGAATAATGAAAATAAAGGATGTCTGCTGTAAAATCCAATCATACTTGCAGAGTATGTAGGGCAGCTGATCTAGGAGGGGTGAGGAAATAAAAATTGGCACCAGCAGAACTTGTGCACACTGCAGTAACTGTTCAATTAAGTAGATAAAGAAAACCGAAATCCCAGCACGTACCATCTAAGGGTCCATTCACACGTCCGCAAAATGGGTCTGCATCTGTTCAACAATTTTGCGGAACAGGTGTGGACCCATTCATTTTCAATGGGGCCGGAATGTGCAGACCGCATCCACATTTGCGGATTCGCACTTCAATTCCGCCAAAAAAATAGAACCTGTCCTATTCTTGTCCGCAATTGCGGACAAGAAAAGGCATTTTTTTATGAGAGTGCCGGCGATGTGCGGTCTGCAAAATGCAGAACACACATTGCCAGTGTCTGTGTTTTTGCGGATCCGCAAAACGCATAGGGACGTGTGAATGGACTCTAAAATTGTGTGCTAAACAGTGTAGTGTTAGCCTCAGGCCATGTTTCCTGTGAGGAGCAGATTTTGTTTCAGGAGAAACAGTTTGGAAGACTGTCTTTATTGTTTACATGGATACCGCATAAAGTCCCCTTTAGGCTGGGCTATTATTGAGAAGGGGTGTTATTTCTGATAATTGCCCTGTGTAGAAGTCCCGCCGATCACCAGCTCTGATCAGTCATTGAGTGGGTGAAACCATCGTAGATGCCGACACCAGAATCATTGTTCCTGGTTTGTAGATCGTGCTATGTATACAGGGATCTGCTGCCATAAACGATGATTCTTTACGGCCTGAACTATCGCTGATACAGAGGAGATTGCTGCAAATATTGTGAATGAATGGTTTGTTCCTGATAATTTCCTACACAGTCAATCCGTGTAAAGGGGCATTAAAGGGATACGTAAGGATATACAGTATCTGTGAACTGACCGCAGCCACTCATCACATCAGTCTCTTTCTGCAGAGTCAGAATAAGGCTACATTCACACGTCAGTATTTTTCTATAATCCGATTTTCTGTCCGTTTTTTGCGGATCCGTTGTTCCTGAAAATGTTTCCGTATGTCATCCGTATGTCATCCGTTTTTTGCGGATCCGCAAAAAACGGAAACATGTATAAATTTCAATAAGCAAATAAAGTTGTATGGATTTCTTTAAAAAAATAAAAATAAATAAAAATGTAATTTCCAGGAACGGATTCCGTATAAAACGGATGACATACGGAATGACATCCGTATGTCATCCGTTTTTTGCGGATCCATTGACTTTGTATTGTACCAGGATCCGATTTTTCAGGAAAAGAATAGGACATGTTTTATATTTAAACGGACTTGCGGAACGGAACAACGGAAACGGACAGCACACATTGTGCTGTCCGTTTTTTTCCAGGACCCATTGAAAATGAATGGGTCCAGATCTGTTCCTGAAAAAACGGAACAGATCAGGAAAGAAAAAACGGACGTGTGAATGGACCCTTAGGCTACTTTCACATTAGCGGCAGGCTGTTCCAGTGGGTGAACAGCCTGCCGGATACGTGCTGCTGCTAGTGTACACATGCCGCCGGAGGTCCGCTGCGGCCCCATTGACTATAATGGGGGCGAGCTGGAGGTCCATGATGGCAAACATGCCGAGAGGCGGCCGGAATAAAACTACGACATGTCACCATTGAGACCAGTGAATAGATGCAGCACTGTACGAGACAATGGACAAGAAACCCCATCTGGTCCACAGGGGACCAGTGGCAGTAGGAACGAGACACTCGGTGCTTAAACTGAGTGCTGGTCAATGGTGTGTGTGGCTTTTTTTTTTTTCTGATCACTTTCAAGGCCATCATTTAAATAGCTTTGGAGGTTAGACAACCCCTTTTAAGTGTCTCCTTCCGTTTGCTCCTTAGGTTATCAGGAATGTCCTTTTAATAGGTGTACACATGTAAGGTCCTTTCCTCCCACTTTTAGGTTTTATGAAGGGCATATGCTTGGCTGCCACAGAATGTACCTATTCTCTTTGTGATGAGTCTGGGAACCATATGACATAATGGTGGATCTTTTCCCCGTGAACTCTATGGGTGTCATTCAGCAGAACTGCCTAACCGTGAATCTGTCTCTATTTCTAATGCAGTCAATTACAGCCTCAGAACAGAAATCTGAGCGTTGATGGGTTGCTGTGGGCAGTATAGACAGTCTTACTGTTGTTTTTTTTTTTTTTTTAATTTCTTTATTTTACTCACTCACAGTCTAAGTTCCCCATCAGTATGTGTTTGGACTGGTGTGTAGGAGGAAACGAGTAACCAGAGGAAACCCAAAGACACAGAGAGAGAACATACAAACTCTATGCAGATATTGTCCATAGTCAGTCACGTTCAAATCTAGGACTCCAGCGCCACAAGACACCAGTGCTAGCAACTGAGCTGCCCTGAGGCCTTAACGTTCAGTTTCTGCAATCGCAAAGGATTTTAGATTGTAAGCTATTTGATATGACCATCCATCTATTAATTTTAAAGACTAGATGCACCGAGCAGCAATGCAAGCCAGATCTAGGCTTGCAATTATTATTATATTTTTTTTTTCGAAATCTGAAATTGGCCAGCTGATGCTCAGGGTATTTTGCATTAAGTCATGCCACATACATCAACAGGCAGAGTCCAATACCGTATATTACAGCTCCATTTTCCTTTTGACATGAAATCCATGTTCATCTATAAGGCTACTTTCACACTTGCGTTCAGAGCGGGTCCGTCTGATGTCTGCTCAGACGGATCCGCTCATATAATGCAGACTTGGGATCCGTTCAGAACGGATCCGTCTGCATTATATTGTAGAAAAAATTCTAAGTGTGAAAGTAGCTTCAGACGGATCCGTCCAGACTTTACATTGAAAGTCAATGGGGGACGGATCCGTTTGAAAATTGAGCCATATTGTGTCATCTTCAAACGGATCCGTCCCCATTGACTTACATTGTAAGTCTGGACGGATCTGTTTGCCTCCGCACGGCCAGGCGGACACCCGAACGCTGCAAGCAGCGTTCAGGTGTCCGCTTGCTGAGCGGAGCGAAGGCTGAACGCTGCCAGACTGATGCATTCTGAGCGGATCCGCATCCACTCAGAATGCATTAGGGCAGTACGGATGCGTTCGGGGCCGCTTGTGAGCCCCTTCAAACGGAGCTCACAAGCGGACACCCGAACGCTAGTGTGAAAGTAGCCTAAATGTTGTGGCAAATTTAAATCAAGTTTATTGATCTCGAGCAGAGGGTGGCAGGAGGGCGATTTCCTGTGTGCCTATTCTGTAATTCCTCGCGCTACCTCTGCGGGTTGTTCTCGCAGCCGGTATTGTTGAGAGCTGTTGTGTTTGGGATGCAGAATCCATTGTAGACCTTGGGTCAATGTGGGTCCGTCTTGTTTAATTCCAGGTGTATTACACGTTCCATTGTTAACCTTGAAAGGGGTTGTATGAATGGAACCGTAGTTGAGCATGCATACTCCCCCCTCCATTCATTCTCTACGTGACCGCCAGAGATAACCGAGTGCTGTACTCTATTTCTGGCAGTCGCGTGGAGCAGCAATGCACAAGTTAGACTCCTCTCTGTTCTTGTGACCTGTAGTTGGGCCCCCCTCCAGTCAGCTCTTGTGGGTAGATGTATTGGGACAACCTTGTGCTGTGTTTGCAGACTTGGTACATTGAAACTGGCTCTTAAAGTATAGATTTTCACTAGAACCTGCTTGAACCTGGACTGAAACTCTTGCAACGTTCACCTAATGATAGTCTGGAGAAGTCTCAAGTATTGGAGGATGCAGTGACCTATAAAGTGTGGCTGCATACAGACTGTATAGGGAAAGCTTCAAGGGGTTTTCCAGTTCTTTAAAATTAATGGTGCGTAATAGGTCATCAGTAAGAGAATTGTGAAGGGCCCACTCTTGATACACCCACAATTCAATTTTTGAAGTGGGCTTGAACCTCTCTTTCCATGCCCCCCCTTCCCCGTTCATTTTTTACCAGGCAGAGCTTTGTACTTTTAGTAGAAGAATCAAATGCAACTAAGCTGCTATAGTTGTGGTATATGGCGATGACTTGGCACTTGCCCTTCACACAGCTGATAGTTGGACCTCCACCAGCCTAATATTGAACAGGAGGTTGAAGGTAAAGGGTCATCAGATGATGTACATATATAAAAAAAAAAGCTTTATTAGGACTACACATTTCAGGAGGTCCTGACTGGGCCTGAGGAACAAAGCTGTAAGCTCCTGAAATGTGTAGTCCTAATAAAGCTTCTGACTATTATAATTTTTTTATGTACGTCTTCTGAAGACCCTTCCCTCCCAGCATCGTCTGCGTGCACCGTTGTTCTAAGGGCTACGCAGCAGCTTGGCTCATGATGTTCTGCATATACTAGTGTTGTGCCCATTGTTGTACTAGGTAATAACTTGCAAAAATGTCTGCCCCTTTGGAAGTCTGTTTGGAGCTCTCCCAAGAAAGCACAGGGTTTGACGACCAGTGTTACTAGCATGGGGAACGGTTGCCATGTGTAACGCATACCTAGATCCCTGTTCAGCCAGGCCTTTGTTGAGAGAACAGGTTTGGTCAGGGGGCTGTTACTAAGAAGGCCACACAATACAGTATGTCCGGAAAATTAGGATGAGCTCACCGGCTTTCAGGTTAGGCTGAGGTAATAACTTGCCTTGCCATCACCTGTAATTTTCGCACATCCTTCTTATATGGAGTATTTATAGACTCAGCAGGAAGGGAGGATGAGGAAGAGATTACATGCTAGCACATAGGTTCTCAATTGTGTATAAAGCACTGGTTATTATCTGTGGGACCCTCAGCTATTTGCAGTGGTCCTACAGAGAATGAATGGAGTGGCAGGGTGCATGCCTTATCTGCCACTCCATCAGATCAGGGGAGCAGAAGCCCCATTCTCTGGATCTGTGCACGTTTTAGGATGGTTTTTATGTAGGGATAGGGACATGGAATAAAAAAATAAATAAAAAATAGGTTATATCCTGATGATACATTCCCTTTCAGACATTGATATGGAAGTATGCTATTGCTTGGGTAACAGCTCCACGCGGACTCGTATACCTGGGACCTTCAAACAACCCGATACTGCTGTGGAGCCTTAGGCTACTTTCACACCTCTGGTGTGAAACTCCAGCAGACAAGTGGAGGATCGGCTCTCCGGTTCTCCGCTGGAATGCGTACGCATCTCTGCCGGACCCCATTTTACTTAATGGGGCAGGCGGACATTCCGGCAGCGCCGAATCTGGAGAATTCCAGCAGGCTGTTCTCTGCCTTAGGATACTGTATATTTTGGGCACATTTCTGTAAAGCCTGGCCTGACTGGCATTGAAATAACAGCATTGAAAAGTTCATGTTGCACTCATGTAAAACTGTCTTCAGCGTATTCAGTCTGGGAAACACTCCTCTGCCCTGATCTCTCAGCATCATAATGATCTAAGCTGATGTGTGTTCCTGCCCGACTTGTACTGTACTCCTATAATGCTGTGAATCCAGTACACTAGACCCACATTAGGCAGGAGCACAAAGTAGTTACGGTGCTGTAAGGAGCAGTGTTCAGTCCAGGAAATACAGCTGTGGGTGCTTACCGTACTGACTACACTAAATCGCCTCTAAAGCTGTGGGCTGTTCTACATGTATTGAGGCTCTCTGAACCGGAGTGGTGATGTGCGGGCAGCCATTATCTCGTCTTCATATCAGTAGGGAAGGTCACGCAGCAGTCGTCTCCGGTCTGCAATGGCTGCCTGAAGAGGACAATAGCTGGCATTTAACTATATCCTGTAGCGCTCCTCATATATATGTGAAATGGCAGGGCTGGCTCTGCAGCCTAAACATAGGCGCGTCTTGTGGTTACATGTGTGGTGTCGTGTATGCAGATGGTACTTCTCTCCATGGTGTGATATAACCTGCACTTTGCCTTGGCTGGACTTTGTAACCGGTGACCAAGCTTAGATGATAAATGATCCCAGTTGATACTTCTAATATGTGGTTATATAGCTCTGCTTACAGAACAGGCGGGTTATTAGAGATCACTGACTCCCATACACACCCATGATGATTGCTCACTCGAATCGTCCTTTGCTTCGCTTGTGCATTTCTCGTTTTTTCAAATGCATCCGCCTCTGAAAGAGGGTAGGACTGCTGAAACCAGGCACTTATTCAGCCCCTCGTGTACCGGGAAGGTATGAAGTGATATGTTCCTTCCCATACTTAATAAGCAAGCAGTTATGTGAAACTTCCCTGATGTGTCACTCTTAACCCTTACCTTCCAGAAGGCTATGAAGGGTTTCGTGCAGAGAATTCCAATTAGTTTGATGAAACCATGACGTTCCTTTTAATCCGGCATCTGATAATCCAGCACCTGTTTTTCTGCAATATAACATGGTGACTTGGCAAGACAGTGGAAGCCGATTAGAAATTGCAGAGGTCCTGTCACCACTAATGACCTGTCTGTCTCAGCAAATATCTGTAGTCTTCCTGCAAGAACAATGCTGAAGCCCTTTTTCTCATACTTCCACTTTGTACCGTCCCTTTGTTATTCCGCTTAATAAATTTGACAACTGAGAATTTCCTTAAATAATCTGACACTGACCAATGAGTAGGAAAACACCTCTTTCTCTAGCTCAATTTATTTATAAATGTTCAGGAGGAATAACCGAGGACTAGCACAATTCACCGGAATATTCACACGTGAACTTTCCACACCATGTTCTTCTGATTTTGGATAATCTGACACAGACTGAAGGAGTTTTACTGTATATGAATCCTATGTGTGATATGTTTCGATGTATGGAGAGTTGTGACTTGACTATGTAGTGTCATCTGTTAGAGGTAACTACCCCGCAAGTTGATGTCTGACCCATAGAAGAGCCCTGAAACATGACTATAGTTCAGGTAGAAGACAAATCTGATCTTGCTTGGCGGCACCGGCTTCAAGGATGGTATTCGTGGAATATCTTAGTTTAAAAGAGTTATTGTCATGATGAATAGTCCGACAAAGAAATTGGTGTGACCCCGAAACTCCTTACATTGTCAACAGTACAGTTAATCTTTTTAATCTGATACCTTCCACAAGTATTATCCTCAAAGCCAAGCAAGATCCTAGTCTTCTCCTTGAACTATAGGCATGTTCTAAGTCTGAAGTCTGGATGCTGGTAAGGATTGTGAGGAATGACTTCAATACGTGCCTTTATGGCAGTTCTGCTCATACACACTGCTGTAAGAAGGGACCGCAGTTACATATTTGCAGTTACTAATTAACAGTGTCTCGACAATCCTGCTTAAAGGGGTTCTCCTAGAATTACGAAAATCAAAACACTTAAATATTACTTTATAATAAATATATTCCCAAATACCTTTTCATTATTTATAATGGTTTGTTTTGTCTGGGGGAGCAGTCATCAGAGGAAACAAAATGGCCTCTGTCCTATTAGTACATACAAAACCTGTCCTTATCACACATCAGGACAAGTTCCTTCAGAACACTGAGGTAAAAAGCTGCCTCATCCACCTCCCTGAATGCAACTGATAAGAACTTTAGCTGAATCCCTCATGAATTTAATTCATGAGGAGACATGAAGTACAGAGAGGACGGACAGGACAGACTGTGGTAATGTGGGGCTTTGGTAATGGTGACTGCATACAAGTGCTGCTGCTCATTATCCTCGCATGTCTCCTCGTCGTCTCCATTCCCACAGAGATTCATCTGTATTCAGGATCATAATGTCTGACAAGTAGAGCAGAGAGGAGGATGAGGCAGCTCTTTAGCTCAGTTTTGTGAAGTAAGTTGTCCTGCTGTGTGATTAAGACAGGTTTTGTGTGTACTAATAGGACGGCGGCCATTTATTTCTACTAATGATCGCTCCCCAGACAAAACTAGCCATTATAACTAATGAAAGGTATTTGCGAATATATGTATCCTAAAATAATATTTAAGTATTTTCAGTTTCCTAATATCCGGAGAACCCCTTTTAAGATATGGTCCTCTAGAAACATGGCTACAGTTTTAACCAATGCAAAGTCTCCATAAGGAAGAGACACATATCTGTAAATTTCGGTTAATTCCCTTGTGAAAGTGCTCCGCACACTCTGCCTATATAGGTGTGTTCTTGATTGTACTGGAAGTACCCTTGATTAATTGCCTGCGTTTGGCCTTATTATAGCATATGAGTGAGCCTCGGAGGTGGCAGTGAGCACATTCCTATAAACACCACTGTCACTGGTCATATTGGGTAGGGTGATCCTGCTTCTAGAAATAATCAGTAGAGCCACGTGAGAATCAATTGCTAGATGCACATTGAGTAATATTCCTTTATTTATTTTTTTCAGTTTGAAATCCTCCTTTGCGTTCAAGATGTTGATGATCCGGCAGTGGACGTATGTAAAAAACTTCTTGGGAAATACCCCAACGTGGACGCCAACTTATTCATAGGTACTTATTGCTGTGAATGTCCAATCCTCTCTTTTTGTTGAGATTTGTATTCTGCTCTGTCCACTTTTTATTAGATTTATATATATATATATTTTTTTTTTAACCACCTAATGACCATGTTTTAGGCCTCATGCACGTGACTGTATTTTCTGTCTGCATCCGATCCGCATTTTTTTGCGAATCCTTTCATTTTATTCTGCAATATCACTATATCCGCCAAGATCACAATGTGAACGACAGCAGGTAGTGTCCCCCTGACGTGGGTATGGGCTGCTCACGCTAATGTCCCGTATCCCTGATGAGGCTGCAAAGCATGTTGGGAATCTGGACCCAATTGTGCAGAGAGCTTGATAGAGCTGTTACTATGTAACCTCTATACCAGGGATGAGCAACCTTCGGCACTCCAGGTGTTGTGAAACTACAACTCCCAGCATGCGTCTTTCACTTCTGTGGGAGTTCAGAGAACAGCGCCGGAGGTTGCTGATCCCTGCTCTATGCTTTCAGCAGCTATATTAATTACATAGCATACCTTTAGACTCATTCTTTTGTATTGTAATATGCATTATTTAGGGATGCTTCTCTGGCTTGTCTGAGAGCGACCATGCGTCGTCAGTGGAACTATATTCCCTTACAGTACTTAGTCTGGCAGTTTGAATCATTTCCTTTCCCAGGACATTAGTTCCATGATTTACAATTTGGCAAATATACCAGAATTCCCAACAAAAATCGAGCATGTTATTGGATGCTTTAGTACAAAATTATTGCTTTTGGTCAGTGTTTAGGCTGAAAAATGTACTTTGGGCATCTATATAGTTAAGACTTTTCCATTCTGTTTCCGTAGTTAGAATGTCTAGGAAACTGGCTCATTGGCAGCAACCAGAAGAATCCTCTTCTCTAGATATTCTATACTTTCATGCCGGAATGGGCAGGATGTGTAACAGGGGAGCTTTGTTCATAAATCACTTTCCTGTGCTTTGTAATCTAATACACAACAAGCTGCAGCACTATAAAAGCAATTGCTGCATTGCTGTTAGTGCACAGTATCTGATATCTGGATTCCTGGATTATCTTATCTGTCTTTCCAGGAATGGCTCTTTGGGACCTGCTTTATCATTTTTCATTATCCTTTAAATTCATGGATAATAAGGATGACTAGTGCGGTGGCTTGGCTGTTTTATCCTTATACAAAAATACTCTTTATAATATATATATATATTATAATTTTTATGTACTAATTTCCCCCACCCTTTTCTCAAACAGGAATGTGTCATCTATTGTTCAGATCAGGTTTTTCTGTTAATATATTTAAAACAATTTTAGTGATGGTTTTTAGTTTTCCATGTTAGTTTTTTATATAAAAAAAAAAAAAAAAAAAATCCTTACATCCTGCAGTTATCATCCTGGCCATTATGCTTAGTATTAAGTAGAGACTTCCTTTTTCTCATTATAATCCCAAGCAGGGTCACAATGAAATGTATCTGCTGTGTATAGATAACATAGGATACACCATTAACATTAGGTGATAATTACAGCTCACCGCCTCCCCCTCACTGCACAATGACCTTTGCATAGGTGAAAGAGCATGGCTAGAAAACTTCAGTCACCCCCAGTCTATTTTGTACATGGCCATGGTAGCTGCTGTAAGGGCTGTTACAGTGGAATTTCGGTGTTGGCAGCTGTGCCGAAATTTTTACAAAAACCCACAGACGCCCGCATCCTTTCTGCCTCCCATTCATCTCATTGAGAGGCAAAACCGGCAGCTCAAAGCTGCGGCCGCAACGAGAACAGACATGTCCTTGACACGTATGGGAAGCAGAAAGGACACAGACACTGGCAAATTTTTGGCAAAATTGCGGCACGGTTGTCCGCACCAATATACCACTGCAAAAGCAGTCATGAGGACGTCCCCTAAATGCTATTAAAGGGGTATTAACAGGATAGGGAATATCTATTAGATCAGTTTAGCATGCGTACTGCCGATCTATTCATCTCTACGTGAGTTCCAGAAATAGTTGAGCGCTGAACCTGTCTGTCTCCAGAACTCCT
Organism: Bufo bufo; assembly: GCF_905171765.1. Classification (NCBI taxonomy): domain Eukaryota; kingdom Metazoa; phylum Chordata; class Amphibia; order Anura; family Bufonidae; genus Bufo; species Bufo bufo. The sequence continues at coordinate 416,010,403 of NC_053390.1, forward strand.
GTAGAGTTCAATGGAGTGGCATTGTGCATGCTCGACCTGTGGCTTAGTTCGTTTTGGGTGACTCCGAGGGGTACAGGGTTCTCCTTCTCTTGATTCTCAGGGTCCCAGCAGTAGGACCCCTTTAACAACAGCTCAGACAATATTGCTGTCCCGTAATCATGTTCAGGAAGTAGAATATCTAAATCAGAAAATAAAAACCGAGTAGAATAAAGGAGTATATTTCACTGTCTAGTTTAATTGATTAAAAATATAAGTGATACATGCCCTTTACCCCTGGAAGGTAATGTTGATCCCACAGCAGTGTTTGCAGTCTCAGGAAATCAGGCTTAGGAAATCAGGCTTGCAAGACAGCTGAGGTCTGAAAAAACTGCCTTTTCCTGCCAGCAATGAATATTTAATAGCACGCGCTGCAGTTTGCTATTTCCTGTCATTCTTCATGATTATAAACTCGGGCATGCAGCAATATTTCACTGCAAATTATAGAATAACATACAGCACTCTATGTATGTGTCTAAATTCATGAAATGCACACAGTAGTATGTATTCCGCCTAAAGATGCCCATACGCCTTCAGTAGCTGATAGAAGAACCACATCGATCTCTCCTGACTCCCCCGTCCTTTCACATGCACATTTGGTTCAGGCGAGCATACATGTGTTCTCAATGTGAGGGGAGATGGCCACTGCCAAATGCCTCTGTCAGCAGCTTATCGGCTGCGAGAAAACAAAGGATCAGTTGTGTTCAATCGTCTGTCCTGGGAGCGTCAGCATACCCATACACAGTAGGCCGGCGCAGCCAACTTTGCGCCACATATAGTTTTCATTATTTCATCAGGGTGTGTGACATTTAAAGGGCAGGTAATCAAATATTTTTATCTTTTTTCACTTTTATATATATATATATATATATTTTTTTTTTTCTCCCCTAGGTGGTAAAAAGGTTGGCATCAACCCAAAGATAAACAACCTAATGCCTGGGTATGAACTTGCCAAGTATGATCTCATATGGATTTGTGACAGTGGCATTAAAGGTATGTTGCACGAAGAACAGAGCATTAGACATTCTTCTGAATGTCACATAGTGAAAAGAAATCCTTTCCAGGGATTGCCTTCATTTGTGTGAAAGAAGAACGTCACGAACGTGTAGGCAACCTCCAGGTCCCAAGATGCAGTCTCCCCTCTGGAGGGCGTTCAGAACGGCTGCAGGAGCAGCCATTATTGTTTATTTCAGGCTTTCTATTTTTACGTCGTCACTTGAGGTCCCCATAGAACAAATTCTGGCTCTTCTTCGCTTTCATGCGCTTTATGAGACCAGCGGGACTTGATAAGATCTGTTTATCCCTCCATATCCTCCTCCTGCATAATGTTGCTTATGTTATCCTCTCTGAAAACAAAGCAGTACCCCATGCGTATGTCCGTGTCGAGCGACAGCCAGGACCTCATTTAGACGGAGACCTGTCTGAAAGGGGAACATATTGTGTTTAAAAATGAAAATTAGACATGATATAGTACAGTACAACCTCTTTCTAACAAAGCTAGAACCGGCCCTGTACCTCACATGGATCTGGACATCTCCACGTCAGTTTCTGTAATTGTTCTGCTAGATTTATTTCAAGCTGGCTGCTCATCTCTCTCCCTGTAACTGTCTCAGCTTCTAGCAGAAGATCCGGCTGGTGGCAGTTGAAAGATGGAACTGAGCATTCATGAGCTCAGTAGTAGGACATGGAGATTTCTATACATATTGAACACTAGGGGGCACCATTATAATGATGTAAGGGAAACATCTCGCAAATAGAGCATTTTGTAACCGAAAGGAAATTAAAAATAGAAAAATTCAAATTGCCCCCTTTCCAAAAAATAATAATAATAAAAAATAAAACCCACAATATAAAAATATATTCTCCATACAGTAAATGGTGAAACAGAAAAAAAAAGTTAAAATAGCTGATTCGCCATTTTTGGTTGCTTCATTTCCCACAAAAAATTTTTTTAAGAAAAAGTGATCAAAAGTGTGGTCATACATACCCCAGAAAGTACAGATCACCCTGCAAAAAATTAGCTCAGTACACATAACTAGAAAAAAGTTATAGGGGTCAGAATATGGCGATGAAAAAATAAAACTGATTTTCTCCAAGTTTTTTTATTATTCTATCAGTATCAAAAAGCAAGAAAAACTATACATATAAGGTATCGCCGGTATCGTACTGACCTGTAGAATGCAAGTGACTGGTCAGTTTTATCGCACATCAAAAGGTTGCAAATAAAAAACCTGTAAAACTGTGGCAGGATAGCTTTTTTTGCTTCTTTTTTTTTTTTTTTCCAATTTCACCCCATTTTTTTTTTTTTTTTTTTTTTTTTACTTCTTCCCATTACATCATATGCAACATTAATTGGTGACGTTGGAAAGTACATATTATCCCGCAAAAAACAAGCCTTCATACGGCTATGTGAACGGAAAAATAAAAAAGTTATGGCTCTGGGAAGGCAGGGAGCACAAAATAAAAACAGAAAACCCTCTGGAGTATTAGGGGTTAAACAGTCTATGTGCATATCACCAGTGCACCACTGTAAGGCTACTTTCACACTCGCGTTTTGTGCGGATCCGTCATGGATCTGCACAGATGGATCCGTTCAGATAATACAACCGTCTGCATCCGTTCAGAACGGACCCGTTTGTATTATCTTTAACATAGCCAAGACGTCTTGAACACCATTGAAAGTCAATGGAGGACAGATCCGTTTTCTATTGTGCCAGATTGTGTCATAGAAAACGGATCCGTCCCCATTTACTTACATTGTGTGCCAGAACGGATCCGTTTGGCTCAGTTTTTTCAGACGGACACCAAAACGCTGCAAGCAGCATCTCGGTGTCCGCCTCCAGAGCAGAATGGAGACTGATCGGAGGCAAACTGATGCGTTCTGAGCGGATCCTTTTCCATTCAGAATGCATTAGGGAAAAACTGATCCGTTTTCGACCGCTTGTGAGAGCCCTGAATGGATCTCACAAATGGAAAGCCAAAACGCCAGAGTGAAAGTAGACTTTCACTTTCAAACTTAGAATTATGTTAAGTTTGTATTTAAAATTCACAAGGAGCTATGCATTCTATAAGAAGCGACCTTCAACCGCCTGGTTTTTGACACATTAACCAGTTGATCCTAGCTGCTAGACAGTCATTTGCATACTTGGGGTGTAAATAATGACGGTTTTTATGGCCCTGTACACGGGATGATATGAAGTAACCTTTAGATGTTAGTTCACAATCTGCCACAAAACTGGATTATTTTTTTATTTTTTTTACTTTCAATCTTCTTTGATACTGGTGGGGAGTTTTCTCAAGAAAAAATCAACACAAATGAAATTTCTAAACGTGTGTAGGCTTAAGCAGCACTCAAATATCAGTCAAGAAGTAAGCCCTCAAGGGGAGACTGTCAGTATCTAAAACATAACTTTTAATTGAGTATGCAACTAAAACACACCACTGTGATGCAATAATCTAAAAGACATGAGGGGTCCAAGCCTGGTACCCCAGCACTGGTAGAGTAAATATAGGGCATCTACCATATGTAGGATTATCATATCCTCCTGACCAACCAGCATAGGATCACAATCTCCTTTGCAGACTTGCACCCTGTCACCCTGGGGTGTCAAACACAAGTTTAATTACTTGACACAGTTATCGCTGCAGGTTATATACCTGCGTTTTTTCCTTTTTGTATTTATTCCCCTGAAAAGTCGACACGGACAGAAGCGTGCCACGTTGGGAGGTCATCAGGAACACATTAACTGGCCACGTTCATCATCAGATTGAGGGATCAGGTCCGAAGTAGGGACAGGTATCCAGACGGGGTCTCCCCTGTCGGGGCAGGTGCTCTGTATAGATGGGCAGAATGAAACCAGTCCCCTTCCCCACTCATAGGGTTTAATAGGGCACAGCTCTGCATTGACTATACAGACGCCATCTAATACTTTGACCTTCCATCTGGCCTACACCTGATGTCCTTTGGATATATCTCCCTGGACACCTTCGCTGATCCAATTGCCCATATTGGTCTGGTAAGAATGCACGCACCTTTTAATAGGCGGAGCAGGTTTATATTTACTCTACCAGGCTTGGACCACTCATGTCTTTTAGATTATTGCATCACAGTGGTGTGTTTTAGTTGCATACTCAATTAAAAGTTATGTTTTAGATACTGACACTCTCCCCTTGGGGGCTTACTTCTTGGGGAGTTTTCTCCAAAAATTCCAGTATAGTTTTATTGGGCCGTCTCCATTCTCCCTTACCTATTGCATGACATACTTTGCTTCTCTGCTTCCTTAGTTCTTGCTTTGAGAAATGTAAACCTGTACTAAACCTCAAGGCAGAGTGGGTCACAGTGTAACTTCTGTCAAGGAAGTTTGTAGGCTCGGTAATTCCTGGCAGTATCGGCTCACCTTTCTTGTTTTTTAGCTTGTGCGGGCTAGTCTAAAATAATAATATACTTGAATTTAAAGAGACAGTTCCTTTTGAAATTTTTGGCATCTGTCAGATGTCCCAGGAAAAATGAGCTAGTGGGTGCTCCCACAGAAAAGTGCTGTGTATCAAGTTAGTACATTTATACCCTCCTTGAGGTTTGGGTAATTATTACTTTTATAAACATTTTGTCACTAAGCAGTGGTTGGTAACATACCCAGGTGATTGTATGTTTATACATAATGCTGGTTCTGGGTGTAGGAACCCGGGTGATCAGCGATTATAGCCAGGTAGCTCTGAGTTCTGGCACATTTCTTTGTTATGCTTAGGTCTTAGTTTTGTTTTTGTTTTTAATATATATACTTTTTTTTTTTTTTTCTAGTGAAACCAGACACCCTCACAGACATGGCCAATCAAATGACTGAAAAAGTTGGCTTGGTTCATGGACTTCCTTATGTGGCAGACAGGCAAGGTTTTGCTGCTACGCTAGAACAGGTAAGTGACATTTTGAGCATGTGATAATCACTGAGCCAGAATTTACCCAGGGTAGCTGAATAACAAGTTGTGTGAGGTGGCTGACAAACCTGGGTGTGTTACTGGAATTATTACACATTCCAAAACAAGACAGGTTTTTTTTTTTTTTTTTTCCCGTTCTGTTCAAACAATGATGTAATATGTAAAGACATGGCTGTATGTTAGTATTGGGCGCATTGGCACATTTTATTTATTTTTTTATATCTGAGTATTTATCCCGCTCTGTACCACTGCAATGTATAGATTTTTTTTTTTTTTTTGGGAGGTAGATTTATCAAAACTGGTGTATAAGATAACTGACTTTGTTGACCAATCAGAGTCCACCTTTCAAATGAGAATGAAAGGTATAATCTGATTGGTTACTATTGCCAGCTAAGGCTACTTTCACACTGGCGTTTCTGGGTCTGCTTGTGAGACCCGTTTCAGGGCTCTCACAAGCGTCCCAAAACGGATCAGTTTAGCCCCAATGCAGTCTGAATGGATAAGGATCCGCTCAGAATGCATCAGTTTGCCTCCGTTCAGCCTCCATTCCGCTCTGGAGGCCGACACCAAAACGCTGCTTGCAGCGTTTTGGTGTCCGTCTGATGAAACTGAGCCAAACGTATCTGTCCTGACTTACAATGTAAGTCAATGGGGACGGATCCGTTTTCACTGACTCAATATGGTGCAATTGAAAACGGATCCGTCCCCCATTGACTTTCAGTGTAAGTCAAAACGGATCTGTTTGCATTATCATGAAAAAAAATAAAAAATAAAAAGATATCCGTTTGATAGAACAATCCTCTAGTGGCTCAAAGGGAGATAGTGTTAGGCCAGCAAGAACAATATTAAGGTCCCGGGAGGGGACACGAGATTTTAGAGTCGGTCGAAGCCTGGAAGCTTAAGGACAGGAGATTTTTTTGACTTTGGCTACCTCTCCCGTCACATAACCACTGGGTCACTTGCTGCTCGGAGACACATCCCCACTGAGGCCACTTCATTGCTGCAGCAGCGCACATGACGTGGTCCATACTGTGGCTGAAATTATCCAAGCCGGGGACCGAAGATTTATGAACGGAGCCAGAGTGGTGGACCAGAGTGGAGGGGAGCATGAGTGAGGTTTGCACAAGGTACTACATACTAGGTGGACTAATTCAGAAGTGACAAAATCCTGGAAAACCCTTTTTAAGATGCGCCAACTTTGGCCAAAATTGTGGCACAATAAGCCAACTTATAGGTATAAAGCAAGACAAAAAGTGTCTAGCCATGCTCACATTTATTTTCCAGCCTGAGCCACTGTTATAAATTTGGCAAATCTTTACTGTCTAAATATTAGACAGGATTAGTAAGTGTGCCCAAGTATATCCAGAAGATCGGACCACGACGCTTGCCAACAGAGGAACATTGCAAAAATTGTTTAGAAGTCAGTTTTTATTTCAATTTTTCAATTTTTATTAAGCAAGGTGGAGGGAACAAACAGCAATTACCTATAGGTGTGAACTAGCCCTAAAGTCACTAAGCATAGATTACATTTTCAGTGTAGGTAAAATAGTAAGCATCTTACTGTAATAATTGCTCCATGAACTATTGTGAGAGCTCTAGAATTGCCAGTGAATTTGTAATATATGTAACGGTTTCTTCTTTTTTCATTGCTTAGGTTTATTTTGGAACTTCCCATCCGAGGTCATACATTTCTGCTAATGTCACTGGTATCAAGTGTGTAACGGGGATGTCCTGTTTAATGAGGAAAGAGATTCTGGACCAAGCAGGTGGACTAATTGCATTTGCGCAATATATAGCTGAAGATTATTTCATGGCCAAGGCAATAGCAGATCGGTAAGTTGTGCCCATTGGGTGGCCATTTTCAGGTTTAAAGAAATGGTAAACCTAGAAATGAACTATAAAAGCTAAATGTGTCCTCACTGCTTGTCATCCTGCAGGATTTTCTGCATGTTCCTCAAACAGTCTTGTAGAAATCCTGCAGGTACACAGGGGTAAACTTCCCACTGAGCTCTTTGTTGAACTGAAATAGGAGGGGGGGGGGGGGGGTCTTGGAAAATGGCCATTTCTATACAGGTTTGTAAGAAGGAGGAGGTAGGTGATCTCCTGGGACTCATCCTCTGGTATAACCGATTTACCAGTATCACTGAATATTTTTCCAAAACCTCAAAAGTCCAATGCTTGAAATCGAAGGATAAAAATGTAAGCAACACTTTAAAAAGTTTTAGGATGTAGGAGAGTCGGAAAAAGTACAAGGATTGTTCTGAAAAAAAATAAAATCAATGTATAGCCTAAAAAGTTTAAAATATGGGGGTTTTCTGGGAAAGCAAAAAGCATAAATAACTAGATGGTGTCGTTTCTGAAGAAAACCACAGGATGTTGACTTGAAAACGCTAGAGATATAAGCAAAGTCTGTTTAACCTGGTTTATTAAAATTTGAACCCAAGTCACCCAATGACCTGACTCTGCCAAATTTTCCCATATAAAACGAATGGCTTAAATGTGATTGGCCTCTGGCTTTAAAACGGTGAGAATGGCAGTATTTTAAAGTTTTACATTGAAGTCAATAGGGGAAATCCGATTGGCTGTTTTAGGCCCCACCCACTTTTCCTAAGTTTTGACCGCAGTCACCCAGTGAGTAATTGTGCTAAGTTTGGGACACTTGGCATTTAAACTGTGATTAATAGCAGCAGTTTATCTGTTTTTCATTTAAGGTCAATGGCTGAAATCTGATTGGCTGTTGTTACCCCGCCCCTTTCCCCCCCCTTCTAATTGTCACCTAGTGACTAACACTTTTTAAGGTTTGGGAATTATGGCATTTAACGTGTAAAAATGGCAGCAGTTTTATTTATTTTTTCACATTTGTGATTATTTGAGATCCATGACATCAATAATGTGAGAATGGCAGCATTTTAAATTTTTCCCATTGAACTCAATCAAAGAAATCGGATTGGTTGTTTTTGGCCCCGCCCACTTTTCAGAATTTTAATCCCAGTCCTCTAGTGACCAACTGTGCCAAGTTTGAGTAACCTGCCATTAACAGTCTAAGAGCAGCGGCAGTTTAAAATTTTCCCATTTAAACAAATGGCTGAAATTTGATAGGTCGATGTAGACTCCGCCCACTTTTTATACATTTGGCCTCATCTGATCTCCTGTAGTGCATTTCCAGATGTGGCATAGGAGGTCCCAGACAATGAACATGTTTGTGCTCTCGCAGAACTTGTACAAAGCAAACATCCCTTTCCAAACTGAATATTATGTTTTTTGTTTTTTTTTATTATTTAGGGGTTGGAAATTTTCTATGGCTACCCAAGTTGCAATGCAAAATTCTGGTTGTTACTCCATATCTCAGTTTCAGTCTAGAATGATCAGGTAAGTCTCTATGCTCTATATTTCATAGTAATTATATAGCATAAGCCAGTTAACAGTGTTTAAAGGGAATGTGTCATCAGAAAATTACCTGTTTAACTCACATTTTTATGTTAAATTTTTTATTTTATTTTTCGGGCTTTTTGGTGATTGATTTTTTCCCATGTCTCTATCTATATTTTAAAAAGAATCCTAAAATACACAGTTTTTGTACCAACTAGGCAAAAAATATGTGAAGGCTTTCTGTCCGTTGACAGCAGCGACATGGGCCACAGACACAGTGGACAGGAGGGGACCCTATTGACTTCTATGGGAGAGTTTTCTAGGCAGCATGCTCTGTGACCTGTGCAGAGGTCAGCAGGCTGTAGATAAGCGGTGATATCTATTGTGAATGGTGGATCTTGTGTTATGTATACATAGATGTTATCTGCCTGTGGAGAGAATGAGATGACTACAGAAAAGTGATCGCTGCAGAACAGGAAGTCTTGACATATTATTAGGCATAGTGGCCAGTGCAAAAATTGCAAGCCTTGTAGTTGTTTTCGTGTTTTTATATGAATAATATCGAAATGTTTAAAAAAAAAAAAAATACAAAAATTAAAAAAGTTTGATATTTAACCACCTCAGCCCCCCTAGCTTAAACACCCTTAATGACCAGGCCACTTTTTACACTTCTGACCTACACTACTTTAACCGTTTATTGCTCGGTCATGCAACTTACCACCCAAATGAATTTTACCTCCTTTTCTTCTCACTAATAGAGCTTTCATTTGGTGGTATTTCATTGCTGCTGACATTTTTACTTTTTTTGTTATTAATCGAAATTTAACAATTTTTTTGCAAAAAAATGACATTTTTCACTTTCAGTTGTAAAATTTTGCAAAAAAAACGACAGCCATATATAAATTTTTCTCTAAATTTATTGTTCTACATGTCTTTGATAAAAAAAAATGTTTGGGTAAAAAAAAAATGGTTTGGGTAAAAGTTATAGCGTTTACAAACTATGGTACAAAAATGTGAATTTCCGCTTTTTGAAGCAGCTCTGACTTTCTGAGCACCTGTCATGTTTCCTGAGGTTCTACAATGGCCAGACAGTACAAACACCCCACAAATGACCCCATTTGGGAAAGTAGACACCCTAAGGTATTCGCTGATGGGCATAGTGAGTTCAAAGAACTTTTTATTTTTTGTCACAAGTTAGCGGGAAATGATGATTTTTTTTTTTCTTACAAAGTCTCATATTCCACTAACTTGTGACAAAAAATAAAAACTTCTATGAACTCACTATGCCCCTCAGCGAATACCTTGGGGTGTCTTCTTTCCAAAATGGGGTCACTTGTGGGGTAGTTATACTGCCCTGGCATTTTAGGGGCCCATATGCGTGAGAAGTAGTTTGCAATCAAAATCTGTAAAAAATGACCGGTGAAATCCGAAAGGTGCTCTTTACAATGTGGGCCCTTTGCCCACCTAGGCTGCAAAAAAGTGTCACACATCTGGTATCGCCGTACTCAGGAGAAGTTGGGCAATGTGTTTTGGGGTGTCGTTTTACATATACCCATGCTGGGTGAGATAAAAATCTTGGTCAAATGCCAACTTTGTATAAAAAAAATGGGAAAAGTTGTCTTTTTTGCCAAGATATTTCTCTCACCCAGCATGGGTATATGTAAAAAGACACCCCAAAACACATTGCCCAACTTCTCCTGAGTACGGGGATACCAGATGTGTGACACTTTTTTGCAGCCTAGGTGGGCAAAGGGGCCCACATTCCAAAGAGCACCTTTCGGATTTCACCGGCCATTTTTTACAGATTTTGATTTCAAACCACTTCTCACGCATTCGGCCCCTAAAATGCCAGGGCAGTATAACTACCCCACAACTGACCCCATTTTGGAAAGAAGACACCCAAAGGTATTTCGTGATGGGCATAGTGAGTTCATGGAAGTTTTTATTTTTTGTCACAAGTTAGTGGAATATGAGACTTTTGTAAGAAAAAAAAAAAAATCATCATTTTCCGCTAACTTGTGACAAAAAATGAAAAATTCTAGGAACTCGCCATGCCCCTCACGGAATACCTTGGGGTGTCTTCTTTCCAAAATGAGGTTACTTGTGGGGTAGTTATACTGCCCTGGCATTCTAGGGGCCCTAATGTGTGGTAAGTAGGTAAATGACCTGTGAAATCCGAAAGGTGCTCTTTGGAATGTGGGCCCCTTTGCCCACCTAGGCTGCAAAAAAGTGTAACACATCTGGTATCCCCGTACTCAGGAGAAGTTGGGCAATGTGTTTTGGGGTGTTTTATTTACATATACCCATGCTGGGTGAGAGAAATATCTTGGCAAAAGACAACTTTTCCCATTTTTTTTTTATACAAAGTTGGCATTTGACCAAGATATTTATCTCACCCAGCATGGGTATATGTAAAATGACACCCCAAAACACATTGCCCAACTTCTCCTGAGTACCGCGATACCAGATGTGTGACACTTTTTTGCAGCCTAGATGCGCAAAGGGGCCCACATTCCTTTTATGAGGGCATTTTTAGACATTTGGATCCCAGACTTCTTCTCACGCTTTAGAGCTTCTAAAATGCCAGGGCAGTATAAATACCCCACACGTGACCCCATTTTGGAAAGAAGACACCCCAAGGTATTCAATGAGGGGCATGGCGAGTTCATAGAAATTTTTATTTTTTTTGGAACAAGTTAGCGGAAATTGATTTTTTTTTTTTTCTCACAAAGTCTCCCTTTCCGCTAACTTGGGACAAAAATTTCAATCTTTCATGGACTCAATATGCCCCTCAGCGAATACCTTGGGGTGTCTTCTTTCCGAAATGGGGTCACATGTGGGGTATTTATACTGCCCTGGCATTCTAGGGGCCCTAAAGCGTGAGAAGAAGTCTGGAATATAAATGTCTATAAAAATTTTTACGCATTTGGATTCCCGTGAGGGATATGGTGAGTTCATGTGAGATTTTATTTTTTGACACAAGTTAGTGGAATATGAGACTTTGTAAGAAAAAAAAATAATAATTTCCGCTAACTTGGGCCAAAAAAATGTCTGAATGGAGCCTTACAGGGGGGTGATCAATGACGGGGGTGATCAATGACAAGGGGGTGATCAGGGAGTCTATATGGGGTGATCACCCCCTGCCATTGATCACCCCCCTGTAAGGCTCCATTCAGACGTCCGTATGTGTTTTGCGGATCCGATCCATGTATCCGTGGATCCGTAAAAATCATACGGACATCTGAATGGAGCCTTACAGGGGGGTGATCAATGACAGGGGGTGATCAGGGAGTGTATATGAGGTGATCACCCCCCTGTAAGGCTCCATTCAGATGTCCGTATGTGTTTTGCGGATCAGATCCATGTATCAGTGGATCCGTAAAAATCATACGGACGTCCGAATGGAGCCTTACAGGGGGGTGATCAATGATAGGGGGTGATCAATGACAGGGGGGTGATCAGGGAGTCTATATGGGGTGATCAGTGGTTCATAAGGGGTTAATAAGTGACAGGGGGGTGTAGTGTAGTGTAGTGGTGGTTGGTGCTACTTTACTGAGCTACCTGTGTCCTCTGGTGGTCGATCCAAACAAAAGCTACCACCAGAGGACCAGGTAGCAGGTATATTAGACGCTGTTATCAAAACAGCGTCTAATATACCTGTTAGGGGTTAAAAAAAATCGCATCTCCAGCCTGCCAGCGAACGATCGCCGCTGGCAGGCTGGAGATCCACTCTCTTACCTTCCGATCCTGTGAACGCGCGCGCCTGTGTGCGCGCGTTCACAGGAAATCTCGGCTCACGCGAGATGACGCGTATATGCGTCGCTGAGCGCAGGGCTGCCGCCTCCGGACTGCAATCCTGCGTTAGGCGGTCCGGAGGCGGTTAAACATGATTTGAAGGGAGTCGCTTTATAGATACCGTGTTAGAAACCCATCTGCCATAGGAGAGGAGCACTGATCACCACATCCTAATGCTCTTGGTTCGATCTCCATAGGTGCCCCCCCGATGTGCAGAAATCAGCATTTTATTGTTATGCAACTTAGCCCATTGTTTCAGCCCCTTTAAGCAATAGGTCATTTTCCGATCACCTCTTCCCTTTTTAAAGCGAATCTGTCATCAAACAGGGCAGCATAAAGTATTGATAGGCTCCCTGATTCAGAGGTGTGTAACTTGTCAATATGATGTTGTATTGATAACATTCCAGTTTATCGGGTGCAGTTCAAGCTCAGCACTGTGTGAGACCTGATTCCTTGTTTTCCTGAGCAGCTCCCACCACCTCTAATTGGCAGCATTCTTCCTATTACTGTGGTGACAGCAGCTGGAGGATAGGAGGAGCCTGACACTAATAAATACAGAGGACTCCTGGGCCCTGACTCCTCAAGACCACTGTGTGCTACGCTGGTCTTGATGGGTCCTGCGCTGCCAAGCCATGTCATTTGTGAAGAGGCCTGTACCTCGTCATAAAGTACAGTCTCGGCCTGCTCAGAAATGCATTGAAAATTCACAAATCTGGTGAATTTTGGCTTTTTTTTCTACCTCCAAATAGACGTAGAGGGAATAATGAATCCCTCCTATAATGTAAAAAAAAAAAGGTATAAACACCATACATACTGTAGTTGCTGCGTTCTCCTAAAGCAATTTTTCATAAATGTTTTTTTCTCTTGAATCTAATAAAACTAAGACCAAAGAACCTATTTTGTTCCTTTCAGATGGACTAAGCTCAGAATCAATATGGTACCTGCCACAATCGTGTGTGAACCGATCTCTGAATGTTTTGTTTCAAGCTTGATCATCGGCTGGGCCGCCCACTACATTTTCCGATGGGACATCATGGTGTTTTTTATGTGTCACTGTTTGGCTTGGTTTATATTTGATTATATTCAACTGCGGGGTGTTCAGGTACGTCCTCTTTATGGTGTTTGGATCATTATTACTTTGTGGTTAGTCAATGAAATATATTTTTCATGTCTTTTCACTTGAGCGCCTAAACCATCATTTATATAGCGAGTGTGTATAGGATATGCGTAGTAATGAGCTGCGCACATTAATTGCCATGATGTTGCATACTGATAATACATATCAGTCAGGAACTGTACTTCTATAACCCTGATCCCTCACAGGGTCCAATATTCCATGTAGTATAGATGTTTCTGCATCAGTTGCACTGCCCTAGACCTCATGTAGATGTTAATGGGGGGTTAGGAGACGTGTGTTTGGTAGGTAGAGTAAATAATGTGTTTTCTTTGTCTCCATCAGGGTGGGCCTCTTCCTTTTTCCAAACTGGACTATGCAGTTGCGTGGTTCATCAGAGAGTCTATGACAATATATATCTTTTTATCTGCCCTATGGGATCCCACCATCAGCTGGAGGACCGGAAGATATAGGTTGCGATGTGGAGGCACAGCAGAAGAAATCCTTGATGTATAGTTTTGGACCTTTAATTGTATATAAAAGGAAGAAAAAAAAAATGAAAGAAAAAAAAAAGTATTATAAATTGTTTATACGAATGCTTTTAAAGAAAGAGCAACTACCTTTTGAATCGTTTTTATGTTTGTTTTGCTATTTGATCTAATTTATTTTGCATGGCACTTGTATCTGTGACGAGTTGTTTCTAATCTGGGCCATATAGGGGCAAAATATTTTTAGGTGAACAAAGCCGAATGAATATAAGTGCTGTGCGGTAAACGGTATAGCAGTCGGAAGGAGACTGGTGCACTCTCTCAATGTGAAGGGACCAGCGGAGAAAAGTTGTCATTTTTTTTTTTTTCTTCCTCTTTCTAAGGAACAATAGTTTTATATTAAAACAAAAAAAAAAAAAAAAGTCTGAGCCCTAACACACCGATTCACTCCTGCTCCTGCTTGAATGAAACATGGATCCGGTACTGGACAGACTATTGGGCTACCTCTTTACATTCTGCTGTAATGTGCAGAAAACATTAGAAAAAAGTGGACTCCTTGATTCAAAACTTTGGAGGCTGCCATTTAGTTTAATTGGAAAGTATTTATTGAGAATACAAGCTGCAAAATAAATGGGAACCGTCGATACTGAGGCACTTTATGATTGATATCATAACTTCCCTGCAAATTGATGGTTTGAATTCTCATAAATATTGGTCGTGATTACAAAGTGATTGTTTACATTTAGTGTTGAGCGAACTTCTGTTTTAAGTTCGGCGTCTAAAGTTCGGCTTCCGGTTAGCGGAGGATCCTGATATGGATTCCGAATTCCGTTGTGGTCCGTGGTAGCGGAATCAATAATGGCCGATTATTGATTCCGCTACCACGGACCACAACGGAATTCGGAATCCATATCGGGATTCGCCGCTAACCGGAAGCCGAACTTTAGACGCCGAACTTAAAACAGAAGTTCGCTCAACACTATTTACATTGTGACTGGTAGATGGATCTGGAAGTGTGAAGCAGGGTTCACAGCCTGTTTGCATCGTGCTTTATAACTGGGAAACAGGACAGGGATCTGAAGTATTAATGCCTGCTTTTTATACTTCTCTTCTCTTTGAGATGTCTTGATCTTGTCCCCCCTACATAGTTACAGTGTGTATACCCATCCTTAAAGAGAGCCTGGACTGTCTTCCTACCTGTTACTACACTTTTAGCAGTTGTGCCAAGTTTAGAAGTTATCCACGGTATAGGGGATAGCCAACTGATCACTGGGTTATCATACTGCTGGGACCCCGCCAAGTCTAAGAACTGGGGTCCTGTTCCCTCGATCATTCATTCTCATTGGGGCCGCTGTAAATAGCTGAGCACTGTACTGCACGGTCTCCAGAAGTCCCATAGATAATGAATTGAGTGACGGGGCACATGCTCGACCTGCCGTTCTGTCCGATCAGGGGAACCAGAACCCTTGTTCTTGGGTTCGTTGGGACTCCCAGCAATCACTTTATCCCCTATCCACATAACTTCTAAATTTGGCACAGCCACCTTCAACCAAAAGTAGACTGATTGCTCCATATGGCTCGCCATGCTCTTAAAGGCCATTGCTAAATAATTTCTCCCCCCCCCCCCTGGGGAACCTTGCTAATCTCAATGCTGTAACTAGCCTTAGCCTTTACCTCCAGATTTCCTCCTGGTGAGGTGACTTTGTTTTTGCTTTGAGCTTTTTTTTATTTTTTTTTATATTCTTTCCAGTCGTTCTGCTTGTTTCTCTTTATACATATGATAAAATGCAATTTAGGAATTCATGCATTGAAACTATTTTCTTACTCCACATAAAATTGCTAAAACAAGACCTTTTGTGACCTGTATTTAGTATCTTTTTAATGCATGTATAATATTGAGAATGAAACTCAGTAATATTGTAAATATACAGTATTTAAATGTGTATAAAAAAAAAAAGTGAGAATGTATTTGCCGTAACTGAAAATCTGTACACAGTCTTAATTTATTTGCTACTGCTGGGTTGTCTGCTTTATACAGTTGGATTTTTTTTTTTGTAACAATGTGAATTCATAGAAGTGCATGCTGTATATTATTCCTTGCTACTGTAACGGTTTGTACCCAACTGTAATGTCCGATCTGTATAGCTGTGGTGAACTGGGCCTACTATGGTTATGTATATGCTCACGAAAGAAGTGAACAGGAAATGCATAAGCCTTTAATACGTGTACATGTACATGCGTTTTGTTACGTCACCCCCATCTCACTCCATGTTATCGACATACTGGCTAGCGAAAAGGTCTTCCCTGGCTACCTTGAACCTGTTTATTACACCTTAGAATATGCCAGAGAACATACCTGTTTATAAAAGCAATAATTACCTCTTCTAACAATCTGAGCCTATATAGACATACGTTTGCCCAAATGTTCCTAATCCTGGCCAAGACCTTCCTAGCCAGCTTGCCTTATGACATCATGATTTTTGATTTGAAGGGCATCTCTTCTTTTGACAGATGGGGGGAGGCTTTTGTTGCATGTTCGCATTCTTTCCATGAATCGGGGATATGGTACCCTGATGAAATGGCACATTGCTAGCCAGTCTAGTTGTGACCCACACGAGCTGTTCATGAAATGCTTCATTGTTTTTTTTGTAATATATGTTGTACTTTTTTTTTTAAATGTTTAGTGAAGTTTGGTTGATGCCATGCATTACGCTGCTATCCCCATCATACACTGTACAATCTGGAAGCTTCTTGGTGTATGCAGTGTACATACAGAATGAAGGCTGGACAGACTTCAAGGTTTTCTTTTTTTTTTATATATATATATTTTCTAGATATAACCGCAATATTTTGCAGTTCTCATACATCTGCTTATGGAGGCAAAAAAATGAAGCACACAGTTAGAGCTTCTGTTTTGTGTCGATCATTTTTTGATCTGAAGAGTATCACAAACAGATTATTTAATTTCCAGATAATGTGCATAATTTAAAGTAGTCTTATGAGGAAATGTGTAGAATATTTTCTGTGTTTATTTAAAATAATTGTTTCTTGTTGGTTGTTCAAAAAAAAATTTGAAGAAAAAAAGAGAATAAACTTTCACAATGAAAAGATGAAACCTCTGTTGTGTGGTGTCATTCAGTCTTCAGACCATTGCCTAGAATTACTTTCAGTAATTTAATATTAATCTGCTGTTACTTGGAAATTATCACTAGCAATCTTCCAAACGGATTCTTCTGCCACAGGAACATTTTGGTTTTATTTTGTTCCTTCCATTAAAGGGAATTATGGTTTCTGTAACGGGAATATTATCAAACATTACTGAACATACTTATGGTAATTACTAAAATACATATCTGACCAATACAGATGGTCATATGGTCCTACATTTATTTTTTTATTATACCAACGAGTGTGGCTTAGAAATTTCATTTTTTTTCCCCACTGAATATTTACTCCCAAATCCATAGAGGTCCATTCAGAC
The DNA here is from genome assembly GCF_905171765.1 of Bufo bufo. NCBI lineage: Eukaryota > Metazoa > Chordata > Amphibia > Anura > Bufonidae > Bufo > Bufo bufo. Next base: position 416,027,618 of record NC_053390.1, read on the forward strand.
ATGAGCATCTTCTTTGGCACAATATTCCGGTTGCATATAAGGGACTGAGTTAATGCATTTCATGGTTCACAAATACTAGTAGATTTTTTTTGACAGGGCTTTATCATGAGAGATTGGGAAAAAAACGGCCTATATACATCTCTTTTAAGGCTCCATGCGGACCGCAAAACACTGGATCGGTGTGGAGGCACGGACACACAGAAGGGCTTTCAGTTCTGTGTCTTTGTGCCGCAAAAGATAGGCACTCTTTCAGCAGATCTTGTGGATGTTGGACCCATTGAAGTCAATGAGTCTGCATTCTGATGCAGAGTGCACATTATCGGTGCCCGTGTTACTAATATTAATAACCATTTCCAATGGTCTTCAGATTGCTGTTCTTAATTTTTCCCGCTCGTATAATTGAGGGACACAGAAGACCATGGGTATAGCTGTTGCCACTAGGAGGCGACACTAAGCAAAAAAGTGTTAGCTCCTCCTCCTCTCAGCTATACCCTCCTGCAGACACTGAGCTAATCAGTTTTAGCTTACTGTCCGTAGGAGGCAGACATGTTTTTCTGCAGGGCTGCCAAAGATTTATTTTTTAGATCGGACTACAGACGGTCTCCGACCACCTGTTTTCCTCACACTTGAGGGGGGGGAGACCGGTGGGTACTTTAGCCTATTGCTCGTTCCCCACCCCTGGAAGACAAGGAGGAACAGTGGATCTCAAATCCACTGTTACCCGCCAGCTACAGTGTGACCTGTTCTGCTACTTCCAGAAGTCCCCCTGTTACCAGTGTAGCCGCCCTCCCCAAGGGGCAGCACACGAAGGAAGGTGACACTGCTGGAATCGGGGTGGGCAGAAACTGTCTAGGTAAGTATTGCCTACCTTTCCCTGATTTCCAAGATCTCCCTGACACTCCCGCGCCCTCCATGCACTGCCCTCCCAGCCGGCTCTGTGGCTTACTATGCCGCGTCTTCCCAGAGTGTTTGGGGGACGGGGGCTGTACTCTCAGATCATGAAACTTCACGCCCAAATCTTTTGCCCACTGAGCTGCGCCCCCAACCTACTTAACCCCTTCCTTGCCTCAGTGCTTCTGTGGTTGGAGGAAAAATAAATTACCTATCATTCTTAAAAGGGTTAATGGGATTGGGGCTGCATGTAATTCCCACAGCTATTATTAACCCTTGGAGCTCCGCTCCTATTTTGGCCTTAGTTTCCATCTCCCTATAGCAGTGTGTGACCAGCTTGTTATCTTAGTGCTTGTAGTGCACCATGTTCAGGCTTACACTGTCCTCTCTCCAGCTACAGCGGAGCCAGTGGCGCAATGGATAGGCGGCGTGCTTGCCCTACCGCTAGCTACTTATGACTAGGATACTGTACATCCTGTAGCATTACCCCCTTCCATAGGCTGAGTAATTGCTCTATAACTGGATACTTTGCAGCCTGTCGCATTACCATCCTTTCATAGGCGGAGTACTTGCACTACTATGGTATACTGTACAGCCTGTAGCATTACCCTCCTTCCATAGGCGGAGTAATTGTACTTCCACTGGATACTGTACAGCCTGTAGTATTACCCTCCTTCATAGGCGGAGTACTTGCACTACCACGGTATACTGTACAGTCTGTAGCATTGCTCTCCTTCATAGGCGGAGTACTTGCACTACCTCCTGGATACTGTCCGACCTGTAGCATTACCCTACTTCATAGGCGGATTACTTGCACTACCACTGGATACTGTACAGCCTGTAGCAATGCCCGCCTTCCTTAGGCAGAGTAATTCCACTGGATACTGTAGGCCCCTTTCACACGAGCGAGTATTCCGCGCGGATGCGATGCGGGAGGTGAACGCATTGCACCCGCACTGAATACTGACCCATTCATTTCTATGGGGCTGTTCACATGAGCGGTGATTTTCACGCATTACTTGTGCGTTGCGTGAAAATCGCAGCATGCTCCTCTTTGTGCATTTTTCACGCAACGCAGGCCCCATAGAAGTGAATGGGGTTTGCGTGAAAATCGCAAGCATCCGCAAGCAAGTGCGGATGCACGGTTGCTAGGAGATGATCGGGATGGAGACCTGATCATTATTATTTTCCCTTATAACATGGTTATAAGGGAAAATAATAGCATTCTGAATACAGAATGCATAGTAAAAGCGCTGGAGGGGTTAAATTTTTTTTTTTAACTCACCTTAGTCCACTTGATCGCGTAGCCCGGCATCTGCTTCTGTCTCCTTTGTTGAATAGGACCTGTGGTGAGCATTAAGTACAGTTACAGGACCTTTGATGACGTCACTCCGGTCATCACATGGTACGTCACATGATCTTTTACCATGGTGATGGATCATGTGATGACCGGAGTGACGTCATCAAAGGTCCTGTAATGACTGCTCACCACAGGTCCTGTTTAGCACAGAAGGAGACAGAAAAGATGCCGGCAGCGCCAGCAAGTGGATTAAGGTGAGTTAAATTTTTTATTTTATTTTTTTTAACCCCTCCAGCGCTAGTTTACTATGCATTCTGTATTCAGAATGCTATTATTTTCCCTTATAACCATGTTATAAGGGAAAATAATTCAATCTACAGAACACCGATCCCAAGCCCGAACTTCTGTGAAGAAGTTCGGGTTTGGGTACCAAACACGCGCGATTTTTCTCACGCGAGTGCAAAACGCATTACAATGTTTTGCACTCGTGCGGAAAAATCGCGGGTGTTCCCGCAACGCACCTGCACATTTTCCCGCAACGCCCGTGTGAAAGAGGCCTACAGCTTGTAATATTACCATCCTTTCATAGATGGAATACTTGCACTACCACTGGATACTGTACAGCCTGTAGCATTACCCTCCTTTCTTAGGGGGAGTATTTGCACTACCACTGGATCCTATTCATTCTGTATCATTGCTCTTTTTTCATAGGCAGTGTATTTGCACATGGGACCCTATACATCCGTTAGCAAGGCCTCTTTCCATAGGCGGAGTATTTACTTCACCACTGGATACTGTACAGCCTGTCACATTACTCTCCTTTTATTGACGGAGTACTAGCAATACCACTGGATACTGTGTGTCCTGTACCATTTCCCTCCTTCCATAGCCGGAGTATTGGCACTACCACTGGATCATATATTCCCAGTAGCATTGCCCTCCTTCCGTAGTGGATGTATTTACTTCCACTGGGTACTATACATTCTGTGACATTATCCTCATTCCATGGAGTAATTGCGCTACCACTGGATCCTATACAGACTGTAGCATTACTCTCCTTCCTTAGGAAAAGTAATTGCACTTCCACCGGAGACCATATGTTCTGTCGCATTACCCCTTCCGCAGGCGGAATAATCACACTAATCCTGGTTATCTTCTGTTCGGTTGGATTTCCACCTTCTATAGGTGGACTAGTTGCACCACAATCGCATACTGTAGATTCTGTTACATTATCCTCCTATTCATGGAGTAGTTGCTCAACCAGTAGTGCCTGCACAACCAGTGGACCCTGTACATATGTCGGGTTTCCCTCTTTCCGCCAGCGGAGTAACTCCATTACCCCTGGAAACTGTTTATGCCGTTACAGTATCTGCCTTTCTTAGGTGGAGATGGGTACCACACCTGCATACTGCAAGATCTTGTAGCATTACCCTCCTTCCATCGGTAGGGTAGATCCACAACCAGTGGTACTTGTTCTACCAGTGGATTCCCCTCTTTCCATAGGCAGAGAATTCCCACTACCTCTTGAATCTTCCGCCCTATCACATTATCCCCTTGTCTCTTTCCATCCCATTCTAAGAGTGGTCTCCTTGCTAGACACAGACAATCGCCTTACACCCCATCATAGGCAGTATTTTGGCAGTACCACGGGATACTGTGACTATCCTTTTCCTCAGGTAGTTGTATGGATTGGTGTTGGGCGCCAACGTGGCAGCCTCTGTCTTTCCAGGGTGTTGACCCACGACATGCCTCTCCTCGTGCCTTGAGTCCCCATGCAGAGCTTTCTAATTTTGTTGCTTTGCCTTGGCTCGCTCGGCGTTCACACTCCTTCAGTAGGTGGAACGTCTGCACAGGTTGCCAGTTTTCTTCCTTCCCCAGTGGAGTATTAAACTGTTCATGTTGGCTACTGCTGTTTGACCTTATTTTCAGGTGGAGTCTCCCCTCTGGATAGGCCATGGGTGCTGTTATGGCCTCCCCCTATGAGGCAGTCTTTGCGCTGGCAGTCTTTTTGGGCTACTCCTGTTCTGTGGCTACTACTGTGTGACCCCTTCCTAGGGGGGAGTTTTTGCGTTCTTCCTTCAAATGCCGACAGTCGCTGTTTCTGGCTTACTGAACGCATTGTCAGTGGGCGCAGCACCGGAGGTTCTTGTCGCATCCCCTTCCTCCATGTGGGGTATTGAACCTGGCATTTCGTGTTGTTTTCTGCAACACATTTACCAGGCATGGTATGTATGGTGTTCCTGAGGCGGTGGCTGATAGGTTCACTTATTCCTTATGGCGCTGGTCAAATGCCCATACCAAGCCATGATACAGGTGATGGGTTTGCTCACTTCTAGTAGCCACTAGTGTGGTTTTCTGTACCTGATATAACCTACTGATTTCTGTGGCGCTGGTTTAGCACCTTGTTCCCTTCACATGCCGTGCATTGCCTCTACTATCTGCTACTGTGACAGCATCAGCGTTCCCTCCTTGTGGAAATTTGGGTATGCACTTATCCAGTTTGTCTCTGTGAGTTGTCTGCACTGTTTCCCTCACCGAGTACAGCGGTCGTACTGTCCTTGTTGTCACCACTTACACTAGTTCTCTACTGAACCATATAAGCCTCTTCTACTTCTCCCTTTCCGCAAGGCGAGTAGTTGCACTCAGGGCCGGCCTTAGGTGTCCAGGCGCCCTGTGCGAGCTAACCTTGTGGCCCCCCCCCCCCCCCAAAAAAAAAAAAAAAAACACTGCTTGTTGCTGGCATCATGGCATAGGCTGGCTGACTATCCAACCAAGTAGTTACCAGCCCACACACCCCAAAGGCCCGTGTAATGTTATACTTCCCTACTTCGTGAGATTTCCCTACCCTCGTCACTTCCGGTCGCACCGGACATGACGTGAGGAGGTGTGCAGCGCCGTGCAGGCGCACAACGTCAGGTTAGGGAAGTTTCACAGCAGAGTGCGCATGCGCCAGGAGTCTCGCCGGCAGTTAGGGTAGGGAAAAACTATGGGCCAGTGCGCAGGCGCAGTGATCGGATGGATGTTCTCAGCTGAACACCGGCCGACACTGCGCATGCACCGGGAGCCTCACCAGCGGTTAGGGAAGGGAAAAATTACGTACGGGCCAGTGCTTTTTCCCTACCCTAACCGCTGGTGAGGCTCCCAGCGCATGCGCAGTGTCGGCCGGTGTCCTGCTGAGAACATCCATCCGATCACCGCACCTGTGCACTGGCCCATAATTTTTCCCTACCCTAACCGCCGGCGAGGCTCCCAGCGCATGCGCACTCTGCTGTGAAATTTCCCTAACCCATCGTTGTGCGCAGTGCGCCCCCCCAATATAATAAACATTGGTGGCACAGTGCGCCCCCCCAACACCCCAGTATAATAAACATTGGTGGCGCAGTGCGCCCCCCCAACACCCCAGTATGATAAACATTGGTGGCGCAGTGCGCCCCCCCAACACCCCAGTATAATAAACATTGGTGGCGCAGTGCGCCCCCCCCAACACCCCAGTATAATAAACATTGGTGGCGCAGTGCGCCCCCCCAACACCCCAGTATAATAAACATTGGTGGCGCAGTGCGCCCCCCCCAACACCCCAGTATAATAAACATTGGCGCAGTGCGCCCCCCCTCAATATAATAAACATTGGTGGCGCAGTGCACCCCCCCTCAATATAATAAACATTGGTGGCGCAGTGCGCCCCCCCTCAATATAATAAACATTGGTGGCGCAGTGCGCCCCCCCTCAATATAATAAACATTGGTGGCGCAGTGCGCCCCCCCTCAATATAATAAACATTGGTGGCGCAGTGCGCCCCCCCCTCAATATAATAAACATTGGTGGCGCAGTGCGCCCCCCCTCAATATAATAAACATTGGTGGCGCAGTGGGCAGTGCCAATGAGGGTTAAAAAATAAAAAAATAATTAACTCACCTCCTCCAATTGATCGTCTTCTGTTCTTTCTTCATGACCTGTCAAAGGACCTGTGGTGACATCACTGTGCTCATCACATGATACATCACATGATCCATCACCATGGTAATGGGTCATGTGATGAGCTCAGTGACGTCACCACAGGTCCTGAAGAAAGACAAGCAGCTACGCGATCAACTGGAGGAGGTGAGTTAATTTTTTAAAATTATTTTTTAACCCTCATTGGCACTTCCCACTGAGCCACCAATGTTTCTTATACTGGGGGGGGCGCACTGTGCCACCAACGTTTCTTATACTAGGGGGGGGCGCACTGAGCCACCAATTATGTTTGTTTCTTATACTGGGGTGTTTGGGGGGGGGGGCGCACTGTGCCACCAACGTTTCTTATACTAGGGGGGGGCGCACTGAGCCACCAATTATGTTTCTTATACTGGGGTGGTGGGGGGGGGGGGCGCACTGTGCCACCAACGTTTCTTATACAAATACAGGAGGCGGGTGCCGGAATCAAATAGCCGGCACCCGACCTCTGTGACAGGGAGCTGCGATCAGCGGCAGTTAACCCCTCAGGTACCGCACCTGAAGGGTTAACTCAACTGCAGCTGATCGCAGCCCCCTGTCACAAAGGTCGGGTGCCAGCTATTTGATTCCAGCACCCGCCTCCTGTATTTGTATTCAGGTCAGTTTTCTTCATTGGTGGCGCAGTGGCCACAGCCCCTCCCCTCCTCCTCCTGTCTCTCTTCTTATTGGCAGCGGCGGGGACAGCAGGCAGGTCAGACAGGGGAGGGGGAGATGGAGGGGGCGCCCCGAGGGAGAACACAAGTACAGCCTCGTCTGCCGCAGATTACATTGCGAGCTGTCGGCCGCCCAGCGCCCCTGTTACTATGGCGCCCTGTGCGGCCGCACAGCCCGCACACCCCAAAGGCCGGCCCTGGTTGCACTTCCCCAGGTACTGTTTTTGTTTGCTTGGCCAGTTTCCATAGCCGTTAAGCTCTTGTAGGCCCCCTTTCTGCTGTGGAGTATCTGCGCGGGTAGTATGGTTCCGTTACCGGTTTTTTCTGGGACTTTGTGGCGTTAGACGTCCGGACTCCCTTCCTGGTGCAGTATTTATCCCATATCTGGTTCCAGTCTGGCCGTTTTGTACAGTCGTGGCCAAAAGTTTTGAGAATGACACAAATATTAGTTTTCACAAAGTTTGCTGCTAAACTGCTTTTAGATCATTGTTTTTAGTTGTTTCTGTGATGTAGTGAAATATAATTACACTCACTTCATACGTGTCAAAGGCTTTTATCGACAATTACATGACATTTATGCAAAGAGTCAGTATTTGCAGTGCTGGCCCTTTTTTTTTCAGGACCTCTGCAATTCGACTGGGCATGCTCTCAATCAATTTCTGGGCCAATTCCTGACTGATAGCAACCCATTCTTTCATAATCACTTCTTGGAGTTTGTCAGAATTAGTGGGTTTTTGTTTGTCCACCCGCCTCTTAAGGATTGACCACAAGTTCTCATTGGGATTAAGATCTGGGGAGTTTCCAGGCCATGGACCCAAAATGTCAACGTTTTGGTCCCCCGAGCCACTTAGTTATCACTTTTGCCTTATGGCACGGTGCTCCATCGTGCTGGAAAATGCATTGTTCTTCACCAAACTGTTGTTGGATTGTTGGAAGAAGTTGCTGTTGGAGGGTGTTTTGGTACCATTCTTTATTCATGGCTGTGTTTTTGGGCAAAATTGTGAGTGAGCCCACTCCCTTGGATGAGAAGCAACCCCACACATGAATGGTCTCAGGATGCTTTACTGTTGGCATGACACAGGACTGATGGTAGCGCTCACCTTTTCTTCTCCGGACAAGCCTTTTTCCAGATGCCCCAAACAATCGGAAAAAGGCTTCATCGGAGAATATGACTTTGCACCAGTTCTCAGCAGTCCATTCACCATACTTTCTGCAGAAGATCAATCTGACCCTGATGTTTTTTTTTGGATAGAAGTGGCTTCTTTGCTGCCTTTCTTGACACCAGGCCATCTTCCAAAAGTCTTCGCCTCACTGTGCATGCAGATGCGCTCTGCACTGGTGGCACACCGATCCCGCAGCTGAATCCTCTTTAGGAGACGATCCTGGCGCTTGCTGGACTTTTTTGGACGCCCTGAAGCCTTCTTAACAAGAATTGAACCTCTTTCCTTGAAGTTCTTGATGATCCTATAAATTGTTGATTGAGGTGCAATCTTAGTAGCCACAATATCCTTGCCCGTGGAGCCATTTTTATGCAACGCAATGATGGCTGCACGCGTTTCTTTGCAGGTCTCCATGGTTAACAATGGAAGAACAATGATTTCAAGCATCACCCTTCATTTAACATGTCAAGTCTGCCATTTTAACCCAATCAGCCTGACATAATGATCTCCAGCCTTGTGCTCGTCAACATTCTCACCTGAGTTAACAAGACGATTACTGAAATGATCTCAGCAGGTCCTTTAATGACAGCAATGAAATGCAGTGGAAAGTTTTTTTTGGGATTAAGTAAATTTTCATGGCAGAGAAGGACTATGGAATTCATCTGATCACTCTTCATAACATTCTGGAGTATATGCAAATTGCTATTATAAAAACTTAAGCAGCAACTTTTCCAATTTACAATATTTATGTAATTCTCAAAACTTTTGGCCACGACTGTACATTGCTCTCATAGCCACCTTCTCTTCTTCTTTAGGTGGAGTTGGTCCGCAGTGGAGATCAATGATGTCTGATAGGCTTGCGCAACTTTTGTTTTCAGACATGTACGTTGCTTCTACCTGTTCCCTTGGCCTCTGTACTTTTTATTTTGCTTAAGGTCCTCCTCTCTATGTCTCTGCTTACCACATTGTCATTCTCCTTGGGGAACATTCTTATGAGACAAACCTCTTGGCGGTTGGTCTAAAGGGGACGTTTTTGTTTTTTTTTATCCCAGAGGACACTCTTTTCCTACCAGGTTACTCCCCAATTTTTTTGCATTTTTTTGGGGTTGGTTCCACTCCTTTGTTCCCATTTTGTCTCTTCTCTCCCTTGATATTCTTTTCTTATGGGCCATGGTCATGCCTGACATCCAGGTTCTCTAGCCCCGATTTGTTAGGGGTTCTGCTGGAGTGCTCTTCTCCTTTGACAGCCTGGTATGGAGTTGGGGGTTGTCGCCTTCTGACACCTCTACTTCTTCCCCCATGGGGGAGGGCAGGGTTTGTCACGTCCGCAGTTCTCTGGCCCTTGGTATCGAGACACCATTTTCAGTTTGTTTTCTTCTCATGCCATGTCGTGACTGTTGATCACTCTAGAGGGGTCTTTTCCTGGAGTGCTGGTCCTTGGGTATCACCTTCTTTAGAGGTCTTTTCTTTTCTCACCGGTATATTCTGTAGTCGCTCCGTTTTCTCTGGCGCCTGACTTGTTTTTATTGTTGTCCATCTTGTGGATATTCGGTGTGCTCTCCACTACTTCGGAAGTCTCCTAAGCCGTGACTTATGTCTCCTGGTCTTTTCTTCTTCTGCCCAGACAGGGCGGCTGGGTATTCACGCTTTCTGGCTGGCCTTCCTGGGAATGGCTCTTCCTGTCCTTTTTCAGGGGTCCGGGTATGTCCTCCCCCGCAATTCTGTGCGGGGCCTTATGACAAGCCTTGGATTCGTTCTGGTCTTGTTCCCTCCCTATGGTACTGCTCTTTAACGTCCCATGGTCTTCTGTGTCCCCCAATGATACGAGCGAGAAAGTAGAATTTTTGTCTTACATGTAAAATCTTTTTCTCTCTGAGTTCATTGGGGGAAACAGCTCCCACCCCGTAAGTACATTGCTTGCTCTCCTTGATGGGTTCCTCTGGTTCTTGATTCTGACCCATCTTTGCCTTTCATTGTTTTCTGTTGGCTTCCCCTGGCTGCTCCTACTGCTTTCGTACAAACTAATTTGCTCAGTGTGTGAAGGAGAGGTATAGCTGAGAGGAAGAGCTAACACTTTTTTGCTTAGTGTCGCCTCCTAGTGGCAACAGCTGTACCCATGGTCTTCTGTGTCCCCCAATTAAAGGATTTTACAGGTAAGACAAAAATCCTACTTTTCCTTGTGACCACTACAAACAGACTAGAATCATTATAAGATATTTCATGTTTGTTGTAAAAACTCAAGAATGGAAAAAATATCCCTCACCCCACAAAACCTGAGAGCAACCTAGCCCAAAAAAATAAATAAAATTACTGGCATATAATGGGTACCACATATTGGGCATTGAAATGCCATATCTGTGTAAAACTTGCAATTTTCACTTTGCATCATCTGCTATAAATTAACTTTTGCAAAACACCCGTTGGGTCAAAATGCTCACTACACCTCTTGGTAAATACTGTGAAGTAGGGTTGCACCGGATATCGAACTTTCGATCCCCAATCGATACTTTTGCACCCGGATTGATGCGATACCAGGATTTGCTATTCTCTGATACTAGGCTGCTCTAGTATCTTTTTGAGAACATAGCGGTGCGCACCATGTTCTCCTGAGCCGGTACAGTGGAGAAGGAGAGAGTCTCTCACTCTCTATTGTGACTCGGCCACCACTGCCTAATGAAAAGAGAGGGGGCTGTGAAGCTGCTGCTGTCACCAATGACAATAGCACTGAGGAAGGGGGCAGGGCCTGTGGACACCGCGCCACAAATGAATATAATTAACTCCTTAATACAAATGTAGGCAGCGGGTGCCGGCCATATCACACAGCCGGCACCGGACCTCATTGACGGGGCACAGCGATCCCACAAACCCTGTCAATTAACCCCTCAGGTGTGGCACATGAGGGGTTAATTGACGCGGTTATATTCAGCCACCCCCACCCACCCTCATTGTTATATTCATTAGTGGCCACAGGGCCCGCCCTTCCTCCTCAATATTTGCATTGATGGCAGTGGCAGCTTCCAATCGGAGCCCCAGCAGTGAAATTGTGGGGCTCCAATCGGTTACCATGGCGGCATGAATGCTACTGAAGCCATCCATGTCTGCCCTGGTAAGCTCCCTGCTGCTGTGTGCACAAAGCACAGGGCAACAGGAACAGTGTAAAATCCTGTTCACCCTAATAGATCTAAATATTCTTCTGAAATACTTTGTTCTTTACATAGTTGAATGTGCTGACAACAAAATCACACAAAAAAAAGCGATTAAACTGGGACTCCGATCGGAACTCTCCGCTGCCACCAACTGGGGCCATAATATATCTATGGGGGCACAACTGGGGCCATCCTATATGTATGGGGGCACAACTGGGACCATAATATATGTATGGGGGCACAACTGGGGCCATAATATATGTATAGGGACACATCTGGTGTCATAGTATATGTATGAGGGCACAACTGAGGCCATAATATAAAGATGGGGGCACAACTGGGGCCATAGTATATGGGGGGGATTTTAATTAGGAGAGGAGAGAGGGGAGGCCGCACTGGCCACCAATGAATGTAATACAGCGGAGGGAGGGGGGTCTGCCCCCTCCTGCCTGGCAGCACCTGATCTCTTACAGGGGGCTATGATACGCACAATTAACCCCTCAGGTGCAGCACCTGAGGGGTTAATTGTGCAGATCACAGCCCCCTGTAAGAGATCGGGTGCTGCCAGGCAGCAGGGGGCAGTCATGTACACAGTTCTTAGTATATTCTAACTTGAAGCGTCCCCATCACTATGGGAACGCCTCTGTGTTATACTGTCGGATCTGAGTTTTCACGAAGTGAAAACTCAGCTCTGAAAAAGCTTTTATGCAGACGGATCTGCGATCCGTCTGTGTGAAAGTAGCCTACGGACACGGATCACAGACGCGGATGACTATCTTGTGTGCATCCGTGTTTTTTCACGGACCCATTGACTTGAATGGGTCCGCGAACCATTGTCCGTCAAAAAAATAGGACAGGTCATATTTTTTTGACTGACAGGAAACACGGATCACGGACGCGGATGAACAATGGTGCATTTTCCGAGTTTTCAACGGACCCATTGAAAGTCAATGGGTCCGCAGAAAATCACGGAAAACGGAACAACGGACACGGATGCACACAACGGTCGTGTGCATGAGGCCTAATAGTGACTCACAGTCATTCTACATTTACCAGAAGGGATTTAAACGCATGTGTTTGCACTGCATTAACATGGATTAAAAGAACCTTTTTTTTCCACTACTTTATTGGCGATGCCTCCCTGTCTTTATTTTGTACCACTAAAGAGTTATTAGGACACCCGTAGGGGTGTGCAACGTTTATTTATTTATTCTTTTGGGCTTTACTGAAGGATGCTGTATGCTTTGTTTTTTTGAATTAATTATCTTTATTACTTGAGATATAAAAACTAATTACAGTACAAAAGAGTTTTTTTCATTTTCCGTCATAATCTATGACAAATATTAAAATGTACTAGAACATGGTTAAAGTTCTGGGATAGTGACCCTAAATTCCCAAAAATATTCTCCCACCCTTCTACTTGTATGTTCGGACAATCCATCTCCCACGCTCTTTGTCCTGGTGATTGTGTATCACTAAATCGTGCCTTAAGTAATAACTTATATATATTTGAAATCTTCAATCTAGGCAGTGTCCCCCCTACCCAATCGTTCAAAAAAGATGAACTATCTATATCCAACACCGATTTATCGTCCAAACTGGATAATGCTGAACGCAGTTGAAAATATCTAAACCATGAAACATTTTCTATATTATGTGATATCTCTATAAATGACTTAATCTCTCTATCCTTTACTACCTGTGAAATATACAAGATTTTATTTTTTTGCCAGAATGTGTCAGCTGCAATATCATCTAACCTTTGTAGGTGCAGATTATGCCAAAGAGGCGTGAATGTAAGTGAGCCCTTTACCTTCAACCATGTCCTAGTAGTAGCCCACACTTTCAGGAGTAGTTTTATAGTCTCTCTATAGCCCTGCTCATAGCTCCTCAATAGCCCAGATTCCAGAAGAGTGAATATATTACTATGAGCGTGGCTACCCACTATTTTCCCTAGAAGTGCACTATTTTCTGATTCATAGCACATCAATAACTGAGTAGCAATAAAATAACCTTTAAAGTAAGGGAGATTTAAACCCCCGCACTCCAGTGATTTATACAAATGTTCTAACTTTATTCGCACTCGTTTTCTTCCCCATATTAAATCATTAATTATTCTTTCCATAAGTTTAAAGTATTTGTCTTGTATCCAAATAGGTGTATTCCTAAGCACATAAAGAAGTTGTGGTAGAATCACCATTTTGACCAATGAAACTCGGTCAGCTCTAGACAGGGGAAGTCTCAACCAGATCCCTATTTTGGCTCTAATCCTTGTCACCATGGGGATCAGATTAAGTTGTAAAAAATTTTGAACCCTGGGTGAAATAATCAAACCCAAATACTGAAAAGAATCAACGATATCCAACTGCGTCACAAGAACCTCTTTCTGTGGCAGGGGGTCTATTGGCATCAAACTGGTCTTAGACCAGTTTATAAGAAAACCGGACACCTCACCAAATGACTTAACCATTTGAATAATTCTGGGGAGAGTTGTTTCCGTATGGTCTATAAAAAAAAAGAACATCATCCGCGTATAAGGAAATACGGTCCTGCACCCCTAGCGTACCAAATCCCTTAACTTGATCATCCTGCCTAATGGCCAGCGCAAGAGGTTCAATATAAATGTCAAATAACAATGGGGATAATGGGCAGCCCTGACGGGTCCCTCTATTTAAATCAAAGCTAGTTGTCAGGATCCCATTGAGACTCAATTTTGCCTTGGGGAATCTGTACAGTAACTTAAGAATGCCTATGAATCTTTCCCCAAAGCCCATCCTTGCCAGAACCTTCCAGAGGAAGCACCACTCCACCCTGTCAAAGGCCTTAGAGGCATCTAGTGACAGGATGGAGCGAGCGGTCCCCCCAGGGGCCTGAATATTAGCAAAGAGCCGATGAAGATTGTGGTGTGTGCCCTTGTTTTGAATAAAGCCATTCTGATCCGGATGGACAATGGCGGAGATAACCCCAGAAAGCCTTGTGGCAAAAATCCTCGCAAAGAGCTTTACATCTGCATTGAGCAGTGAGATTGGTCTATATGATTCTAGATCTACGGGATCTTTGCCTTTTTTTGGAATTAATGTTATTACGGCTTCCAACATTAAATCTGGTAACTTCCCGTCCTCCACTGATTCAGAAAGGACCTCCAGCAGTCTGGGGAAAATAAAGTCCCCATATTTACTGTTAATTCATATGGGAGTCCATCTGAGCCAGGGGTGGAATTGGCCGAACATAATTTAATCGCTCCCTCAAGTTCCTGTATTGAGACATCCAATTCCAGTGCTTTCTTTTGCGCCTCAGTAATAGTTGGAAAAGAAATGTCATCGAGATAAGCATCCATCTTATCATCTGTGATCTTCAAATCAGCTTTATACAAATCCAAAAAATAGTCCACAAAGGCCTTCTCTACAGGACCCTGCCCGCTAACCATCTTACCATTAATCAGTCTAACATTATCTATATATTTTTTGGATTGTTGACTTGAGATCACTCTGGCCAAAAGTTTACCAGGTCGCCCTGACTCCGTAAAATATTTTTGCCCTTTGAAGAAGAGGCCCTGTTGGGCCTTGTCCAATAAAAAGTTAGAGTATACTTGTGTGGCCATTTGCATACTTTCTCTATTCTCCTCTGTCTTATTCATATAAAAGGATTGTGTCGCCATTGATGCAAGTTCTTCCAGATTTTTCTGTTTTTTCCCGTACTCCTTTCTAAGGTTCGCAATATTACTGACCAACATTCCCCTCATATATGCCTTAAAGGTATCCCATACCACTTGGATTTTTGCTGAGCCATAGTTGTTATCCCAAAATCGACCAATTTCATTCTGAATTGTTTCATGTGTCTTTATTACTGTTAACCAGTAAGGGTTTAATCTAAAAGGGGGTTTTTGTATGTGTCTTTCCTGGGTTAAACAGAGTTCGAGGACTAACGGTGAATGGTCCGAAATTGACCTTGTTTCATATTTCATTCGTTTTACGAGTTTCACGTATTTACTACTAATCAATGCAAGATCTATTCTAGACAAAGATTTACCTGCTTTACTAAAGCATGAAAAGGCCCTTTTCCCCTGTTCTAGATGTCCCCACACATCTTCAAAACCCGCCTCAGAACAAAACCGTGCCAGGGGAGACCCCTGAATCGGGCTATCTCTCCTGACACTCGTAGAGACCCTATCACGCAGAGGATCAATGACGCAATTGAAATCGCCAATAATCATTGTTGGACACTCTGGCCATTTATCCATAAATAATAACAAAGAATTAAGAACCAAAAAGGAAAATGGCGGTGGAATATAGACAAAAGCCAAAATACATGTCTTCCCCCTTAATCTACAATATAAAAAAATAAATCTCCCCTGATGGTCGACAGAGAATGCCTCACAGACGAAGTCAATCTGTCTATGTATCAGGACAGTAACACCTCTAGAGTGGCTGGAAAAGGTAGAATGATACGTGTGCGCGGCCCATCCCCTGTCGACCACCCTAGAGGTTTCTTCAGTGAGATGAGTTTCTAACAAACATATTATTGCTGGTAGGTGGACCTGTGTCAAGTCAAAGATTGCTTGTCTTTTTCCTCTATCCCCCAATCCGCGTATATTCCAGGCAAGGATTCTAGTCGTCATTATCAAAAGAGGTTAGATAGGAAAAAAAAAAAAGCAATAATTTTTGTCTCCCTGGGATCGGTTTACCCCCTGGGACCCGATGGGCTCTTTCTATCATAAACAGTGGGGAGAAGGAGTCTTTTCCGAAATTCTCAAAAATTTACTTCTGTATAAATTGAGTAGGATTCTTCTCTTCAGCACCCTCTGGGATCCCTATTATTCTCACGTTGTATCTTCGCGACCTATCCTCAAGGTCCGCCACCTTTTTCTTCAGAAGATTACACTCTAGTTTCAATGTGGAGACTTCAGAGTTTGTTTTTTGGGATTCATTCTGTATCAAGGCCGTAGAGCTCTCAAGATTATTAACTCTGTCTCGGATTTTCGACAAATCATCTCTTATCAGACCCACATCAACCTGGATAAATCCAAGTTGGGTTGTAACAGCCTGTATTAAGTCCCCGTTTTGTTTAACTGCTAGGAGTATTTCTTCTAGCGGGGAGGAATTGTCATTGGGCATAACTTCTCCCATTATACCCTCTTCTTCTTCAGGTTGTCTAGAGGCTTTTTGTAATTTTATCTCGGTCACCTCCGGGTCACCATTTTTTCTAGAGGCAAGGTCCTTTTGTCCGCCCCTCGTGTTAACCCTTGGAGACCTCAGGAACTGATCTATTTTTGTTGTTTCAAAGGTTTTGGTGCCCTGTTTCTGACTAGAGAGGTCGGCCGAGCGCCTATTGGCTTTTGGAGCCATGCCTCATGTTTTGTTTTTGGTTTTTTTTTTCTTTTTTTTTCTTCTTTATCTTTTCTCCTTTCCCTCTTTTTTTTCTTTTTTTTTTCCCTTCTTCTTTCCTTCTTTTTTTTTCTTTCTCTCTCTTTTTTTCTTCTCTCTTCTCTTTCCCCTCTCTCCCCCCTTTGTTTATTTTCCTTCTCTTTTTTTTTTCTTCTCTCTCCCCCTTCTTTTCTTTTCTTTTTTTTTTTCTTTATTTTTATTTTTTTTTCTCCCCTCACTTTATATTCCTCCCCCTCTTTCCTTTCTTCCTTTCTTCCCCCTACCTCCTCTTTTCCTTTGTTTTTCCTCTTCCTTCCTTTCTTTCGCTTTGTGCTTTTATAGCTTTTATAGCTTATTCCTTTTATATTTGTATTTATAATTCACTTTTTCTTTTTTTTTCTCTTTCCCCCTCCCCCTCTTTTGCTCTTTGGCCACCTCACTTTTCTCTTTCAACAGTGAGGGTACTAACAGTAGGCTTTACAGCATATAGATTGAAAATGTCGTAAAATGCTGAAGCAGTTTTAATCAGTAGTTAGTATTGAAGGTAGAGGGCATATGGAGACACAATAAGCCAGAGGAAAAAAAAAAGGAACAATCTCACCAGCTTTAGTATACGTCCGTCCACCTGAAGAGCAGTGTCGCCGACCAGGACGACAGCGAAGCCGCCGATCCACAAAGCAGAAGGGAAGCAGAGTCCCCCGATGGAATCCAACAGCCCGTCCAGCAGCTGTCAGTCGAAGCGGTCACAGCACAGTTGGCCACCGCGGCACAGGGGAGGAGAGGAGGAGGTCCGGAAAGGCTGGAGACACGAGGAGAAGGTCGCACATGCGGAGGGGGGTCAGGCAGCACTCACAATCACGGCAAGGTTAGTCACTTCGGCACACAGAGAGAGGGAAGGAAGAACGACAAGAACTGGAGACATGGGGAGGGGGTGATGTATGTGGAAGAGGTAGGACCAGGCTCCCAGGTGAGCTGAGAATCAGGCGCTCGCCACCCACGCGGCAGATAAGAGCGGTGAGCAGGCGAATCAGGTCAGGCAGGGCTCGCAAGTATAAGCTCGCCAATATAATCCGACAGCCCGTCCAGCCGCCCGTCAGCCCGAGCGAGCACAGGAGAACTAGAACTAGTCCCGGCAACACAGGGGAGGAGAACAGGAGGACCAGGAGAAGGCAGGAGGTTAGGAGTCAATGGTTAGAACAGGAGCACATTCCCCGCGACCATAAGGAGCATAGGGGCAGGAATCACCGCAGAGACGCCAGGAGGATCAGGATAGCGAAGTAGCCGAGCCCTGGGGAGCGGTGGAGAGCGCGACGTACGTGTCTACGTCATCACGTCACCTCCATGTCATCACGTCACCTCCATGGTAGGTGATTGATGCTGTATGCTTTGTGACAAATTAATTTTGATTGAAGAAAATTTGGAAAAATTCGGCAAAGCGACTGAATCGAATTTTTGAAAACTTAATTCATCTCTAATCCTAGGCATTGCCATGTCCCAAAACACCTGTACTATAAAAATATTTATCCCATATGGAAAACAGCTTAACTCATAAAAAACACAAAATGGCTAATTCACAATTTTTTGTTACAACTACGTAGAAAATAATAAATTTATGGGGGTCAGAATATGGCAATGAAAAGAAAATAAATGAATTTGTTCCAAAGTTTTTTTTTTTAAGTATCAAAACACATGAAAAACTATGCAAATGTAGTATCGTTGTAATTGTACTGACCCAGAGAATGAAGGGCATAGGTCAGTTATCCCACATAGGGAACACTCTAAAAATAAAACTGTGAAAAGGTTTGTAGAGTGCTTTTGCACGATGTGTTGTTCTATATGTATTTTCAGCCATAGCGACATGCACCTACGCATTGAGATGTGCTGACCCCCTTTTTGCTTTGTAGTTTATATGGGAGTAGTGGCTGACTCCTATTTTGGTTGTTCACTCCTGTGGCCTGTTTTGCCTCACAGGCTGATTTTAATTGCCATGATTAATAGTTTGCTCAGCATGCATGTTGGTATTTGTAGTCCCTGGATTCAATGGAGGCCATTTTGACACCATAGAGATATAAACCAAAAGGAGCCCAGCAAGCATGTGGGACCTACACTTCCTGAATTTCATGGTCGCTGTCATGGCACATAACAGGTGAGTTTAGTGTTAGGACCCGTCTTATAGAGATCGCCTTGGCGTGCGGCAGACGGGCTCAAATAATTTTGTACAAAATACCTTTGTACTTTATTTGGTTTGCAGAGGGTTGTGCTGATACTGTGGAAAGGGACACAAGAGCATTTTTTGGCATTTGTGGCAGCACTTAATGTGAACCAGATGGGGTTGTTTTTTACGTCTGAGGTACAAGAACAACAGATTGCGTTTTTGGACCTAATGATCACCATTGGTACCGACAGGAAGATCACTACGAACCTATTCAGGAAAAAAAAGTAGACCAATAATCTCCTGCATTGGGAAAGTGGTCACCCACTGGCCCTCAAAAGAGGTATCCCGAAAGGGCAGTACCTGAGGGCCAGGAGGAACTGTTCAGAGCTGGGTGATTTTAGAGCCGCTGCCTCTGACTTAAGAGTCCGATTCATGAATCGGGGGTACCCACAATATACTCTAAAGAACGCGTTCCATCACTCTATGAGTACAGATTGTACACGGCTCTTGGTTCCAAAACCAAGAAATTGTGATGACCCCACACCTAGAATTGTCGCAACTTTCGATAAAGCCCACAAAAATGTCCGTGACATTTTACAGAACCATTGGTCCATTTTACAATCAGACCCAGATATTGGGGAGCTTATTCCGGATTATCCTTCAATCACGTACAGACGTAGTTCGAATCTGCGTGACCGCTTGGTACACAGCCTATATACACAACCTCAGTCTGATACTTGGTTGAAAAATACCTTAAAAGGCAATTTCCCGTGTGGTTCATGCATAATCTGCAAGTACATTCTGAAAGGTGGATTTTTTAACAGCAACACAACGGGAAAAAGATACAAGATACGTTCATTTATCAGATGCACGTCCATAGGTATTGTGTATTTAATTAGCTGCCGTTGTGGGTCACAATACGTTGGTAAAACAAAACGTGAACTGAGACGCAGATTTGGTGAACATATGTCTGATATCCGGAATAAGCGCGACACATCAGTGGCACGTCATGTATGTGAGATGCATGACGGTAACCCTGATGTGTTGAAAATACAGGGGATTGATCAGGTGAAAATATCTGTCCGTGGAGGCGATATTGACATACCCCTCTTACGTAAAGAAGCAATGTGGACCTATAAGTTGCAGACAGTCCAGCCACAAGGGCTTAATGAAGCCATATCATATGCCAGCTTTATCTGATGTATTAGCCACACTACAACTAGGAGGATGTACTGTATCCTATTTCTGAGTTGCATGTTTGGTATTGCTGTACTGCTCCATGGCATTATTTATCTATTTATCACTTGTCCAGTCTCCTGTGCATTTATGTGTGTACATATTTATATACCATAATGTACACTGTGCGGTTATTCATGGATTTGCCTAGCTGAGGTTTGAAGTAACAGAGCTATAGCCTGTATTGAGTGGGGTCGCCCCTCCCTGCTGGTGGTATACAGCTCAGACGGGGATCGGTATTTGCGATTTCGGCGTACCACCATAAATTATGGGTCTCAATACTGGATAGGTCTCTGCATCATATGACAGTACATGGGCCGCGATTTTGTTTCCCCTCACTAATTGCGCTAGTGCGCTATACTTGCCGAGAGGGCTAGGTATCAGTACGGCTTCCTCCGGTCAGAGGACGGAACTATTCAGTCCGCCCCCAGGTCTGATTCGCTATGGAACCGGCACACCCCTCCCGATAGGCGGGGCTTCGGCCATATGATGTCGGCGGAGCCATAACACGCTACAGTGTGGCAATTCTGTCCTGACATAGGCATACTAGCTCCTGAAGATACGTGACACTCATATGTCGCGAGGAAACGCGTAGAGCTGCTGCTATCTATTGGAGCACGGCTCTCTAGGCAGGGTGCACTTGATGCAATACTTACCCTGAAGTTATAGAGCGTGTATGATATGCATGAATGGAGCCAAAATATACTGGCTTGAGGTGTGTGATTTGAGCCAAAATATACTGGCTATGAGTGATTGTGTATAGCCCTAACATACTGGCCTCAGGTGCAGGGCTGTTACGTATACACTGGCCGCAGTTATACACAGATATTGGTCTGACCACTGCACTACATGATGGTACAGTCCTCTGAGACTTTATCTATGTAGAGACAGTGCGACTTACTGTGTTTCATACGCGACCCATGATCAAGGTGGCACAACCGCACCTGTATATATATACACCTAAAACAATCACCGGCTAGTAGCACACCAGCGTCCTTTTACACTGAGTCCATGTTCCAAATTTGGACTTGCATACTACTAGTTAGCAAGCCAGTTTTTTAGTCCAGTCTCTTAACTGCACATAGGATTTATTTATGCCCGTCCTCTGTGCATTTTGACACTGGTGCCTGATGGTCACAGACTGTGACATATAGGCTTTTTGCCCCCTTTTAAACGAACTATAATAAAGATTTGTTTTGTTCATTTTTAAACGTACATCCAAATTCTTCCCCAGCCTATGAATGGCTGTCCCTGGGTATATACAGTAAGGTACCTTCCCTAGTGGTACCTAGTGGTTCCTAGTCTCTAGTTAACTTGTGAAGGTGCAATATTCTGACTACCCGTGTACCAAACTTTTGTTTGACATCCAACTCTGATTCCAGGCCACCTGCCCTGACACTAGCCTGTTTCTCGTGTTGCTCCATTGCCGCCTGCCCTGACCTCCGACTTGTTTTTCGAATATGTTTGTATACTGCCTGCCCTGACCTCAGTCTGTCACCTGACTGCAAATATTGCCTGACCTCTTCACATCAGTGTCTCTGACCCCTGTGGGTCAGCTGTCAACTATATCGGGACCAGGGGCAGATTGGGAACTTAAAGTGAACCTGGAAAAAAATTTGAAGTGGCCCCTGTTGTAGACGGGGCCAAACTTGTAAAAAAAAGCGTGTCCAAAACAGGTAGGGAGGATCAGCAAACCAATGCTGACTAGTGGGGCCAATGCAAACCATGAGCCTTTTCACTAGGCTTGTGTACTGTTCAAGTAAGCAAGGCATCGCACTGGTAAACAGGACCAAAGCACATCAGTAGGTCAGCACACAAGTGGGTGGAGCACACTCATCAGTTATATGGGCAATTTAGGCTACTTTTCACACCTGCGTTTAGGTGCGGATCCGTCTGGTATCTGCACAGACGGATCCGCACCTATAATGAAAACGCTGGTATCCGTTCAGAACGGATCCGTCTGCATTACTATATTAAAAAAAAGTCTAAATCTAAGTGTAAGGCCTCATGCACACGACCGTTGTGTGCATCCGTGGCCGTTGTTTCGTTTTCCATGATTTTCTGCGGACCCATTGACTTTCAATGGGTCCGTTGAAAACTCGGAAAATGCACCGTTGTTCATCCGCGGCCGTGATCCGTGTTTCCTGTCCGTCAAAAAAATACCTGTCCTATTTTTTTGACGGACAACGGTTCTTCGCACCTGAGGGGTTAATTGTGCGTATCATAGCCCCCTTTAAGAGATCAGGTGCTGCCAGGCAGGAGGGGGCACACACCCCTCCCTCCCCTGTATTACATTCATTGGTGGCCAGTGCGGCCTCCCCTCTCCCCCCCCTCCTAATTAAAATCCCCCCCCCTCCCTTGGTTAGTTTAATAGCGGTCTGCAACCAGCGCAGGATAAATGTCTGCATTTATCCTGCATATAAGGATGGGTTCACACTTGAGCGTTTTACAGCGCGTTCAAACGCGCTGTAAAACGCTCAACACATGAAAACCAATGCTTCCCTATGGCCCTGGTTCTCACTTGAGCGTTTTACAGCGCGTTTGAATGCGCTGAAAAACGCCCTACGCTCAAACAAGTTCTTGAGCTTCTTTGGGGCGTTTTGACGCGCGTTTGTGGCCATAGGACACTGCAGTCAATCACACAAACACGCGTCAAACGCGCGTTTACTATTGCAAAAAACGCGCATAAAAACGCGCGTCAAAAACGCTCAGGTCTGAACCCAGCCTTAATGTATATATATTGTTTGATACCTCCATTTGCAATATAACACGAAAAAACCTAACATGAGCAAAAGCTGTTCCCTTAGACAAAATACAGTCAAAAACAAATATTGACTCAACATCATATCTTCTTAAATATCTCCGTGTCTCACTATCTACACACTGCGCACGTCTGACCTGGACATTTAAAATCTTCACTAAAAAAAATATATGTATATTTTACCTTTTTATAAGCTTATGCTGTTGCTATTTCTCATTGTATATGTACATATATCTCAGCAAGCATGCGCTGACTTCTGTATGGCCTTTAAGTCTGGGCCGGCACCAGGTGTAGATGCCCATCATTGGTGGCAGCGGAGAGTTCCGATCGGAGTCCCAGTTTAATCGCTGGGACTCCGATCGGTAACCATGGCAACCAGGACGCTACTGCAGTCCTGGCTGCCATGGTTACTTAGCAATTTTAGAAGCATTATACTTACCTGCGATGTCTGTGACCGGCCGGGCGCTCCTCCTACTGGTAAGTGAAAGGTCTGTGCTATAAGCAATGCGCCGCACAGACCTTTCACTTACCAGTAGGAGGAGCGCCCGGCCGGCCACAGACAGCGCAGGTAAGTATAATGCGGATCACAGCCCCCTGTAAGAGATCGGGTGCTGCCAGGCAGCAGGGGGCAGTCATGTACAAAGTTCTTAGTATATTCTAACTTGAAGCGTCCCCATCACTATGGGAACGCCTCTGTGTTAGAATATACTGTCGGATATGAGTTTTCACGATATAACTCAAATCCGATGGTATATTTTAACATAGAGGCGTTCCCATGGTGATGGGGACGTTTCAAGTTAAACTATACCATCGGATTGGAGAAAACTCCGATCCGATGGTATAATAGGGACTCCTGACTTTACATTGAAAGTCAATATCGGACGGATCCGTTTACAATTGCACCATATTGTGTCAATGTAAACGGATCCGTTCTCATTGACTTACATTGGAAGTCAGGGCGGATCCGTTTGGCTCCGCATCGGCAGGCGGAAATCAAAACGCTGCAAGCAGCGTTTTGGTGTCCGCCTCCAGAGCGGAATGGAGGCGGAATGGAGCCAAACTGATGCATTCTGAACGGATCCTTATCTATTCAGAATGCATTGGGGCTAAACTGATCCGTTTGGGGCCGCTTGTGAGAGCCCTGAAACGGATCTCACAGGCGGACCCAGAAACGGCAGTGTGAAAGTAGCCTTATCAGAAAAACAGCATACAATGTAAATTATTACATTGCAAAATTTGCGACATTCACTTTGCAGCATATGTGACATGATAACTTTGCCCTCTGGGTCAGTATGACTACAGCGATACCAAATACATATAAAAATATAATTTTTTTGACTTTAGACTACTTTTGCACAATAAAAACTCTTGCTTTAAAAAAAAAGAAGAAAATGTTTTTGCATCACCAGATCCAAAAACCCATAACTTTTTTTTTTCTACGGAACTGTATGAGGGCTGAATTTTTGACTTGTCGTATTTATTGCCATCATTTTGGGGTACATACCTATTTTTATAGCACTATTTATTCTTTTATTTATTTATTGTGTCTTGATATATAGAACAAGTAAAATTCAAAGATGGTGTACTTTGTTTTTCTCATGACTGTATTTACGTGTGTATGTACCATAGGTGTATATATCTATGTGTAATGTGTATCTATCAATGTGCAATCTATATAAACCTGAGTAATGTGTATGGATAAGTAATCTGTGTATATATATATATATATATATATATATATACACTACGTTAAAAAATTATTAGGAACACCATACTAATACGCTGTTGGACCCCCTTTTGCCTTCAGAACTGCCTTAATTCTATGTGGCATTGATTCAACAAGGTGCTGATAGCATTCTTTAGAAATGTTGGCCCATATTGATAGGATAGCATCTTGCAGTTGATGGAGATTTGAGGGATGCACATCCAGGGCACGAAGCTCCCGTTCCACCACATCCCAAAGATGCTCTATTGGGTTGAGATCTGGTGACTGTGGGGGCCATTTTAGTACAGTGAACTCATTGTCATGTTCAAGAAACCAATTTGAAATGATTCAAGCTTTGTGACATGGTGCATTATCCTGCTGGAAGTAGCCATCAGAGGATGGATACATGTTCTCATTCTGTTTACGCCAAATTCAGACTCTACCATTTGAATGTCTCAACAGAAATCGAGACTCATCAGACCAGGCAACATTTTTCCAGTCTTTAACAGTCCAATTTTGGTGAGCTCGTGCAAATTGTAGCCTCTTTTTCCTATTTGTAGTGGAGATGAGTGGTACCCGGTGGGGTCTTCTGCTGTTGTAGCCCATCCGCCTCAAGGTTGTGCGTGTTGTGGCTTCACAAAAGCTTTGCTGCATACCTCGGTTGTAACGAGTGGTTATTTCAGTCAACGTTGCTCTTCTATCAGCTTGAATCAGTCGGCCCATTCTCCTCTGACCTCTAGCATCCACAAGGCATTTTTGCCCACAGGACTGCTGCATACTGGATGTTTTTCCCTTTTCACACCATTCTTTGTAAACCCTAGAAATGGTTGTGCGTGAAAATCCCAGTAACTGAGCAGATTGTGAAATACTCAGACCGGCCCGTCTGGCACCAACAACCATGCCACGCTCAAAATTGCTTAAATCACCTTTCTTTCCCATTCTGACGTTCAGTTTGGAGTTCAGGAGATTGTCTTGACCAGGACCACACCCCTAAATGCATTGAAGCAACTGCCATGTGATTGGTTGACTAGATAATTGCATTAATGAGAAATAGAACAGGTGTTCCTAATAATTCTTTAGGTGAGTGTATATATATAGTTCTATAATTTAGTGCCATGCTAAATCTTTGTCCTAGGTGAAGAAAAGCCTGTCTAGAGCTCTGCCTGTATCTGCAGAGTTGAATGTTATGGCCCATGGATTGGTTATGTGTAATGCAAGTTAATTACCTCCTGCAGCCAATAAAAGGGGCTTTCCAAGATTTTGATACTGATGTCCTATCCTCTGTGAGAAGGCAGCGGCACTCACAGGAGCACCGATGCCTTTTCAAGTAGCTGATTGGCAGTGGTCCCGGGGACCCCCAACAAGCAGATCCAGGAAAACTGTTTTATTTAAAAAAAGAAAAAGCCACAAAGTATGATCTCAAAACATGATCCAATCATTGGTATCAAATAACACTTTATATTAAAGGGGTTATCCGGGAATTAAGAAAATGAAAATACTTAAATATTAGTTTATTATAAATATTTTCCCAAATACCTTTCATTAGTTATAATGGCTTGTTTTGTCTGGGGAGAAATCATTAGGAGAAATAAAATGGCCTCTGTCCTATTAGTTGTCACGCCCTGCCCTGTGGGTGCTCTGAGGAGATCTGTCAGAGTTGCTGCACGTGACTCAATATGACAGTTTGTTTTGTTGTGGGTTTGAACTGAATCCCACCTCCTCCCAGGTGTTGTTCTTTAGGTTATTGGTGAGGCTATTTATTCCCCCCTCTCCCTATAGCCTTTGCGGGTTATAGTTCTGCCTTGTGTGAGCTCTGGAAGTTTGGTGGATCGTCTGCTCCAACACATCTCTAGATAAGTCCTTTTCCCTTTTTCCTTCTGTGTCAGTTTTTACTAGGCCTCTAGGGTGATGCTAGCTCCTTCGGTTGTTGAAGGAGCTGGGTATCTCTTTCCCACTTCCCTACAGCTGAGGGTTTGGTTCAGTGTGTTACAGTCTTGGGTACGTGGGCATGTGCATATCTACCATCGATATATGCACATGGGCATAGCAGCTTAGGGAAAGTATTTAAGGGATTGCTTGGAGGTGACCCCTTTGTTCCCTAGCATTTGGGGCCTAGTCAGTTGTTTTGTTTGCTTTGTTGTGTTCTGTTTCCTTGCCTTATCTTACCTACCGTGACATTATAACCCGCCATACCATCATTTTTTCCCTTGCTGTTTGCAAAATGGAAACTATTGATGCTTTCGTTGATCGCATGCAGGGATTGTCTTTGGAGGTAGCTGACCTCTGCAATTCGGTTGCATGGTGTCAGAGTACTTTGGCGTCTGGTGCCTCCGGGGAAAACCAGGTCTGCCTGGAACCTAAGGTCGCTCTCCCTGATAGGTTTTCCGAGGGAACTGATAACTTTGTTCGGTTCAGGGAGTCCTGTAAATTGCATTTTCATCTGCATCCGATTTCATCTGGAGACGAAAACCAAAAGGTAGGGGTTATTATTTCTCTGCTAAAAGGTGACGCTCAGTCTTGGGATTTTTCTCTGCCGACCAGCTCACAGTCCCTCCGGTCGGTGGATGAATTTTTCGGAGCCCTGGGCCTGATTTATGATGACCCAGACCGGGTCTCTATGGCTGAATCTAAGTTGCGCAGCTTGTGCCAGGGAGAACGTACTGCTGAGTCGTATTGTGCTGAATTTAAAAGATGGGTGACTGACTCGGAGTGGAATCATCCTGCACTCCGTAGTCAGTTCTGTCAGGGGCTATCTGAAAGATTAAAAGATGCCCTTGCATTTAATGAAAAACCTGATTCTTTGGAGGCGGCCATGTCTTTGGCCGTACGGATTGATAGACGTTTTAGAGAGAGGTGCAAGGTTCCCCTCGGGCAGGGGGTGCTGTCTAGTGGAGAATCAGTCCATCCTGTCCCTCGGGGAACTATGACACTTGAATTAGGGTCTGGAGAGGAGCCTATGCAATTGGGTCAGGTTACTTCTTGCTCTGGTAATAGGAATTTTAGGAAGCTGAATAGACTGTGTTACTTCTGTGGTAAAGAAGGTCATTTCATTAATGTACAACCTTTTATTAAACCTCGAAGTGGTAATAAAAAACAAATAAGGGATTTCTTAAAAAAAAAAAAAAAACTCCCTTACTCTTGGTAGTGTGAATGGGGAGTCAGAGCAGGCATATTCGTATCCTACCTGCAGTACCCGATTCCTCCTGCCGGCCATGGTGGCGCTAGACTCTGGAAATTTTGAGTTAAAGATATTTGTTGACAGTGGTGCAGGGGTTAATCCTATTGATTTTAAATTTCTTCAGAGTCATGGTTTTAAAACTAGCGCATTAAGCAAAGAGATACCGGTGTTTGCTTTAGATTTCGCCCCCTCTTGCAAAGATGTCTAACTCATATTGTTCAGGATATTCATTTGAGGGTGGGTGATTCTCATGTTGAGTTAATTTCTTGCTCTGTTATTAAAGGTTTGCCTGCTCCGATGGTTCTGGGTTTACCATGGTTGATAAAACATAACCCTACCTTTGACTTGCAAACAAGACAAATCAGTAATTGGAGTGAATTTTGTA
Organism: Bufo bufo; assembly: GCF_905171765.1. NCBI lineage: Eukaryota > Metazoa > Chordata > Amphibia > Anura > Bufonidae > Bufo > Bufo bufo. The sequence goes on from NC_053390.1 coordinate 416,055,544, forward strand.
TGAACAACTGTCTTAGTGCCTCTATTTCTGGGGTGTCCACTAAGGTGTTGCCTCAGTTTCTTTCCGATTTTTCGGACGTATTCTCGGAGGGTGGAGCTCAGGAGTTGCCCCCACACCGAGAGTATGATTGTCCGGTCAATCTTATCCCCGGACAAAATTGCCAAAATCTCGATTATATAATCCTTCTCAACCCGAAAAAGTAGCTATGCGGGAGTATATTGCCGAGAGTTTGGCAAAGGGACATATTAGACCATCTAAGTCTCCTTTGGCCGCTGGCTTCTTTTTCGTAAAGAAGAAGGACGGATCCCTTAGACCGTGCCGAGATTTCCGGGAACTGAATCTCATTACTGTCCGTGATCCTTATCCCCTTCCCTTGATTCCGGATCTATTTGATCAGATTGTTGGTGCCAAGGTGTTTTCTAAGTTGGATTTAAGAGGAGTTTATAATCTGATCAGGGAAGGAGATGAATGGAAAATGGCCTTCAATACCCCCGAGGGTCACTTCGAGAACCTAGTCATGCCCTTTGGTTTAACTAATGCTCCAGCAGTCTTTCAGTGCTTTATCAATGACATTTTTCATCATTTGGTGGGGAGGTTCATTGCTATTTACCTCGATGACATACTAATTTACTTACCCGATATGAAGACCCGTCAGGATTATTTGAGACAAGTGATATTGATCCTTTGCCGTTTTTGGGGTACTTGGTTTCTGCCTCCGGTTTTCGTATGGATCCCGAAAAGGTCCGTGCGGTACTGGAATAGGACCGGCCAGAGAATCAGAAAGCCCTGATGCGGTTTTTAGGATTTACTAATTACTACAGAAAATTCATCCTTAATTATTCCACCATTGTCAAACCTTTGACAGATATGACTAGGAAGGGCGCTGACCTCTCTCTCTGGTTTGATGAGGCATTACAGGCTTTTTCTGCTATTAAGAAATGTTTTGCTTTTGCTCCCATTCTGATGCAACCTGATGTGTCTCAACCCTTCATTGTGGAGGTTGATGCGTCAGAAGTGGGAGTCAGAGCAGTCTTGTTGCAGGGTCCCTCTCCTAGCAAATAGCGCCGTGTGCTTTTTTTTCTAAGAAACTCTCGGCCGCCGAAAGAAATTATGATGTTGAGAATAGAGTTGTTGGTCATCAAATTGGCCTTTGAAGAGTGGCATCATTAGGATGGGGCTACCCATCCGATTACGGTATTTACTGACCATAAGAATCTGGCTTACCTGCAATCTGCTATGCGTTTAAATCCTAGGCAGGCTAGATGGTCATCGTTTTTTACCAGGTTCAATTTTGTGGTCACCTATCGCCCTGGGATTAAAAAACGTCAAAGTGGAAGCGTTGTCACGTAGGGGGGTGGAGATTCAGAGGATCCCACTCTGATTTTGGCTGATGGGGTGGTGGTTTCCGCTCTTTACCCCGAGCTGGAGACAGAAGTGTTGGGGGCTCAAGAGGAGGCACCTGATTCTTGTCCTCCAGGCAAGTTGTTTGTTCCTTCTAAACTGCGATACAAGGTGTTCAAGGAACATCATGATACTGTCCTTGCGGGACATCCTGGAAGTAGATCCACTGTAGATCTTATTTCCCGGAGATTCTGGTGGCCGGGGTTGCGTAAAAGTGTTGAGGGTTATGCAGCAGCTTGTGAGACCCGCGCAAAGTTGCTCACACTCGGCAATCAGGATCTCTTCTTCCTTTGTCCATCCCATCTCGTCCATGGATGCATTTGTCCATGGACCTCATTACTGATTTGTCGAGTTCCTCTGGGAAAACTGTGATTTTAGTGGTGGTGGACCGCTTCAGCAAGATGGCTCACTTTGTATCATTATCAGGTTTGCCAATGCGAAAACTCTCGCTCAGGTTTTTATTGATAACATTGTGAAATTACATTGCATTCCCTCCCATGTGGTGTCTGATAGGGGGACGCAATTTGTTTCCAGGTTTTGGAGGGCGTTTTGTTTTCATTTGGGTATTCAGTTGTCTTTCTCTTCGGCTTTTTATTCTGAGCGCACTAGCCAAAACCTGGAGACCTATTTGAGGTGTTTTGTCGCTGAGAATCAGGATGAGTGGTCCTCGTTCTTGTCTTTAGCGGAGTTTGCCTTGAATAACCGTAGGCAGGAGTCAACTGATAAGTCACCATTTTTTGGCGCATATGGTTTTCACCCTCAGTTTGGTACTTTTTCTGGGATCGAATCTTCTGGGCTACCGGAAGAGGAGAGATTCTCTTCCTCTTTGTCATCTATCTGGCAGAAGATTTAAGTTAATTTGAAAAAAATGGGTGAAAGATATAAATGGATGGCTGACAAGAGACGTATGACTGGTCCGGACCTGTGTGTGGGTGATTTGGTGTGGTTGTCCACTAAAAACATTAAGCTGAAGGTACCCTCTTGGAAATTGGGTCCAAGATTAATTGGCTCTTACAAAATTTCGGCCAATGTCAATCCGGTGGCATTTCGTCTGGTTATATGCACATGGGCATAGCAGCTTAGGGAAAGTGTTTTAGGGATTGCTAGGAGGTGACCCACTTGTTCCCTAGCATTTGGGGCCTAGTCAGTTGTTTTGTTTGCCTTGTCGTGTTCTGTTTCCTTCCCTTATCTTACCTACCGTGACATTAGTACACACAAAATCTGTCCTAATCACACAGCAGGAAAAGTTACTTCACAACACTGATCTATAGAGTTGCCTCATCCTCCTCTTCTCTGCTTGTCAGGGAATATAGTCCTGCATACAGTTTAATATGATCTTCATCTGAACCTTTGTAGGAATAGAGTCCATGAGGAGACATGAAGTACAGAGAGGACGGACAGACTTTGGTAATGGAGACTGCATACAAGTGCTGCTGCCCATTATCCACACCCTCCACTCTGTACTTCATGTCTCCTCATGACCTCCATTCCTACAGAAGTTCAGATGAAAATCATATTAAACTACACTGCTCAAAAAAATAAAGGGAACACAAAAATAACACATCCTAGATCTGAATTAATTAAATATTCTTCTGAAGTACTTTTTTCTTTACATAGTTGAATGTGCTGACAACAAAATCACACAAAAATAAAAAAAAAAAGATCAAATTTTTCAACCCATGGAGGTCTGGATTTGGAGTCACACTCAAAATCAAAATTAAAGTGGAAAAACACACTACAGGCTGATCCAACTTTGATGTAATGTCCTTAAAACAAGTCAAAATGAGGCTCAGTAGTGTGTGTGGCCTCCACGTGCTTGTATGACCTCCCTACAACGCCTGTGCATGCTCCTGATGAGGTGGCGGACGGTCTCCTGAGGGATCTCCTCCCAGATCTGGACTAAAGCATCTGCCAACTCCTGGACAGTCTGTGGTGCAACGTGACGTTGGTGGATAGAGCGAGACATGATGTCCCAGATGTGCTCAATTGGATTCAGGTCTGGGGAACGGGCAGGCCAGTCCATAGCATCAATGCCTTTGTCTTGCAGGAACTGCTGACACACTTCAGCCACATGAGGTCTAGCATTGTCTTGCATTAGGAGGAACCCAGGGCCAACCGCACCAGCATATGGTCTCACAAGGGGTCTAAGGATCTCATCTCGGTACCTAATGGCAGTCAGGCTACCTCTGGCGAGCACATGGAGGGCTGTGCGGCCCTCCAAAGAAATGCCACCCCACACCATTACTGACCTAATGCCAAACCGGTCATGCTGGAGGATGTTGCAGGCAGCAGAACGTTCTCCACGGCGTCTCCAGACTCTGTCACGTCTGTCACATGTGCTCAGTGTGAACCTGCTTTCATCTGTGAAGAGCACAGGGCGCAATGGCGAATTTGCCAATCTTGGTGTTCTCTGGCAAATGCCAAACGTCCTGCACAGTGTTGGGCTGTAAGCACAACCCCCACCTGTGGACGTCGGGCCCTCATATCACCCTCATCGAGTCTGTTTGAGCAGACACATGCACATTTGTGGCCTGCTGGAGGTCATTTTGCAGGGCTCTGGCAGTGCTCCTCCTGTTCCTCCTTGCACAAAGGCGGAGGTAGCGGTCCTGCTGCTGGGTTGTTGCCCTCCTACGGCCTCCTCCACGTCTCCTGATGTACTGGCCTGTCTCCTGGTAGCGCCTCCATGCTCTGGACACTACGCTGACAGACACAGCAAACCTTCTTGCCACAGCTTGCATTGATGTGCCATCCTGGATAAGCTGCACTACCTGAGCCACTTGTGTGGGTTGTAGACTCCGTCTCATGCTACCACTAGAGTGAAAGCACCGGCAGCATTCAAAAGTGACCAAAACATCAGCCAGGAAGCATAGGAACTGAGAAGTGGTCTGTGTTACCACCTGCAGAGCCACTCCTTTATTGGGGGTGTCTTGCTAATTGCCTATAATTTCCACCTGTTGTCTATCCCATTTGCACAACAGCATGTGAAATTGATTGTCACTCAGTGTTGCTTCCTAAGTGGACAGTTTGATTTCACAGAAGTGTGATTGACTTGGAGTTACATTGTGTTGTTTAAGTGTTCCCTTTATTTTTTTTGAGTAGTGTATATTCAGGACCATATTCCATGACAAGCAGAGCAGAGAGGAGGATGAGGCAGCTCTTTAGCTCAGTAACTTGTCCTCCCCAGACAAAAGGTGTCATTAGAAATAATGAAAGGCATTTTGGAATATATTTATAATAAAGTATTGTTTAAGTATTTTCATTTTCTTTTATTCATTTATTCTATAAACAAAAAAAAAAATTAACATACACAACCTATAATCGTTCCAATAGGTAACCACTGTGCACATTAGTTCAAACTCGCCACACCAAAGTTACACGTACACAGCATATATTTAATCAAAATGCCTATTTTTTATTCATTCCTTACTTATCAAACAATATAAAATCATCGGCAGCAGCATATACAAAGAAAAGAGCCACAATATGTATATCCCATGTAACAAATCCCATCAATTAATTTTAAGTTATAATCTGGTTCCCACCCTTACAAAAAATTAATAAATAATATATACTCCTGCATAGTGCAAATCCATCCATTTACCAATCAAATAAGGGAGACACAATATACAGCTATAGTGGATCGTGTCAAAGTGCCTAGTGCAATAAATTAAGCCACATTGATCTGTATATATTTATGTATTCCATGATGATCTTTTTATGTTATTTATTGCACTAGGCACTTTGATGCCTTCCACTATAGCTATATATTGTGTCCCCCTTATTTGATTGGTAAATGGATGGATTTACACTATGGAGGAGTATATATGATTTGTAATTTTTTTTTATAAGGGTGGGAACCAGATTATAACTTAAAGGGTTTCTATCACCTCGTTTTGACATAATTAGCTATCAGACACTAGCGATCCGCTAGTGTCTGCTCTACCAAACGATGCTATTATAATACCATTGTGTGAAGGCGTTTGCCTAAAGAACAAACTTTTATTGAAATGCTAATGAGCCTCTAGGTGCTATGGGGGCATCTTTTCAGCACCTAGAGGCTCGGTCTACTTACATTGTATGCCGCCCCGCTCGTCCGTTAAGCCCGCCCATCTCCTCTTGAATGACATCCTCCATCTGAGCCAGCGGACAAATTCTCGCGCCTGCGCCGTGCGCGTCTGTTTTCGGCGCAGGCGCAGTGAATGTCTGACCGCTCCCTGCACAGACATCTCCACTGCGCCTGCGTCGATGACCGAGATGTCTGTGTCAGACATTCACTGCGCCGAATACAGACGCGCACGGCGCAGGCGCGAGAATTCGTCCACTGGCTCAGATGGAGGATGGCATTCAAGAGGAGATGGGCGGGCTGGAGGGACGAGCGGGGCGGCATACAATGTGAGTAGACCGAGCCTCTAGGTGCTGAAAAGACGCCCCCATAGCACCTAGAGGCTCATTAGCATATTAATAAAAGTTCGTTTTTTAGTAAAACGGATCCACACACAGGTCTGAGAATAGCATGGTTAGGTAGATCAGACACTAGCAGATCGCTAGTGTCTGAGAGCTAATTAGGTCAAAATGAGGTGGTAGAAACCCTTTAAAGTTTATTGATGGGATTTGTTACATATGACATAAATATTGTGGCTCTTTTTTTTTTTTTTTTTTTGTATATGCTGCTGCTGCTGCTGATTTTCTATTGTCTATTATTGTTTGATAAGTAATGAAATGAATAAAGAATACGCATTTTGATTAAATATATGCTGTGTATGTGTAACTTTGGTGTGCCCAAAAAAATTAACATATAAAAACTGGCATACTCCAGGCTAAAATCCTTCTGTCATATTCAGTTTCTGAATAAATTATTGAAAAACTGATGGAATCTAATACAAACTCATGTCAATCATGGCTGAGATATGACCATGTGGCAGCCAGTGGTGCCCGGGGTTACGAAAACAGCCAAGCGGGCAGAGCTATGCTGTTTCCAAAACTCCCATAGATGTGAATGGGAGCACAGAAAGCTGAGCTCATAAGTCACAGAAAATGAAAGCTTGCTGTGTTATGCTGTTTCCTTAGCTCCAATTCACATCTATTGACGTCACGGATACAGGATACTTCAGCATGCTCAGTTGTTTTCTGAAACCAAGGCCACTCCTGGCCGCCACCTAGAATACGTATTCCAGTCTCAGTCATGAAGGGCTAAAATGGGAATACCCAATTATCTGACATCATGGGTCACCTGAGGCTGTCCAAAACCCCAGGTATATATATCTCAGAAATGTATGGGATATGCCCCTTTAGGATTTCATTCACAATTAGTTTCCATTATAAAAACAAACTGCTGAAAAGTGCTGGATCCATCAAAAACAACAGGACCTACCACGAGGCCTGACTCAGATGAGAACAGTACCTTTGGAAAAATGCCAGGTTTCTGCCTTTCTGGGCCCTTATTTGTGCTATGAACACGGCATAACATAACAACTCTGCTGGTAATATTTTAACTCAAGATGATCAATTATTAAAAATTAGTGAAAGAGAATAAAAGTAACAAGTATGTTAAATGAGAAATTTAGTAGTGTTGAGCGCAAATATGCTAATAGCAAATTTTAATTGCGAATATCGGCACTTCGAGAATTCGCGAATATTTAGAATACAGCGCTATATATTAGTAAAATCGAATATTTTTTTTTTAACACCGTACACATCAGGTGATCATCCCTTCCTTCTTCTAGCTTGTGGGCCAATGAGAAGGCTTTGTCACAGCTTAGCAACATCCCTAGCAACCTATAGAAAAGTTGCCTACCCCTTACTATATAAGAATCTCCCCAGCAGCTATTTTCTAAAGTTTATTGCAGTTATGAAAGAGACAGATAATTCAGATAGTTAGTGGGAGATAGTCAGTGTAGGTTAGATTGATCTATAGTTTAGCTAATAGGTTCCAGTGCAGGGTGTTAGGTAGTGTGATAGGTTCTGCTGTCAATACATACATGCTACACACATAGTGCTGTGATGTCAGAAGTTGCACGTATTGCAAAAAAAATTGCGCATCATTAATTGCCAAAGATTTGCAAGCGCAAATATATTGGAGCACTATCTGCATATAAAGCTATTCTAATGTTCTGCCGTGCCAACTATTTTTTCTAGTCTTATAGAAAACTTATACCAGCTTAAAAAATGTAGCATAAGTGACCCACGCCTGTATTTCGCGCGCATTACGCAAATATTACATTGCCGATTTTCGCAATCAAGAATATAATCTCAAATTCACGAATATACGACGAATATTTTACAAAATATTCGCAAAATATTGCAAATTCAAATATTGCCCCTGCCGCTCATCACTAAAGTTTAGCTGGAAAAGATGAACGTGGAGAAACTGTCTGAAATACTCATAAATAATGTAGGCTGTTTAACCAGTTAGACCACTTTTAAGTGGCAGTACTTGATCACTATTTTGCATCAGTATTTGTAAGCCAAAACCAGGAGTGGAACGTAAACACAAAGTAATGGAAAGATTTGCACATCTTCCATGTGTTGTACCCCTTTCTAATTTTGACTTACAAACACTGATGCAAAATATTGACCAAAATGCATAATGGGACTGTGACTTAAAGCATAAACGAAAATTAAAAAGTGTAAAGTTAAAAAAGTGAATCCAGTCCAGATTAGAGATGAACAAATTGATTCATCTCATCAAGCAGAGTTCTACACCTACAAGTGGGTATAAATTAAACAAACAAGAAACATGGAGCTCATAGAATACCTATAAAAATATATCTTTAATAGCGTATCAATAAATTACAAGCATATTACCGTTAAAAAATGAAGGTGGCAGAGAAAAGACACCATCCCAGCTTTACAGACCGCATGGATTAATAAATACAATAACAACAACTAATCTAAATAGTAGAACAACATCACGATGGGTCAGCAATGTCAGGATCATTAAACAATAATTACCCAGAACCAACCGCAACACAGTGCAGATAAGCCCTATCGAAGTAAGAGCATACTCGCGTATGCAATAAAACATAAAACCGACTCACCTACACAAGCGAGACTGTGAGAGCCAGGATGGCACTACCCCGACGACCGTTTCGGCATGCATTAGTCCGGGGGTAACGCCATCACTGTAGGATCACCTATTTAAAACCCACAACCCCCAATAGACTGCTGCGCCCAGATAATGAAAAATCTCATTCATCTGTAGATGTTTGTGGGCGCACGATGCGCGAAATGCCGCCCCTATCGCCCTTCTCCCGCCCAGCATCACTCCAATCTGCCCACCACCACGTGACAACCAGGTCACGTGATGTGGGAGGCCGACGTAGAGATGCACAGATGAGAGGCGCTGAGTGCGACACCTCGCAAACCCAAGCGCCCATCCCAGGAATAGGAGATCGACCAAGAATACTAGAAATTGGCTCCCTCTGCAGTCCATAAGTGGCCAGTACATAGCACAGCAATAAACATAGTCAATCAGTGACCTATTGTCAGGGCCGGTGCTACCATAAGGCAGACCAAGCGGCGCACCCTGGGGGAGGGCGGAAAAATGTGACATGGAGGGCTGATGTGACATAGGGGGGTGATTTGACAAGGAGGGGGAGAAATGTAACATGGGGGGCTGATGGCTGACATGGGGGCATGATGGATGGGGGCTGATGGCTGACATGGGGGTCTGATCTGAGGTCTGATTAACATTGGGGGTCTGATTGCTGGTCTGACCTGAGGTGTAATGTAAAATAATTTTTTCTTATTATCCTCCTCTAAAACCTAGGTGCGTCTTATGGGCCGGTGCGTCTTAGAGGGCGAAAAATACGGTCCTCAAACCAGCGATTGTCTGAAGCAGAAAGAAGATGCCAGGACCACACAGAGGAGAAGCCAGCTGCTGCAGACGGGACCAGGGCCAGGTAAGCTGCAAGAAGGGGGGGGGGGCACCAAAATGTAGCTTCGCTTGTGTTGGCAAAAACCCTTGCACCGGCTCTGCCTATTGTAATCACGTATCAAAACAATTGTATGCTATACTATTATGAATAAATAAACATGATTATGTTGCACTACTGAATACATTATTATTAAATTATATGCTATACTATTATAAATAAATAAACAAATGTAATTATATATATTGCTGAATTCATTTGTAATGCTGCAGAATCCCAAGCAAAGATTTGAACAAACGTGGATTTATTGAAAACACAGCAGTAAAGTCCAAGCCAGAAATCATACAGAAATAACGTAGTACAAATAATAACCTCGACGAGGTTTCCAGAGGCATTCACTAGAGAAAGACACACAGAGTTCATGCATGGAACAAACTTAGTGAATCTGAACCAGCATACTCCCAGGTTGTAGAGACAACAGTGAGCACTGATCAGCCAGGGAGATCACCTTTTAAACACCTGCTTGTATTCACAGAGTGCTGCTTGTCAGAACCTCAAAGGTCATGCGATGATCCTACTCATTAGCACCTGTACAGCAAATAACCAATCAACTTTGAATTTGTGCACAGATGCTATATCTGCCAGTGGCCAACGTAGCGCATAAGATGCACGCACACTCGGCCGCGTATTCCTTTGCGAATCACCCCTCGGGCGTGCACGCGTACGCCCAACCAACTCGGCACGGGATCACGCCAGCACGGACACCGGAACGGAACCCGCAGGAGACACCGGAGGCAGGATCTGCCCGGCAAGTCTGCCTCCGAGATCCCCGTGGCCCTCACCTCCGGCTCCCATGCGGACGCTCCACCGTATCCGCCCACAAGGGAACCGGAACCACAGTCCCTTACATCATTATTAATAGATAATATAGTGATAAAAAATAATAAATTTTATTAAAACATTGAAAAAAACATAAACTCAAACAATATCACGATGGGTCAGCAATGTCAGGATCATGAAACAATAATTAACCAGAACCAACCACAACACAGTGTAGATAAGCCCTATCGAAGTAAGATCATACTCGCGTATGCAATAAAACATAATGCCGACTCACCTAAACAAGCGAGACTGTGAGAGCCAGGATGGCACTACCCCGATGGCCGTTTCGGCGTGCCTTCGTCCAGGGGTAACGCCATCACTGTAGGATCACCTATTTAAAACCCACAACCCCCAATAGAATGTTGCGCCCAGATAATGACAAATCTCATTCACCTGTAGATGTTTGTGGGCGCACGATGCACAAAATGCCCCCCATACTGCCCTCCTTCCGCCCGGCGTCACGCCGATCCGCCCACCACCACATGACAACCAGGTCACGTGATGCGGGAGGCCGACGTAGAGCCGCACAGGTGAGAGACGCCAAGCGCGGCATCACGCAAACGCGTGCGCCCATCCCAGGAGAAGGAGATCGACCAAGAATACTAGAAATTGGCTCCCTCTGCAGTCCATAAGTGGCCACAGCAATAAACATAGTCAATCAGTGACCTATTGTAATCACGTATCAAAACAATTGTATGCTATACTATTATGAATAAATAAACATGATTATGTTGTGCTACTGAATACATTATTATTAAATTATATGCTATACTATTATAAATAAATAAATTATATATGTTGCTGAATTCATTATTATTAGATAATATGGTGATAAAAAAGAATAAATATAATTAAAACATTGAAAAAAACATAAACCCACACAAGGGATACAATACAATTCATAAATAATATACATAATGTAAATGTAAGTGATGAGGAGTGTGAATAAATGCTAATGAATATAGAAAGCAAAAAATTAGTAAATAAAAATAAAGATAAAAATAGTAATACAAAATGTGCTAGTTATGAAGAAAAATGGAACCAGTGTACAAAATGTCACAGAGAGTGACCAAATAAAGTAAAAATGGTGTAAGTGAAAAACATGGTGAGGGGTGAATGTGTAGTGTGCCTATTCTATTAGGCAAGTGATAAAAAAAAAAAAAAAAACACAAAATGGTACATGTTGTGTAAGATAATAATGTTTAATAGATATAATAAATACAGCAAAACTATTAAAATGTTTGCAGAGCAAAGAAGGCCATTAACTCCAACAGGTCCCAAAGGGTCTGCTGGAGAGCTTGTTCTAACAATGCATAGCATCCTTTTGGAGAAAAGGATGGTCATATGCTAATTTGTTCCTGGGGCTGTGGGAAAGGGATCTATTTTCATCAGACGGACACGTCATCATGTACCGCGCCATTTTTTGGGTGTGGTACATAGATGACATCTTTATGAGTTTTTTGAGATCCTTAATAACAACACTCGCAACATCAAGCTTTCCTATGTGTACCATAGAGATAGAATTTGAGGCCATATACAAACTGATGTTTATCGAAACGACACGTCCGTAAATGCATATTTACATGCATCTTCCCTTCATCCCAGAAACACCATAAATGCCATACCTATAGGTCAATTTCTTCGCATACCGCGGATTTGCTCACACGATAAAACCTTCGAGAGACAAGCTATCGATCTAAAGGACTTGTTTGTGAGAAGAGGCTACAGTCGTCGATTGATCAAGAAGGCATATCTAAGAGCTAGGGCACAGAAACAAATAGTACTCAACCCAAGGAAGAACAGAACTGTGGATAACAAAATTAGGTACGTGACCACTTACCATTCAAGGTGGGAGGAAATGAGAAGATTCACAGCCAAACATTGGTCTGTTCTTCTAATGGATCCACTTTTGGAAAAACTTTACCGCCACATCCGTCTATCAGAGCTCGGTGAGCAAATACGTTACAGGATAGTTTAGTCAGGAGTTACAGTTGCAAGAAAAAGTATGTGAACCCTTTGGAATGATATGGATTTCTGCACAAATTGGTCATAAAATGTGATCTGATCTTCATCTAAGTCACAACAATAGACAATCACAGTCTGCTTAAACCAATAACACACAAAGAATTAAATGTTACCATGTTTTTATTGAACACACCATGTAAACATTCACAGTGCAGGTGGAAAAAGTATGTGAACCCTTGGATTTAATAACTGGTTGAACCTCCTTTGGCAGCAATAACTTCAACCAAACGTTTCCTGTAGTTACAGATCAGACGTGCACAACGGTCAGGAGTAATTCTTGACCATTCCTCTTTACAGAACTGTTTCAGTTCAGCAATATTCTTGGGATGTCTGGTGTGAATTGCTTTCTTGAAGTCATGCCACAGCATCTCAATCGGGTTGAGGTCAGGACTCTGACTAGGCCACTTCAGAAGGCGTATTTTCTTCTGTTTAAGCCATTCTGTTGTTGATTTACTTCTATGCTTTGGGTCATTGTCCTGTTGCAACACCGATCTTCTGTTGAGCTTCAGCTGGTGGACAGATGGCCTTAAGTTCTCCTGCAAAATGTCTTGATAAACTTGGGAATTCATTTTTCCTTCGATGATAGCAATCCGTCCAGGCCCTGATGCAGCAAAGCAGCCCCAAACCATGATGCCCCCACCACCATACTTCACAGTTGGTATGAGGTTTTGATGTTGGTGTGCTGTGCTTATTTTTCTCCACACATAGGGCCAGATTTATCATTAGCTCAAGTCAGAATAATGGAGTGAAAAAGTCGCAAATTTTTGCGCAATCACTTAAATTGCGCAAAAATGTGCGACTTTAATCTGCTCTACACTATGCTCACCGGTTTTCTGTAAGTGGGCGTGTTTTCTTATGTAACTGAATCTCTAGACAGATTTACTATTGCGACTATTTAAAAAGCCGCAAAAAAGTCACAAAAAATGTGCAATTTTACTCCAGTGAGGACCATGCTTATCTTATGAGACTTTTTAATAGAACGTGCGACTTTTGTAAAGCTGCTTACTGACGGATAAACTGCCACCGTCAAACAACATTTATTACGGTCTTAAAGGACCGATCATAAATCTGACTTGGCTAAAACTGACTTTAGCCATATGTGAAAGTGGAGTGAGCTGTCAGAGTAGTGATAAATCTGGCCCATAGTGTTGTGTGTTTCTTCCAAACAACTCAACTTTGGTTTCATCTGTCTACAGAATATTTTGCCAGTACTGCTGTGGAACATCCAGGTGCTCTTGTGGAAACTGTAAACGTGCAGCAATGTTTTTTTGGACAGCAGTGGCTTCCTCTGTGGTATCCTCCCATGAAATCCATTCTTGTTTAGTGTTTTACGTATCGTAGACTCGCTAACAGGGATGTTAGCATATGCCAGAGACTTTTGTAAGTCTTTAGCTGACACTCTAGGATTCTTCTTCACCTCATTGTGCAGTCTGCGCTGTGCTCTTGCAGTCATCTTTACAGGACGGCCACTCCTAGGGAGAGTAGCAGCAGTGCTGAACTTTCTCCATTTATACACAATCTGTCTTGCCGTTGACTGATGAACAGCAAGGCTTTTGGAGATACTTTTATAATCCATATCATTCCAAAGGGTTCACATACTTTTTCTTGCAACTGTATTTGGAGCCAATACCTCTCCAGGTTTTTCCTGAAGTAGGTAGACAACAGTTGGGCTTTAAACTCTGTGGTGGATGTCAGTGGCGTACCGCCCATAGAGGCAGACCACGCCACTGCTATGGGGCCCGCGGCACTGGGGGGCCCATAGCGCAGAGAAGGCCCCGCCCACACTACTTGGCCCCGCCCACTCATTACCTGCAGCTGGCTATGGCTATGCCTGCGGCTGCTTTTCTCCCCAGCAGCAGCAACGTCATCAAAGTAAACTCATCTTATCTAATCTTCCGCAATCGCCCTCAACGCACAGACCCCCCCCCCTTGACCTGAGACTGATCCTCTGTCTGACGCTGACCTCAGTGTCTCAGACGTCACGTGACCTGACCTCCTCCTGACCCGGACCGTCTGCCGGGCCTGGAATCAGGATCAAACCAGCCTGCATGTGGCGCTCGAGCCGCTGGCCAATCAGCACAGGCAACTCTCTGTTGAGGCAGCTGCTGATTGGCCAGTGGCGCAAGGGGGCGGGCGGGAGAATCGGCTCGAACTTCGCTGTCGGCCGTCACCAGAGTCAGTGCCTGCCGGCTGCCCTGCAACTTCTGCGCTGTCCTCCCTTCTGTGCGATCATCCGGCTGAGTGATCGGGTGCCAGGTAGGCAATGTTACTTCTCCCCCTGCTGTCCTCTGACCCCCCCCACTGCTGTCCTCGCCTCGGCGATGCAGCAGGGTCCGTGTCCCCAGCTGGAGGTGACATCTCCCCAGCAGACACGTCCAGGTCACTGACTCACCTTTGGGGGGGACATGCCTTCACCCTGCAGCTATGGATGCCTGCCCACTAAATAGTTAACAATACATTGAATTGGCTCTTGGAGCCTGGTGATGTCATCAGGACCCTTTGGGTGGTCTTCTTCCCATATGTTGGAGCAGCTGGCCAGGCTTCCTACCCCATTTTTATGGGGGCTGAGCTTTTTGGCTATCCCACATAATAAGCAATGAGAACTTGGCTGTAAGTGCTGGGGGGGCCAAGTGTAACAAGTGTGGGTGCTGGGAAATCTCTAGTGAGTGATTTATACGTCAGCTCCAGGCACCGCTGAGGAAACTTTTTAGTAGATGTGGATCCCCCTGTCAGGTTTCATCCAGGAGCCCTCCATCACCCCCCTTCAATATTCCTGAAGTATTGCAGGGCTGTTCCGATCCTGCATGATGGCTGCTGGACTAGGCAGGGATCAGTGGGGACTGTAGGTCATGTATAAATTTATTTAATGGGGGTGTGGCATGGGAGGAGCCAGGTCAGGAAGTAGGAGGGGCCATGGTGGGTAGTGGGCGGGGTTAAGGGGCCCAATTCAGATTTTTGCTATGGGGCCCAGTGATTTCTATGTACGTCTCTGGTGGATGTGTTGCGTGTCCTAACATGCTGATTTTGTAGATGCATCAGGACAAAGAACATTTCAAATTAAACATTATCTCACTTGTTCTAGTTCCAAAGTGATCTATTATGCCTCCTGTCCATGTCTGAAAATATACGTGGGCCTAACTACCCGGGAACTCAAAGTCTGAGTGCACGAACATGTGAAATATATCATCTCTGCAAAAGATATTGAAAAGAGCAATGATTTTAAACCGGTTGCCAGACATTTTAAGGATTTTCACGCTTGTAATCCAAGACTTTTAAAGGTGAGGGCAATTGATTGTATTAAGGTTAATTTGAGGGCTGGTAATATACCCAAAAAATTGGCCCAAAAAGAAAGTTGGTAGATTTGGACCCTTGAGACTTTACGTCCCGGTGGTCTGAATGAGAATTTGGGTTTCTCGCTGTTCCTTTAACCACCCAGGCCACGGCTGTGGATCCAGTATATGTTTTTTACATGGTTTTATTGTTTAATTTTATTCATTATTCTTTCCTTTTCTCCAATAGGATGCTATGCATTGTAAGAACAAGCTCTCCAGCAGACCCTTTGGGACGTTTTGGAGTTGATGGCCTTCTTTGCTCTGGAAACATTTTAATAGTTTTGCTGTATTTATTATATCTATTACACATTATTATCTCAAACAACATGTACCACTTTGTGTTGGTTTGTTTTTTTCACTTGCCTAATGTAATAGGCACCCTACACATTCACTCCTCACCATATTTTTCACTTACACCATTTTTACTTTATTTGGTCACTCTCTGTGACATTTTGTACACTGGTTCCATTTTTCTTCATAGCTAGCACATTTTTTATTACTATTTTTATCTTAATTTTTTTTTTACTATTTTTTTGCTTTCTATATTCATTTGCATTTATTCACACTCCCCATCACTTACATTCACATTATGTATACTATTTATGAATTGTATTGTATCCCTTGTGTGGGTTTATGTTTTTTTCAAAGTTTTAATTATATATATTTTTTTTCTCACTAGATTAGCTAAAAATAATGAATTCAGCAATATATATAATTTATTTATTTATTTATAATAGTATAGCATATCATTTAATAATAATGTATTCAGTAGCACAACATAATCATGTTTATTTATTCATAATAGTATAGCGTACAATTATTTTTATACGCGATTACAATAGGTCACTGATTGACTATGTTTATTGCTGTGGCCAATTATGGACTGCAGAGGGAGCCAATATCTAGTATTCTTGGTCGATCTGCTTTTCCTGGGATGGGCGCGCGCGTTTGCAAGATGCCACGCTTGGCGTCTCTCACCTGTGCGGCTCTACGTCGGCCTCCCGCATCACGTGACCTGGTTGTCATGTGGTGGTGGGCGGATTGGCGTGACGCCGAGCGGGAGGAGGGCAGTATGGGGGGGCATTTCGTGCATCGTGCGCTCACAAACATCTACAGGTGAATGAGATTTGTCATTATCTGGGCGCAACATTCTATTGGGGGTTGTGGGTTTTAAATAGGTGATCCTACAGTGATGGCGTTACCCCGGACGAAGGCACGCCAAAACGGCCATCGGGGTAGTGCCATCCTGGCTCTCACAGTCTCGCTTGTTTAGGTGAGTCGGCTTTATGTTTTATTGCATACGCGAGTATGATCTTACTTCGATAGGGCTTATCTGCAGTGTTGTGGTTGGTTCTGGTTAATTATTGTTTCATGATCCTGACATTGCTGACCCATCGTGATATTGTTCTACTATTTAGATTAGTTGTTGTTATTGTATTTATTAATCTATGTGGTCTGTGTAAAGCTGGGATGGTGTCTTTTCTCTGCCACCTTCATTTTTTAATGGTAATATGCTTGTAATTTATTGATACGCTATTAAAGATATATTTTTATAGGTATTCTTTGAGCTCCATGGGCCAGATTTATCATTACTCTGACAGCTCACTCCTAGGGTTGAGCGAACCCGAACTGTAAAGTTCGGGTTCGTACCGAACTTTATGATTTTTGGACCCCGGACCTGAACCCGAACATTTCAGTAAAAGTTCGGGTTCGGTGTTTGGCGCTTTCTTGGCGCTTTTTGAAAGGCTGCAGAGCAGCCAATCAACAAGCGGTTAACTGTCTGACCTTAGAAGCCATCACAGCCATGCCTACTAATGGCATGGATGTGATTGGCCAGTGTAGCATGTGACCCAGCCTCTATATAAGCTGGAGTCACGTAGCGCTGCACGTCACTCTGCTGTCACGGATGGTGTACAGGAAACAAGACAATACCATATAAACAATGTCTCTCTGGATCCACAACTAAGGAACAAAGGGAGACCCCTGCAATAGACCTGCCGCTCTCCCTCACTGCTCAGCCTATGCGAACACCCCAAAGGTGGATGGTCGCATATCCACGTTCCTCGGCTATCTATTACCTGAAGACCCTACAATAGTGAAGGGACACGACCACCAGCTCCCTACACTGACACGGAGGGAGTCAGGGTCACCTGGATCCAGAAAAGACAAAATCATACATACATAAACAGCACTTATCTTGCAGACGACTGAGGACTGGGAACTGGGAACAGCATGCACACACACTCCAGGAAGTTGTATCAGCCACACACTACTGCATTATGGGGAGGAACTTAAAGGGTAGCAATCAGTCCAACTGCATGACAGCTGAGATAGACTAACGAGATGAGAAACTAAACCAAAACAAAGAAATTCAAGGAGGAGGATCTGAGAAGCTCCTGTGAGCGCTTCTCAGCTGTCTGGCTGTGACAGTACCCCTCCCTCTAGGAGTGGACTCCGGACACTCAGAGCCCACCTTCTCAGGATGGGACCTATGGAAAGCCCTGATGAGACGAGAGGCCTTAATGTCCGTCACTGGGACCCACATCCTCTCCTCAGGACCATAACCCTCCCAATGAACGAGGTACTGGAGGGAACCGCGGACAAGACGAGAATCCACAATCCTAGAGACCTGAAATTCAAGATTTCCATCAACCATAATCGGAGGAGGAGGCAAAGGCGAGGGTACAATAGGTTGAACATAAGGTTTCAATAAGGACTTATGAAAAACATTATGGATCTTCCAAGTCTGAGGAAGATCAAGACGGTAGGCAACAGGATTGATGACAGACAGGATCTTGTAAGGCCCAATAAACCTAGGACCCAACTTCCAGGAGGGAACCTTCAATTTGATATTCTTGGTAGACAACCACACCAGATCACCAACATTCAGGTCCGGACCAGGCACACGTCTCTTATCCGCCACACGCTTATATCTCTCACTCATGCTCTTTAGATTATCCTGAATCTTTTGCCAAATAGATGACAAAGACAAGGAGAATCTGTCCTCATCAGGCAAACCAGAAGAGCCCTCTCCCGAGAAAGTCCCAAACTGCGGATGGAACCCATATGCACCAAAAAATGGTGACTTATCAGAGGACTCCTGACGACGGTTATTTAAAGCAAACTCAGCAAGGGACAAAAAAGAACACCAATCCTCCTGATTCTCCGCCACAACACAGCGCAGATATGTCTCCAGATTCTGATTGACGCGCTCTGTCTGGCCATTCGACTGCGGATGGAAAGCAGAAGAGAATGACAACCGAACCCCCAAGCGAGAACAAAAAGCCTTCCAGAATCTGGAAACAAACTGCGTGCCCCTATCAGAGACTATGTCTGAAGGAATCCCATGCAATTTGACAATGTGGTCAATAAATGCCAGCGCCAGCGTCTTAGCATTGGGCAAACCAGGAAAAGGGATAAAATGCACCATTTTGCTAAAACGGTCCACCACCACCAGAATCACAGACTTCCCCGAGGAACGAGGCAAGTCCGTTATGAAGTCCATGGACAGATGTGTCCAAGGACGGGAAGGAATGGGCAAAGGAAGGAGAGGACCTGATGGCCGTGAATGAGGGACCTTGGCACGAGCGCAAGTCTCGCAAGCTGCCACAAAACCCTCAACCGACTTACTAAGCGCAGGCCACCAGAATCTCCGAGCGATGAGATCCAGTGTGGCTCTTGCCCCCGGGTGCCCAGCAAGGACCGTGTCGTGGTGTTCTTTAAAAATCTTGTGTCTCAAAGCGAGAGGCACAAACAACCTCCCAGGAGGACAAAGATCAGGAGCTTCTGACTGGGCTGCCTGCACCTCTGCCTCCAATTCAGGAAAAAGAGCAGAGACCACCACACCTTCAGCCAAAATGGGACCCGGGTCTTCAAAATTCCCACCTCCCGGAAAACAACGTGACAGGGCATCTGCCTTCACATTCTTAACCCCAGGGCGGAACGTAACAACAAAATTAAACCTTGAAAAGAACAAAGACCATTTTTATGGTCAGTAAACACGGTAATAGGGTGTCTGGCTCCCTCTAGCCAATGGCGCCATTCCTCAAAAGCCAACTTGATGGCCAACAATTCCCTATCTCCCACATCATAATTTCTCTCTGCGGAGGAGAGTTTCTTTGAGAAAAAGGCACACGGTTGCCATTTGGCAGGAGAGGAACCCTGAGACAAGACCGCACCCACCCCTACCTCAGAAGCATCAACCTCAACTATGAAGGGTAACGAAATATCAGGTTGTACTAGGATGGGAGCGGAAGCAAAACTCTCCTTGATATTAGAAAAGGCCTTACGCGCCTCTACCGACCAGGAAGAAAAATCTACCCCCTTTCTGGTCATATCAGTGAGTGGTTTAACAACAGAGGAATAATTCAAAATAAATTTCCTGTAATAATTGGCAAAGCCCAAAAAACGCATCAGCGCCTTCTGATTCTCAGGAAGCTCCCACTCAAGCACAGCGCGGACCTTCTCGGGGTCCATGCGAAAACCAGAAGCGGAGGCAAGAAACCCCAGAAATTGGATTTCTGGAACCGCAAACACACATTTTTCCAGTTTCGCGTATAATTTATTCTCCCGCAGGATGAGCAAGACCTGACGTAAGTGTTCCTTATGAGTCTTGAAATCAGGAGAAAAAATCAAAATGTCATCCAAATACACTAATACAAATTTTCCCATTAAATGATAAAAAATGCTGTTGACGAAATGCTGAAAAACGGCTGGGGCATTCATCAAACCAAAAGGCATAACCAAATTCTCAAAATGGCCCTCAGGGGTATTGAAAGCCGTCTTCCATTCGTCTCCTTCTCTGACCCTAACCAGGTTGTATGCCCCTCTTAGGTCTAATTTGGAAAAGACTTTAGCCCCAACAACCTGGTTAAACAGGTCCGGGATCAGAGGAAGCGGATAAGGATCACGAATAGTGATACTGTTCAGCTCCCTGAAATCCAGACAAGGTCTTAAAGAACCATCTTTTTTCTTAACAAAGAAAAAACCAGCGGCAACAGGTGACTTCGAGGGTCGTATGTGTCCTTTTCTCAGACTCTCAGAGATATAAGCCCGCATAGCGACCCTCTCAGGTTGGGAGAGATTGTATAAACGAGATTTAGGCAGCTTGGCGC
Source organism: Bufo bufo (assembly GCF_905171765.1). Taxonomy (NCBI): domain Eukaryota; kingdom Metazoa; phylum Chordata; class Amphibia; order Anura; family Bufonidae; genus Bufo; species Bufo bufo. The sequence continues at coordinate 416,076,172 of NC_053390.1, forward strand.
CTGGGATGAGATTAATAGGGCAATCATACTCCCTGTGCGGAGGTAAACCCTGAACTCCACTCTCAGAGAAGACATCCAAAAATTCAGAGAGGAAAGGTGGTACAGTCTTAGTAGAAACCTCAGAAACAGATGTTATGAGGCAATTCTCTCTGCAAAAGTTACTCCAACCATTTATTTGCCTCGCTTGCCAATCAATGGTGGGGTTATGTTTAGTGAGCCAGGGTAGCCCCAACACTAGAGGAGTAGGCAAACCGCTAAGGACGAAACATGACACATCCTCAACATGAGCATCACTCACAAATAAACGGATATTGTGAACTATGCCCTTTAATGATTTCTGAGAAAGTGGAGCTGAATCAATAGCAAAAACAGGAATATCCTTTCCCAAAGTGCATACCTGGAAACCATGAGTTATTGCAAATTGATTATCAATGAGGTTGACAGCTGCTCCACTATCCACAAAAATCTCACAAAAAATGCTCTTGCTCTCTAGCGCCACCCTAGCAGGCAGGACAAAACGGGAACTACAAGCAAACGGAAAACCTTCAATTTCCGCCTCAACCCTGCCAATAGTAACAGACGGAACATTTTTAAAAGATTTTTTCCTTTTTTTCTCTTTATTACTCCCAGAAAACTGCCTGAATCTCCTAGAGGGACAAACATTTGCCAGATGATTTATAACTCCACAACAAAAACAAACCCTCCCCTGCAGGCTGAATCTTCTATTGTCAGAGGCAATCAACCCCAGCTGCATGGACTCCTGCTCAGAAGGGGCTGACAGCGACTGAGACCCCTGTGCACAGAATGAGACCGCTGCACTGTACCGGGACTGAGTATGACAGGAAGGAGAGATCTCTCCTCTCTCTCTAAGACGCCTGTCAATACGAACAGCCTGAGACATAGCAGAATCCAAGGAGGTAGGTCTTTCATGAAAGGCAAATGCATCTTTCAATCCCTCTGAAAGACCATAGCAAAATTGACTTCGGAGTGCAGCATCATTCCAACCCGTATCCTGACCCAGGGCTAAAAAGAATTCATCCACTGAACGAAGGGGCCGTTCCCCCTCCGGCAGCGAAAAGGCCCAGGACTGAGCGTTACCCCTGAGCAGCGATATAATGATCCCCACCCTCCGTTCTTCATCACCAGAAGAATGGGGAAGAAGGCGAAAATGGAGTTTGCAAGCCTCTCTAAAACGCACAAAATTCTCACTACCCCCGGAGAACGTATCCGGGAGCGAGATCTTAGGCTCAGCACAAACTCCATGAACGCAAGCTGAACCGGTCACTTGAAACTGAGAAAAAGTCTTACGGAGATCAGCTACCTCCAAAGAAAGACCCTGAAAGCGTTCAGCCAAAAGTGAAACCGGATCCATGCTTGAGACGGTTTTGGCGGCTGATAATGTCACGGATGGTGTACAGGAAACAAGACAATACCATATAAACAATGTCTCTCTGGATCCACAACTAAGGAACAAAGGGAGACCCCTGCAATAGACCTGCCGCTCTCCCTCACTGCTCAGCCTATGCGAACACCCCAAAGGTGGATGGTCGCATATCCACGTTCCTCGGCTATCTATTACCTGAAGACCCTACAATAGTGAAGGGACACGACCACCAGCTCCCTACACTGACACGGAGGGAGTCAGGGTCACCTGGATCCAGAAAAGACAAAATCATAAATACATAAACAGCACTTATCTTGCAGACGACTGACGACTGAGGACTGGGAACTGGGAACAGCATGCACACACACTCCAGGAAGTTGTATCAGCCGCACACTACTGCATTATGGGGAGGAACTTAAAGGGTAGCAATCAGTCCAACTGCATGACAGCTGAGATAGACTAACGAGATGAGAAACTAAACCAAAACAAAGAAATTCAAGGAGGAGGATCTGAGAAGCTCCTGTGAGCGCTTCTCAGCTGTCTGGCTGTGACATCTGCTGTGCTTAGTGTAGGGAGAGGATGCTGCTGGTGATTTCAGGGAGAGAATAGGACAGAGTCTTTGCTCAAAATCTGAATCTAACTCAGCGATCTACATACATTGTGTTTTGTGGTATAGGGCACAATTTTTTATTCCTGCCTTGAGCCCAGTGACCAAAAAAAATTAACTTTAATAAGTCAGTTAGGTGGCCATTTTATGCAAGCTCAGTGCACCAGCACTGCATCTGAGCTTTCGGGACATTGAAAATCCCAATTTTTTGGGCAATATACAACATCTGGATTAGTCAGTGTGCAATTTAAGCTAGAAATACAGCCATCATTTTCTGGGGTTTTAAAAACAAACTTTATTTTGCCAAAAACCACTATTTTCCTGATCTGCAAGTGTTAAATTCAAGTTTAATATATACAGCTTTCATATTCTGTTACCAAAAAAACTCTTTTTTGGCAATATACAACATCTGGATTAGTCAGTGTGCAATTAAAGCTAGAAATACAGCCATCATTTTCTGGGGTTTTAAAAACCAACTTTTTTGCCAAAAACCACTATTTTCAGGCCTTGCAGCATCAGCACGTGTGAAATTACAGGCTTATATACTGCTGTCAAATTCAGTTATTAAACAAACACCCGTTTGGGCAAAAAAAAATTTGTTGGCAGCCTTTGATGCAGATGTCATTGTGAGATACACCCTTTATACATTTGGGTTAGATTCAGATATTTGATATACCGCCATTTGGTGCACAAATCTTTAATTGAGGCCTACTGTGGGTCAGGCCATGTGAGATACACCCTGTATATACAGGGCTTATATTCTTTCATTAATAAAACACCCTTTTTGGGCCTTGCAGCATCTTGATGTTTGAAATTCCTAGGTTATATACTTCTGCCATATTGAGTTATTAAACAAACACCCGTCTGGGCAAAAAAAGTTTATTTGGCAGCCTTTGCTGCATATGTCATTGTGAGATACACCATTAATACATTTGGGTTAGATTCAGATATTTGAAATACCGCCATTTGGTGCACAAATCTTTAATTCAGGCCTACTGTGGGTCAGGCTGTGTGAGATACACCCTTTACATACAGGGGTTTGATTCAGGTATTTGAAATACAGCCATTTGGGGCAAAGAAATCTTTAATTGAGGCCTACTTGGGTCAGGCCGTGTGAGATACACCCTGTATATACAGGGGTTTGATTCAGGTATTTAAAATACAGCCATTTGGGGCAAAGAAATCTTTAATTGAGGCCTACTGTGGGTCAGACCATGTGAGATACACCCTGTATATACAGGAATTTGATTCAGGTATTTGAAATACAGCCATTTTGGGCAAAGAAATCTTTAATTGAGGCCTACAGTGGGTCAAACCGTGTGAGATACACCCTTTAAATACAGGGGTTTGATTCAGGCATTTGAAATACAGCCATTTTGGGCAAAGAAATCTTTAATTGAGGCCTACTGTGTGTCAGGCCGTGTGAGATACACCCTTTACATACAGGGGTTTGATTCAGGTATTTTAAATACAGACATTTTAGGCAAAGAAATCTTTAATTGTGGCCTACTGTGTGTCAGGCCGTGTGAGATACACCCTTTACATACAGGGGTTTGATTCAGGCATTTGAAATACAGACATTTTGGGCAAAGAAATCTTTAATTAAGGCCTACTGTGGGTCAGGCCGTGTGAGGTACACCCTTTACATACAGGGGTTTGATTCAGGTATTTGAAATACAGCCATTTGGGGCAAAGAAATTTTTAATTGAGGCCTACAGTGGGTCAGGCCGTGTGAGATACACCCTTTAAATACAGGGGTTTGATTCAAGCATTTGAAATACAGCCATTTTAGGCAAAGAAATCTTTAATTGAGGCCCACTGTTTGTCAGGCCGTGTGAGATACACCCTGTATATACAGGGGTTTGATTCAGGTATTTGAAATACAGCCATTTTGGGCAAAGAAATCTTTAATTGAGGCATACTGTGGGTCAGGCCATGTGAGGTACACCCTTTACATACAGGGGTTTGATTCAGGTATTTGAAATACAGCCATTTGGGGCAAAGAAATCTTTAATTGAGGCCTACAGTGGGTCAGACCGTGTGAGATACACCCTTTAAATACAGGGGTTTGATTCAGGCATTTGAAATACAGCCATTTTGGGCAAAGAAATCTTTAATTGAGGCCTACAGTGGGTCAGGCCGTGTGAGATACACCCTTTACATACAGGGGCTTGATTCAGGCATTTGAAATACAGACATTTTGGGCAAAGAAATCTTTAATTAAGGCCTACTGTGGGTCAGGCCGTGTGAGGTACACCCTTTACATACAGGGGGTTGATACAGGTATTTGAAATACAGCCATTTGGGGCAAAGAAATCTTTAATTGAGGCCTACAGTGGGTCAGACCGTGTGAGATACACCCTTTAAATACAGGGGTTTGATTCAGGCATTTGAAATACAGCCATTTTGGGCAAAGAAATCTTTAATTGAGGCCTACAGTGGGTCAGGCCGTGTGAGATACACCCTTTACATACAGGGGTTTGATTCAGGCATTTGAAATACAGACATTTTGGGCAAAGAAATCTTTAATTAAGGCCTACTGTGGGTCAGGCCGTGTGAGGTACACCCTTTACATACAGGGGTTTGATTCAGGTATTTGAAATACAGCCATTTGGGGCAAAGAAATCTTTAATTGAGGCCTACAGTGGGTCAGGCCGTGTGAGATACACCCTTTAAATACAGGGGTTTGATTCAAGCATTTGAAATACAGCCATTTTAGGCAAAGAAATCTTTAATTGAAGCCTACAGTGGGTCAGGCCGTGTGAGATACACCCTTTACATACAGGGGTTTGATTCAGGCATTTGAAATACAGACATTTTGGGCAAAGAAATCTTTAATTAAGGCCTACTGTGGGTCAGGCCGTGTGAGGTACACCCTTTACATACAGGGGGTTGATTCAGGTATTTGAAATACAGCCATTTGGGGCAAAGAAATCTTTAATTGAGGCCTACAGTGGGTCAGGCCGTGTGAGATACACCCTTTAAATACAGGGGTTTGATTCAAGCATTTGAAATACAGCCATTTTAGGCAAAGAAATCTTTAATTGAGGCCCACTGTTTGTCAGGCCGTGTGAGATACACCCTGTATATACAGGGGTTTGATTCAGGTATTTGAAATACAGCCATTTTGGGCAAAGAAATCTTTAATTGAGGCCTACAGTGGGTCAGGCCGTGTGAGATACACCCTTTACATACAAGGGTTTGATTCAGGCATTTGAAATACAGACATTTTAGGCAAAGAAATCTTTAATTGAGGCTTACTGTGGGTCAGGCCGTGTGAGGTACACCCTTTACATACAGGGGTTTGATTCAGGTATTTGAAATACAGCCATTTGGGGCAAATAAATCTTTAATTGAGGCCCACTGTTTGTCAGGCCATGTGAGATACACCCTGTATATACAGGGGGTTGATTCAGGTATTTGAAATACAGCCATTTGGGGCAAAGAAATCTTTAATTGAGGCCTACAGTGGGTCAGGCCGTGTGAGATACACCCTTTAAATACAGGGGTTTGATTCAAGCATTTGAAATACAGCCATTTTAGGCAAAGAAATCTTTAATTGAGGCCCACTGTTTGTCAGGCCGTGTGAGATACACCCTGTATATACAGGGGTTTGATTCAGGTATTTGAAATACAGCCATTTTGGGCAAAGAAATCTTTAATTGAGGCCTACAGTGGGTCAGGCCGTGTGAGATACACCCTTTACATACAAGGGTTTGATTCAGGCATTTGAAATACAGACATTTTAGGCAAAGAAATCTTTAATTGAGGCTTACTGTGGGTCAGGCCGTGTGAGGTACACCCTTTACATACAGGGGTTTGATTCAGGTATTTGAAATACAGCCATTTGGGGCAAATAAATCTTTAATTGAGGCCCACTGTTTGTCAGGCCATGTGAGATACACCCTGTATATACAGGGGTTTGATTCAGGTATTTGAAATACAGCCATTTTGGGCAAAGAAATCTTTAATTAAGGCCTATTGTAGGTCAGGCCGTGTGAGATATACCCTTTACATACAGGGGTTTGGTTCAGGTATTTGAAATACAGCCATTTTGGGCAAAGAAATCTTTAATTGAGGCCTAGTCTGGTTCAGGCCGTGTTAGATACACCCTTTACATACTGTTGTTCTATTCTACTATTAATTAAACACCCATTTAGGGCAAGATCCTAAATTCGAGAAATATGAGGAGAGCGTCAAATAAGGGACGTGGCCCAGGTCGTGGTGCTGCTGGGGGAGCTCCTGTTGCAGGGAGAGGACGTGGTCGATCTGTGCCAGCTACACGCACAAGTAAAACCCTTCCTCAGGTGCGATTAGGCGACAGAACCTGCAGCGGTATTTGGTCGGGCCTAATGCGGCTCTACGAATGGTGAGGCCTGAACAAGTACAGGCGATAGTAGATTGGGTTGCTGACAGTGGATCCAGTTCCTTCACATTGTCTCCCACCCAGTCTCCCGCTTAAGAACAAAGTTGGCACCTGCAGCCGACATCCATCAGTCTTTTACCTCACCCCTTTGCAAATCAGCCAAGCAGTCTGAGCCCCAAGTCATGCAGCAGTCTTCTGCTTTTTGATGACTCTGTTAGCAGGGTTTTCCAGGGCCATCCACCTAGCCCTGCCCCAGAAGTGGAAGAGATTGAGTGCACCGTTGCCCAACCACTTATTTTTCAAGATGAGTACATGGGAGGACCATCGCAGCACGTCTCGGATGATGACGAAACACAGGTGCCAACTGCTGCGGCTTTCGAAAGTGTGCAGACCGACAAGGAAGGCAGGGGTGAAGACTGGGTGGAAGATGATGTGGAGGACGATGAGGTCCTCGACCCCACATGGAATCAAGGTCATGCGAGTGACCTATGTAGTTCGGAGGAAGAGGCGGTGGTCGCACAAAGCCACCAGCACAGCAGAAGAGGGAGCAGGGTGCAAAAGCGGAGCGGCCGTCCTCTAGACAGTATGCCTGCTACTGCCCACCGCAGCAAGGGACCGAGCACACCAAAGCCAGCTCCAAGGAGTTCCCTGGCATGGCAGTTCTTCAGACAATGTGCTGACGACGAGACACGAGTGGTTTGCACGCTGTGCAACAGAGCCTGAAGCGAGGCATAAACATTTTCAACCTGAGCACAACCTGCATGACCAGGCATTTAAGTGCAAAGCACGAGCTGCAGTGGAGTAGACACCTCAAAAACCAAGAAAGCTCCTCCTGCTTCCTCTTCTGCTGCAGTCTCGGCCTCTACATCCACCTCTGGAGTGACAGTGCCACCTGCCACCCCGCAAACAGAGGATCTGCCAGCAACACCACCACCTGGGTCACCAAGCATCTCCACAATGTCCCTCGGAAGCGTTCAGCTCTCCATCTCCCAAACACTGGAGCGGAAGAGGAACTACCCCCCTACCCACCCGCGATCCCTGGCCCTGCATGCCAGCATTTCAAAATTACTGGCCTTTGAAATGCTGTCATTCCATCTGGTGGAGACGGATAGTTTTAAAGGCCTTATGGCGGTGGCTGTCCCACAGTACGTCGTGCCCAGCCGTCGCTACTTTTCTAGGAGAGCCATCCCTTCCCTGCACAACCTAGTAGGGGACAAAATCAGGTGTGCACTGTGCAACGCCATCTGTGGCAAGGTGCACCTGACTACAGATACGTGAACCAGTAAGCATGGTCAGGGATGTTATATCTCCATAACAGCACATTGGGTAAATGTAGTGGCGGCTGGGCCTGAGGCGGATAGCAGTTTGGCGCATGTCCTTCCACCACTGAGGATTGCAGGGTGCTTCTCTTTGCCTCCTGTTGATTTCCACTCCTACTCTGCTTCCTCATCCTCTACCGCCCCCTCATCCGGTCAGTGTAACATTTTCACCACCAACTTCAGCACAGCCAGGGGTAAACGACTGCAGGTAGTTTTAAAACTTATCTGTTTGGGGGACAAAACAGTAGCTGTGGACGGGCATGGAACAACAGACCGATGAGTGGTTGGTGTCAGTGAGCCTCAAGCCTGGCCTGGTGGTGTGCGATAATGGGCGAAATCTCGTAGCAGCTCTGGGACTAGCCAGTTTGACGCACATCCCTTGCCTGGCGCATGTGCTGAATTTGGCGGGGCAGAGGTTCTTTAAAAATTACCCCGATATGTCAGAGCTGCTGCAGAAAGTGCGGGCCGTCTGTGCGCGCTTTCGGCGTTCTCACCCTGCTGCTGCTCGCCTGTCAGTGCTGCAGCGTAACTTCAGCATTCCCGCTCACCGCTTCATATGTGACGTGCCCACAAGGTGGAACTCCACCCTGCACATGCTGGCCAGACTGTGCGAGGAGCAGCAGGCGATAGTGGAGTTTCAGCTGCAGCACGCACAGGTGAGTCGCTCGGCGGAACAGCACCACTTCACTACCAATGACTGGGCCTCCATGCGAGACCTGTGTTCCTTGTTGCGCTGTTTCGAGTACTCCACCAACATGGCCAGTGCCGATAACGCAGTTCTCAGCGTTACTATACCACTTCTATGCTTCCTTGAAAAAACATTCCTTCCGATGATGGAAGAGGATGTGGCACAGGAGGAGGAGGAGGAGGAGGAGGAAGAGGGATCATTTCGTAGGGTTTCCGGCCAGTCATTCCCAAGTGGCTCCGAAGGTAGGTTCCTGCACCCACAAACGCAAGGTACACAATTGTCCAGCCAGGGCACAGTTATGGAGGATGACGAGGTGGAGGTGGAGGATGAGGAGGAGGAGGAACCATGTTCACAGCAGGGTGGCACCCAGACCAGCTCATGGCCATCACTGGTGGGGGATACAGAGGACACAGACAATACACCTCCCACAGAGGACAGCTTTTCGTTGCCTCTGGGCAGCCTGGCACACATGAGCGATTACATGCTGCAGTGTCTGCGCAACGACCGCCGAGTTGCCCACATTCTAACTTGTGCTGATTACTGGGTGGCCACGCTGCTGGATCCCCATTACAAGGACAACGTACCGTCCTTAATTCCATTAATTCCATCACTGGAGCGTGATCGTAAGATGCGCTGCTGGTCAATAAAAATAAGAGTCGCAAATTTTCACTCCATTATTCTGACTTGAGCTAATGATAAATCGGGCCCCATGTCTTTTGTTTGTTTAATTTATATGTATTTGCTAGCTTTACCAATATTATTGCTTTAGGGTACCCTTTCATTTTTCCACAACACTTGTTGATATTCTATAATCCTGGCATTAGGGACACCTATGGTCATTTGTACTAATGACCTACAAGTGGGTGTCCATGAAGCTGAAGCCACTCCTCTTGCTGCTTGCTTGACATGGCTGGATATCTGATTTGCTGGAGCATGACTGTGCATGTGCTGCTACACTTCTGGGTAATGGAACATGAAAAGTCACTGCTAGGGACGGACTGAGAACTTAAAGCGGCCCTGGAAAAAATGCTAAAAGTGGCCCTGTTTTGTAGTTGGGTCCAAATTGATGGAAGGCTGGGCCAGCAATACCATATTAGGGCACATTATACCACCCTAACAGAGTCAAATACCACAGTCTATCACAAAATACTGCCAGCAGCACAAAATACATCCCCAAAAACTTTCACTGGCCGGCCCCCTGGGCATTTACCTGGAAATTTCCCTGTAAGGTCTATGGCCAATCCGCCCCTGGTCACTGATCTTGAAACAGCCTCTGAGCTTGAGCTGCTACTTGGAGCAGTGGCGCAGTCACAAGATTAGCATGGCCAGCCAAGATGTCTGGCCCTGTCAATTAATTGTCAGGAAGAGATTCTTCACCCATGGTGACAATCCCTTGCAGGTGTAGAACTCTGCTGGATGAGACAAATCCATTCTTATGAATTGACTTGGTCATCTCTGCTCCAGATATGAGGGGCTTATTAAATATTATAAAGACTCCTCATAGAGTACATTATCATTGTAGAAAGAAATTTGGCCACATTCTTCCCACCAACATGGCTTGATCATTTTATTATCTATTTGACTTGGTAGGGAAAAAGCTTTGACTAATAATTCCTGAATACATACATGAGTATGTAGCTGTGTAAATACATTTTGCCACTCGGAATTAGTAACTAAGGACATTTCACACCAGGGGAGGGCTGGCAGCCTTAGTCCTGGGGGGCAAATCCAGTCAAGTGGCCCATTTTTAGCCCCGCCCATTATTAAAAGCCCCATCTACATATAATAGGCCACTCCCAACACACACTGTACAGCTGACATTCTATAGTTGCGGCCTGTCTCTACACATCATACGGAGAGGGGAGGGTCTGTCCTGGCTGCACTGCCTGCTTATATAACAAGCTACAGCCAGGAAGCTCCTCCACTCTCCTCCCTCCCCAGATCCTGCTTAAGGCTTGTGGTTCCCCCCCACCATCTGCCACCCGCCCGTGGCCTGCTGCCCCCTTTCGTCATCCTCACCCAGCTCTGAATCCTCCTTCTGCAAATGGCAGGAGGAGGAGCCGGAGCATCTCCTCTCCTACATAGCACCACATACCTCTTACATCCAGTGATGTCACCTTTGATGTAGACGTTCTCTTTTTTCATCTTCTCCATTCAGACCAGACCGCCATGATGATTTTTCAGCCATCTCCCGTCTCTGCAGAGATTGAGAAACAGACATTAGTTTCCTGCCACCCCCAATACTATACTGCAGATACAGTCCCCCTGAAATACTACTACCACACAGATAGTGGCCCCAATACTGTACCCGCTATGCCCCCAATACTATACTGCAGAAACAGTACCCCTGGGAATACTACTACCACACAAATAGTGCCCCTTAAACAATTATTGGCACACAGTGCTCTAAAAAATAACTGCGCCCAGACACTAATAGTATAAAGATAATGTCCCCCAAAAATAATAGTGCTAAGCTGATACTGTGCTAGGGTGCCCCCAAAGTAACAGTGCTCCCCAAAATCCCACCAATAGAAATAATTCTCTGCCAGAACACACTTAGTAGTAATAATGCCCCTATAGTGCCCTAGTAATCATGTTCCTCATAGCCCCCCAGTAGTAGTAAAGCTCCCCATAATACCCCCTAGTAGTACTAATTTTCCCTATAATATGACAGTACATGAAATACCCCCGCTTAGTGCCCGCAGTTGAGCTAATGTCCCCATAATGTATGCCAGTATAAAATACCCCTATATAGTGCCCCAGTAAATGCACTCATACTGCTCCTCTCCCCCTTCCCCATAGTGTCCCCCATAATATGCCAGTAAAAAAATGCCCCTTAGTACCCCCAGCAGATGCCCCTATAGTGCTCCTCTCCCCCACAATGTGCCAGTAAAAAAATTCCCCTTCTTAGTGCCACCATATGCCCCAATAGTGCTCCACTCCCCCATAGTGCCCCCAAATAATGCCCCATAGTGCCGCTCTCCCTAATAGTGCCTGCCATAATGTGCCAGTAAAAAATGCCCCCTTAGTGCTACCAAATGCCATAGTGCCCCCCATAATGTTCCAATACAAAAGGCCCCTTTAGAGCCCCCACTTCCCCATAGTGCCCCCAAATAATGCCCCTATAGTAACACCAGATGCCCCATAGTGCTGCTCTCCCCTATAGTGCCCCCCAGAATGTGGCAATAATAAAAAAAAAAGCCCCTTTAGAGCCCCCAGATACCCCCATAGTGCTCCTCTCCCCCATGGTGCCCCCCCATAATGTGCCAGCAAGAAATGCCCCCATAGTGCCAGCTCCCCCCCATAGTACAAGCCCCCCATAGTGCCAGGCCCCCCATAGTGCCAACCCCCCATAGTGCCACTTTGCCCATAGTGCCAGCCCCCTTATAGTGCCAGCTCCCCCATAGTGCCAGCCCCCCCGTAGTGCCAGCCCCCCCATAGTGCTAGCTCCCCCTATAGTGCCAGCTCCCCCTATAGTGCCAGCTCCCCCCATAGTGCCAGCTCCCCCCATAGTGCCAGCTCCTACCCCATAGTGCCAGCCCCCCCCCATAGTGCCAGCCCCCCCATAGTGCCAGCCCCCCCATAGTGTCAGCCCCCCCATAGTGTCAGCCCCCCCCATAGTGTCAGCCCCCCCATAGTGTCAGCCCCCCCTATAGTGCCAGCCCCCCCTATAGTGCCAGCCCCACATAGTGCCAGCTCCCCCATAGTGCCAGCTCCCCCATAGTTCCAGCCCCCCCATAGTTCCAGCCACCCCTATAGTGCCAGCTCCCCCTATAGTGCCCCCCCATAGTGCTAGCTCCCCCAAAGTGCCAGATTCCCCCCATAGTGCCAAATCCCCCCATAGTGCCAAATCCCCCCATAGTGCCAGATCCCCCCCCCATAGTGCCAGCCCCCCCTATAGTGCCAGCTCCCCCTATAGTGCCAGCTCCCCCATAGTGCCAGCTCCTCCCCCATAGTGCCAGCCCCCTTATAGTGACCACCCCCCATAGTGTCAGCCCCCCAATAGTTTCAGCTCCCCCATAGTTCCAGCCCCCCCTATAGTGCCAGCTCCCCCATAGTTCCAGCTCCCCCTATAGTGCCCCCTATAGTGCCAGCTCCCCCTATAGTGCCCCCCCATAGTGCTAGCTCCCCCAAAGTGCCAGATCCCCCCCATAGTGCCAGCCCCCCTTCTAGTGCCAGATCCCCCCCATAGTGCCAGATCCCCCCCCCCAATAGTGCCAGCCCCCCGCAAAGAAGAAAGAAAAAACAACACTAATACTTACCTCCATCAGCAGCGATGCAAGCCTCTTCTGGCCTGTGTCCCTGCTGTGTGCTGCCCGGCTCAGGCGTCGCAATGATAATGACGTCATCGCGCTGCCTGAGCCGGCCTCTGATAGGCTGCAGTTCAATTGAAAGAAAAGGTATCCCACGGCGCAAGGACCACCCAGTAGTTGGAGTGATAAGGTTATTAATTTATTTCGGCAAGTGGTACAACGCGTTTCGGGGTTTAACCCCTTCTTCAGGTACAATTAGCTTGCATACATACAGATAGAATTGCATACATATAAATACAATGTAAAAAACCGCCAAAAACACACAAGGGGCGGGTCAGTGGGCGATACTAGGCAGGCTCTCAGGCTTATGTGAGCCGATGGGTTAAAAATCCTTTAATACCTTTCAAACTTATTTTTGATACATAGGCTTGGTGTCCCTATTCAAGGGCAGATCAAACCTGGTGTTGCGATTTCTACCATTTAGTTATGGTACAAGGAAAGTTATAAAAAAGTTTAAGGTGGTGCAGGACCTTGTGTTGTCATTTGTAACGGTCACATGATCTTACCATGTGACCGTCGTCAGAGTAGGATCGTGGGCGTTCCTGCAGGCCCTGGTGATGTCATCCAATGCGGTCACATGGCTATACCATGTGACCGCCGTCTAAAGGAGATCATGGGCATATGAGGGGAGCGGCTGCTGGAAGCGATGGGCGGTCGCATGAGGCAGCGGCCGGTCACATGCTGGGAGGCGTCGCACTCCGTCTCTTAGCAACCGGAAGCTACTGTTGCGTCAGAGAGGGGGAGTGTCGAATCGAGCTGACTGAGGAGCGGTACGTTCGTACTATACAGACTGGAAACGATGGGACCTTTGTTAAAAACCTGATTTTGGGATAAAAAGAGATAAATAGATGCATAGCAATAAAAACCAGCAGTTAAAACTATTGGAACTAGTATTGGGCTTGTATTATAGATTTGATTAATCAATGGGTCAGAGGGTGAATAACCACGGGTACCATAAGATAAATGAATGAATAAATAGATAAATGACATTAAAAGCATGTGTAGATAGGATTTGAAATTAAAAACCTCATGGAACTTATGTCGGGCTATATTGTGGAAATAAATAATAGTGGGTTGGGGGGTGGATATCCGATTAGATGTGAACTGGATTATGGTGGATGTATGGTATTGATGAATGTACCATTCCTAATCGCTTCTTGGGGATAGCGGAAAGCAGGGTATAGAGAAAGCTATTATGTGAGATTGCTACATCGCTAAAGTGTCCGGTTTATTGGATAACCTTATCACTCCAACTACTGGGTGGTCCTTGCGCCGTGGGATACCTTTTCTTTCAATTGAACTACTGGCTTTCTGCGGGATTCCAGGCATCCCTGAACAGAAGTAATTCATCCCGGGCTGCACACCATCCGTTGTGAGGAGTTCATGGCACTTTGCTATACGTCTACATTAGAGTTGTGCCTAAACTAGCACAACTCTATCAGGTGAGCCTCCCCAGTGGAGTTACCTTTTTATTTATATACTCTCTACGGTATTACCCTATGGTGCGCCATTCTTTTTTTGTTCTCTAGTGGAACGACGCCTGTTATCTGACTCTGATAGGCTGCAGGCATTAGTGCCTGCGGCCTATCAGAAGAACAGGGGAGGGACACGCCTCTCCCTCCCCTGCCCCACAGCACACAGCACGGCCGCAATGACATCCAGGGCCGCGCCGCCTGTGGTGATGATCGGCGGTGCGGCCCTGAAGAATAAAAAAATAAAAAATAAAAAAAAAATTTTTTAAGACGGGCGGCCCAGTGGCCGTTTATTTCGGGCGGCCTAGGGGGCAATTGCCTCCCTGCCCCCCGGCCAAGCCCGCCCCTGTTTCACACAACATACGGTACACCTTTACCAGGTGCCTTATAAAATGTATTGACTTTCATGTTTTAGTTAGTTTTTGAGTTGCCAGATTGAAACATTGTGACGTGAAAGCTTCAATATTTCAATCATAGAGAAAAGTCTGTTCAATAAGGTCAAAAGTACAAAGCAATGAAAGTCAATGAAGCATTGATATAAATGTTATCAATAGTTAGTAGCATGTACTCTGCCTGCCCTGTGCTTGGCCTGTCTCTGACTATGGTTTTGCCTGAACCCTTGTTGCTCCACACCAATGTCTCTTGACCCCCATGGGTTAGCAGCCTCTTGAACAAAGATTACTTCAAGAGGTAGTGGCCTGGTGGTTCTCCTTGCAGCAAAGTCCAGATCCCTGTGCAGGGGTTAAAGGGTGAATATCAGGAGGGCTTCTTAGGTAATGCCCTTAGAGGTAGCCCCAATCCAAATCTGTTCAAGTGACACAGAGGATCCATATCTGCTTCATAACACCAGCTATGCCTAAATCTCACTGATAATTGCAGAATAAATGGTGCTGTCCGATTGCACTATACCTTGCAACTACAGCCCACCTATAAATGAATGGAAAAATAGTTCTCATATTATATTGTTTAAAGTGGTTTTCTGAGAATGTTGAAAAGTCTTGGACAAGCCCTAGAATGGTTAAAAAAACTAATAAAAAACAAATCTTACTCTCACCTCTTTCTCCAGCACTATTCTTTGCGGTGCTGGTCTTCCTGCAGCTCTCTGTTTACAAACAGCAGTGGTTTTGTGCCTGGAAACAGCACATGACCACTGCAGCCAATCACGATCCTTAACAGTCTAACATTGAGGACAGTGATTGGCTGTAGCGGTCACATGCCTTATCCCAGAATCCGACCACCACCACAGCGCTGGAGGAAGGGATGAGTATAATATTTTTGTACAATGGCAATTACTCTGGCCTGTATGATTTTCATCAATACCCTCGCTATCATGGAAACAGCAGGGAATATGTAGGCCAACTTGAACCTCCACAGAAGGAAATGAGCATCCACTGCCAAGTGATTGTTCTCCCCATACAGATAGCAGAATTTCTCAACCTTGGCACTGAACCTTGTAGCAATGAGATATCTCTGAAAGTTCCCATCTCAGGGCAATTTGATGGAAGATCTCTGGATTCAACAAGCACGCCTACCGGAACTGAATGCCCATGGTACCCCTTCTATAACTGCAGATATGAGGCCAAGCACCCTCATCAGGGTTCTAATGGAAATTTGTTGAGGTACCGACAGACCTTTTATGGCAGCTATAAACTTCTTGTAGTAGTTAAGGTCAGAGTCAAGCCAAAGGATTCTATTTTGAATCCCAAAACTTTCTTCTGGTTTCTCAGAATGTATTATTTAACCCAGCCACCGGAGGAAGGAAACTATAACAGCGGCTGCTCTGCGCTGCTGTTCCCCTGATTACCACTGCAATCCTGGGAGCCGTGTTCAGCGGTTATCTGCTACAAGTGCTTCCCCATTCACTGCTGCAGTCCTGGGCTCTGTCCATGTAGGTACTGTTCTGGGATCCACTCCACAGTTTCCATTCAGCCCTGGCCACAACATGCTTGCTGCTTGTTCCCTGCATCACTTCCCTAAGGGCCAGTGTGCATCACTTCCTGTGCATTATGGGTTAGATCATGTGACCTCACTGACCAATCTTAGCCCTCCTGCATGTATATAAGTTGCTCAACCCCCTTACCAGATGCCTCAGTGTCAAGGTCCTTGCGTCTTGTTAGGTTGCTGTTATCTTTGCTTGTGTTCCTGTGTACCTGACTCATGCTTGTGTTTCTGGACTCTGCTACCTGTTTGATCCCTGCCTGCTTGCTTTGACTCTCCTGTTGCAGATACGGATTGCCTGACCTGTACCTGTGCCACCTGTCAATCCTCCTCAAAAGGTAGTGACCTGGTGTTCCCCTCGGGAAAGTCTATCCCCACCATCAGGGGTACTGGGAAGATCGAGGAGGGGGCCCAGCATCCGGTGATAATCTTCACAGACCACAAGAACCTTACATATCTGCAGACGGTCCAGCGTCTGAACCCTTGCCAAGCCAGTGTCACGGGTGTACCAAGACATACAGACGTCCCCGTGACAGTGGATGACAGAAGATCTGTGAGACTGGCAACACGTGCTTTGATCTGATAGGTTTCCTTGTGAATCAATAGACGTCTGTGTTGTTTCTGATACTGGCCACACCTCTAACCTCCAGGTGTTGCTATTGTGGTCATTTAACTTTCCTTATTTATAGTTGCTTCTCTCACAATGCTGTGCGGTTTATAGCTTCAGTGGTATCTGTGGTCTGCTGGTGTTTTGTTCTTGGCTGAGTTCCTGTTGCTGCCATAGCTATTGGAAAGTTAAGTGTTTCCTTTCCCTTTTGTATTTTGTTTTGGTTTATCTGTGTGTTGTTTTTCTCCTGCCCTTTGTTTTAGGCCTGAGGGAGACTCCTGGTCGTCCTTCCTTTCTGGAGGAACAGGTAGTCTCAGTCCTGTCACTATCGCCAGGGTCTTATAGGGTGAGTTAGGACTGTAGGTACTCCTGCTCTTGAACTCACCTACCTTTGGGGTCTGTTCATACTGATAGCCAGTCAGGACTGTGACTAGGGAATTGACTAGGAGGTGTCCTCCTTTCTTCCCTTGCCTTCAGGCCTTGTTCTTTTTTCCCTCTCCTTCTTTGTCCAGCGTATTGTCTCCCTCCCACACACGGGCGTGACAGCCAGATGGGCACTCTTCTTCTCCCGTTTTGATTTTGAGCTTAAATTTTGCCCCGCCGAGAAGAACATCAAGGTGGATGCTCGGTCTCGGTCATTTGACTTCTCCGACCAGCAGGAGGAGCCCCAGTACATTGTAGATCCTGCTCGCTTGATCACAGTGGCTCCTGTCCTGGTAAAAGACATCCCTCCCGGGAAGACATTCGTACCATCTGCCAAGAGAAAACATATTCTAGCTTGGGGGCACAACTCCAAACTGGCTGGTCACCCAGGGATCCACAAGACCTCAGAACATTTGTCTCGCCTCTACTGGTGGCCCACACTGTCTAAGGATGTGCGTCATTATGTGTCTGCCTGCACCGTCTGTGCTCAGAATAAAGTCTCCTGGACCAAACCACCCGGGCTGTTGTTACTTCTTCCTGATGTCCCATGGCAACACATTGCGGAGTCCAGTTTACCTCTAAGCTCTGGAGAGCTCTTTGCTGGCTGCTTGAAATTGAGCTGGACTTCTCTTCCAGTTATCATCCCCAGACCAATGGGCAAGTACAGCGGGTCAATCAAATATTAGAGAACTATCTCTGGCATTTTGTTTCAGCCCAACATGACAACTGGGTACAATTTGCTACCTTGGGCTGAGTTCTCCTATAACAACCACTCTACTGAGTCTACTGGATCCTCTCCATTCTTTGTAATTTATGGACAACACCCTCGTACTCTTCTCCCTGTTCCTACATCTTCTGGGGTACCAGCTGTGGCTTCCTATTTTAGGGATTTTCAGAAGATTTGGCGTGACACCAAGGACTGCATCAACAAAGCTGTGACTCGCATGAAAACGAATGCAGACAAGAGAAGAAGAAAACCGCCTCATAAAGTAAGGCTCTCCTCTAAAAATATCCGCTTAAGGACCCTTTGAAGTATTGAGGAGGGTGAACGAAGTGACATATAAGTTACGTCTGCCTCTCTCTCTCTCTGGATTCTTAATGCCCTCCACGTGTCCTTACAGAAACCAGTAGTTCTTAATCACTTCTCGACAGCTCCTTCTACTCCAACTCCGGTATCTGGAGATTATGACGAGATATTTGAGGTCAAAGACATCCTGGACATCAAGAAGTGTGGCAAGAAGACCTACTATCTTGTGGACTGGAAAGGCTTTGGTCCTGAGGAGAGGTCTAGGGAACCAGAGGAGAACATTCATGCTCTGAACTTGGTAAAAAAGTTTTTATCTCGTCGTGGACTCAAGAGGGGGGGGGGGGGGTACTGCAACAGATTCTGCTGTGCGCGGCTGTCCCCCTGCTTACCGCTGCGGTCCTGGGCTCCATGTTCAGCGGTTATCTGCTACCAGTGCTTCCCCATTCACTGCTGAAGTCCTGGGCTCTGTCCATGTAGGTACTGTTCTGTGATCCACTCCACAGTTTCCATTCAGCCCTGGCCACATCACGCTTGCTGCTTGTTCCCTGCATAACTTCCTTAAGGGCCGGCGCGCATCACTTCCTGTGCTTTATGGGTTAGATCATGTGACCTCTTTGACCATTACTAGCCCTCCTGCATGTATAGAAGTGGCTCAGCCCCCTTCCCATATGCCTCAGAGTCAAGGTCCTTGTGTCTTGCTAGGTTGCTGTTATCTCTGCTTGTGTTTCTGTGTACCTGACTCGTGTTTGTGTTTCTGGGCTCCGCTACCTGTTTGATCCCCGCCTGCTTGTCTCCTGTTGCCGACCTAGATTGCTTAACCTTCCAAGGATGACAAATCATCTACATCTGAGATTCTTCGTCCAACATGATCATGAATCCAGGAGACTGACACTGGTGTTCGTACATCAAGACAGATTGGATATAGACTTCTTCATCTGTTATATGGAGTCTTGTACAAAATCTTTTACCCAAGTCACCATATCATGTAGTGACAGTTCTGAAGAATCCTGGGAGATATTGTATTCATAGCTGTCTGGGAGAGGGATGTCACAATCCTTGCAGATGGGGGCTCTCCATTTAGAGGTAGATTTCTTCCCTCCAAGCTCCCTGTCGCTGGATCTCACAAAAAAACATCTAGGTAAAGGAGAAACAGAGTTAGAAAAGGAACCTTCTAACCTGCATAGAAAAAAAATAGTACCTTGCTACACAAGTAACAAGGTAAAACAATTGACTCAAATAAAACAGGTCAATACTAGAGATGAGCGAACCAGTCGAGATTCGTTTCAGTTTGGGCTTAACCAAAGTTGCTCCAATTGTCCTGAAAGTTAGTATATGACCCCTCCATTTTCACTATGCGTTATTAATAGCTTAGTGGAGTTTGCAGAGTCGCGAGGTAAATGCCCCATACTGGTAATGGGAGACTTTAACAGCGTTATGAATAGTTCCCTAGATAGATACTCGGTGATATCAAATGATAAATATGGGACAAGTCAACCAACACTTCTTAAAAGAATATCACAAGAACTGCTGTTAATAGATGTGTGGAGGTACCTGTATGATGACAAGCGAGCGTACTCCTGGTTTGGTCATGGGAGCAAAATAATGTCAAGAATAGATATGGCATTAGCTAGCCCAGAACTGGTAGAGCAGATATTAAAAATGAGGTATGAGGTTAATAGTATCTCAGACCACTCCCCAATTTGCCTGACATTTAAAACAACGGTTAAACCAAAATGTAGAGTGTTCCGGCTAAATCCACATTGGCTAAATCTGATAAATAAAGATGAAAGTATTAGCGCTGATATAGTGGAGTACTGGAAAATTAATTTAGGATTTGCACAAATAGGGTATGTATGGGATGCATTTAAAGCATATTTACGGGGCATCCTCGTTGATAGAATTCAGGGCTTAAAAACTGAATTCGCCAAAAAGGAGAGGGAGCTGGGCGATAAAATAAAGAAACTAGAGGAGGATCTCCTGGTTAATAATTCCCCTGAAACGACGGCTCAGTTAGAAGAGCCTAAAATCTCTTTAAATAATTATCTGGAGAATAAGGCACAACAAAGAGTGTTTTTTGAGGGGGCCCGATATTTCAGGGAATCTGGGAAACCAGGTAGACTGCTTTCCACCCTTGTACAGAATCAAAGGGGGATGGCAGAATTAAGTCCGTTGAGAGGAGAGATGGGGTGATAACATCCAGCCCGGGAGAAATTGAGGAGGAATTTGTTAAATATTACAAGGACCTCTACTCCTCGGAGGGAGTGGGGGACGGTGGAGACATAAAACTCTTTTTGGAGGGGGTCTCGCTCCCTACTCTCTCCGAGGAGGACAGGGAGTACTTGAATGGACCAATAGAACTGGAGGAATTACGTGATACTCTGAAAACGATTAAGGGTAACTCTAGCCCCGGGCTGGATGGTTTCCCCTTTGAGATATATAGAAGATATGGGGAGGTTATCCTCCCAGTACTCCTGCGGGTCCTTAATGAATCTATGGACAGGGGTGGACTCCCTGCTTCCCTCTCAGAGGCTGTAATAACCCTGATAGGGAAAAAGGGGAAAGATGAGAGTAGGGTGGACTCGTATCGCCCCATCTCTCTTCTCAACACGGACTTTAAAATATGTGCCAAATTGCTGGCAAATCGCCTAAAAAAAGTTATAGGCAAAATAATACACCCAGATCAATCGGGGTTTATACCGAAACGTCAGGCTCAAATGAATATCCGTCGGGCCCTCCTTAATATCCAGATGAGTGGAGAGGGCGCCCATTCCATCCTGTCTCTGGACGCAGAAAAAGCGTTTGACAGGGTGGAGTGGGCATACCTCTAGAATATAATGCGTGAGCTAAATTTGGGGGAAAAATTTATTAGCTGGGTGCAACTACTTTACCAACATCCAAAAGTAAGGATTAAAATCAATGGAGAGACATCTGAATCGATAACATTGCAAAGGGGAACTAGGCAGGGGTGCCCCCTCTCCCCATTATTGTTTGCTATATTTGTCGAACCGTTAGCATGTAAGGTGCGATCAGATGATAACATCAGGGGGTTTGGGAGTAGGGGCGCTTCAGACAAAATGTGTTTATACGCGGATGATGTCTTGTTTTTCTTGAAAGGGGGGGCGACGACGGTTCCATACCTGATGCGAATTGTAAATCAATTTGGCCAAATCTCTGGCTTTAGGGTGAATTGGATGAAATCGGTGCTACTCCCAATCGGCTATGAAACCAGGAGAACGGATATTAATGTTAAAATATTAAAACCCACAGATGCACTGGAATATCTTGGAATAAAAATTAGTGCGAGGATCCAGGAATATATAGAATTGAATTTTGCCCCTCTGCTTAAAAGGGTCAAAAATAAAATAAGTATCTGAAAAAAAATACTGATAAGACAGGCAGATCGCATCGCTATTATTAAGATGATTTTGCTGCCGCAGATCCTTTATGTTATATCCTCATGTCCTGTCTGGATAGGTGACCATCTTTTTAACGTACTGGAAGGATCGATAAATGATCTTATATGGGGAAAAAAAAGGGTCAGGCTCAAACAAAAATATTTATGGCTCGATGAAGAAGATGGTGGTTTGTCTGTGCCCTGCTTCAGAGGCTACTATTATGCATCCCAGCTACAATGGTTAATGACAGAGGATGACAGATTACATCAGTACCTAGTGGGTGAGTTTGTAGGTCTCCAATATAATATTTTTAGTGTCTTGGAAGCCGGGATATTAAAATTAAAGGGTAAGAAGTGCCCTATTAGTAATATGATGCACCTGATATGGGTGAATGTCAAAAAATTATTGGGGATAAACTATTCATTAAAGATTACCCCTCTATGGGGGAATATAAATTTAGGTGAGTTTCAGAAGTTAGATGATTATGTATTTTGGGAAAAAAATGGTGTTAAGTTTATTTCACAGATTGAGATAAAAGGAAAGCTCAGTACATTAGAAGAATTAGGGCTTAGCATAGAATTAGATACTCTCACACGTTTTAGATACTTTCGGTTAAAACACGCATTTGACACCACTGAGAATAAAGAGTATTTTATCACCAAACAATCAGAATTTGTAGAATTTTGTTGCCTCAATAAGGGGACCAAAATATCAATATCACAGATATATAAAAAAAATTAAAAGGGGTTTAGGGGGAGTGATAAAGTTTAATAGTGAACAAAAATGGGCACTAGAAGTGGAACCTAACGCTCTAGATTGGAGATGTATCTATCAAAGTATAAAAAGAAGTACAGTATCGAGTAACTTTCGACTGATACAGTTCTTTATTGTCCATCGTACCTACATCACCCCACGGGTGTTGAGTAGGATGTATAAAACAAGGGACGCTAGATGTTGGAAGTGCAGGATGGATAATGCGGATTTCTCCCACTTGATCTGGTACTGCCCCCTAATTCAGGACTATTGGAGTCAGGTTTTTCGGGAGCTGACCAGATCGACTGGGTGTTCCGCTCCACTGGAGATCTCTATAGCGGTGCTTGGATATATTAGGAAAATAGGTCTCGACAGAGAAATAGAAATGAAATGGGCCAAAGGATTAATGCTGGCGCGGGTTGTAGTGGCTAGAGAGTGGGGGGCGGACACACCACCAAATATCGAAGAACGGAAGAACTTATGTGGGAGGGTACGTAGATATGAATATGGGGATTCAGGAGTAGGAAGGATGTGATAAATTATTGATTGAGATATGACTGAAACCCCTGATATGAGATCATGAAATCAACTCCTTCTTTTTTGGTTTTGTTTTTTCTATTTGCGGTAACCATCAAGACAACCATGGGGGGGGGGGGAAGGGGGGGTTATATTGGCTTTTTGTATATGTACGACATGAGAAAAGAAACAGGACTGGGATACATTCCTGATGTCTAAGGATAAGCGAGTAACAAATGTATATGTATATACAGGAAATATCCTCGTTTATGTCCTGTTGTATCATTGTTTATTGTCATGTCTTGTTTCTGAACTTTGTATATGATGAAAAGGAAAAATTAAAATATTCAAAAAAAAAAATAGTATAGGACCCCTTCTAGCATTCTAGGACTCATCATTTTCAGGAAAACTTGTTATCTATTTTCGTTTATTTTTTAAGATTTTTTTTCTCTCCCCCCTCTTCCCTCCACAAGCTTTGGAACGCAATGACAGCAATAGTAAATAATATCTGAGTGACATTGACCTACATAACTATGTGTTAACATACAGCATGTTTAATAACACACCGTGCCATCTCATACATTATACTTTTTCATATTCCAAAGCTTCCAAAAATTGTCCCTTAGTGGCATGGTACAGGCTGCAGCAACACGGTAGACAGATAAATAGCGGCAAGATGGGCCACCAGCAGCAAGGTGATGTGTCTTTATTACAATCAGTCTGAGCTGTGAGAAAATGTTGGGATTTATTCAGTGATGACACATGTATGCTGCTCAATGAAATGTAACACCCCCCACTAACCCCCCCAAAAAAATGTAGGCATTAGTGGCATAATGCATGCCGTAACAGCAGCCATACAGAATGTGATGGTAGGCAGGCAGACAGCAACAGTGACGAATGAGAAAATGTTGGTATTAATGCATTAATCACATATGTATGCTGCTTAAAGAAATGTACCCCCCCCCAAAAAAATCTTAAAATTTAAACCGTGTGGAAACTGAATACACGTAAACTAACGATTGAGAGGCTTTAGTGGCATGATGCAGGCCGCAGCATGTACATTTATGCTGCTTAAGGAAATGTAACTCCCCAAAAAATGTTTACATTTTAACTGTGGGGAAACTGAATACACGTAAACTGACGATTGAGGGACATTAGTAACATGATGCAGGCCGCAGCATCAGCAACCATACAAAACATGATGGTAGGTACTGATATACAGTATATGCTGCTTAATGAAATTTAACCTCCCTCCCAAAAAAAAACAAAAAAACTTTCTATTTCAACTGTGTGGAAACTGAAACGGATGATTGAGGCCTAACCCTAAATATTGCTCTAACACTCCTTGGTAAATTGTTAAACTAGCCTGTCTACTGGTGTACTGATCCCAAAAAATTTAAACTGCAACCATGCGGAGAAATAAACGTTAATGGATGATTAAGGGCCAGGCCTCACGCTCAATTTCTTGTTATCACTCACAGGTGGATTGCTGCCTTGGAACCGAACCCAAGTTCGGGAAATGGAAATTATTTATGAAGCTATTATGCGAAGTCTCTCGAGACTTCGCAAAGTAATGACTTCGGCTCATCTGAGCCAATACATTCTAATACTGTACAGAGAGCTTGCTCTGTACAGTATTCAAACTAAATATTATGTGAATCTACTTCGGATGTTTCATCCGAAGTCGATTCGCTCATCCGTAGTTATAACGGAATTTAACGGAATTCGTAGACGGAATGCCAAACGGAAGCCTTCAAGAGGCATTCCGTTTTGATCCGTCATAATAGAAGTCTGTGGCCAAGCATAACGGATCCTTCTGTTTCCTTTATGCAGGACTGAAAACAAAGTTCTGCATAACAGAAACCAGACGGATCCGTTATGGTTGGCCATAGACTTCTATTATGACAGATCAAAACGGAATGCCTCTTAAAGGCTTCCATTTTGCATTCCATCTACGAATTCTGTTATATTCCCTTACCACCCGTTATATTCCTACACCACCCGGTTTCGCTCATCCCTATGTACGTTCAGTGTAGTAGTTGTTGGAGTAGGAAATGCACTGCAGACCCTGCAGAAGGTTGTTTCTTTGTGGTGTTCAGCATAAAAACGGCAACAGTTCCTTGTAGTCACTATTCCTCCTTTTAGTATATAATCCAAAACTGGCCATACACCAGGAATTTTATTGTCCATGACAATAGATTTATTCTACTTATTACTGCTGGCCTTTTTAAATGTTACATAAAAAAAAAAAAAAGAAGTCAGACGCTAAGGAAGAGAGCAGTCTGTGAAGAAAAACCTCAGTCTCACATATTTTATTGTTGTCATGTGTGGACACTGGCAATATCTGTTGTTTGTGCCAAGAAATGTGAATTTCATCAAAAGAGGCTCATCTTAGGTAATGGAGGAAGGCACAGCTTGATCAGTGATAGGCTGTTTTAATGTATGACAATGTCATCCAGAACAACAACTTTCACAGGCCAACTGTGAATGACGAATGTTCAGATCCCAGCCTTCAAAAATCAGTACTGCTTAACTCCTTCAAGACCAAGGCAGTTTTCACCATAAGGACCAAGCCACATTTTGCAAATCTGCAATTTGTCACTTTATGTGGTAATAAATCTGGAATGCTTTTACTTATCCAAGCCATTCAGAGATTGTTTTCTCGTGACATATTGTACTTCATGTTAGTGGTAAATTTAAGTCAATATGTTTTACCTGTATTTATTACAAAAAATTTACCCAAATTTACGGAAAATTTAGAAAAATTCACTATTTTCTAAATTTTAATTTCCCCTCTTTTAAGATGGATAGTGATACCTCACAAAATAGTTATTACTTAACATTCCCCATATGTCTTTATGCTGGCATAATTTTGTAAATGTCATTTTATTTTTTAGGACGTTAGAAGGCTTTGAATTTTAGAAGTAATTTTTAAATTTTTAAAGAAAATCTCCAAACCCAATTTTTTAAGGTTTAATTCAGTTATGAAGTCATTTTGTGGGACCTACATAGTAGAAATCACCCATAAATGGCCCAATTTTAGAACCTACTCCCCTCAAAATATTTAAAACTAATTTTACAAATTTTGTCAACCCTTTAGAGTTAAAGGAACCCATTTTAAATGGGTTCTCCAGGAATTAAGATAATTAAAATTCTTAAATTTTACTTTATTATAAATATATTTCCAAATACCTTTCATTAGTTATAATGGCTCGTTTTGTCTGGAGAGCAATCATTAAGAGAAACAAAATGGCCGCCATCCTATTAGTACACACAAAACCTGTCCTAATCACACAGCAGGACAAGTTACTTTAGAGCAGTGAGCTAAAGAGCTGCCTCATCCTCCTCTCTGCTCTACTTGTCAGGGATTATGAACAAGAATATAGTTTAATAGGAGACATGATGTTCAGAGAGGAGGGTAGGGATGTGGATAATGAGCAGCAGCACTTGTATGTAATGTCCATTACCACAGTCTGTCCTGTCCATCATCTCTGTACTTCATGTCTCCTCATGAACTCCTTTCCCACAGAGATTAATTTGAAGATTTTATCATCTGTATTCAGGATTCTAAAGTAGGAGAGGAGGATCTTTGGCTCAGAGTTGTGAAGTAACTTGTCCTGTGTGATTAGGACAGGTTTTGTGTGTACTAATAGGATGGCAGTCATTTTATTTATCCTAATGATTGCTCCCTAGACAAAACAATCCATTATAACTAATGAAAGGTAATTGGGAATATGTTTATAATAAAGCAATATTTAGGTATTTTAATTTTTTTAATTCCTGGAGAACCCCTTTAAGTTGCCATGTCGAATTTGAAGAACCCTGATGCACTCCTACAGTAGAATCTCCCAAAAAGTGACCCCATTTTGGAAAATATAGGATACGGTGACTTTTTTATTGGTACTATTTTGGGGTACATATGATGTTTGATCGCTCAATATTGCGCTTTTTATGAGGCAAGGTAACCACAAAATGGCTGTTCTGGCACAGTTTTTTTTTTTTCTCCTGACAAGATCATGTGTTGTTTTTATAGAGCAGGTTGATTTTTTTTTTTTTTTCAGTTTCACATAATAATGTGTTGTGTCTTCATTTTCTGAAAACTACATTTCTTTTATTTTTCTGCTGATCGTCTTGAGTAGGGGCTCGTTTTTTGCAGGAGGAGCTGATGTTTTCATTCGTTCCATTTTTGGGTACTTATTTTTTGATCATTCAACATAACACTTTTTTGGGGCAAGGTGACCAAAAATGGCTATTTTGGCACAGTTTTTTTTTATAGTGTTCACCTAAGGGGGTAGATCATGTGATATTTTTATAGAGCAGGTCGATACGGACGCAGCAATACCTAATATGTCTATTTTTTTTATTTATTTCAGTTTTATACAATAAAAGCATTTCTGAAAAAAAAAATTTTTGTGTCTCCATTTTCTGAAAGCTATATTTCTTTTATTTTTCTGCCGATCATCTTGTGTAGGGGCTTGTTTTTTGCAGGAAGAGCTGACATTTTTATTGGTACAATTTTTGAGTACATATAATTATTTGATCGTTACACTTTTTTGGAGCAAAGTGACCCAAAAATTGCCATTTTGGAACACTTTTTATTTTTTAAAACGTTCACCTGACAGGATAGATCAGGTGACATTTTTATAGAGCCAGTCGTTATGGATGCGGAGATACCTAATATGTGTATTTTTTTAAATAGTTTTACACAGTTGCAATTTTCCGAAAGCCATATTTTTTTTATTTCTAAGGTGCTTGTCTTATGTGGGGGCTCATGTTTTACGAGATGTGGTGATGGTTTCATTTTGGGGTGCATGCAAGTTTTCGATTATGCTTTTCGCGAGGCAAGATAATAAAAAATTGCTATTTTGGCACAGTTTTAAGATATTTTTTAAAGGCGTTCACCAGGCGGTCGTTATGGATGCGGGAATACCTAATATGTCTGTTTTTTTTTTTTATTGTACATGATTTTATGAGGTGAAAACTTAATTTTTTTATTATTAAAAAACAGTTTTTTTCACTTTTTATTTTTGTCCCACTGTGGTTTGGTCCCTGTTTCAATGCAGTAAAATACATGCTGTATTGTGCTGCATTGACTGTCAGCGTAATACAGTGCAAGATGCTGACAGTTGCCTGGGGGCTGGATCTCCTAGGCTTCTGTAGCTGGCAGGCTCCAATGCCTGTGTAAGGCATTAGGGCAGCCATAGCAATCATACCGCAGAGCGGGGGGCTGATGGAGTCAGAGAGGGAGCGCCCTCTGTCTGGAAACCCTGTGGCATTTGGAGGGTTAATCCGCCTGAATCGCCATTTTCAGCAATGCCGGGGGATACAGCATGGGGCCTCATGAAGCTGATCAAGATCACGTACATGCATATGGGAATGCGGCAAGAGAACACATTACCCTACATACAGTTGCAAGAAAAAGTATGTAAACCCTTTGGAACGATATGGATTTCTGCACAAATTGGTCATAAAATGTGATCTGATCTTCATCTAAGTCACAACAATAGACCAACACAGTTTGCTTAAACTAATAACACACAAAGAATTAAATGTTACCATGTTTTTATTGAACACACCATGTAAATATTCACAGTGCAGGTGGAAAAAGTATGTGAACCCTTGAATTTAATAACTGGTTGAACCTCCTTTGTCAGCAATAACTTCAACCAAACGTTTACCGTAGTTGCAGATCAGACGTGCACAACGGTCAGGAGTAATTCTTGACCATTCCTCTTTACAGAACCTCTAGTGTAGCGTGGCCAAGCTCTGTTCGGTCCGCGGTACAGGAGCATTTGTTTCCTGTACCCGGCCGGACTGAAAGGAAGTGCACACTAAGTGAGCACTTCCTGTCAGTCCGGCCGGGTACAGGAAACAAAAGCTCCTGTACCGCGGACCGAACAGAGCTCAGCCACGCTACATTAGAGGCGCTTCCCTCCTGTCAGTCCCTCTCTTCAGGCTGCGCCCGGGCGGTGCACAATCATAGACGCACCAGCCCGGGCAGTGCAGCAGCCGCCCGGTGTGGGGGAGGGGAGGGCCCGCCGCCGTACTTTTAAAAAAAACTTGCGGCAACGCTTTTTTTTTTTAAACCGCACTGGGCCGGCCCTGGATACATCCGTGATTTTGCTGTCCGTGTGCCATCTGTGTTTCACTAACACTTAACAGCTGAAAAATTATTTTCAAAGCATCCGTGTTGCATCCATGGTTTTCACAGACCCATAGACTGCAATAGGCATGATGGATCCGTGAACATGGACAAAATAGAGTATACATCCGTGCTAAAAACACGGACCCACGGACCGTGCTAAAACACTGGTGTCCAAATACACACATTAAAATGAATGGGGACCCGTGCTGTCCATGGAGAACACATACAGCTCACTGCCGTGAATCACTGATGTGTGAATGAGGCGTTGGCCTCATGCACACGGCCGTTGCCCGGCCGTAGCAGTATTGCGGCCTGCAAACGGCGGGTCCGCAGTATGCGGGCACCGGCCGTGTGCTCCCCACATTACGGATGAAGACCCATTCACTTGAACACCAGGCCAGGACCCCCATAGAAATGCCTATTCTTGTCCGCAATTGCGGACAAGAATAGGACATGTTCTATTTTTTTCCGGAGCTGCGGACCGGAAGTTCGGGGGCGCGCTCCGGAAATGCGGATGCGGAGAGCACATAGTGTGTTCTCCGCATTCATTCCGTCCCCATAGAGAATTAATGGGTCCACACCCGTTCCGCACAATTGCGGAACGGATGCGGACCACACTTGCGGACGTGTGAATGGAGCCTTATTGAGATACTGATTTGTAAATCAGCCTGTGATCCCCTTGGTATCAGTCTTGTATAATTAGCATTGACCATAGACACCTGGTCGTGTGATATTTTTCTGTCCAAAGGAAAAGTACACTTAACCATATGCACAAGCTAAACAACAGCAACTATTTCAACCCACTGTTATGGCTCAGGCACACAACTGTGGTTTGGGTCCACATCCAATCCGCATTTTTTGGGGTCGCAAAGGCTGCGGACAGCACTCTGTGTGCTGTCTGCATCCGCATGTCCGTTCCATGCTGTCCGCAAAATTATAGAACATGTCCTATTCTTGTCCACATTACGTAAAAGGATAACACTGTTCTATTAGGGGCCAACTGTTCTGTTCCGCAAAATGCGGAATGCACATGCAGTATGCCAGTCCTTCAGGGTGAGCGAATGTGAGGTCATGGGGGTCAGTTAACAGACCGAGGGTTGCTCTTAGTACTCACAGTTTGTAGTATACCCTGGGCAGGCCTACAGCAGTGATGAAGAGGCCGGCACGTAGATCCTCTGGGGCACTCTCTGAATATAGGGACCAGGCCGGGTGGTAGGTGAGGTGCCCTGGATGTTGGAAGTTTAGCGTGCCTGTGGCAAGATCCCTTACAGTTCGTGACGCCAGCGCCGGTAACGGTGGCACACCGATTTGTTGGAGGAATAATTGAGGTACACACGATTATGGTGAACTAGAACTCCTCTTTACTGAACAGTTCAACTATATACAGGCTTCAGACAGTTCCATATGAAGTAGATTTGATAACAGGCAGGCTTTACATAAATGGCAGGTATAATCCTGGCAAGATAACTCAGAGGGAATAAACTCACAGATCAGGCTGTACTTTCTGCAGAATCCTGTCTGACTTTCTCCAAAGCCCGAATGCCTAATAGCTGGCTTTATCCTTGGGTAGGGAAACCTTCCTCTGGTATAAATCCACTTGCTGCAAATAAACTTCTGCCCTTCAGCTTTCTACTTGGCTGGATACAATTAGCACTGCTCTGTACTTTGCTTGATGCAGAATAACTTCAGGAGGGAACTTCTTCTCCTAAAAGCAGGTTAGGATCCTGGGCTATCTAGCTGCATGTTAGAAGCTGGACCTCTCCCTCTACAGCTTGGGAGGAGAAACTACACCCCTAGCAGGCCTGGCACACAGGAAATAAACATTAAAGTATACATTACAATGCAATATAAAATACCATAACCATGTTCCACAGGAGGTGGAGAACAACGTGACCCAATTGACCCTTGAGTAGTGCCCACCCTTACGTAGTGGGACACTACACACACGGCTGGGACTCCTTGTTTTGCAGATCCACAATTTGCGGACCACAAATCAGCCAATGGTTGTATGTGTGAGCCCTTAGGGTACAGCCACATGGGATGTGCTGTATTTTGCTGCAGAAAATTAGCGGATTTTGTCGTAGATTTTGGTTGAACTTTATCTTAGCATTCTCATACTTGTTGGAAAAGCACTCATAACCCTATGGATTTTCCCCACTATATGAGCCATGTTCCCCATATGCTGGCAAATTGTTCAGGTCACTTACCATATTATCTAAATGTATAACCAGGTTTAAAATAGTATATGGATCCCTGGGTCAAAACGCATACTGTAATGTACACCTTTTTCACTGTATCCATATCTAAAGTGCAGTGAAAGGTTTGCTGCTTAAGATAAGACAGTCCTCTGGCATACACTAAATAAATGAGCCCCTAAGGCTGGGTTCACACGAAAGTTGCGGGTGCGTTGTGGGAACATGCACGATTTTTCTCCGCGAGTGCAAAGCGTTTTAATGTGTTTTGCACGTGTGTGAGAAAAATCTGCATGTTTGGTACCCAGACCCGAACCCAGACTTCTTCACAGAAGTTTGGGTTAGGTGTTCTGTAGATCTTATTATTTTCCCTTATAACATGGTTATAAGGGAAAATAATAGCATTCTTTTTTTTTTTTAATTCTTTTTATTGAGCATAAAAATACACAAGTTATACAAAGTACATACAACGGTATGTACCGTACAAAAATCACAAATACAATCCGTACATGTCCTGTTGGTCAATCACGTTACCTAAGACACATTTCTATACATATTGTTATGAATGCTTACAGTACATTTAATGTAGGATGTGAGTTCACAATTATCTCGATACTTCAGCCAAAGAGTTAGAAAGATCTTGCCTAGTATACATCGACTGCGGTGAGGAGCACCACCTCTCCCATATTTTATTAGACTTCGAGGCACATCCCCTATTTTTGTATATGATATTCTCATATGGGATGATGATATTCACTATGTTTTTCCATTGATTCAAAGTGGGCCCTCTCTTCCCCATCCACCGAATTGCTACTGCTTTCCGTGGCAAAAATAAGGTCTCCCTCAAAAATATTCTCTCGTAATGATCCCATAACTCGTCATCTAAAATACCAAAGATGCATACTTTGGGGTCCATTGATACTGGACGCCCCAAAAGAGTAGTTAAGAAATCAGTAACTTTTGTCCAAAACCTCTGAATGTGTGAACACATCCACGTCAGATGCCAAAAGTAAGCACCTTCTATGGAGCATCTATGACAACAAGAATGTGTGAGTACACCCATTTTATACAAACGCAAGGAGATAAGTACCCCTGGTGTATTATACATAATTGTATAAACTTATTGTTTATGGCCGGAGATACCAATACTGGGGATTCTAGTAAATCTTCAATATCTTCATCAGCTAGATCTGGTATCAATGTTTGCCATTTTGATAGAACCTTTAATGGGACTAGCTTACACTTAGCATTCAGAAGATGGGTGTATAACCCTGAGATAAATCCTTTGGGACCTTGAGATCGGATTACCCCAATCATAGGGAATTTGGTTATCTGAATTTGGGACGCACCAAAATGTGTCTGTAAAGCATGACGTATCTGTAGGAACTTATGAAATGCGCTCCTAGGTAAATCAAATTTACTGCACAATGTGTCATAAGTACAAAAACTATTACTGTCATATACATCTCCTAACAGATGCACATTATGTAGTTTCCAAAATTGAATTCTGGGAAGTGATAGTAAAGATGGGAACATGGGATTATCCCACAGAGGGACTTCTGGTATGTGGTCCGAATATTCATATAAGGATTTACATGCTTTCCACACATGGACACCCAGTCTATGTATTGGTAGTAGTCGTTTAGGGAATGAACTCAGTTTTTCTAAAACAGGCCACAGTGATTTTAAGTTCAAAAATTCAGCAAGGAGAAATTCTGATCTAGGTGCTTGGACATCCATATTCAACCAGGCTTTCAAATAGCGTAATTGCCCTGCTAAATAGTAGGTATATATGTCCGGTAAAGACATGCCCCCACATCCCCTCTGACGGCATAAGGTATCCACCGACAGCTTGTGTCTGTTAGGTCCCCACAGAAAAGGCGCTAGCATAGATTTGTATTTTTGAAAGATCTTCTTTGGGATAATAAAAGGTGCATGTTCCATAACATATAAGAATTTGGGTAAAACAACTAGTTTGATCAAGTTGATGCGACCTGCTACCGATAATGGCAGGCCACCCCAAACCTTAGATTTCTCCTTACAGAAGTCTAGTAGAGGTCCAATATTGGAAGCATGAAAGGAGACTGCATCTTTTGTGATAGTAATACCCAGATATTTAAAGCTAGATACTATGGGTAAGTCCCCATTAAGAAGCTGCACAGGGTCCATGACATACAAAGGAAAAAGTATGGACTTGGTCCAATTGATTAGGAGACCAGAGAAGCGACTAAATCCTTCAATTAGTGTTACAGCTCTAGGAAGAGTAGTTTCTACATCAGACATTAAAAGCACCATGTCGTCTGCATATAAACCTGTTCTGTCTTCCCCTTGTCCCAGACTCACTCCTTTAAAGACTCTGTCTTCTCTAATACGTATAGCCAGAGGCTCTATAGCTAATGCAAATAGCAAGGGGGAAAGTGGGCAACCCTGCCGCGTGCCTCTACCCAACTGAAAGCTACTTGAGTATATTCCATTCACTAGGATATTTGACCTCGGCTCCTTATATAATATGGAGATCCATTTAATGAAATTAGGACCAATCCCAAACTGCTCCAGTGTGGTAAGTAAATATGGCCATTCTATGGAGTCGAAGGCCTTGGCCGCATCTAATGAAGCCAATGCCCACCTCTGATGTCTAGCTAAGCCCACTTGCGTAATCACCTGCACCCTTCTAATATTATCCGATGTAGATCTCCCAGGCAGAAACCCCGACTGATCTGGATGAATCAATGGGCTAACCACCCCACTCAGTCTTGATGCCAGAATCTTCGCTAATATTTTGTAATCCAGATTCAGCAGGGATATCGGCCTGTAAGAGCCACATTCCACTGGATCCTTCCCGGGTTTCAATAGAATCACAATAGACGCATCATAGAGGGATGGTGATAAACTTCCCTGTCTAAATGATTCAATGTACATGTGCAGCATAGATTGAGATATAGAAGTAGCATATTTGGAGTAGACTTCCACAGGCCGATCCGGGCCAGGGGATTTCCCTTTTGCAAGTGCAGATATAGCATCCGAGATCTCTTGAGCTGTTATCTGGGCTTCCAATATATTCCTTGACTCCTGTGATAGTTTAGGAATCTCTATGTCTGATAGATAACTCCTCACCTCGTCAGTTGTATAATCTGCCCTCCCAGTATACAGCGCCTGGTAGTACTCCCTGAATCTGCTGACAACGGCATTAGGCTCAGTTAGTAGGACACCATTTACATCCTTAATCCTAAAAATAGCTGGGGAGGCCTGGTTCTGTCGGATTATATGAGCTAATAGCTTACTGGATTGATTCCCCAATTCAAAGTAAAATTGTCTGGTAAAAAATAACCTGCGCTGGGCCTTCTCTTTCAGGAGGGTCAAATATTGACTCCCTATCATAAGCCAAATTTGCTTGTTCTGTTCAGTGGGATTATCAACATATATCCTCTCCAAAGCAGAACATTCCGAAGCCATCTCCTCTTCCAACCTAGCTGAGGCTTTCTTCACAAAAGATACGGAGGATTTTAGACAGCCTCTCAAATAAGCTTTCAGTGTGTCCCATCTCAGCAAGGGATCCACATTGTCATCATGAACCTCTGCAAATACCGCGAGCTTATCCGGTATACGATCATTGGGTGAGAAAAGGGTAAGCCAAAAGGGATGTATCTTCATCGACTGACCAACCTTCCTATGTCCAGATAAAAGAGTTAAGAGTATTGGTGAATGGTCAGATACCCCTCTCACACCAAATGCAATCTGATAACTAGTTGAGCACACATCAGAGTTCCCCATAATATAATCTATTCTAGAAAGACTATTATGACTAGCAGAATGACAGGAATAAACGTTATTATTAGGATGTTTGAGCCGCCACATGTCTACCCATCCAACCTCCGCCATTAATTTAGCTAGAGAGGATCCATACCCGTCAACACTGTTCATGGATCCCCCTGAATGGAACCTATCTAAGGTGTTAGACATAGTCATATTATAATCACCCATACACAACACCCTAGCTGAAGGATAGGAAACAGCAAAGCTAACAGCCTGATGGAGTATTTGCAGAGAGGATGGGGGATGTATATACACACCGATCAAGACATACAGGATGCCTTGGATATACGCTGCCACAAATATGAATCGCCCAGCCGGATCTATCTGCAGCTGCTCAAGCTCCCATCTCAATGATTTATGTATCATTAAGGATACTCCTCGGGACATATTCGTATAGCAGGAATGCTGTGCCCATTGCTGCCACGGTTTTCTCAGTCGCCTAACCATGTCTATGGTCAAATGAGTTTCCTGCAAACATAATATATGTGGGTTAAATTTCCTTATCTCAGAAAACACCATAGCTCTTTTCCTAACGCTCCCTAGACCCCGGATGTTCCACGACATTACTCTCATGTCCGCCATTTTAGCATGTAAAACTCAGTGATTCGGGGCCATAGTAAATCCCCATATTTCCCAGCTTCCACATCTGAAATCCTAACAATTACATGATTTGGTGACCTTAATAACATAATATTGACATAGTACGGATCAGTGAACATATAAAAATAAAACGCAAAACAATACAAAGAAGCAGGACTCGGAATATGATTCATTCCGGATAGGCACTTTTCAATCCTGCAATAATTAAATAATGTCGAGGCCCCCGTGGCAACACTTATACGGGGAGTACTAATGGTATATCTTTACCAATCGCACTGATGTTGACAGCTGTAACATGTAAAAGAAATTCGCACCCTAACTTTCACGCAGGTATATGAAGAATGCACATACGCACAACTTAAAATCATTCTAATAAATGATATGAGATTGTCGTCATTAAAAATGCTTAGGTCCCTGCGAGGCATCCCCCCTCCAGCCATCCCCACATGTATCCAGCAACAGACATGTTATGGATCATACAACAATGGAATGTTATACTCCTATATCTAGAGGAAGGATGCCTCCCCAATCACCCCGCACAGCCCATCACTCTCAGGATCCTAAGACTTCACAACAGCATACAAATGGATGAAACAAGGCAAAACATGGACGATTCCCTTTGGCAGGTTACTACCTACTAAAATAAGGCATGTGTGAAGACAAATTGCATTCCCAGTATTAAGGCCCTACACCTAACATCACGCCCTCCTCCTAGCACTGTATCATACCACACATGACCCAGGAATAAAGTCATCTTTGTTCTCTGGCAGGGCGAGGTCTGCTCTCTAACCAGGCGACAACCTCCGCCGGCGAGTTGAAAAATCTACTCCTCTCTCCATCAGTAATCCGCAGACGAGCTGGGTACGCCATAGAATATGGTATGTCCAGATCTCGGAGGCGCTTCTTCACTGCCACAAACGTAGCTCTGCGCTTTTGTAACTCCGCGGAAAAATCTGGGAAGAGCATGATCGTGGCGTTTTCAAAGCAGATATTCTGTTTACGCCTTGCCAATTGAAGTATGCGATCCCTATCATTGGAATTCAACAATCGCGCCAACAACGGACATGGAGGAGCTCCTGGTGGCGGTGCTTTGGCGGGAACTCTATGGGCTCTCTCCACAATAAACGCACTGGAAAAGGTGGCGTCAGGAAAGGTAGACTTCAGCCATGTAGTAACAAAAGTACCGGGGTCAGTACCTTCTGCTCTTTCTGGAAGTCCGACTATGCGTAGGTTATTATGTCTCGTGCGATTCTCATAGTCATCGCATTTCTGCTGCCAAAATTCAACTTTCTTTTCCAAGTCGGATATTTGCGCAGGTATCGGGTTCACTCTATCTTCCACAACAGAGATTCTTTGCTCCAACTCCTTTATGCGCTCACGCATGTTCTGCATGTCAGCCCTTAGCAGGCCTATGTCCACCTTCACCTCTTCCATCTTTCTGGATAAAGAAGACCGGGAGGATGTGATAGCTAGCAATAGCTGCTCCGTCACCTGTTTGAGTGATGGCTCACCCTGGGTCGCTTCCTCCGTTTCCACTAGCGATTTCCCAGAGGCTGATGATGCGCGTGACTGCGCTCCCGCTCCGCCGCCATCTTGATAATCCAGGCGGGCAAACTCTTTAAGCTTTTCTGCCGCGGTAAGAGCCCTGTTTCGGGACATTTTCGGTGCATGAGATCTACCCGATCTCTTACCCCTCGGTGTAGAAATGTTGGCGTTTGTTAATTTCAGGATAAATGGAAAGTTAGGGTATGAGGTCCGGAGCTTCTGCTAACCGCGTCTGCTCATGCCAGCTTCCGGCCACACCCCAAATAATAGCATTCTTCATGCAGAATGCTTAGTAAAATAGTGATTGAGGGGTTAAAAAAATATATATTTTAACTCACCTTAATCCACTTGTTCGCACCATGGTGATGGATCATGTGACGGACCATGTGATGAGCGCAGTGATGTCACCACAGGTCCTTTTCCTCCTGGACAGCAAAGAAGAAGACAGAAGAGATGCCGGCTGCGCGAACAAGTGAATTAAGGTGAGTTAAATTATTATTATTATTTTTTTAACCCCTCCAGCCCTATTTTACTAAGCATTCTGTATTAAGAATGCTATTATTTTCCCTTATAACCGATCATCTCCTAGCAACCATGCGTGAAAATCGCACCGCATCTGCACTTGCTTGCGGATGCTTGCGATTTTCACTCAGCCCCTTTCACTTCTATGGGGCCTGCGCTGCGTGAAAAACACACAATATAGAGCAGGGGTACACAACCTTTTCTGGTTGGGGGCCACGTTGTGAGCCTGAACCAATTCCAAGGGCCGAAAATAAAACTTAAAGGCGTGATACCAACTGAAATACTATTTTTATGGCATATTGAACATACAGTATATATCATAAATGTCTAGTTACACTTCTAGTACTCCCATTTAATGGGAAAATACATGAAAGATACATGTGAGCAGCCACAAGACATAGACATACATGTCTGTTACCAGATGATTGGGTATCGAGGGCCGCATGTGGCCCCCGGGCCGCAGGTTGTGCACCCCTGATATAGAGCATGCTGCGATTTTCACGCAACGCACAAGTGATGCGTGAAAATCACCGCCCCATAGAAATGAATGGTGCCGGATTCCATGCGGGCGCAATGCGTTCGCCTCACGCATTGCACCCTCACGGAAATCTCGCCCGTGTGAACCCAGCCTAAGAATATGTTCCTACTGCATACTCCAACCAAATAAGGTGTGATCAGAGGCTCATATTTACTGGGGATTTCTTGATTTTAGGAGAGACAAATATATTTACAAGTTTCTTACATTAGAATTTGTAAAATAATATATGATTGCAGCCACAATTAAATTCTATTCCAGACAAAGCTCTGTAACACAGCCCTGATCTGTAACAATTTGTCATGCAGTCGAAATGACTGTCCCTTGAATAGTCAACAGGTGTTTAATGATTCCAGC
This sequence comes from Bufo bufo, assembly GCF_905171765.1. Taxonomy (NCBI): domain Eukaryota; kingdom Metazoa; phylum Chordata; class Amphibia; order Anura; family Bufonidae; genus Bufo; species Bufo bufo. The sequence goes on from NC_053390.1 coordinate 416,114,689, forward strand.
TTTCAATTGCTTCTTTGTTCTGCTCTCAGTGATCCAAAGCCTTGTTGGCTGGAAGTCCACACATTCATTTCTGAGAAGACTGCAGATTTTAGAACTAGAAGAAAACATAGCCCCACTAACATTTTTAATCTCAGTGGCCCACTTGTTAAATCCAGATTAAAACACTTGTCTGACACTGTTTGGTAAGTGTTACAGATAGTGCCACCACAAAGTCTTCGTCCAAAACATAGTCACTCAAATATTTGACATGTCCAAGCAGACATGTCACAAGGCCACTGGTCAATGTCCAGACTGAGTTATTAATAACACTGTTGAAGTCATTAAAGCATACGTTATTTTGTGTAATCAGAATAAACTGCTATATGTGGGTGAAGATGTGGAATAACATTACGTCTGACTAATATATTGCTTATATCTGCCACTTTTAGCATTTTTTTTTCCCGTCTGCAAACTTTATCTCTAATTCTCCCTGCGCTAGTGGGGGGAGACTAGTTGCTATGATGTCACCTATAGACTACACATGGAGAAAGCAGTAGATCCTACTACTCTGGATTAACAGAGAAGCAAAGGGAATAGCAGAGGAGTTTGATAAGTCTCTTATAAGATGTATTACAAAGTTTCTTATACCTGTACCTGTACTCATTTTTAACAAAAAAGCAGGATGTTCTCAGATGGAAGTGGCGACTGAGCTTAGAGTGTCACAGAGTGTCATCAGCAGGTTGCAACAGAGATACAGAGAGACTGGAAGAGTCACAGAAAGGCATAGAAGTGGACAACCTTTGGCCACATCCTACATTGATAACTGCTTCATTGTGAACAATGCACTACGGAACTGGAAGATGAATGCCACACAACTCCAGGCATATTTAAGGGAGTTGAGAGGCACCCAAGTGTCACATCAGATCATTCGAAACCGTTTACATCAGCGTAGTATGCATGCTAGACGACCTGCTAGGGTACCTGACCACACTACAAAGCACAGGAGTCATCATCTTGCATGGGCCAGGGAGCATCAATTCTGGACGAGGGACCAGTTCCATATAGACCACGCGGTTAGGCCTCTATCACACGAGCGTGACGGATCGGCTCCGGATGCGTTCAGGGTACGTTCAGTGAAATTGCACCATTTTGCAAGCAAGTTCAGTCAGTTTTGTCTGCAATTGCGTTCAGTTGTTCAGTTTTTTTGGTACAATGCGTCTTGAGGCGTTTTTACGCGCGTGATAAAAAAAACAGAAGGTTTACAAACAACATCTCTTAGCAACCATCAGTGAAAAATGCATTGCATGCGCACTTGCTTGCGGATGCAATGCGTTTTTCACTGAAGCCCCATTCACTTCTATGGGGCCAGGGCTGTGTGAAAAATTGCAGAAAATAGAACATGCTGCGATTTTCACGCAACACAGTACTGATGCGTGAAAAAAAAAAGCTCATGTACACGAATGGGTCAGGAATGAATGGGTCAGGATTCAGTGCGGGTGCTATGCGTTCACGTCACTCATTGCACCCACGCGGGAAACTCGCCTGTGTGAAAGAGGCCTGTGAGGAATATGGATTAATATTTACTGTCAGCCATGTCCTCACACCCCCATGTGCTGACAGATAGCGGAGGTAGTGAACTCCACAGGAGGGCCCTGCTTCAAAGCCTCAGGCCTGATTGTCATCTTATGCACCTCTTGGCATGTTCAGTGTACATGCAAAATTAGTTTCCACCCCCCAGCCATCTGAATGTCAGTTGGCAAGGAAGAGAGCCGCCCATGGGGCCCAGGCTTCAAGGAGAAGGTCACACCTCACCTCCACCAGTTTGGAGCCAACTGAATCCTGCAGGAAAAACCCCCAGCAGGGGGTATCTGCCCTTGCCCAGGATCAATGAGACACCCAGACATGTTGGCTCCTACCTTTCATAAGGAATTATGAACTGCCTGGCCATCGCAGGCGCAAACCGGATACATATTTGTGTCCCGGTGGCCACGAGGTACGTTCCCATGGTCTTTGTTTAATGAGACGAGGTCAGGGTAGAGGGATATCCATATCTCCCCATAGAAACCACATAACGGTACCAGGTTTGGGCTCTACTTGTAGCCGGAACCCAGGCAGGTCCATTGGTCCCAGAACCATCTCCCTATGACCCTCTGGTCTGGAGCTATGAACCCTAAAGGGTTTTGTGGGTCATTTGCTGCCAGCCCAGAAGAGGGGGAGTGGACCCCTCCCAGAGGCCGGGAGGGGAGGGGCCGGCTACAGGTTAAAAGTCTGGTGCCAGCAAGTAGGCGCGTCTTTCTCTGAAGAGGGGTCACATCCTACAAATGTGTTTAGAGGGACCCAGGAAATAGCTGAGATCACGGCCCCTCATGTGGACTCCAGCAAAGAACATCTCAAAGGAACTTTGATCTTACCCGGTAACTGACTTTTACACTGCTTAACCCTGTTGTAACCATATAACCTGTAATCTGTAACCTCAGACCACTGTATATATTGTCTGTGTATATTGTGTTAAATCTAGTGTGCCCATACGGCGATTAAATCTATAATTTAATCTTGTGCTATCTTGTATCTCGATCACGAATCCCCACGTCCGTGTTTTTGCCTAGTTGTAAGCTACCGCGGGTTGGTTTCTGACCCTATATAATCCCGTTAGCGGACCGGGCTTATATCAAACTAGAACTGGTGGCAGATACCCAGGCTGAGGAGTCGCTGTTTCACTGCGGCAGTGAAAAGGCTCTCTCAGCTTGTTGCCTCTCTGTGCCCGGTTGGACAGGAGGTGTGTGTAAGCTATACCAACCTGACCTTACGTGCTCCACTGGAGGGTGTAACTTCACGTTTTTGGTAGGCCCGTGACCATACCACGTCTCGTGAGCTCGACGTAGTTGACGTCAAGTGGGCACGAGGTGTGGTATTCATCACATATTGGTGGCAGCAAAGTGGGATCGAGATACTAGTGTGTGTGAGTGTGCGACCCATACTCCCAGACACTAAAGACGACCAGCAGTAGCTCTTGCTGCTGGAGTCTTAAGATCAGCTCAACACTAGACAGTCTGAGTGCAGATACAATAAGGTGTGTGGGCATCAGGTTGCAGTCTGTGTCAGTGATCATCCGTTGCAATGACGGCCAGTATCACAAGGAGCAAAGCTAGGGAGCTGGCCGATGCTTTGAATGGTGGCGGAGAGGAGGTGGAAGGCGAGGGGGAGCACAGCCAAAGCTCCCCAAGAAGCCAGTCGCCAGAGGTGAGGTCCGCGGTGGCCCTCACTCCACCTGCTCATCTCCCCAGCCAAGCTGACTCAGCTGCTCTCCTACAAGCTGCCATGGACCATCTCCAGGCTGGAGACGAGGCAGCATCTGAGATCCTCCTGGCGGCTGCAGAGCGTCGCGAGCGAACAGAGGCTGCAGAGCGTCGCGAGCAAGCACAGGCCGAGCGTGAGCACCAGCTACAAATGCTCAAGCTGAAGCTTCAATTCCAACAGCCCTCCCCAGCCCAATGTGAGTCTCCAGAGGTCCGGATTCCCAAACTGCGGGCGGAGGATTTTCCCCTACTGGACAAAGATGGGGACCTGGACACTTTTTTTGTTGGCATTTGAGACAGCCTGCCATCAATACCAGCTGCCAGAGGACCAGTGGGTCAGATTCCTCATGCCACGGCTCAGGGGAAAAGCCCTTGAAATCTTCGGGTACCTGCCCAGCGAGACCATCCTGAGCTATGAGGACATCAAACAGTCTCTGGTCAGGCAGTATAACTTAACCCCTGAGTTGTACAGGAAAAGGCTCATAAATTTGCACCGGGGTTCTACTCAGAGCTGGGCCGATCACATGCGGGCCTTGCTGAGAGCGGTCGACCAATGGACCACCGGGTTGGAGCTCTCCACCGTCCAGCAGCTGAAGGAGCTCATCGCCACAGAACAGTTCTTGTGGAACTGCCCAGAGGATCTCCAGCAGTACCTCCGTGACCGGAAGCCAAAGGGGGCCTCCGCAACAGCAGCCCTGGCCGATGAATACACCAACAACAGGACTTCAGAGGCCCGGAAACCTTTCGGCTGGAGAGGGGGTAAGACGCACGCTGCACCTGCTACCCCTGCCCCTAGGCCCAAGTGGGCACTGGCCCCTGCTGCACTTTCCACGTCGGTGGGGAAACCCCGCCTGTGTCACCTGTGTAAGCAGCCAGGACACTTCAAAGCCATGTGTCCCCAGCGCCCGAGGGATCCGTCCCAGTCATCAACCCGGAAACCGTCCACTGTGTTGTGTGTGGGTGGGGGTGGAGGGAGGTCCCTTGACAATGTTCAACCGGTCAACGTGGGCCAGGCCGTGGCCATGGGACTTAGAGACACCGGCGCTGAAATGACACTGGTACGGCCTGAACTGGTGGCACCCCATGATTTACTGCCCGGGAGATCCCTCACTGTCTCCGGGATTGGAGGAGTAGAACCGGCGCTGCCCGTCGCCAAGGTCTATTTGGACTGGGGCGCCGGTCGAGGAGTAAGGGAGGTGGGGTATCCGCAAATATCCCCGCCAGTGTTTTGCTGGGGACAGACCTGAGGCGGCTTGTGTCTAAGTATGTGGTCGCTGACCCCCCGATGTCCGATTCCCCAGAATGTGATGTACCTGTAATGTCCCCCCCTGATGATACTGTGAATGTACCTACCATGCCTGTTTTTGGGGATGTGGGGGTGGGGGATGTAATGAGTGCCTCTCCCCTTAGTGGGGAGGGGGTCATTCTTGCCAGCTGGGCTGAAACCCCAGGCTGTGGCCAGCAAGCCTGCTGGACCCTGTTGTCCTCCAGTGTGGTGACTGAGGGGACAAGCAGGGGGCAGACAGCTGCGGGGGGCGGGAGGATGCAAATGAGGTCAGGGCTGTCCCAGGAGAAGTAGGGCTGCCAGGTGAAGCCTCAGTGCAGGGTTCCTCCCTCACTGGGATGTCAGAGGGCCAGGTTAGTCCGTCTGGACTGGCGACTTGGTCGGGAGCGGCCATAGCTGCTGTCACGCGCAGTGGGAGTGCTGGGGCCCTAGGGGCCCCTCAGGGGTCTGATGGCTTTCCCCCTTCCGACCAAGTGGCTGCCGAGTCAGAGGGAGGCCAGGGGACCTGACAGGGGACGTGGCAGTCTCGTCTATTCTGGCCACGTCCAGTCAGGAGTTTCAGGCAGCGTTAGCGGCTGACGCCAGCCTGAACGCTCTCAAGGAGCAAGCGGAACAGCCCCCTTCGGACTCAGACCTCGAGCGGATGGTCTGGGACCAAGGACGGTTGTACCAGGTCACGGTCCAGCCGGGCTCACGGGAGGCGTGGCCTAGGGACCGACAGCTAGTGGTACCCTATCAGTTCAGGACGGAGTTGTTGCAGGTTGCGCATGAGATTCCGATGGCTGGACAGCTAGGGATCGCTAAGACAAGGGCCAGATTAGCCCAGCATTTCTACTGGCCAAAGATGGGGGCTGATGTGGTTGCCTACTGCCGTTCATGTGACACCTGCCAGCGGGTGGGGAAGGCGGGGCGGCGCCCCAAAGCCCCACTGGTAACACTGCCCATAATTGAAGAGCCTTTCAGGAGGGTGGCTGTGGATCTCATTGGACCGCTGTCCATTCCCAGCAGCTCCGGGAAACGCTTCATATTGACGGTAGTAGACTATGCCACCCGGTACCCGGAGGCAGTAGCCTTGTCATCCATTCGGGCCGACAAGGTGGCTACTGCCTTGCTGGAGATTTTCTCCAGAGTGGGCTTTCCCCAGGAAATTCTCACCGACCGGGGGACCCAGTTCATGTCTCAATTGATGGAGTCCCTCTGTAGGCAAACACAGGTGCAACATCTGGTGACTAGCCCGTACCACCCACAGACAAATGGCCTGTGTGAACGATTTAATGGCACCTTAAAGCAGATGCTTAAGATGTTAGTCGACTCCCACGGGCGTGACTGGGAGCGGTACCTCCCACATCTACTGTTTGCCTACCGAGAGGTCCCACAGGCCTCCACGGGGTTCTCCCCCTTCGAGCTCCTGTACGGGCGACGTGTGCGGGGGCCCCTGGCCCTGGTGAAAGAGGCCTGGGAGGGAGAGGTAGCCACCCCTGGAGTGTCGGTCGTCGAGTATGTCATGCTCTTCCGGAACAAGATGCAGGCCTTGTCGCAGCTGGTGCACGATAATATGGAGCGGGCCCAGGCCGACCAGAAGCGATGGTATGACCAGAATGCTTGTGAGAGGACCTACCAGGTGGGTCAGAAGGTATGGGTACTGGTCCCCGTACCTCAGGACAAGCTTCAGGCGGCCTGGGAAGGCCCGTACCTCGTGCATCAGCGCCTCAATGCCGTGACGTACCTGGTCACCCTGGACCACGCCCGAGGAAGGCAGAAGGCCTTCCACGTGAACATGATGAAGGCTCATCATGAGAGGGAGGCATGTGCCCTCCCTGTCTGCAACCTCCCCGAAGAGGGGGAGGAGGAAACCCTCCTGGACATGCTCACCCAGGTGAAGGCGGGTGGGTCCATCGAGGATGTGGGCCAACAGCTCTTGAAGGACCAACGGTCCCAGCTATGGGCCACCCTTCACCCCTTCCGGGAGTTGTTTAGCAACAAGCCCGGAAGGACGGAGTTGGCCGTCCATCACGTGGACACTAGGGATCACCCCCCAATCCGGCGTTCAGCATATCGGGTTTCCTTGGAGGTGCAGCAACACATGCGCCAGGAGATTGACGAGATGCTGAAGCTGGGGGTCATCCAGGCATCCAACAGCGCTTGGGCCTCGCCTGTGGTCCTCGTCCCAAAGAAGGACCGGACCACCCGGTTCTGAGTGGACTACAGGGGATTCAACGCTGTCTCGGTCACCGATGCGTACCCTATGCCACGCATCGATGACCTGCTCGATCAGTTGGCCGGGGCCCGGTACCTGACCATCATGGATCTGAGCAGGGGGTACTGGCAGATTCCCCTGACCCATGAGGCGCGGGAACGCTCTACCTTTATCACTCCCTTTGGATTGTACGAATCCACGGTGATGCCATTCGGCATGAAGAATGCCCCTGCCACTTTTCAGCGGATGGTCAACACGCTGCTTAAGGGACTTGAAGAGTACGCGGCCGCGTACCTGGATGACATTGCCATCTTCAGTCCCACCTGGGAGGATCACCTACAGCACCTGACGCAGGTGCTGGGGCGGATCCACCAGGCAGGCTTGACCATCAAGCCGGAAAAGTGCCAGCTGGGCATGAACGAGGTCCACTACCTGGGGCACCGGGTAGGCGGGGGGACCCTTAAGCCAGAGCCTGGGAAAGTGGATGCTATCGCATCCTGGCCCACCCCCAGAACCAAGAAACAGGTGATGTCCTTCCTGGGCACCGCCGGGTACTATAGGAGGTTCGTCCCCCACTATAGTGTCCTCGCGAAGCCCTTGACGGACCTCACCAAGAAGAAGCTGCCCTCTGCAGTCGATTGGACGAACGACTGCGAGACAGCCTTCCGAGCGCTGAAGGCCGCCCTCTCGAGCTTCCCTGTACTACAGGCGGCCGACTTCACGCTGCCGTTTATAGTGCAGACCGACGCCAGTGATTTTGGCCTCGGTGCCGTACTTAGCCAGGTTTACACTACGGGCCAGGAACACCCTGTTCTGTACCTGAGTCGGAAGCTCCTGCCAAGGGAGGTGGCGTACTCCACAATGGAGAAGGAGTGCCTGGCAATTGTCTGGGCCCTGCAACGGTTGCAGCCGTATTTATACGAGCACCGCTTCACGGTGGAGACCGATCACAACCCCCTCAGCTGGTTAAACACCGTATCCAGGACGAATGGGAGGCTGCTACGCTGGAGCCTAGCTCTCCAGCAGTATCACTTGACCATTCGCCACAAAAGGGGCCGTGACCACGGGAACGCCGGCTATCCCGACAAGGAGAGGGTGCGGATGGGCGCACGGGGGAACACAGGAATGTGCTGCCCCCTGGCGCCCTCTAAAAGGGGGAGGTGTGAGGAATATGGATTAATATTTACTGTCAGCCATGTCCTCACACCCCCATGTGCTGACAGATAGCGGAGGTAGTGAACTCCACAGGAGGGCCCTGCTTCAAAGCCTCAGGCCTGATTGTCATCTGATGCACCTCTTGGCATGTTCAGTGTACATGCAAAATTAGTTTCCACCCCCCAGCCATCTGAATGTCAGTTGGCAAGGAAGAGAGCCCCCCATGGGGTCCAGGCTTCAAGGAGAAGGTCACACCTCACCTCCACCAGTTTGGAGCCAACTGAATCCTGCAGGAAAAACCCCCAGCAGGGGGTATCTGCCCTTGCCCAGGATAAATGAGACACCCAGACATGTTGGCACCTACCTTTCATAAGGAATTATGAACCGCCTGGCCATCGCAGGCGCAAACCGGATTCATATTTGTGTCCCGGTGGCCACGAGGTACGTTCCCATGGTCTTTGTTTAATGAGACAAGGTCAGGGTGGAGAGATATCCATATCTCCCCATAGAAACCACATAACGGTACCAGGTTTGGGCTCTACTTGTAGCCGGAACCCAGGCAGGTCCATTGGTCCTAGAACCATCTCCCTATGACCCTCTGGTCTGGAGCTATGAACCCTAAAGGGTTTTGTGGGTCATTTGCTGCCAGCCCAGAAGAGGGGGAGTGGACCCCTCCCAGAGGCCGGGAGGGGAGGGGCCGGCTACAGGTTAAAAGTCTGGTGCCAGCAAGTAGGCGCGTCTTTCTCTGAAGAGGGGTCACATCCTACAAATGTGTTTAGAGGGACCCAGGAAATAGCTGAGATCACGGCCCCTCATGTGGACTCCAGCAAAGAACATCTCAAAGGAACTTTGATCTTACCCGGTAACTGACTTTTACACTGCTTAACCCTGTTGTAACCATATAACCTGTAATCTGTAACCTCAGACCACTGTATATATTGTCTGTGTATATTGTGTTAAATCTAGTGTGCCCATACGGCGATTAAATCTATAATTTAATCTTGTGCTATCTTGTATCTCGATCACGAATCCCCACGTCCGTGTTTTTGCCTAGTTGTAAGCTACCGCGGGTTGGTTTCTGACCCTATATAATCCCGTTAGCGGACCGGGCTTATATCAAACTAGAACTGGTGGCAGATACCTAGGCTGAGGAGTCGCTGTTTCACTGCGGCAGTGAAAAGGCTCTCTCAGCTTGTTGCCTCTCTGTGCCCGCGTGGACTGGAGGTGTGTGTAAGCTATACCAACCTGACCTTACGTGCTCCACTGGAGGGCGTAACTTCACGTTTTTAGTAGACCCGTGACCATACCACGTCTCGTGAGCTCGACGTTGTTGACGTCGAGTGGGCACGAGGTGTGGTATTCATCACAGGGCCTTATTGTTGTAAGTTCCTATGATTGTTACTTAGTGGCTCAGTTCAAGCAATTATACGTAGTAGTCTGGTAAATAATGATGTTACCCGCTTACCAGGATTCCGAAGTTGTTAGGGTTTCAGTAACAGTTAATACATACGTGACTTTGTTTATATGGATCGCTCTGCTGCTCAGGCCGCTTGTGTCCGCACTCTGTATGCGCGTTGGTGCCGGCACATAATACCTGGCACATGCGGGTTAGAGATCTTTGAGATGCTATTCGTGCTCCGTAGCCACAGAATTACTTCTTGATATAAGACCTTGCATTCTTCAGTTTTTGCTGCGTTTTCTTTTTCCCAGACACATTTCGAAACCCTCGTAGCTTTCTTCCTTAGTGGTCAAAAGGTTAGTAAGAACAGGGGGCAAAATTGTTACTTATATGGGGATAATATGATCTCTAACACTTGAGCCGAACTGAATCAGGCCGATGTTATTATCAAATCCTGGACCGGACTATAGAATATTTGTTACTTTTTAAGCAATGTTCAAACATTGCGACTTCTATACACATACTTTATTTCACAGTCTCATATATCGTACATCCATATGCATATAAGTATTTACATTATGTGCTATCGAGGTATCTTGTCACGTATGTTATGTTGCCTAATTCAAAGTAAACTTTATCTTATTTAAAATTAGGGTATATAATATTATATTATTTTACACTCTGGAATTTTAATCCGCTTAATTGCAGTGGTCTATATCCTGTTCAGACCTTACGATTTATATAGAGATTTCTCCCATTTTTTAAAATTTTTTTTTATTTATTTTTAACTTTTTTGTGGCAATAAATAAATATAAGAGACCTCTTCATATAATAAAATATGTCCTATTGCCCTTTTAGGCTGGGTTCACATGAGCGTGTCCGGATTAGGTCCGGATGCGTCCCGGTGTGTTGCGGCAAACCCGCGCGAGTAGGAATGCAATTGCAGTCAGTTTTGACTGCGATTGCGTTCCGATGTTCAGTTTTTATCGCGGGGTGCAATGTTTTTTGCACGCGCGTGATAAAAAACCGACTGTGGTACCCAGACCCGAACTTCTTCACAGAAGTTCAGGTTTGGGTTAGTTGTACAGGGAGTGCAGAATTATTAGGCAAGTTGTATTTTTGAGGATTAATTTTATTATTGAACAACAACCATGTTCTCAATGAACCCAAAAAACTCATTAATATCAAAGCTGAATATTTTTGGAAGTAGTTTTTAGTTTGTTTTTAGTTTTAGCTATTTTAGGGGGATATCTGTGTGTGCAGGTGACTATTACTGTGCATAATTATTAGGCAACTTAACAAAAAACAAATATATACCCATTTCAATTATTTATTTTTACCAGTGAAACCAATATAACATCTCAACATTCACAAATATACATTTCTGACATTCAAAAACAAAACAAAAACAAAACAGTGACCAATATAGCCACCTTTCTTTGCAAGGACACTCAAAAGCCTGCCATCCATGGATTCTGTCAGTGTTTTGATCTGTTCACCATCAACATTGCGTGCAGCAGCAACCACAGCCTCCCAGACACTGTTCAGAGAGGTGTACTGTTTTCCCTCCTTGTAAATCTCACATTTGATGATGGACCACAGGTTCTCAATGAGGTTCAGATCAGGTGAACAAGGAGGCCATGTCATTAGATTTTCTTCTTTTATACTCTTTCTTGCCAGCCACGCTGTGGAGTACTTGGACGCGTGTGATGGAGCATTGTCCTGCATGAAAATCATGTTTTTCTTGAAGGATGCAGACTTCTTCCTGTACCACTGCTTGAAGAAGGTGTCTTCCAGAAACTGGCAGTAGGACTGGGAGTTGAGCTTGACTCCATCCTCAACCCGAAAAGGCCCCACAAGCTCATCTTTGATGATACCAGGCCAAACCAGTACTCCACCTCCACCTTGCTGGCGTCTGAGTCGGACTGGAGCTCTCTGCCCTTTACCAATCCAGCCACGGGCCCATCCATCTGGCCCATCAAGACTCACTCTCATTTCATCAGTCCATAAAACCTTAGAAAAATCAGTCTTGAGATATTTCTTGGCCCAGTCTTGATGTTTCAGCTTGTGTGTCTTGTTCAGTGGTGGTCGTCTTTCAGCCTTTCTTACCTTGGCCATGTCTCTGAGTATTGCACACCTTGTGCTTTTGGGCACTCCAGTGATGTTGCAGCTCTGAAATATGGCCAAACTGGTGGCAAGTGGCATCTTGGCAGCTGCACGCTTGACTTTTCTCAGTTCATGGGCAGTTACTTTGCGCCTTGGTTTTTCCACACGCTTCTTGCGACCCTGTTGACTATTTTGAATGAAACGCTTGATTGTTCGATGATCACTCTTCAGAAGCTTTGCAATTTTAAGAGTGCTGCATCCCTCTGCAAGATATCTCACTATTTTTGACTTTTCTGAGCCTGTCAAGTCCTTCTTTTGACCCATTTTGCCAAAGGAAAGGAACTTGCCTAATAATTATGCACACCTAATATAGGGTGTTGATGTCATTAGACCACACCCCTTCTCATTACAGAGATGCACATCACCTAATATGCTTAATTGGTAGTAGGCTTTCGAGCCTATACAGCTTGGAGTAAGACAACATGCATAAAGAGGATGATGTGGTCAAAATACTCATTTGCCTAATAATTCTGCACGCAGTGTAGTGTAGATTGTATTATTTGTTATAAGGGAAAATAATAGCATTCTGAATACAGAATGCATAGTAGGTGATCAATTGAGGGATAAAAAAAAAATGTAAAAATTAACTCACCTCCTCCGCGTAGTTCCCGGTCTCTTCTTTACTTCTTTAATGATGAACTACAGGCTAGGACCTGTGGTGACGTCAGATCACATGCTCCAATCACATGGTCCATCACCACGGTGATGGACCATGTGATTGGAGCATGTGATCTGACGTCACCAAAGGTCCTTTAGCCAACAGCTCATCAGAAGAGACTGGGAACTACGCGATCAAGAAGAGAAGGTGAGTTAATTTGTTTATTTTTTTTTAACCCCTCCAGCGCTATTTTACTAAGCATTCTGTATTCAGAATGCTATTATTTTCCCTTATAACCATGTTATACGGGAAAATAATACAGTGAATAGACTGTCACCTAGCAACCATGCATAAAAATCGCGCTGCATCCGCACTTGCTTGCGGATGCTTGCGATTTTCACGCAACCCCATTCACTTCTGTGGGGCCTGCGTTGCATGAAAAATGCAGAATATAGAGCATGCTGCGATTTTAACGCAACGCACAAGTGATGCGTGAAAATCATCGCTCATCTGAACAGCCCCATTGAAGTGAATGAGTCCGGATTTAGTGCGGGTGCAATACGTTCACCTACCGCATTGCACCCGCGCGGAAATCTCGCCCGTGTGAACGCAGCCTTATATACCATGTTCTGCCCAGCAGGGTGAGGGAAAACTATTCTATTTCACATCAGCCAGGGTTTGGTATTCCTGTAGTGAATGAATTGTTATACTGTTGGATGTTAGACATGCAGTCTTATGTTAGGCAGCCATGTACTTTAGTGTTAATGTAATGCTATAGTACATGCAATTCTATGCTTAATATTTATACATGCTATTTGTATTCTTGTAGTTTTACCAATAATCAAATACTCCTGTTTTTACCAATAAACGAGTTAGACTACAAAGAACAGTCCTCTTATTTGGAAGAAAGGAATAGTTTATGCTGAATGATTGTCAGACTTCACACTGTGAATGTGTATGAAGACAGAACATACCATATTATGCTACGTAGGGCATATAGCTTGATCTATCTTTTTTATTCAATCTGGATTGTTCTATGCCACATTCAGACCTTGCAGACTCTATGGTATAAGAAAAGAATAATAAATAAAATAACCGCAGAATTGTTTATACTAGAAAAAGAAAAATGAAGAAAAATAAACGGAGAAAAATAAACAAGAATCATAGAATAGACATGAAGTAAGTACAGAGGTGGATAATATTCTGACAGTTCATGTCTATTCTATCATTCTTGTTTATTTTTCTCTGTTTATTTTTCTTCATTTTTCTTTTTCTAGTATAAACAATTCTCTGGTTATTTTATTTATTATTCTTTTCTTATACCATAGAGTCCGCAAGGTCTGAATGTGGCATAGAACAATCTAGATTGAATAAATAAGATAGATCAAGCTATATTCCCTACGTAGCATAATATGGTATATAAATCGGCAATAGGACATATTTTATTATATGAAGAGGTCTCTTATATTTATTGCCCATATTAAGGTTGAAGCCACAAAAAAGTTTAAAAAAAAGTAGATAATTATACAACAAAATTAATATGGGAGAAATCTCTATATAAATCACAAGGTCTGAATAAGATATAGACCACTGCAATTAAGCGGACTAAAATTCCAGAGTGTAAAATAATATAATATTATATACCCTAATTTTTTAAATAAGATATAGTTTACTTTGAATTAGTCAACATAACATATGTGATACGATAACTCGATAGCACGTGGATCTACGATATGTGAGACTGTGAAACAAAGTATGTGTATAGGAGTCGCAATGTTTGAATATTGCTTAAAAAGTAACAAATATTCTATAGTCCGGTCCAGAATTTGATAATAACATCGGCCTGATTCAGTTCGGCTCAGGTGTTAGAGATCATATTATCCCCATATAAGTTACAATTTTGTTCCCTGTTCGTACTAACCTTTTGACCACTGAGGAAGAAACCTATGAGGGTTTCGTAACGCGTCTGTGAAAAAGAAAACGCAGCAAAAACTAAAGAATGCAAGGTCTTATATTAAGAAGTAATTCTGTGGCTACGGAGCACGAATAGCTTCTCAAACCCGCATGTGCCAGGTATTAGGTGCCGGCACCAACGCGCATACAGAGTGCGGACACAAGCGGCCTGAGCAGCAGAACGATCCATATAAACAAAGTCACGTATGTATTAACTGTTACTGAAACCCTAACAACTTCGGAATCCTGGTAAGCGGGTAACATCATTATTTACCAGACTACTACGTATAATTGCTTGAACTGAGCCACTAAGTAACAATCCCAGGAACTTACAACAATAACTGCGTGGTCTATATGGAAACTAGCTAGTAAGCAGTAACTCCAGGATTAGACAAATCGTGACTATACAAGATACGAAACGGCCACAATAGGAACATGGTCAATTAACTGTGAATGCTACTTTGAACAGGCAAATACAAATAAGATACCTTGCTAACAATTTTGGTACTGCTGCGAAACATAAACATTTTCTGTGAGTGCGTGAGCTTCGCACTGACAATAAATGGGGGGACCAGTCTATATTATTATTTTAAGATTTTTTAGTTGATTGTGTTCTATAGGGATTTTTTTCTTGAGGTATATGTATGGTATATGATTGTATGTATATTGTTTTTAAAGGGATTAAATTATATATTGTTGGCAAAGAAAATCTCAATACAGAACTGCCCTACAATTTATGAATGGTACAGTGACAAACCCATATTCCTTGAATAACATAATTAATCCAGTCATTGTGCCTCTGCATGAACAACACAGGCCTAATTTCATCTTCATGGAAGACAATGCGCCAGCTCATCGAGGTCGCATCATTAGAGGACGGCTGCTGGAGACTGGAGAGTTTTTACTCTTGGCCTTCTCATCAATAACTCACTAAGCAGGGGGTGGGGCCAGCCCATCTCCAGGCAACTGTCTGCCAAGTTAACTATTTCCTGTCTATGCCCAACGATTATTTTGTTACTTAGAGCATGACAAAATACATTAACCGTTTTATAGCTTTAGCAGTAAACCAATGGGTCACTGCAATTGTCACTTTGAGGCTGGGTTCACACGGGCGAGATTTCCGCGCGGGTGCAATGCGTGAGGTGAACGCATTGCACCCGCACTGAATCCTGACCCATTTATTTCTATGGGGCTGTGCACATGAGCGGTGATTTTCACGCATCACTTGTGCGTTGCGTGAAAATCGCAGCATTCTCTATATTGTGCGTTTTTCACGCAACGCAGGCCCCATAAAAGTAAATGGGGCTGCGGGAAAATTGTAAGCATCCGCAAGCAAGTGCGGATGCGGTGCGATTTTTACGCATGGTTGCTAAGATGAAAGTCTATTCACTGTATTGGTTATAAGGGAAAATAATAGCATTCTTTAATACAGAATGCTTAGTAGAAGTTCAATTGAGGGTGAAAAAAAAAAATTATTAACTCACCTCCTCCTCTTGATCGCGTAGTTGCCAATCTCTTCTTACTTCTTTAATCATGAGCTGCCGGCTAAAGGACCTGTAGTGACGTCATATCACATGGTCCAATCACATGATCCATCACCGTGGTGATGGACCATGTGATTGGACCATGTGATGAGCTCAGTGACGTCACCACAGATCCTTTGACAGGTCCCGAGGAAAGAACAGGAGACCGGCAGCTACGTGATCAATTGGAGGTGGTGAGTTAATAATTTTTTTTAACCCTCAATTGAACTTCTACTAAGCATTCTGTATTAAAGAATGCTATTATTTTCCCTTATAACCATGTTATAAGGGAAAATAATAAAATCTACACTACAACTAACCCAAACCCAAACTTCATTGAAGAAGTTCGGGTCTGGGTACCACATTCAGTTTTTTCTCACGCGCGTGCAAAACGCTTTGCACTTGCGCGGAAAAAACTGAACAACGGAACGCAATCGCAGTCAAAACTGACTGAAATTGCGTACCTACTCGCGCGGGTTTGCCGCAATGCACCCGGGACGCATCCTGAGCCAAAACGTGACGCCCGTGTGAACCCAGCCTGAATTGTAGGTGGTGTCTACTTCCCTATTTCTTAGAACCCTTTCACACGAGCGTGATAGATTGGCTCCGGATGCGTTCAGGGTGCGTTCAGTGAAACTCGCACCATTTTGCAAGCAAGTTTAGTAAGTTTTGTCTGCGATTGCGTTCAGTTGTTCAGTTTTTTCCGCGCGGGTGCAATGCGCTTTGATGCGTTTTTCACGCGCGTGATAAAAAACTGAAGGTTTACAAACAACATCTCTTAGCAACCATCAGTGAAAAACGCATTGCATCCGCACCTCATTGTAGATGCAATGTGTTTTTCACTGTAGCCCCATTCATTTTTATGGAGCCAGGGCTGCGTGAAAGCGCATAATATAGAACATGCAACGCAGAACTGATGCGTGTACACAGACCCATTGAAATAAATGGGTCAGGATTCAGTGCGTGTGCTATGCGTTTACGCCATTTTTTTTTTTTTTTTTTTTTTACAATGGAACTCTGTGATGAACAGATGCCACTGTATGTTTAACATATATGTTTTTTGTGTACATTAAATAGATGGTAAAAACTCTTACTGTATTCATTTGCACATACATATAAAGTGACAAGAACAGCACAAACTGTGCCACTTGGAGATGGGTTCCAGCAGCTCTGACACGTAAGGAGGCTTGCCTGAAGGAGGAGGTGAGAAGACGAGGAGAAAATCTAATGGTTGGCAGGGTTGTATCAGGTGACAATGGTGGGCTTTTTCAAATGTGGGTTTATTTATCTTTTAAAAGGGGGCCTGGTGTATGTCCCTAAAATGTTGGCCCATCCTTGATTTTTAGTACACTTTAAAGAGCACTTTCAGCATAATCAACCCTATTAAAGCAGGTATACTCCCTAGGAGGATTATTTATGCTGATTAAAATGATATGTCTTGTAAAATGTGGTGTTGCTGAGGAAAACGACTTTTATTCCTTATGCAAATGAGGGCTTCAGTACACTGAGGAACATGGCAAACACTCCCAAGCTGAGGAGCCGATGTGCACCACCCCTCCAAGTGGAGGTTGGCAACCCTGGTACCTATATGTCTCTTTTGGATGTGGCACTATTGTACAGTTTCTACTTTCTAGATATCCTATTTTGTTTATCTTCTGTATCTTTCTATCTTTGTACTTTTCCCTTGCGATACCTTTTTTGTATATCCCATGTATTCAAGATGTTCTTTTATATGTACAGTCTACAAAAAATGTGTATGCCGCGCCCCTGGAAAATCTAATTTTGCTTGTTACCAGTGTTGGAATGGGGCTCATGGGGCCCACCAGAGGAAATTAATCTTGAGGCCAAACCCCTATACCATCTATAAAGTTTAATAGGTTTTGGGTCAAAGTCGTGGACCCTAATGATAAATGACTGGCTCCAAAGGGAGCCACAATTTTTTTTATCTACTGGATCTTTTAGGTTGATTATGGTATCAGAGCCAGGGCCCACCGGAGGATTCTCTGGTACTCTGGTGGAGCAGTCCGACCCTGCTTGTTACTCAGCATGCATTATTGGCATTTGAATGATTAGTCAATGGTGGCAGTAGAAAACTGGAATGACTACATAGGGAAATTTCAATTAGAACAAAGTACATGGTACGAATAATGGTACAGTCATGTCAGATGTTAACAGTAACTACAAACCGGATTCCAAAAAAGTTGGGACACTATACAAATCGTGAATAAAAACTGAATTCAATGATGTGGAGGTGCCAACTTCTAATATTTTATTCAGAATAGAACATAAATCATGGAACAAAAGTTTAAACTGAGAAAATGTACCATTTTAAGGGAAAAATATGTTGAATCAGAATTTCATGGTGTCAACAAATCCCCAAAAAGTTGGGACAAGGCCATTTTCACCACTGTGTGGCATCTCCCCTTCTTCTTACAACACTCAACAGACGTTGGGGACCGAGGAGACCAGTTTCTCAAGTTTAGAAATAGGAATGCTCTCCCATTCTTGTCTAATACAGGCCTCTAACTGTTCAATCGTCTTGGGCCTTCTTTGTTGCACCTTCCTCTTTATGATGCGCCAAATGTTCTCTATAGGTGAAAGATCTGGACTGCAGACTGGCCATTTCAGTACCCGGATCCTTCTCCTACGCAGCCATGATGTTGTGATTGATGCAGAATGTGGTCTGGCATTATTTTGTTGAAAAATGCAGGGTCTTCCCTGAAAGAGATGACGTCTGGATGGGAGCATATGTTGTTCTAGAACCTGAATATATTTTTCTGCATTGATGGTGCCTTTCCAGACATGCAAGCTGCCCATGCCACACGCACTCATGCAACCCCATACCATCAGAGATGCAGGCTTCTGAACTGAGCGTTGATAACAACTTGGGTTGTCCTTGTCCTCTTTGGTCCGGATGACATGGCGTCCCAGATTTCCAAAAAGAACTTCGAATCGTGACTCGTCTGACTACAGAACAGTCTTCCATTTTGCCACACTCCATTTTAAATGATCCCTGGCCCAGTGAAAACGCCTGAGCTTGTGGATCTTGCTTAGAAATGGCTTCTTCTTTGCACTGTAGAGTTTCAGCTGGCAACGGCGGATGGCACGGTGGATTGTGTTCACTGACAATGGTTTCTGGAAGTATTCCTGAGCCCATTCTGTGATTTCCTTTACAGTAGCATTCCTGTTTGTGGTGCAGTGTCGTTTAAGGGCCCGGAGATCACGGGCATCCAGTATGGTTTTACGGCCTTGACCCTTAGGCACAGAGATTGTTCCAGATTCTCTGAATCTTCGGATGATGTTATGCACAGTTGATGATGATAGATGCAAAATCCTCTACCCATCTTGGCTTCTGAGAGACACTGCCACTCTGAGAAGCTCTTTTTATACCCAATCATGTTGCCAATTGACCTAATTAGTGTTAATTGGTCTTCCAGCTCTTCGTTATGCTCAAATTTACTTTTTCCAGCCTCTTATTGCTACTTGTTCCCAGGGGCGGGCTGGGCCGGGGAGCAGGGAGGCAATTGCCCCCCAGGCCGCCCTAAATAAACGGCCGCAGGGCCGCCCGTCTTTAAAAAAAATTATTTTTATTTTTTATTCTTCAGGGACGCACCGCCGATCACCACAGGCGTGCTGTGTGCTGTGGGGCAGGGGAGGGAGAGGCGTGTCCCTCCCCTGTTCTTCTGATAGGCCGCAGGCACTAATGCCTGCAGCCTATCAGAGGCCGGCTCAGGCAGCGCGATGACGTCATTATCATCGCGACGCTTGAGCCGGGCAGCACACAGCAGGGACACAGGCCGGAAGAGGCTTGCATCGCTGCTGATGGAGGTAAGTATTAGCGTTTTGTTTTTTTTCTTCTTTGCGGGGGGCTGGCACTATGGGGGGGGATCTGGCACTATGGGGGGGTTCTGGCACTATGGGGGGCTGGCACTATGGGGGGGATCTGGCACTATGGGGGAGCTAGCACTATGGGGGCACTATAGGGGGGGCTGGCACTATGGGGGAGCTGGCACTATGGGGGGGCTGGCACTATGGGGGAGCTGGCACTATAGAGGGGGCTGGCACTATAGGGGGGGCTGGCACTATAGGGGGGGCTGGCACTATAAGGGGCACTATGGGGGGGCTTGCACTATAGGGGAGCTGGCACTATGGGGGGACTGGCACTAGGAAAGCTGGCACTGAGGGGGAGGCTGGCACTATAGGGGGGCTGGCACTATGGGGGAGCTGGCACTATAGGGGGGGCTGGCACTATGGGGGAGCTGGCACTATAGGTGGAGCTGGCACTATGGGGGGCACTATAGGGGGGCTGGCACTATAGGGGGCTGGCACTATGGGGGAGCTGGCACTATGGGGGGGCTGGCACTATGGGGGGAGCTGGCACTATAGGGGGGGCTGGCACTATAGGGGGGGCTTGCACTATAGGGGGAGCTGGCACTATGGTGGAGCTGGCACTATGGGGGGGCTGGCACTATGGGGGGAGCTGGCACTATGGGGGGGAGCTGGCACTATGGGGGGGCTGACACTATTGGAGGAGATGGCACTATGGAGGTATTTCTTACTGGCACATTATGGGGGGGCACCATGGGGAGAGGAGCACTATGGGGGTATCTGGGGGCTCTAAAGGGGCTTTTTTAAATTATTGGCACATTCTGGGGGGCACTATAGGGGAGAGCAGCACTATGGGGCATCTGGTGTTACTATAGGGGCATTATTTGGGGGCACTATGGGGAAGTGGGGGCTCTAAAGGGGCCTTTTGTATTGGAACATTATGGGGGGCACTATCGCATTTGGTGGCACTAAGGGGGCATTTTTTACTGGCACATTATGGGAGGCACTATAGGGGAGAGCGGCACTATGGGGCATTATTTGGGGGCACTGTGGAGGAGTGGAGCACTATTGGGGCATATGGTGACACTAAGAAGGGGCATTTACTGCCACATTGTGGGGGAGAGGAGCACTATAGGGGCATCTGCTGGGGGCACTAAGGGGCAATTTTTTACTGGCATATTATGGGGGACACTATGGGGAAGGGGGAGAGGAGCAGTATGAGGGCATTTACTGGGGCACTATATAGGGGTATTTTATACTGACATACATTATGGGGACATTAGCTCAACTGCGGGCACTACGCGGGGGTATTTCATGTACTGTCATATTATAGGGAAAATTAGTACTACTAGGGGGTATTATGGGGAGCTTTACTACTACTGGGGGGCTATGAGGA
The DNA here is from genome assembly GCF_905171765.1 of Bufo bufo. Classification (NCBI taxonomy): domain Eukaryota; kingdom Metazoa; phylum Chordata; class Amphibia; order Anura; family Bufonidae; genus Bufo; species Bufo bufo. The sequence continues at coordinate 416,135,464 of NC_053390.1, forward strand.
ATATGATTACTAGGGCACTATAGGGGCATTATTACTACTAAGTGTGCTCTGGCAGAGAATTATTTCTATTGGTGGGATTTTGGGGAGCACTGTTACTTTGGGGGCACCCTGGCATAGTATCAGCTTAGCACAATTATTTTTGGGGGACATTATCCCTATACTATTAGTGTCTGGGCGCAGTTATTTTTTAGAGCACTGTGTGCCAATAATTGTTTAAGGGGGCACTATCTGTGTGGTAGTAGTATTCCCAGGGGTACTGTTTCTGCAGTATAGTATTGGGGCATAGCGGGTACAGTATTGGGGGCACTATCTGTGTGGTAGTAGTATTTCCAGGGGGACTGTTTCTGCAGTATAGTATTGGGGGTGGCAGGAAACTAATGTCTGTTTCTCAATCTCTGCAGAGACGGGAGATGGCATCATGGCGGTCTGGTCAGAATGGAGAAGATGAGGAAAGAGAACGTCTACAACAAAGGTGACATCACTGGATGTAAGAGGTAGGGGGCGCTATGTAGGAGAGGAGATGCTCCGGCTCCTCCCCCTGCCGTTTGCAGAAGGAGGATTCAGAGCTGGGTGAGGACGGCCAATGGGGGCAGCAGGCCACGGGCGGGTGGCAGATGGTGGGGGGAACCACAGGCCTTGAGCAGGATCTGGGGAGGGAGGAGAGCGGAGGAGCTTCCTGGCTGTAGCTTGTTATATAAGCAGGCAGTGCAGCCAGGACAGACCTCCCCCTCTCTCCGTATGATGTGTAGACAGGCCTCAACTATAGAATGTCAGCTGTACAGTGTGTGTTGGGAGTGGCCTATTATATGTAGGAGGGGCTTTTAATAATGGGCGGGGCTAAAAATGGGCCACTTGACTGGATTTTCCCCCCAGGACTAAGGCTGCCAGCCCTCCCCTGTGGTCCCAACTTTTTGGGAATTTGTTGACACCGTGAAAATTGGAATCAACGTATTTTTCCTTTAAAATGATACATTTACTCGGATTAAACGTTTGATCTGTCATCTACGTTCTATTACAAATAAAATATTGACATTTGCCATCTCCACATCATTGCATTCAGTTTTTATTCACAATTTGTTTAGTGTCCCAACTTTTTTGGAATCCGGTTTGTATATTACATTGGCAGTTACCATATTTACTAATAAATGATATAGTAAACTGCTGTCATTAGATCAGTTTTATGTTGTTAGGTGAGGATCAAGTCATTTAGTATAGGGCTTGTTTGTATTGCCTGATCATAGTTTTGAGTAGTTTAAGGCCTAGTTCACACGAACGTATGGCTTTTATAGTTTTTTGCGGTCCGTTTTTCACGGATCCGTTGTTCCATTTTTGAGTTCCGTTGTGTTTCCGTTTCCTTTCCGTTTTTCCGTTCCGTTTTTTCGTATGGCATATACAGTATACAGTAATTACATAGAAAAAATTGGGCTGGGCATAACATTTTCAATAGATGGTTCAGAAAAAACGGAACGGATACGGAAGACATACGGATGAATTTCCGTATGTGTTCCGTTTTTTTTGCGGACCCATTGACTTTAATGGAGCCACGGAACGTGATTTGCGGCCAAATATAGGACATGTTCTATCTTTCAACGGAACGGAAAAACGGAAATACGGAAACGGAATGCATACGGAACACATTCAGTTTTTTTTGCGCAACCATTGAAATGAATAGTTTCGTATACGGACCGTATACGGAACACAAAAAAACGGCCCGTACACCCGCAAAAAAAACGTTTGTGTGAACTAGGCCTAACAGTTACAAATGTTAATAAAAACCTTTTCCATATACTTATATGGATAAATACCTACTGTATATAGGGAAAAACTGCTGAATAGGATATTCAATACTATATTAATTTCTATTTACATCCATTGATAACTTCAAAGCAATTGCTGCATTATTTGCATGTGAATTGCATCTTTTTTATAACCTTATTTCTTGCTATTTTATGAGAATTGGATGCGTATGTAATTTGTATGTGTAGCCCTGCTCCTAAAGGCTCATTGTCATACATTGCAACATCATTTTTCTCAGCAATGCAGGCACTTATGAACAGATACACAGATGCCTTCAGCTGCCAAGTGCAAATGCAACAGGTCAGTAGAGATGGCCTTGCGGTTCGCCCGGCGGTCGGTTTGCGGCGAACTTTGCTTGATCGCGATTCGCCGAACATGCGAACATATGGCGATATTCGCGCCCGCCATATTCTTTTACATTGTGAAGAACTTTTACCCACGACACATCCATCAGGTGGTACAGGCCAATTAAAAAGTTTCAGCACACGGACATACTGTACCCCGTACCTTATAAATAGACCTGATCTGGCCACCATTTAACATTCTGTCTTTTGCCAGTGTAGGGAGAGGTTGCTGTGTGGAGCAGGGACAGACTGTTAGGGACACAAATCGCTAGCTAATAGGTCCACAAAAGTCCTTTTAAGGACTGGTATAGGTGTACTATTGATAGGTGTGCAGTACAGAGGGGTGTAATACGCTTATAATATACTTTCTGCAGAGAAGTGAAGAAAAAGTCGGACCATTCTCGGTGGCGCTGGTGCAGTAAGGACTCGGTGCTCAGAAGGTACCAATGAAGGTAATCTTTTTATTAATAATAAAGTAAGTCTACGTGTTTCGGGGGCAAAACATCCCCCTTCCTCAGGACAATAAAACTTATTACATTAAAAACACAATGTTTCCAGTTGTTTTTATCTACTTAGTTTGGGCGTAATGTGTGAAAATCACATGGGTGGAGAGAGGGGGCTGGGGGCGTGAGTGTTTTTCCTGTTGCTAGGATACCAGACACTCCCCCAGTGTTCAGTGGCCAATCATATTGTTTTTCAGGTTGGCTTGTGACGTCCTGTGGGCGTGGTATGGGCGGTGATTATGCTAGTTTGTGCAGTGTCTGTATGGCCTTATTCTGGGGGCGGCATCTGGGTGACGCGGCAAGGAACGCCCCTCTATGATGTCAGTGGGCCGGTATTGCAGTGCGGCATATATATCACATGCGGGGAGGAGTGATGCTCGGCTGACGTGTTTGTCTCCAGCCTATCGCTGGTGTAAGTGGGCCGGTCGTTGGATGATGTCGTGGCTCCTAGGTTGATCTTTATTGGATCATGCTACAGCAGGCCAAGCCCATTTGATGACCTCAGTGGGCTGGTCTTTCAATGTGGTATCTGGATGCTATCGGGGGCGGTGTTTGCGTGCGGTCATGTGATTCTTTGTCCGCCCACATAGTCAGGTGACTGCTGTGTGCTCCTACATCCACTGTCATCAGATCTTTATTGGATCGTGCTGTAGCAGGCCAAGCCCATTTGTGACCTCAGTGGGCTGGTCTTTTCAATGTGGTATCTGGATGCTATCGGGGGCGGTGTTTGCGTGCGGTCATGTGATTTTTTGTGTCCGCCCACATAGTCAGGTGACTGCTGTGTGCTCCTGCATCCACTGTCATCGGAGGTAAACAGAGAATTTTGTATACACATGAATATATATATATATATATAGATAAATAGATAAATCAATAATTAAATACATAGAAAAGGGTAAAAAGGATTAAATTACTAGACAATTAGCTAAAAAAGGCTGATATAAAAAGACTTAAAAGGCTGATATATGCATACTTATACCCACAGAAAACAACCTGAGTGTATGTGGGAAAGCGCAAACATTTACACTCAGCAGCTTTGTAAAAAGGTTTTTTCTAAAAGCATACATATGGATCGGTTAGGGTCCGTATGTGTATAGATACATACACACCCATACGCATGGTATACATATATATCTATACACATACACACACATACACACACATATAAGGATGGGAGCCTAGTGTGATGGTGTTTCCTCCCTGTATAGTCATCTCCATCTCCTTAATATGATAATGTTACTGTTAATGTTACCGCCACAACACCAGAAAAAAGCAAACATACATTTAAAATCACACCCATAGACTTCATCCCAGATAACCCTTACAATAGGTTCAGCAGCCTTCAGAGGAGAGAGATCTACTGGATCTACCAGTTAGATACACTGACCCTATACGGTCTTAATGAGATAAGCGAGACTATTCTATAATCCCCAAAACATTTTGTGACTAAAAAGAAAGTACCAAGTATTTACACGCTGTTAAAAAACCACAATAACAGTAACATTATCATATTAAGGAGATGACTATACAGGGAGGAAACACCATCACACTAGGCTCCCATCCTTATATGTGTGTGTGTGTGTGTGTGTGTATAGATATATATGTATACCATGCGTATGGGTGTGTATGTATCTATACACATACGGACCCTAACCGATCCATATGTATGCTTTTAGAAAAAACCTTTTTACAAAGCTGCTGAGTGTAAATGTTTGCGCTTTCCCACATACACTCAGGTTGTTTTCTGTGGGTATAAGTATGCATATATCAGCCTTTTAAGTCTTTTTATATCAGCCTTTTTTAGCTAATTGTCTAGTAATTTAATCCTTTTTACTCTTTTCTATGTATTTAATTATTGATTTATCTATTTATCTATATATATATATATATATATATATATATATTCATGTGTATACAAAATTCTCTGTTTACCTCCGATGACAGTGGATGCAGGAGCACACAGCAGTCACCGACTATGTGGGCGGACACAAAAAATCACATGACCACACGCAAACACCGCCCCCGATAGCATCCAGATACCACATTGAAAGACCAGCCCACTGAGGTCATCAAATGGGCTTGGCCTGCTATAGCATGATCCAATAAAGATCAACCTAGGAGCCACGACATCATCCAACGACCGGCCCACTTACACCAGCGATAGGCTGGAGACAAACACGTCAGCCGAGCATCACTCCTCCCCGCATGTGATATATATGCCGCACTGCAATACTGGCCTACTGACATCATAGAGGGGCGTTCCTTGCCGCGTCACCCAGATGCCGCCCCCAGAATAAGGCCATACAGACACTGCACAAACTAGCATAATCACCGCCCATACCACGCCCACAGGACGTCACAAGCCAACCTGAAAAACAATATGATTGGCCACTGAACACTGGGGGAGTGTCTGGTATCCTAGCAACAGGAAAAACACTCACGCCCCCAGCCCTCTCTCTCCACCCATGTGATTTTCACACATTGCGCCCAAACTAAGTAGATAAAAACAACTGGAAACATTGTGTTTTTAATGTAATAAGTTTTATTGTCCTGAGGAAGGGGGATGTTTTGCCCCCGAAACGCGTAGACTTACTTTATTATTAATAAAAAGATTACCTTCATTGGTACCTTCTGAGCACCAAGTCCTTACTGCACCAGCGCCACCGAGAATGGTCCGACTTTTTCTTCACTTCTCTGCATACAACTTATCCTGACAACCGCAACCACGGCAAGGGATACAGACCAGGGGCAGCAGACGCAGTCTTCTCTTCTCCGTAAACTGGACGGATAAATCCAGACAAGCATTTCAGAGGCGTTGTGACCTTTCACAACCCCTTCTGGTCAGCATAATCAGTTGCTTTTTTGTGCCTATATACTGTGCTGTAAGGTTCCACACACGAGGCGCTGCCTCCTCTCTTTCTTTTTTCCTTCTATAATATACTTTCTAACATAGAAACCATATTATAGTGGATTTGTATTGTGCAGCAGTGGTGGTGACTGGTGAGCGGTTCTGCAGCGATACTGCAGCTACACAGAGTGACAAACGCAATTACAAAAAATAATCATAACTGGTGTGTTATACCAGTCGCCCCCCAAAACGACAGATTGAAGCGGGGTGTTATATACCAATATACTTTCTTTATAGTGTATCTGGGTACTGCAGCATTTGTTTGCTGTTTTGCTGCGTTCCCTCTGCTACACACAGTGACAAACGGTACTGGAAAAAATAATTATAACTGGTGTGATATACCAGTCGCCCCCCAAAACAGCTGATAGAAGAGGGGTTCTATATACCAATATACTTTCTTCATAGTGTATTTGGGTACTGAAGCATTTGTTTGCTGTTTTGCTGCGTTCCCTCTGCTACACACAGTGACAAACGGTACTGGCAAAAGGCAGGCTTCCGTGGCCCAAATGTTCGAGCGTAAAAAGATGATGACACCAGATAACCCTTTTGGCCAATGGTTGACCGCTGGCTTGTCGGAACTGCTAGCCCACCAACTACTGCCATATAAATTGGTGGACTCGGAGGCCTTTAGAAAATTTGTGGCCATTGGAACACCACAATGGAAGGTCCCAGGAAGGAAATATTTATCCCAGAAGGGCATCCCAGAGCTATATAGCCACGTTCAGCGGCAAGTGAATGTATCTCTGGCACACAATGTCGGTGCCAAGATACATCTGACCACAGACACGTGGTCTAGCAAACACGGGCAGGGAAGTTACATAACTTTTACTGCCCACTAGGTGAACCTTCTGATGTGTAGATTTGGTGTTACTGCCACGGATTGCATGCAGGCCTGCCTCTTATTCTCCTCCTCCTACTCCATCATCCCTCTCCTCCTCGTCTGACTCCTCCTTTTCCGCTACTACCATCTCTTCCGTTGCACCCCCAAGATCCCAGAACCTATTCGACGTGCCAGATGAGACGTTGCCATGCTGTGCTGCGTCTCATTCACAGCATGTTTGTATGTAAGTCCGTCTAATGCCATACTATATATGTACCCAGCTTTTGAATCAAGCTATATGTGTACTCAGCTATATACAGTACAGACCAAAAGTTTGGACACACCTTCTCATTCAAAGAGTTTTCTTTATTTTCATGACTATGAAAATTGTAGATTCACACTGAAGGCATCAAAACTATGAATTAACACATGTGGAATTATATACATAACAAACAAGTGTGAAACAACTGAAAATATGTTATATTCTAGGTTCTTCAAAGTATCCACCTTTTGCTTTGATTATTGCTTTGCACACTCTTGGCATTCTCTTGATGAGCTTCAAGAGGTAGTCCCCTGAAATGGTTTTCACTTCACAGGTGTGCCCTGTCAGGTTTAATAAGTGGGATTTCTTGCCTTATAAATGGGGTTGGGACCATCAGTTGCGTTGAGGAGAAGTCAGGTGGATACTCAGCTGATAGTCCTACTGAATAGACTGTTAGAATTTGTATTATGGCAAGAAAAAAGCAGCTAAGTAAAGAAAAACGAGTGGCCATCATTACTTTAAGAAATGAAGGTCAGTCAGTCAGCCGAAAAATTGGGAAAACTTTGAAAGTAAGGGCTATTTGACCATGAAGGAGAGTGATGGGGTGCTACACCAGATGACCTGGCCTCCACAGTCACCGGACCTGAACCCAATCGAGATGGTTTGGGGTGAGCTGGACCGCAGAGTGAAGGCAAAAGGGCCAACAAGTGCTAAGCATCTCTGGGAACTCCTTCAAGACTATTGGAAGACCATTTCAGGGGACTACCTCTTGAAGCTCATCAAGAGAATGCCAAGAGTGTGCAAAGCAGTAATCAAAGCAAAAGGTGGCTACTTTGAAGAACCCAGAATATGACATATTTTCAGTTGTTTCACACTTGTTTGTTATGTATATAATTCCACATGTGTTAATTCATAGTTTTGATGCCTTCATAGTCATGAAAATAAAGAAAACTCTTTGAATGAGAAGGTGTGTCCAAACTTTTGGTCTGTACTGTACATGTACCCAACGTTCTGATGTATTCAGCTATTGATGTATTCAGCTTCTGATGTATTCAGCTACAACCTCTCATGTATTCAGCTTTTGATGTACCCAGCGATCCACCTGAGGATTAAAAAGACCTGTTGCACTGATTGGTGAGTGCTGCCTGAACATTTTCTTTTCATTTTCTGCTTCTGTTGTGCCTGGAAGCCAAGAGCCACACGGGTCCTGCACTCCTTTCAGCTTTGCGTTCACAGGCCAATCAGTGGCTAACACTGCTCAATTTGACAGTTGGTAAAGTGGTGTGCGACAACGGTGCCAATCTGCTGAGCGCATTGAAACAGGGCAAAATGACACACGTGCATGGCACATGTCCTGAACTTAGTCGTGCAGCGATTTGTTGCCAAATACCCCGGGGTCCAGGATGTCTTGCGGCAGGGCAGGCCAGGACAATCTCTGGCCATTTCAGAAGATCTTACACGGCCATGACTCACCTTGCTGACATTCAGCGGTGACACAACCTGCCCGTCAGACATCTGATTTGTGACTGCCCGACGTGATGGAACTCCACCTTGTATATGCTTGATAGGCTGCTCCAGCAGAAACATGCAGTTAATGACTACCTGTACGAACTCTGCAGCAGGACAGGTTCTGGGGAGCTTGTTTTTTTCACAGCGCCAGTGACTGCTTATGCGCGACGCATGCAGACTTCTGCGGCCTTTTGATGAAATCACCAAACTGGTCAGTCGCAGCCAGGGCGCCATCAGTGACATCGTACCTTACGCCTTCTTTCTGGAGAATGCATTGCATCGTGTCATTGATCAAGCCGTCGAGGAGCAGGAGCAGGAAGATGAGGAAGTCGCAATGCTGGATGAATTCCCAGGGGGAGCTACTCCATCTGAGACAAGTCAACAACAGGAGTCTGAAGAGGAGTCAGAGGAGAATGGTGCCGGGCGGAGGAGGAGCAAAAAGAGCATACTTTAAACGTTTCTGGGATCCCTGGTGTTGTCCATGGATGGGGGGAGGAGAACGAGGACGACATTATCCTGCATGATGAGCAGGAGCCAGGCCACTACACCACTTCCAGTTTAGTACAGATAAGGGCCTTCATGCTCCAGTGTTTTAAGAGGGACCCCCCTATAAAAAGCATAAAGGGCAAGGACCAGTACTGGGTCGCAACGTACTTAGACCTCCGGTACAAACAAAAAATGGCGGAAATGTTACCACCATCACAGAGGGCTGTCAGAATGCAGCACTTCCAGGCCTTGCTTCGAGAAATGCTGCATTCTGCTTTTGCGGGGGCGCTGGCAGAGAAATTTCCACTCACAGAGAAACAGTTGCAAGTACCAATCCAAAAGCGCCTGCAAGAAGAGGGCAGTTTGAAAATGTGTTGGTCACTTCGGATATAAGATCATTCTTGCAGCCAACCCATCGACAGCTGTCCTCTGGATCCAGCCTCAGGGAACGCCTAGACCGACAGGTGTCCGACTACATCGGGTTAACGGCCGATGTGGACGCTCTGAGAAGCGATGAACCCCTGGACTACTCAGTGGGCAGGCTTGACCTGTGGCCAGAGCTGGCACAATTTGCCATGGAACTGTTGGCTTGCCCCTCCTCCAGTGTCCTGTCCGAAAGGACGTTCAGCGCAGCAGGGGGGATCGTCACCGATAAACCCACTCGCCTAGCTGACGACAGTGTGGACTACCTCACATTTCTAAAAATGAATGAGGCATGGATCTCGGAGGAATTCAACACATGTTTCGAGTAGACCATGTTTAATTGAAATTCCTCATGACAGCCCACAAATATCCACCACCACCCAGAACAAATCATGGTCCCTGTCTTAGGTAAATACAGCGGCATAAAAGGCCTTTTATGTCCGTTGAATGCCTAATTTTTGGGGCCGGTACTGGCCGACACTTACATATTTATCCTGTGAACGTCTAATGTACCTCCAGCAACAAAATACAAAGTTCTTTGTTGTCAGGTGAACGCCTATTGGCTAATTTTTGGGGCCTGTGCTAGCCAACACTTACATATTTATCCTGTGAACGCCTAATTTTGCTGACTGGAATTGAAAATCAATGGGTCTGCAACCGTTCCGCTAAATAGCAAAATGGATGGACTTAGGGTCCATTCACACGTCCGTAAAAGTAGTCCGCATCCATTCAGCAATTTTAAAGTGAATGGGTCTGCACCGTGAATCCAGTAAAAAATAGAACATTTACTAACCATACGCATTTATATTATGGTTGTGGCCATGTCCGGTCCTCAAAATGCAGAACGCACATGGCCGTTGTCTGTGTTTTTCGGATCAAAAATTTGCGGATCCGAAAAACCATAACGGATGTGTGAAAGGACCATTAAACATATGTATTTGACATGTATTTACCGGCTGCTCTCAGTTCTGGCTGATTTAGGCCAAGCTATGTGTAGGACTTATACTACCCCGTTACACTAAAACAGAGCAATATTGCAAAAACCAAAATATATATTATTATATTATACATTATAACTCTATAAACTATTTATATAACATATTAGAAAAAAAAAATTTAAGGCAACTTTTCCAATAGCAGGAGCATCTCCTGCACCCCCTTCAAGGCCTGGCGGTGCCTCTCCTCCATGGCTTTCATCCGCTCCTGAATGGCCCGCATATCCTGAAGGTGCTTCTTCAGCATTTTTGCCACAGTGGCCTTCAATGTCTTCATTACTGTTGTTAAAAAAAATATAAATGAACATTATTTGCAATTCTACTTTATTACACAGGTGCTTCTACCTCTCAACAACTGACGCTGCGGTACCGCTGCTATACAAATAAATGACACGTATATTATATACTATGGTACCCCGAGATGCACTCCCTACCTACCTTCACTGTTGTCAGTGCCTAGAAAACACAATATACAATGGCGTTAAACTCCCAGATTAGTATTTACCTGTTTCTGAGTTCTGCTTTTCCAACTGTATGTTCGCATTTTTTCTTCTTATAGAAACATAGAAACATAGAATGTGTCGGCAGATAAGAACCATTTGGCCCATCTAGTCTGCCCAATATACTAAATACTATGGATAGCCCCTGGCCCTATCTTATATGAAGGATGGCCTTATGCCTATCCCATGCATGCTCTCGCATCGACATGAGGGGGATTTGGGAGGCTATGCCCTATTAGTGTTGCTGTTGTTATTGTTTTCACTGAGCTGGCCCCGGCCGGTGGCACAGCTCACGTTCACACAGAGTTCTGTGTGACGTCACAGTTTGAGCTACGGATAGTCGGGAGGACCAAAAATACTCCAACGCGTTTCGAATAAAATGTTATTCTTCGTCAGGGATACCGATTCCGTCATCTAATCCTGCTTATATAGGTTTTTTTCTCCTCCCTCATTTAACCCCCTCATATCTTGTGCTTACTTTCCTTCATTCATTCAAATGCAAAAAATTATATTTCTGAGTTCAGTCCTAGTGGTATTAATGTATTCAGATTGAAGATCTAACTGGTCTCTGCTCGGGACATTTTTTTATGAAATCCCCCCTCTTTTGTCTTTTTTAACCATCTCTATTCCACTGAATGTGGTTCCGTTACTACTTCCCCCATGTTTTTCTTTATAGTGTCTCGAAAGGGGATGACTTTCATATTTTCTACGGATGTTGTAAATATGTTCCCCTATCCTCTTACTCAATGTTCTTTTTGTGCATCCTATGTATACTTTTTTGCATGGACATGTTGTTGCATATATGACCCCCTGGCTTTTGCAGGTGATATAGTCTCGTATGTTATATGTAACCAGATTTCCTGTCTTTTCATTTTTTATTTGCATAATTGTATGTTGTTTCCTAGTGATTTTTAATTTTTTACACACCCCGCATGTTCCACACGGAAAAAAGCCTGCTTGCAATGTCACTTTTTTTCCTCTTTCAATCTGACTCTCGCTTTTTTTACTGACACATTTGTTTGTCGGTGCCACTAAACTACCCACATTTCTTGCCTTCCTGTATATGAATTTTGGATTATTTGGAATGTATTCCCCTATTATTTTATCTTCTTTCAAAGTCTACCAGTGTTTTTTGACGATCTTCCTCAATATTCCGGTCTGACAGTTGTATTGTGTAATGATCGGCGGCATCTCAAAAAGTTATTTTTCCTTATTGTCATTCTCCTGTTTTTTAATGTGTTTCCTCATTAAATCTTGTCTGTTTACTTTCCCTACTGATTCTTTTTGTTGTATTAATTTTTCCCTATTATAACCTCTCTGTTCAATTCTTTGTTGTAGTTTATCTGCCTCTATTTGATATTCCTCCTTTTTGGTGCAATTCCTTGTAATCCTCATAAATTGGCTTTTTGGAATATTTTCCAGCCATTGAGGAAGATGGCAGCTATCCCATGAGATGAAGCTATTTACGTCTGTAGGCTTATTGTATGTTTTTGTAATTTTCCTTCTTCAATGTAGATTGTAAAATCTAAAAAATTGATTTCCTTGTTATTAAATGTTGGTGTGAATTCTAAATAAAATTCATTTTTATTTATTTCCTAAAAAAATATTTTTAATTCATCTTCCCCTCCCTCATCCCCAGATAAATATCACGTAATCTATAAATCTCTTCCACAGGACGATATTCGCCCGGAGCTCGCCATTGTGGTGGATGACCTCATGTTCCCACTGACCCACATATATATATTAGTGAACCCCAGTGCGAATCTCGTCCCCATCGCGGTACCCCATTGCTGTAGATAAAATTTATCCTCAAATAAAAAGTATTTTTTCTTTAAAATGAACATTATACAATCTCCAATAAAATCAATCTGATTTTGTATTAACTCTCCCTGATTCTGCAAACACAATTTTACCGCTTCACATCCTTTTTTGTTCTCTCATCTAGTGTCCTCAATATGTAATGCGGTTCCCATTTTGTTTGATTTAGGATGTTCAAAATATGTTGGGTATCTTTCAGGTATGTTGGTAGTGTTTTCACACAGGGTTGCAGAAAGCAATCTACGTATCTAGACAGATTACTATTCAAGCATTCAACTCCCGATACTATCGTCTTCCTGGTGGTTCTGTTGCATGCTTGTGTACTTTCGATTATGATAAAATGCAGCAATTCTTGGTTGTTTTATTTCCACGAATTCCGCCTTTTTTTTGTTTAGAATTGCTTGTTCGTTACCCTTCTTTACTAGTTCACTGAGTTCTTTCTTATATAGTTCTGTAGGGTCATTTCTCATTATTTTATACGTTTTTTTTTGTATGTTACCCATATATTGTATTCTAGGTTTTTTAGGGCTCCTAATCTTTCGTATGTCTTTTGTTACTGAATTCATGAAGCTATTAAAGGCCTGGGAGTATTCCTTAACTGGGTGATATCTCGATTTTATTTTTAGATCAGTGTGTTTGTTTGTATTCACCATTTTTACACTCATCATTTTTACATTTTTCTATTTCTAAGTTCCCTTTGTTCTCTTTTACCATTTTTTTTTTTTGCCATTATTATCCTTTATTTCTTCTCTCTTATTCCCGGTCTTTTGTTATTTTTTCATAAAATATTTTTTTAGGGCCAGTTTTCTCATAAATTTTCGAACCCCTATGAACGCTTCAAATTTATTGAACAGTGTGCTTGGTGCGAATTTGTTGTTCCCCTTTCGTCAATGTGTATTTACTCAGATTAAAGATCTTCTGTCCTGTCCTGTTTTTGTCTTGGCTTCCTTTTGTTTCAATTTTTTCTTTTGGGCGAGTTTCCCTCCCCTACTTCCCCTCAGGCATTTCCTGTTCTTAGGAAAAAATCCTGTTTCACAGTTTTCTTTATCACTGTCTTTTTCTTGTTTCTCTGTTCATTCTTTCTTCCCTCCCGTTCTTTATATTTATCTCTCTCTACATTGTCTCTTCCTTTCCTTTCATTTGATGTTCTTGGTGTGTCTTTATCAATGTTGCTACTATTATTGCTATTTGTATCCTTTCCTCTCTCTCTCTCTCTCTCTCTCTCTCTCTCTCTCTCTCTCTCTCTCTCTCTCTCTCTCTCTCTCTCTCTCTCTCTCTCTCTCTCTCTCTCTCTCTCTCTCTCTCTCTCTCTATATATATATATATATATATATATATATATATATATATAATATCTCTCTCATCCTCTTCTCCATCTTTTTGTGGACTTTTTCCTTGTTCCTCTTTATTTTGTGTTCTTTTTTGTTGTTGTAATTCAGGAGGTCTCTCTTCCTTAATTTATATCTCATATTCTGTTAGTACCTCAAAACGATTATTTGTTTGTATATTATTTTTGTTGACAACAGTGAAGGTGGGTAGGGAGTGCATCGTGCGGTACCATAGTATATAATATACGTGTCATTTTTTTGGATAGCAGCGGCAGCGACAATGCTGCGGTACCGCAGCGTCAGTTGTTGAGAGGTAGAAGTGCCTGTGTAATAAAGTAGAATATGGAGTGTTTCAAGAAGTAATAATATTGTGGTACACAAAGGCATCTATACACTGGTTAATATAAACTATATAGAAAGGAACTGTACAAAAAAGATGGTTTGCATCTTTCTCTCAAAGGAACAAATGTACTTAGTGAACAACTCCAAGAATTTGCGGAAGAGTATTTAAACTAGGAAGGGGGGGCAAAAGAGTGAAAATAAAAGAGTCCAATTGCCCCCCAATGCCAGAACAGGTCAGAAGCACAGAGGTTAAGAAATGATAAGCTCAGAGTCCTGTCTACAAATGCTCGCAGTTTAGGTAAAAAAATCAATGAACTTGGGTCAATAATGGCATCTGAGAATGTAGATTTAGTGGCTGTTACGGAGACATGGTTTAATGAAAGAAATGACTGGGACATACTGTAACCATACCAGGGTACTCTTTATACAGAAGAGACAGAGAAGACAAGAAAGGAGGAGGAGTGGCCCTGTATGTGAAAGATAGCATTAAATCTAACCTAATACAAGTTGGTGAGGCCAACATAGAGTCAGTTTGGGTTACGTTGCAGTTTGCTAACCATGCAGTAACTTGTGTAGGTGTGATATATAGACCACCTGGTCAAGTTAAAGAACTAGATGATCTACTAGTTGAAGAAATAGCTAAAATGACAAAAGTTTTAGATTTTAGAAAAACAGACTTTTCAAAAATGAAATTAGTCATAAATGAGTCCTTATCAGACTGGAACGGATTACATGGAGTCCAGGAGAAATGGGACTACCTAAAAGGTGTATTATTGAAGGCAACAGAAAATTGCATTAGACTTGTCAGTAAAAGCAAAAAAGGGAAGAGACCACTGTGGTACTCAGCAGAAGTGGCCCAAATCATTAAAAATAAAAAGCTAGCATTTTGTAATTATAAAAAAAACCAGAGCAATGAAGATAAGGAAATCTACAAGATTAGGCAGAGAGAGGCCAAGCAAGTTATAAGAACTTCTAAAGCGCAGGCAGAAGAAAAACTAGCTCAGTCTATGAAAAAAGGGGATAAGACATTCTTCAGATATATAGATGAAAAAAGGAAATTAAAACAAGGAATAACTAAATTAAAAACAAAGGACGGAAGGTATGTAGAAGAGAATAAAGGGCTAGCCGACTGCCTTAATGAATACTTCTGTTCAGTTTTTACAAAAGAAAAAGGAGAAGGACCTCCACTAGAAAGGATGACTAATAAATCCTTTGATGCATGTATCTTTACAGAGGAAGATGTTCTAAGTTTGCTGTCTAAGGTGAAGACAAATAAGTCACAGGGGCCTGATGAGATACACCCAAAATTATTAAAAGAGCTTAGTGGTGAGCTGGCAAAACCGCTAACAGATTTATTTAACCAATCATTAGTAACAGGAGTCGTCCCGGAAGATTGGAAATTGGCAAATGTTGTGCCCATTCACAAGAAAGGTAGTAGGGAGGAATCGAGCAACTATAGACCAGTGAGTCTGACATCAATAGTAGGCAAATTAATGGAAACCCTATTAAAGGATAGGATTGTGGAACATCTAAAATCCCATGGATTGCAAGATGAAAAACAACATGGGTTTACTTCAGGGAGATCATGTTAAACAAATCTTATAGATTTTTTTGACTGGGTGACTAAAATAATAGACGGTGGAGGTGCAGTAGACATCGCATATCTAGATTTTAGTAAGGCTTTTGACACTGTCCCACATAGAAGACTTATCAATAAACTGCAGTCATTGAGCATGGACTCCCATATTGTTGAGTGGATTAGGCAGTGGCTGAGTGACAGACAACAGAGGGTTGTAGTCAATGGAGAACATTCAAAACAAGGTCATGTTACCAGTGGGGTTCCACAGGGATCTGTACTGGGACCAATTTTGTTTAATATCTTCATAAGTGATATTGCAAAAGGCCTCGATGGGAAGGTTTGTCTTTTTGCTGATGACACAAAGATATGTAACAGGGTTGATGTTCCTGGAGGGAAACGCCAAATGGAAAAGGATTTAGGAAAACTAGAAGAATGGTCAGAACTCTGGCAACTGAAATTTAATGTGGATAAGTGCAAGATAATGCACCTGGGGTGTAAAAACCCAAGGGCAGAATATAGAATATTTGACACAGTCCTGACCTCAGTATCTGAGGAAAGGGATTTAGGAGTAATTATTTCAGAAGACTTAAAGGTGGGAAGACAATGTAATAGGGCAGCACGAAATGCCAGCAGAATGCTTGGATGTATAGGGAGAGGTATAAGCAGTAGAAAGAGTGAAGTGCTTATGCCGCTGTACAGAACACTGGTGAGACCTCACTTGGAGTATTGTGCGCAGTACTGGAGGCCATATCTCTAGAAGGATATAGATACTCTAGAGAGAGTTCAGAGAAGAGCTACTAAACTAGTACATGGATTGCAGGATAAAACTTACCAGGAAAGGTTAAAGGACCTTAACATGTATAGCTTGGAAGAAAGAAGAGACAGAGGGGATATGATAGAAACTTTTAAATACATAAAGGGAATCAACTCGGTAAAGGAGGAGAGCATATTTAAAAGAAGAAAAACTACCACAAGAGGACACAGTTTTAAATTAGAGGGGCAAAGGTTTAAAAGTAATATAAGGAAGTATTACTTTACTGAGAGAGTAGTGGATGCATGGAATAGCCTTCCTGCAGAAGTGGTAGCTGCAAATACAGTGAAGGGGTTTAAGCATGCATGGGATAGGCATAAGGCCATCCTTCATATAAGATAGGGCCAGGGGCTATCCATAGTATTCAGATATATTGGGCAGACTAGATGGGCCAAATGGTTCTTATCTGCCGACACATTCTATGTTTCTATGTTTCTATATCAGGGTATAACTACTGTGAGGAGGGCACATATCAGGGCATAACTACTGTGAAGAGGGCACATATCTGGGCATAACTACTGTGAGGGGGAATGTGTGAGCATTACGTCTGTGAAGAGGGCACATATCTTGGCATTATTACTGTGAGGGGGCACATATCTGGGCATAACTACTGTGAGGGGGCATGTGTGAGCATTACGTCTGTGAAGAGGGCACATATCTTGGCATTATTACTGTGAAGGGGCACATATCTGGGCATAACTACTGTGAGGGGGCATGTGTGAGCATTACGTCTGTCATCCACAGATATCCCCCCACAGTGTCGTCCACAGATATCCCCCTCAGTGTCCTCCACAGATATCCCCCCTCAGTGTCGTCCACAGATATCCCCTCAGTATCCTCCACAGATATCCCCCCTCAGTGTCCTCCACAGATATCCCCCCTCAGTGTCCTCCACAGATATCCCCCTCAGTGTCCTCCACAGATTTCCCCCCTCAGTGTCCTCCACAGATATCCCCCCTCAGTGTCGTCCACATATATCCCCCTCAGTGTCCTCCACAGATATCCCCCCTCAGTGTCCTCCACAGATATCCCCCCTCAGTGTCCTCCACAGATATCCCCCTCGGTGTCATCCACAGATCTCCCCCCCCACCCAGAGCCACTTCCTAGCTAATTTATTCACTGCACTTGCCTCTGTGAAATTGAAGAGATGCCCAACCTAGGCCAGTGCGCCTGTGCGAGATTACGGCGCTTCTCTTCAATTTCATAGAGGCAAGTGCAGTGAATAAATTAGCTAGGAGGCGGCGCTGGGCGGGGAGATTGCAGGCACAGGCAGCATCGCTTAGGTGCCTGTGCCGTTCACAGCGCGCCCTGCGCTAGTGCGCTGATAAAGTCCTGTCACTGCGCGGGCCGCATGACACGGCTTCGTGGGCCGCATTTGGCCCGCGGGCCGTAGGTTGGGCATCACTGGCCTAAACATTTTATAATAATAGTATTCATTGAAGTTCCGATCCCCAGCCCCATCTGTACACTTACTAAATGTCCTGTAGCAGGCAGAGCAGGGCGGGAGGCCGGCCTTAACTCACTGACGTCACGTGCCTGCGCCGCCTACTTTATGACTGAAGCTGATACATCGCAGTCTGCGAAGTAAAATGGCAGCATTCGCCCCATAAGACTTCTGGGGGGAAAAAAGTGTGTCTTATGGGGCGAACAATACGGTAGTAACGGAACCACATTCAGTGGAATAGAGATAGTTAAAAAAGACAAAAGAGGGGGGGATTTCATTAAAAAAAATGTCCTGAGCAGAGACCCGCTGGATCTTCAATCTGAACACAATAATACCACTAGGACTGAACTCAGAAATTGAACTGTTTGCGTTTGAATGAAGGAAAGTGAGCATAAGATATGGGGGGGTTAAATGAAGGAGGAGAAACTAACCTAAATAAGCAGGATTAGGAGACTGAATCGGTATCCCTGGCGAAGAATAACGTTTTATTCGAAACGCGTTGGGTTATTTTTGGTCCTCCCGAATATCCGTAGCTCAAACTGTGACGTCACACAGGAAAGTGTTTGAACGAGAGCTCTGCCACCGGCCGGGGCCAGCTCAGTGAAAACAATAACAACAGCAACACTAATAGGGCATAGCCTCCCGAATCCCCCTCATGTCGATGTGAGTGCAAGAAGAAAAAACGCAAACATACAGTTGGAAAAGCAGAACTCAGAAACAGGTAAATATTAATCTGGGAGTTTAAAGCCATTGTATATTGTGTTTTCTAGGCACTGATAACAGTGAAGGTGGGTAGGAAGTGCATCGCGCGGTACCATAGTATATAATATACGTGTCATTATTTGCAATTCCTATTAAACCTTTAAAGATCGGGCAATTTTTCTCCTTTGTGCCAAGGCCATTCTTTGCTAATCAGAGATGTGTCACTTTATGTGGTAATAACTTTAAAACACTTATACTTATCCAGGCCATTCTGACATTGTTTTCTCGTCACATATTGTGCTTCATGACAATGGTAAAATTGAGTCAAAATCTTTCATTTATATTTATAAAAAAAATACCAAATGTACCAAAAATTTTGAAAAATGTGCAAATTTCAATGTCTCTACTTTTATAATAGATATTAATACCTCCTACATGTATGGAGCTGGGCGTTTAGTCACGTCCAGTTGCGCTGGGAATGTACGGCGCTGAGCGATAAGGGGTTAAGGGTGATAACATACACTATTGCACTGCTTGATAAAGACTTCCTTAAGTCGAAACGTCGCTAAGGTTAGATGATGGGCTATTTTTATAGAGCAGGTTGTTACGGAGGTGACAATAAAAAATATGTCTACTTTTTAGGTTGTTTGGTTCAGTTTTACATAAACAAGCATTTTCAAACAAAAGGTTTTTTGTGTATCTATACTCTGAAAGCCTTTTTTTATTTTTTTTGGGCCACTGTCTTATGTAGGGGCTCATTTTCGGTCTGGATGAGATGACATTTTGATTTGCGGTATTTTGTGGTGCATATGAACTTTTGATCGCTTGCTATTACACCTTTTTGTGATAGAAGTTGTCAAAAAAATGCCTTTTTTGAGAGTTTTTATTTTTTGTTCTAAAAGGTGTCCACCTGAGGGGTTACTTCGTGTGATATTTTTATACAGCTGGTTGTTACAGATGCTGCAAGATCTAATATGTTTCCTTATTTTTTTGTTATTTCCGTTTTAAACAATAAAAGCATTGTTGAAACAAAAACAATTCATGTTTTAGTGTCTCCATAGTTTGAGAGACATATTATTTTTTTTTATTCAGCGATTGTCTAATGATAGGGGCTCATTTTTGGCCGAATGAAATGACAGATTGGTACTATTTTGGGGGTATATGCCTTTTTTGATAGCTTGGTGTTGCACTTTTAGTGTTGTAAGGTGACAAAATTATATATATATTTTTTTAAATATTTTTTAAGTGTTCACCTGAGGGGTAAGGTCATATGATATTTTTAAAGAGACGGTCGTTATGGACACGGTGGTACCAAATATGTCTGTTTTTCTATTTTTTACCTTTTTTTTTATTTTAAGTGTTTATACACATTGACGTTTTAAATCTCAATATGTTAGTTAATGATATTTATGATGATTATATACACTGCTCAAAAAAATAAAGGGAACACAAAAATAACACATCCTAGATCTGAATTAATTAAATATTCTGCTGAAATACTTTGTTCTTTACATAGTTGATTGTGCTGACAACAAAATCACACAAAAATTTAAAAATGGAAATCAAATTTTTCAACCCATGGAGGTCTGGATTTGGAGTCACACTCAAAATTAAAGTGGAAAAACACACTACAGGCTGATCCAACTTTGATGTAATGTCCTTAAAACAAGTCAAAATGAGGCTCAGTAGTGTGTGTGGCCTCCATGTGCCTGTATGACCTCCCTACAACGCCTGTGCATGCTCCTGATGAGGTGGCGGACGGTCTCCTGAGGGATCTCCTCCCAGACCTGGACTAAAGCATCTGCCAACTCCTGGACAGTCTGTGGTGCAACGTGACGTTGGTGGATAGAGCGAGACATGATGTCCCAGATGTGCTCAATTGGATTCAGGTCTGGGGAACGGGCGGGCCAGTCCATAGCATCAATGCCTTCGTCTTGCAGGAACTGCTGACACACTCCAGCCACATGAGGTCTAGCATTGTCTTGCATTAGGAGGAACCCAGGGCCAACTGCACCAGCATATGGTCTCACAAGGGGTCTGAGGATATCATCTCGGTACCTAATGGCAGTCAGGCTACCTCTGGCGAGCACATGGAGGGCTGTGCGGCCCTCCAAAGAAATGCCACCCCACACCATTACTGACCCAATGCCAAACCGGTCATGCTGGAGGATGTTGCAGGCAGCAGAACGTTCTCCACGGCGTCTCCAGACTCTGTCACGTCTGTCACATGAGACTCTGTCACGTCTGTCACATGTGCTCAGTGTGAACCTGCTTTCATCTGTGAAGAGCACAGGGCGCAAGTGGCAAATTTGCCAATCTTGGTGTTCTCTGGCAAATGCCAAACGTCCTGCACGGTGTTGGGCTGTAATCACAACCCCCACCTGTGGACGTCGGGCCCTCATATCACCCTCATGGAGTCTGTTTCTGACTGTTTGAGCAGACACATGCACATTTGTGGCCTGCTGGAGGTCATTTTGCAGGGCTCTGGCAGTGTTCCTCCTGTTCCTCCTTGCACAAAGGCGGAGGTAGCGGTCCTGCTGCTGGGTTGTTGCCCTCCTACGGCCTCCTCCACATCTCCTGATGTACTTGCCTGTCTCCTGGTAGCGCCTCCATGCTCTGGACACTACGCTGACAGACACAGCAAACCTTCTTGCCACAGCTCGCATTGATGTGCCATCCTGGATAAGCTGCACTACCTGAGCCACTTGTGTGGGTTGTAGACTCCGTCTCTTGCTACCACTAGAGTGAAAGCACCGCCAGCATTCAAAAGTGACCAAAACATCAGCCAGGAAGCATAGGATTTGAGAAGTGATCTGTGGTCACCACCTGCAGAACCACTCCTTTATTGGGGGTGTCTTGCTAATTGCCTATAATTTCCACCTGCTGTCTATCCCATTTGCACAACAGCATGTGAAATTGATTGTCACTCAGTGTTCCTTCCTAAGTGGACAGTTTGATTTCACAGAAGTGTGATTGACTTGGAGTTACATTGTGTTGTTTAAGTGTTCCCTTTATTCTTTTGAGCAGTGTAGTTTATTAGTTTGTGATATTTCACTAGAGTATAATTTTATTTTGTTTGTTAGTGATAGTTCAATAGAATTTTTAATATTATTTATTTGTTAAGTTAATGGTTTTTATGTAGATTAAAGAGTTATTTTCCAGTGTTCTTTTTTTGTATTACTGTAGTGTATGTTGTCCCCTCATTGTTGGCCCTTTTAATGTTTATGTACATGTTATGGATACATAATCATATTGCTATGTGCACATATTTACCCTTCTGGCGGGGGCTGGTGATCTCGTCCTCTTCCTCCTCCTGAGATGGGGCGGTGCTGGAGGGTCCAGCACTTTCCACCTCCACCTCTTTAACTTCTCCCACATCTGGTGGGGGTGGCTCAATAGGCTGGGAGGGTCCGGCCTCCTCCTTCTCTTCCTCCTCTTCCTCCTCAACCTCCACCACCTCCACGCCCTCCGCCGATGGCCTTTTCCGAATGGAGGGAATAGGAACTTCTGTAATCACAGAATGTTCAGATTTTAGAGAAACAACTCTGAAATCCTAACAACTTTAAATATCAAGAAATTCCAATATGGAGGGATCTATATATAATTGCAGTGGCTGCCAGCGTTATGCTGCATAACTCAATCAAAAATGAACAGCATGCAAACAGACATGCCCTCCACAGTGTCTTGATGAAACAATGGGGAGAGAGGAGACCCATGTGATGGGATTATCTCCTGAGTGCATCATAGGATGATCTACTTCTCTACACCAGAGTCAGCTACTTCTTAATCCCATCACTAACACAATAGAACAAAGGGACAAATAAACTAACACATTCATTGGGAGTCTTAGTGCAGAGTTAACCCTTATTGCGTTTATGGATTCACACCATGCAACTTTAATGGGGAATAGGAAAGATGTGGCCTATAAACGCAACAAAAAAATCATGGTTTATAGTTCCCTCTAACCCAAATAGGTCAGAGTGGGGGTCTCCATAGTCTTGGGTCTATAGTCCGTAGGAAGGAGGCTAACCCTCAGGCTTCTACTGCAGACCCAGTGATGGTTCAGTCCGTCACTTATATGAAATCAGCTGGTTACATCCGAAATCTCTATCGCGCTGTGTGTTTAAATACACTGCTCAAAAAAATAAAGGGAACACTTAAACAACACAATGTAACTCCAAGTCAATCACACTTCTGTGAAATCAAACTGTCCACTTAGGAAGCAACACTGAGTGACAATCAATTTCACATGCTGTTGTGCAAATGGGATAGACAACAGGTGGAAATTATAGGCAATTAGCAAGACACCCCCAATAAAGGAGTAGTTCTGCAGGTGGTGACCACAGACCACTTCTCAGTTCCTATGCTTCCTGGCTGATGTTTTGGTCACTTTTGAATGCTGGCGGTGCTTTCACTCTAGTGGTAGCAAGAGACGGAGTCTACAACCCACACAAGTGGCTCAGGTAGTGCAGCTTATCCAGGATGGCACATCAATGCGAGCTGTGGCAAGAAGGTTTGCTGTGTCTGTCAGCGTAGTGTCCAGAGCATGGAGGCGCTACCAGGAGACAGGCCAGTACATCAGGAGACGTGGAGGAGGCCATAGGAGGGCAACAACCCAGCAGCAGGACCGCTACCTCCGCCTTTGTGCAAGGAGGAACAGGAGGAGCACTGCCAGAGCCCTGCAAAATGACCTCCAGCAGGCCACAAATGTGCATGTGTCTGCTCAAACAGTCAGAAACAGACTCCATGAGGGTGCTTACAGCCCAACACCTTGCAGGACGTTTGGCATTTGCCAGAGAACATCAAGATTGGCAAATTCGCCACTGGCGCCCTGTGCTCTTCACAGATGAAAGCAGGTTCACACTGAGCACATGTGACAGACGTGACAGAGTCTGGAGACGCAGTGGAGAACGTTCTGCTGCCTGCAACATCCTCCAGCATGACCAGTTTGGCATTAGGTCAGTAATGGTGTGGGGTGGCATTTCTTTGGAGGGTCGCACAGCCCTCCATGTGCTCGCCAGAGGTAGCTTGACTGCCATTAGGTACCGAGATGAGATCCTCAGACCCCTTGTGAGACCATATGCTGGTGCAGTTGGCCCTGGGTTCCTCCTAATGCAAGACAATGCTAGACCTCATGTGGCTGGAGTGTGTCAGCAGTTCCTGCAAGACGAAGGCATTGATGCTATGGACTGGCCCGCCCGTTCCCCAGACCTGAATCCAATTGAGCACATCTGGGACATCATGTCTCGCTCTATCCACCAACGTCACATTGCACCACAGACTGTCCAGGAGTTGGCAGATGCTTTAGTCCAGGTCTGGGAGGAGATCCCTCAGGAGAGCGTCCGTCACCTCATCAGGAGCATGCACAGGCGTTGTAGGGAGGTCATACAGGCACGTGGAGGCCACACACACTACTGAGCTTCATTTTGACTTGTTTTAAGGGCATTACATCAAAGTTGGATCAGCCTGTAGTGTGTTTTTCCACTTTAATTTTGAGTGTGACTCCAAATCCAGACCTCCATGGTTTTTTTTTGTGTGATTTTGTTGTCAGCACATTCAACTATGTAAAGAACAAAGTATTTCAGAAGAATATTTAATTAACTCAGATCTAGGATGTGTTATTTTTGTGTTCCCTTTACTTTTTTTGAGCAGTGTATATTTATACAATACAACCACAGCTAGGTTGTGATGTTTGATGTAATTTGGTTAATTTGGGGCGTGTCCCACCAGGTACTAATTATTCAGTTGTAAAGGGATGAAATACTTATTTGCATTACTGTATATACAGTACCTTCCAAAAGTACCCCCCCCCCCCTTGACTTTTTGCTTATTTTGGTACATTACAGCCTCCTGGTCAATGTTTTGTTAATCTGAATTTTATGTGATGGATCAGAACACAATAGTCTAAGTTGGTGAAGTGAAATGAGAAAAATATATAAATAAAATTATTATTTAGAAATAGAAAACCGAAAATTGGCATGTGCGTATTAGTGATGAGCGGCAGGGGTCATATTCGAATTCGCGATATTTCGCAAATATTTTGTAGAATATTCAGCGAATATTCTCAAATTCGCGATTTTTTTTTTTTTACTCAAAAAATCGGCAAGGTAATGATTGTGTAATATGCGAATTTTCGTAGTTCGAATTTTCGGATTCAAGATTATAGCACTATATTAGCTAAATTTCTCTATATTAGATTTTTTTCGAATATTTTCTATATTGCTATAACTTCGTTTTTTCGAATATTCGTAATATTCTAAAACAAATATATATAGTAATATAGCTGTAAAGGGGGAATATTAATCACCAATATTTATGCAAATATCGATAATTAATATTCATAAATGGGAGGAGCCATCTAGTGATAACTCCGCCTATTTATGCCTTTATATAATAACACAATACCTTTGCTATACTTTACACTAATCACTATGCTAGCTGCATGCGCCTTACTAACTAACTATAGCTAATAACTACACGTTACACAGATAGTTACAAATATAACGGTATTTATTAACAATACACTACGCAATACACTAACAATACAGCACTAAATATACAATCCTAAACTACACTACACATTCCCAATTCCACCCATCAACTAACTATACAGTTCACACATACAATATTAACAGCCCACCCATCTAGTTCTATACTATCCCTATGGGGTACGCCGAGGGTTAATGGTGGCCTTACAGGGGTGTAAGCCGACCACAAACACAAAGGGTTAACAATGGGGATAATATCCGAACTGTACAGCAATGCAGGGGCTAAATACCCTGCAAGTGTACAGTGAGGGGGGGGGGGGGGTGTGGCAGGGTTTAAGCAGGGGTTACCACCAGGGGTTAATCAGGGTAGGGAAAGGGTATATCAGGGGTTTCAGGGGCAAGGGTGGCCAGGGTGCACAGTAGGCAGGGACCAGGGTCCATCAGGGGTTACCAGCACACAGGGACCAGGGTAACTACCAGGGGTAATGCCTGGCAGGGAAAGGGTTAATCGTTGGTTGGCTAGGGCTTCAATCAGGGCCCAAGGTGCACATCAGGGAAATATATGGCGGTTACAGGGCCAGGGGTGATATGTGAGGGGTAGGTAGGGGCTACACAGGTATACTTAGGCCTTTTCCAGGTGGTCATCATGGAGCTGCTATCTCCCATGCGTCTCTGATACTAGTCTGGTTGCAAGAGGCCGCACCTCTGCTCTGTTTCGGGCTTTATAGCCCAAAACCAGCCCCCCTCCTCCTTCCTCAGGGATGTGACATCATAGTGTCACTGTGACGTATGCCTGCCTACAATCCCCAGAGTCCTCCCCCCCCCTCCTAGTCCCAAAAATGCTGGGAGTAGGGGCATGGAGTTTTAGCCATGGGCAGAGGTGTGGAAAAACAGGTTCTTGATGTCTCTGGTTAGAAAGTCCCCTCACAAACGGTGCCAAAGAGTCTGATTGCTTTGGGCCTGAACAAAAGGGGACTAGATGCTAATCAGCTGTTATCCTACAGGCTATCAGCACAAGTTTTTCTCTAAACAACTCTGTTGATAAGAGTTGGAATTGCATATATCACATCTATAAACACATACACATACAAAACCGGGGGTATGAATGGGCAGCAATAAGCCCACATACATACTGTCATGCTGACATAAGTGTATATACATAGACACGTGTGCAAATACATACACACATATCTATATATACACACACCCTCGCATATATCTGGGGCATCACATACAGGGGACATGCATATGTCCCCACTTGCCATACAGGGCCAATATATACACGGTCATACAGGAAATATATACTAACTATAAGGGGACACATATAAGGGGGCACATATATATACTAATATAAGGGGGATTATAAGGGGGCACAGCTTCCAGGGACCACATATTTCCCACAGGGGCTACCATGAGCCCCTGGGGATCACCATGGACAGACGTGCGCAGATGCTGGGCACATCTGCGCACATCACCCCATGATGCGGTGGTTAATGTATGCATATAATATATACCATACATGCCCGCACGTGTTTGCAGGCATGCATGGATATATATGCATACGTCTTAACCCTTCCTGAACAATCCCCCTGTTGTTGGACTATAATACGACAATATATTGGGGGAACGGGTTGAGATATATTTGCCCCCCCCTCAACCCCATCCTGGTGGAAGTTCAGGAAGAACTGTAGTGCACACTGATCTTTAGGTACTTAGACATCCCTAATCCAGCTTCCTCCGACCTGCCCTTCACCGTAACCTACTCCTCCGTCCACAGGATACACCGTCTTCTTAGGATACCACACACCCACAGTCTCTCGGTTAACTGGTAGTGTCGGCCACCCCCACTTTGGAGTGACCACACCCCCACAGTCTCTCGGTAGTTCTGCCGATCTTCAGGTATGGCCTGCCTCCAAGGCATCTGGAGCGGGTTCACCCTCACAACCTCAGTCCCAACTTTCTTCTATCCAACGTCTGTTTCCATCTTGATGGGTGCGGTTCTCCCGTGGACAGATTAATAGATCTTTACAAGGCAGGTCAAACTCTTAAGCGGTGATGTCATAGTACCTAAATTCTACTGCGGAGAACACCTCCGCCACACTACACCTCCAGCCCTTCCCTTAAGAACCTCACCGTTCCAGGGTTCAAGGTGGCAAATGGCAAACAAAGGATGCCTGTCCCTATTGTGACCTAACCTTATCCCCATTCACACAAAATACATGTCACATCCCTCCCAACAACACCAAATTCCATTTAATGTGTGTATCCATAGAGACTCCTGCAACCTGGCATATCTCTACACCTCCAAAGACACAGGTAGGTCGCAGACCCCTGTGTCAATGGGAAACGACTATAGGATGCAAATGTGTACAGCCAAATATAGGCTGTCACACATTTGCACCTAGAGTGTCTATGGGTACGCAATCAACCGACAAACACAATCAATAAATGTACAATACAATTTGCTATGGGGTTTCAGGGTAGTACAAGTTATACGTCCCGAACCCTCATAGGAAACAAAGTGTGTCCATACAATATTTGGCTACAGGAACAATGTTTGAGTTATGTCCTGAGCCTCCCCCTCCGGATAGTTCTGTAAAGTTCTGTCTGGTTCTGGTGTATTTGGTCAATAAGTCCCTTGACCCTCCGATGACGATGACCAGAACCAGAAGAAGTTTCACTGGGTGAAACAAGTGATAGTAGGTTCTTCCACCCGAACGTCTCCCAAGTCTTCCTCCAGAGCCTTAAATAATGCTCCCGCTGGATTGTGGCAGTCTTCCATCTCTAGAACACCTCTAGACAGAGGTCGCTTAGTTGCCAAAATCCAGTGGGATCCTCTGGAGCTTCACAACAGTGTCAGGGGGAATAGCTGGCCTCTTCTGTGGCATCTCCTGGGTTTTTCTTCCGCTTCATATAAAATCACACCTATGGCAGAAGAAAACACCAGGCGCTCCCGGGGGAATTTCTCCCCTAACAGTGCAATTAAATGTGAAAATTTCCAGCACCAATACCTTTGACCCATGGGTAGAGAAAGGTATTGGGCTGCCCTTTGTCTCACAGGGCTCCTCATTATCCCAACACTGGTGTCTGAACACCCTACCTTCAGAGGATTGCGTCCTCTGCTGCACATCCCTCTGCACCAACAGATAAGGATGGCCACCCTACTAGGTTAGGATAACTAGAGTACTGTGGACAAAGCACCATCTTGTCATTGATGGCACCGCATCCCTGTCCACTCATGTGTATCCAGGCTGATTTCCCTCTGTGATCCCATCTTGTGGAGGCCCGCAGAACCAATGGCATAGTCATGCCCTGGCTCCCCAGGACCCCACAACACAAGAACACAGTCCACACTCTGCTGCCAAACACTCTGCGTCCAATCCCTATCAGAGCTGTGCTGCCTGCTCGGACTACAATCAAGTGCGCAGCACAACATTACACCAATGTTGTCTGTCCGCCCCAGTCCCCAGCGCAACACAGCCCTACCGGAAACCTTGAGCAAAACAGTGTTACCCGTATCGATCTGAGACCCTGGTTGCCCAGAATAATATCACATCATCCTTTGTGTGCTGCATGGAGAAGGTCCTTATGCCTTCTCCCGACCAGCAGGATTTCCTGTGTGATATTATCTGCTCGCGAACCTATACGTTCTCGATCCACAGTATAACACTGTTCCACTCCAAGGGGACACAGAATGAAACAAAAACAGCAGACGGGACTTACAACACTACATAAATCAGCGTGGTAGAACACATCCGTAGACAAGGACTACCACCATCAACATCAAGAAAAACTTACAAACAGATAACAAAAACACACAACATGGACATACATAGGGAACAAACGGTGTAACAAATAGTACAGGGGTGTCAAATGTTGCCTAGCCTAGCTTGGCCACTCTGACCCCTCAGCAGCTGGTGATGCTGCCGAGAGGTAACCCCGTTATGGCCAGGCTGACTAGACCCCACTGCACAATTTGTTACCTGGCTGATACTGTTGGACACATTGCAATTCCTTGCACAAGGGCAATTCCTTGCAATGTGTCCTTTGTTCCCACACCTGAAACACGTGACTTGGTTTCCTGTCCTGTGTGTTATGTTCCTATCTGTTTTGCAGTGTCTCGCTATGTGACCTAGGCCACCACATGCAAAACATCTGATGTTTGCTCTGCATGGCCCAGGTCCATCTACACTGCAGCCGTGCTCCCTTCTCCTGAATTGTCCCATCCTCAGGGACGCACTCTTCACCACAGTTCTTTTTCCCAAAGTCAGGGAAAAATCTCTGTTAGTCTGGACCGGCTTGACCTGATGATTAGACCGGTCACAGACTACTCTCCCCCCTTGTGGCCCTGCACAGGGCAACATTTTGGGAGATTCCGACCCTGGCTTTACGGAAAAAGAAAGGGCCGGCACCAACTTGGTGATAACCTGTTGCATGCCAGACATTAGCTGGGACCTTACAGCAACCTCAGCCTTCAATTTGGCTACCGTCACGTCAGTAGAGGCAGTTCGCTCCTTGAAGGCCTTGACCTCAGTATAAGACTGAGTCAACTTAGCCTCAATTTCCTCCTTCTGCCTCTGCAGCTCTACTAACTGTGACTCTATATTAGCCACCTGCGCATCTCGGTCAACAGTAGACTGCACATTCTCTGCCAGCTGCGCCTGCAATGCCGAAACCTGGTCCGAATTACTGGTACAGCATTGGCAGTGAATGTTCGGAGGAATTGTCTCCGTTGACTGAGACACCAGCGCCACTTCCTTTGGCTTACAGATGTTAGCCTCAAACGTATGAACGAGTTTGGCCAGGATCTGAAGCCGTTTGTGGCCTTGTTCAACACCATCCGTTTGTTCACACAAATCTTGTCATAACTGCAAGCCTGTGCCAACAAATCGGACCACAGCATTTCTGCTGACTTGTATGTGGTTGGGAGGATGGGGTTAAATGTGCTGTGTCTGCTCAAGTGTTGCAGTGTGGGGAAGTCCATACTCACCGTTTGCTGAGCGTCCATCTTCTCCCTCGCAATCACTTGAGCGATGCAGTGACCGTGCAAAGCAAATAGCAAAATATTAATTCACAGAACTGATTATAGATTCTCTGCTAAAGATTTCGATCTGCGCTTGGTGCCGTAAGGAAGAGTCGCGTTACCTGTCCGAATTATCAGGTCCTAGACGCTCAGACCGCTGACCACGTCTCTCTTGCCTGACAATTCACAGGATGACCGACCTCTAACCCCAAAACCAAACACAGATTTCAAAATCTAAGCAGTGGGCCTGACTCGCCAATGTAAAGGGGGAATATTAATCACCAATATTTATGCAAATATCGATAATTAATATTCATAAATGGGAGGAGCCGTCTATTGATGACTCCGCCTATTTATGCCTTTATATAATAACACAATACCTTTGCTATACTTTACACTAATGACTATGCTAGCTGCATGCGCCTTACTAACTAACTATCGCCAATAACTACACGTTACACAGATAGTTACAAATATAACGGTATTTATTAACAATACACTACGCAATACACTAACAATACAGCACTAAATATACAATCTTAAACTACACTACACATTCCCAATTCCACCCATCAACTAACTATACAGTTCACACATACAATATTCATAAATGGGAGGAGCCGTCTATTGATAACTCCGCCTATTTATGCCTTTATATAACAACAATACTTTCGCTATGCTTTACACTGATCGCTACACTAGCTGCATCCGCCTTACTAGACTAACTATCGCCAATAACTACACGCCACACAGATAGTTATAAACCAAACACAGTATTTATTAATACTGAACAATACACTACGCACTAACAATACAGCACTAAATATACAATCCTAAACTACACTACACATTCCCAATTCCACCCATCAACTAACTATACAGTTCACACATACAATATTAACAGCCCACCCATCTAGTTCTATACTATCCCTATGGGGTACGCCGAGGGTTAACGGTGGCCTTACAGGGGTGTAAGCCGACCACAAACACAAAGGGTTAACAATGGGGATAATATCAGAACTGTACAGCAATGCAGGGGCTAAATACCCTGCAAGTGTACAGTGAGGGGGGGGGGGGGGGGTGTGGCAGGGTTTAAGCAGGGGTTACCACCAGGGGTTAATCAGGGTAGGGAAAGGGTATATCAGGGGTTTCAGGGGCAAGGGTAGCCAGGGTGCACAGTAGGCAGGGACCAGGGTCCATCAGGGGTTACCAGCACACAGGGACCAGGGTAACTACCAGGGATAATGCCTGGCAGGGAAAGGGTTAATCTTTGGTGGGATAGGGGTTGAATCAGGGCCCAAGGTGCACATCAGGGACACAAATATAGGGGTTACAGGACCAGGGGTGATATGTGAGGGGTAGGTAGGGGCTACACAGGTATACTTAGGCCTTTCAGCGTTCCCGGTGGTCATCATGGATCAGGGAACCAGTGGCACAGGATCAGGGGTGCAAACAAGGATACAATAAGGCAACGGTTTGGGGGATCAGGGTGTCCAGTAACACGGCAAGGGTAGGGGTTACAGGACCAGGGGTGTGGGTTAACCAGGGGAGAGATATAGCGGTCGGGGGTCAGGGGATATACTTAATCCTTCCAGCGTTAGTAGGCCTTTTCCAGGCGGTCATTCTCTGATTCTAGTCTGGTTGCAAGAGAGGGCACCTCTGTCCAGTTTGGGTTATTATAGCCCCAAAACAGCCCCCTCCTACTTCCTCAGGCATGTGACATCATAGTGTGCCTTCGTTTAGCCATGGGGCAGAAAACTGGTTTTTGATGTCTCTGGTTAGAAGGTCCCCTCACAAACGGTGCCAAAGAGTCTGATTGCTTTGGGCCTGAACAAAAGGGGACTAGATGCTAATCAGCTGTTATCCTACAGGCTATCAGCACAAGTTTTTCTCTAAACAACTCTGTTGATAACAGTTGGAATTGCATATATACATATATATATCCACAGATGCTTGGCACATCTATAAACACATACACATTCAAAACCGGGGGTATGAATGGGCAGCAATAAGCAATAAGCCCACATACATACTGTCATGCTGACATAAGTGTATATACATAGACACGTGTGCAAATACATACACACAAATATTCGAAAAAATCTAATATAGAGCAAAATTAGCAAACACTATTACTCCTAAAGTCAAGTATATTGCAGCCTTCTTATTGGCCCACAAGCTAGAAGCAGGGAGGGATCATGTGTACTGATTAAATAAAAAAGGGAAATTATTTTTTTGGAATATTCGAAATTACGAATATATATAACTATATTCGAAATATTCGCGAATTTTCGAAGTATCTATATTCACGATAAAAATTCGAAATTCTAATATTCGTGATCAACACTAGTGCGTATGTATTCAACCCCTTTGTTCGGAAGCCCATACAAAGCTCTGTGCTACCTATACCTATTACTTTCAGAAGTCACATAATTAGTGAAATGATGTCCACCTGTGTGCAATCTAAGTGTCACATGATCTGTCATTATATATACACACCTATTTTGAAAGGCCCCAGAGGGACAATGTTGTTGAGAAGTACAACTCAGGGTTAGGTTATAAAAAAATATCCAAATCTTTGATGATCCCCAGGAGCACCATCAAATCTATCATAACCAAATGGAAAGAACATGGCACAACAGCAAACCTGCCAAGAGACGGCCGCCCACCGAAACAGGGCAAGGAGGGCATTAATCAGAGAGGCAGCACAGAGATCTAAGGTAACCCTGGAGGAGCAGCAGAGTTCCAGAGCAGAGACTTGAGTATCTGTACATAGGACGACAATAAGCCGTACGCTCCATAGAGTTGGGTTTTATGGCAGAGTGGCCAGAAGAAAGCCATTACTTTCAGCTAAAAACAAAAAGGCACATTGTGAGTTTGCGAAAACACCAAAATGTATGGAGGAAGGTGCTCTGGTCTGATGAGACTAAAATTGAACTTTCGACAATCAATGATAACCCTATGTCTGGCGCAAACCCAACACATCACATCACCCAAAGAACACCATCCCCACAATGAAACATGGTGGTGGCAGCATCATGCTGTGGGGATGTTTTTCAGCAGCCGGGACTGGGAAACTGGTCAGAGTTGAGGGAAAGATGGATGGTGCTAAATACAGGGATTCTTTGCCAAAACCTGTACCATTCTGTGCGTGATTTGAGGCTAGGACGGAGGTTCACCTTCCAGTAGGACAATGACCTCAAACACACTGCTAAAGCAACACCTTGACTGGTTTAAGGGGAAACATGTAAATGTGTTGGAATGGCCTAGTCAAAGCCCAGATCTCAATCCAATAAAAAAAAAATCTGTGGTCAGACTTAAAGATTGCTGTTCACAAGCTCAAAACATCCAACTTGTAGGAGCTGGAGCAGTTTTGCAAGGAGGAATGGGCAAGAATCCCAGTGGTAAGATGTGGCAAACTCATAGAGACTTATCCAAAGCAACTTGGAGCTGTGATTACTGCAAAAGGTGGCTTTACAAAGTATTGACTTTAGGGGGGTGAATAGTTATGCACATTGACCTTTTCTGTTATTTTATCCTATTTGTGGTATGATTTACAATTAACAAATTTAAAAAAAAGTTGTAAGTTGTGGGCATGTTCTACAAATTAAATAATGCAAATCCTCAAACAATCCATGTTAATTCCAGGTGGTGAGGCCAAAAAAAGGGTACAAAATAAGAACGAAGTCAAGGGGGGTGTTTTTTCACAACTACGGAGCTTAAAAACCCATCCTGCTGTCCTGCAGAGTGGACGAGCGCACGGCGTCATTGGTTGCTCTGACGCCATGCGCTTCCGGCCACCGCCGCTGGACTGTGATACACTTGTATGATCTATACAAATGTATTACTGTACAGCGGTGGCGGCAAGAAATGCACGGCGTCATAGAAACCAATGACACCGTGCGCTCGTCCACTCTGCAGGAAAGCAGCCCGGGTTTTTACGGTCCGTAGTTGTGAAAAAACACGCGCGTGTGCATGCGGCCTTACTGTTACGGTTAGAAGATGGGATTGTATTACGACTGTATGCGGGTGGGGTCTAAGCTCACAGATATTGTCCAGCCAAGCAGAGATGTACCTGTCTAGTGAAGTGACGGTATGGTATGGGGTGTACAGCTGGTTCGCCTCCCCGTGGTGCACCCTGGGTAACTCTAAATGAACCAGCAAATACTGGCGGTCTGACAAAGAAAGCTTCTCCTGAGTCCTGACTAATAGGACACAAATTATAATCTATAAACTGTATGTGTGTGCGGTATATAGTGTGTGTCTGTGTGTGTGCGGTATATAGTGTGTGTGTGTGTGGTATATAGTGTGCGACATGACAATGGATGTGCAATGTGCATGTGAAAGATATTTCTCTGCTTTCCATACACATATGTTACTAACATAGTGGGTGTGATGTCACAGGAATACTTACTTCAACAATCACTAATATCTAGTGAAACCTTATAAAATGTGAAGTTGTGTGCACTAGCGAAAATAAAATCGCAGAAGGTCGCACTGGCGATTTTTTTATAACACTCTTTATGCATATAAAGCGATTGTGCAGACATGCAGGTGAAATGTAATCAAATACACTACTTTAATGTAAGATTACTTACAGTCACCAGGAGTTCTTCCTCTTCGTCGCTGAACTTGTTTCCAACCATCGCATCCATGTAAAATCTTGTTGGTGCAAATCAGTTGCTGTAGGCCACGCCTTCCTAGCGCATGTGCTCTTGCGATTAATACTTTGCCGAAATTTTGCATATAAAAAATAATGCTTGTAGATCGCAGATTCGCTTAATACTTCTGGTATGTTAGTGTCCATGTTTTGGGACTATGTGTGCACATCTAGTAAGTATTTTGTGGCTGCAAATATGACCTGGAGGTTTTTCGCGAACATTTGCTTGCGAACGTGAATTCATGCGCGTGAACGGTCCCGCCTGATGTTCGTCCATCACTACAGGTCAGCCAGTTTCCTAGGTACAAATGCACACGTCCTTTGTTGCTTTGCGGTCCGTTTTTCACTGATCCGTTGTTCCGTATCTGAGTTTTATTTTTCCCTGTTTTGTCTCCGCATCCATTCCGATATGCAACAAAACATATCTGTATGGATTCCGTGTTTGATCCGTTATTTGCGGATCGTACACGGACAAAAGAATTAGGCAATAAAGAGTTAAAAATGTTAGCCACTGACAGTTTTTCACACCCCCTATATAAGATGGTCATGTGATTGCCTTCACAGCTTTTTATTCAGCTTGGTTTAGCATTGAGACCTTTGTTGGAATACTGTGCTTGGCTGGCATTGTTTCCTGGCTACTGCTATCTTCTGGATCCTGTGTGACGATGAGGAGGAAGGGGTTCTCCTGCGCTGGCTTATTTCTTGGAATTTCGGATGGCAGCCAACCATGAGGACTGAGGAACTGAGGAGGAGGCATTGGGTTCACCCAATTGTCTCTCAGCGGCACAGGAAGGGCCACTTCCACACGCTGTACATGGATCTGCGACAGCATCCAGAGAAATTTCATGGGTTTTTCGTGTCTGTGAGCAGCTTTGACATTTTGTTAGCGGCTCTGCGTCCTTGCATCACTTACCAGGACACAAATATGAGGCGCTTCATTTCCCCAGAGGAACGGCTCATCGTGACGTTGAGGTAGGTTTCCTACAAGAGTTTGTGTATAAAATTTCTGTTACCTTTTATAGTGTTAAATTCAATATATTTCCTGATGTCTATGATATAGTGAAAAGTAATTGAGAATTTATATATTTTTCTTTTACACTTTAGATTCCTGCCAACCAGCGATTAATTTGCTTCACTGCATTTTGAGTTCGTGCTGGGCGTCTCAACCATTTCCCAGATTGTTCGTCAAACGTGTCAAGTCATTTGGCAGCAACTCCAGGACACATTGATGCCAGAACCCAAGGTAGATGATTGGCTGAGAATCGCTGAGGGCTTTGAACGTGATGCGCAGATCCCAAACTGCATTGGGGCAATGGATGGCAAACACATCCGTGTGAAGAAGCCACCTCACTATAAACAATATTTTTCCGTAGTGCTTTTAGCTGTGGCTGACAGTACCTACAGGTTTATTCTTGTTGATATCGGGGCCTATGGGAGCACCGCAGATGCCCGCATTTTCGGGCCTTCTAGAATGGGTGATCGGCTTCAAGCCAACCAACTTGCCCTCCCAGAGCCCAGATCTGCCAGGATCTGCAGGACCACCGGCTCCATTTGTAATAGTGGCTGATGAAGGCTTTGCTTTGACACCCCATGTCATGCGACCCTTCCCCAGATGCGACATGGATGACAGCAGACGTATATACAACTATCAGCTGACAAGAGCCCATCGGTATGTTGAGTGTGCGTTCGGAATACTTACCAAAAAATGGAGAGTATTCCTGTCATCCTTACAGATGTCACCGGACAATGCCACCCTGGTTATTCAAGCATGTGTGATCCTGCACAACTTCGTCAGGATTCATGATGCTCCTTGAGATCCTGGAGAGGGCCAAAATCTGACAGCTACATCTGTTGGATATGATTTTAGCCGACATAGACGACCTGGAAAAGCTGGAATGGCTGTTCGGGAAATGTATGCCGACGATTTCTCCAGCCCTGAGGGGGCATTGCCATGGCAAATGTATGCAGTTCGTAGCAGATTTTAAAACCTAAATCTGCCCCCTGACATTTTTCGCCAGTGACCTGGCTTCCTCAGGTGGGAAATGTATGCCGACGATTTCTCCAGCCCTGAGGGGGCATTGCCATGGCAAATGTATGCAGTTCGTAGCAGATTTTAAAACCTAAATCTGCCCCCTGACATGTTTCGCCAGTGACCTGGCTTCCTCAGGGGTAACAGGCAGAGTAACTGAGGAAGCCAGGTCACTGGTGAAACATGTCGGGGGGCAGATTTAGGTTTTAAAATCTGTTCAACTTTTGCAGCTGCAGTAGACAGTTAGCCGGATTGCAATTATAGCAAGCATTAGTGAGTCAGTTTTCCTGCTGCTATCTCATGGTTCAGTCAGATAGCCTAATAACAGTGAGCAATTCTTAGTGTGTGTCAATCACCCAATCTCATCAGACAGCTAGCTTACAGTACAGTCAGTATTCTGAGGTGATAGTTTATCATCTAGGTAGCTAACCTGTATGTTAGACAGAACCAGCGGGCAAAGCTTTAGCTCTATGTGTGTCAGTGCAGTAACTGACCGAGAGGGCAGGATTGTGACCACTGCTGCTGTGTATAGGAGAGGGTGCACATCTCCACCACAAACAAGCAGCACATGTTCATCAGATGCTGTTCGCAGTGAACAGGACGTTTTAAACACTTTTCTAGGCTCCGAGCCTTTTTTTTTAAAATCTATCAATAAAAATTACATTTTAGTGTTTCACATTGATCTGGGTCAAGTGTGGTAATGAGCCCTTGAGGCTTATAGTAGTTCCTTCCTTTTCTACCAAACAATATATAACAATATACAACACTAATGAAAATAAATTATAAATCAAACAGCTCCCTTGTAAAAAGGCCTTGTCCATGCCTTGGAGGCGCAACCATTTGCCCTGGTGGGCCAAAAGAAGGAGGGTGGGCCGAAACAACAGGACGACCATAATAAGGCCTTTCTTCACTGAACAAACAAAGGCTGGGAAAAAGCAGCCTGACTTGGCCCTCAAGTAGCTGAACTGGGACCTGGTTGAGGGTGCATCTCTTCAGCCAGTGCCCGATGTTTAAGTTGGTCCACAAATTTCACCAATTCTCGAGGATCCATCTTGGTGTCCATGATACTGATGACCGAAGTCATCACATTCGCAAATATATTCTGCTTATCAGGGAAATAATTTGTTATATATGGAGCAAAGGCTTTTAAAAGTCGTTCCTCCTTGGATTCATCTTTTCTTTTCTGGAGATAGTCGAGCACATGTGCCCGAGTATCTCCAGACTCTGTGGCCCATTGCCTCCCACACCTTCTCGCCCGTTGCCTCGGCTGGAGTGGGGCCCTGGCTCATCTGGGTTGGAGGAGGACTTGCCAGCAGCCTCTGGATGAAGGTTGTCCACAGTGCTGAAAGGAGAATGACAAAGGTTAAAAATAGCGTAAAAAAACACACAAATAGGGAATTACATTATGTGCATATACAAATATGTTCCAAATTACATTGCATAATACAATAATAAAAACGCAAGGTAACTTACCTCCTTAGCTCCAGAACTGGAGCAAGAAACTGAAACTGGGCAGTGTATATGTATGTTTTTTTTTAAGCCCACTGTCCCCAATGTGGCCCTGTAAGAGCATTTGCTCCCTGCGGTACTGGTCCCGGTAGGATTGCCAACGAGTTTTCACTTTGTTGACTGTAAAATAAAAAACACATACAGTACATTATTAACTTAATGGTCGCTTATTCAAGTACACAAATTGCACACTTAGCACTGTTACTTTAATCCACATTATGGCACATAACTAGTTATTAATAGTGTTTACTTATAATGACAAGAACAGTTTCAAAATTTTTATATGCTTACAGAGGGACAAGAGGCACGTCATAACCAGAAACATGCATCCAGAAATAATGCAGCCATCACTTAGTACATGAGAGAACATGCAATGAATACAAAGCACATGGCTGCTATTAGACTGTAAATGCTGCAATACCTGCAAACACAGTGTACAGATGGGTCACTCTATGGTGGCACATAAAAAAATAATTTAGGACATTATATGACAGTTGCTGGCTGAAACATACTCATAAATACATGCTGATATTAACACTATGTTAGTGGCCATGATATAGATATAGAATGCCGCTGATTGCTAAATAATTATAAAACATCACTTATACATTCTGCTTTATATGCAAACATTAAAGATCTGCAAGGGTTGGCTTACCAAGGCCTGCGTGCTTGCTTTTTGGGCATCCTTCCCACTCGGAGCCGAAGATGGTGCGCGTCACCTCCACCCATGACCGGTCTTTCTATACCCGTTCATGGTACTGATCCGACTGGGTATCCCAAAGCTTAGCCCATTCTTGTATCAAAGAAATCAGCTCCTCTACATCTAATCTAGGCATCTTGGAATCTCTGCTGTGGCCTACTAACCACTCCACCTGTCTTCAAAACTTTATTTACAAACTGAAAACACATGGCTATTGTGGGCCTGGCCTAAGAATCCACAGCACAGATCCGGATGAAATACGGTGGCATTCTATATTTTTTGCGGACCCATTGACTTGAAAAGAGCTACGGACCGTGCTTTGCGGACAATAATTGGACATGCACTACTTGTTTGTGGAATGGCCAAGTGGACATACAGAAACGAAATGCACACGGAGTGATTTCCGTTTTTTTTAACGGACCCATTGAAGTGAATGGTTCTGCATACGGTCCACAAAAAAAAAAGGAACGGATACGGAAAGAAAATACGTTTCTGTGCATGAGCCCTTAATAACACAAGAGTGCAGGCATGTTGCTTGATAAAATATCAACTCTGACATATTTCACTTATGTCATTATCTTGAACTGTGTCAATATGTACAGTTTATATTGTGAATATTGTTAATATGTCTCAACAGGAAAGGTTATGAGATTTATGGGAAATGTGAAATAAGGCTACTTCACATCTGCGTTTTTGCTGGATCCGTCATGGGCTCAGCAAAAATGCATCCGGTATATAATATAACCGTATGCATTTGTTCAGAATGGATATCCAGTTGTATTATATCCCAAATGAACAATACAGATCCGTCACTAAATACATTGTAAGTCAGTGGTCGCCGGATCTGTTTTTTTTTTTGTGTCTGAAAAAATGGATCCATCACCATTGTGGTTCATGGCGGATCTGTCTTGATCAGTATCTCATGACGCACTCAAAAACACTGCTTGCAGCGCTTTTGTGTGCGTAATCGGAACGCAACTAAATGGAACAGAATGCATCCTGGGGCACTCTTTTCAGTTTAGTTTTGTCCCCATTGACAATGAATGGGGACAAAACTAAAGCAGAAAGGAAAACGCTGATACGAAAGTAGCCTTAATCAATCAAAGATAATAAACTTCAGTTTCTATAAGTTTGTCCCTCAAAATACTCCCATCCTGTTAGACATCAGCTGATGTCTGGTTTGTCACATTTCTTTAAAAGTAAATTATTGTATTTCCAAAGAGAAATTTTGGTAATCTTGCTTAGAAATTACAGTTTGATTCCAGGTTCGAGGAGGACATCCTGTTGAGTGACTTAAATCACTGCAGTAGCTATTCAGATGAAATGTACTGTCATTATTATTTCCTAAGATTGGATCAAAGCAGGAAGAAATAGGACATTTCCTCTGAAAGCAAAATCGACTTTTTCTCATGTGGAATTCAAAATAATTTTTGTTGAAAATATACGAATGTGTTTAGATGTTATTAACAAGATGTCCGGGATGGATACAAAGCAGAGGTCGCTAGTGCAGAAAGGGCATATGGGTCCTCAATCTCTAAAAGAATATCATGAGGCACCCCTCCAACAATCTGTAAAAAATGTGATAAAATATAAAACTTTTGGTTATCCTCTCTAAATATAGTGTATGCGTTATTTGGAGTAAGGAACATCAGGAGGACTCATTCACCAGGATTCAACAAGATTTGTATAAAACAATTATAATGTGATTTGTGGTCGGATCGGCTATCAGAAAGGTGAACCTAACCTATCTAACCCTATCTACAACGAGCAGTAGAATTATGCCATAACTGCTGTGGAAGGGCAGCCTAAAGTGGGCCACCCTAATGTGAAGTGACTGTAAGATGGTGTGGGTGGGTGGGTGAAATCAGCTGAATCGGCGTCAGCCTGGACCCACAGGTGCCTATAAATAGCCTAGTAATCAGCCAGCTTGGCCCACAGGTACGTATGAATAGCCTTGTAATCAGCCTCCCCTCCCACAAATGCAGCAATATCCTGCTTATACTTGTGGTCGGATCGGCTATCAGAAAGGTGAACCTAACCTATCTAACCCTATCTACAACGAGCAGTAGAATTATGGCATAACTGCTGTGGAAGGGCAGCCTAAAGTGGCCAAAAAGAGCAGACCTTAGTTTAGAGTAAATATATACATACCGTTATGACACCCACTTTGAACGAAAAGACCTTTCACGATGAAGGTGCGGAATAGACCGTATAAAACAGTGACTACCATCTACCTTACCTCTTTGTCTTGTGCATCGGCACATCGTTCTTGGAGATGGTTAATGCTGATGTGATTGAACGTGTGGTCGGTAACCAGAAATGATTTACTCCTACGTACACTAACACGTGACCATACAACGAGAAGGACTGAATCCTGAAAGCTGCAGACTGAAACAAACAATGGTGAATCTGTTGGAAGGGCCTAAATTAACTCCAACATTCGCCAAGGGCCCTGATAGGACACCAACTGTTCCTGGTGGCAAAATACTTCACCGCTACTTATTCCCCAGGCCACACTTTTATTCTTATTTTATTATTTTTTATAAACTCACTTTTAAACTCACCAGGCCTGGGGAACCACAAACAGGAATACATGCCTATTTCGATTAACGAGCTAATGTTGCCTGTAATAAGGACAGACGTACACCATACCTGCGGTTGTAACAGAAAATAAGCTTAAGGTCGTGATAAACTATGTATACTGTGCCTGTAGTCGTGATATGCTTTGTCGTGTCTGTAGACGTGGTAGACTTCGTAATTTGCGCCTTATTACTGTACCTCCTACTGGAACACAGACCGATACCCAGGACTTAGGCCGGACACCAACACCCTCAGCCCGAGTTTGTAGATGAAGTAAGTCTGCCTAGGAGAAGGTGATGTCCGCAAAGGCAAGCTCGGGATGACGGCTTATAAAGAAAACAACGATTTCCTTTTATACCCAACAACCTAGAAATTAAAAGTTAGAGAAAACAATAATGTGAGTGAGGCTCTAATGACACGAGCCACCACAAGAAATTGTATTGCGAGCCACAGATGACAGAGCCATGCGAGCGGGTCTGAAGGCAGAAAAGACATGGAACCTACTTGTGGTGGGACCACGCAGCCGGCCTCGAATGGAGGAGTTTGTGTGTGTAAAATCTAAACGGAGAAGCCATGCGCGGCAGACTCTAATGGCTGAGCCATGCGTGAGGGACTCTAATGGCGGAGACATAGGTGTTACCTAAAACGGAGAAGCCATGCGTGAGAGACTCTAATGGCGGAGCCATGCGTGAGAGAGTCTAATGGCGGAGTCGTATGCGTAAACCTAGACGGAGAAGCCATGCGTGAGAGACTCTAATGGCGGAGCCATGCGTGAGAGACTAATGGCGGAGCCATATGCGTAACCTAAACAGAGAATCCATGCGCGAGAGGCTCTAATGGCGAAGCCACATGTGTAAACTAAAACTGAGAAGCCATCCGTGAGAGACTAATGGCGGAGTCGTCCGTGAGAGACTAATGGTGGAGTCATGCGTGTAACTAAAACGGAGAAGCCATGCGCGAGAGACTAATGGCGGAGTCATCCATGAGAGACTAATGGCGGAGTCATCCGTGAGAGACTAATGGCGGAGTCATCCGTGAGAGACTAATGGCGGAGTCATCCGTGAGAGACTAATGGCGGAGTCATCCGTGAGAGACTAATGGCGGAGTCATCCGTGAGAGACTAATGGCGGAGTCATACGTGTAACTAAACCAGAGAAGCCATGCGTGAGAGACTAATGGCGGAGCCATGCGTGAGAGCCTCTAATGGCGGAGTCATACGTGTAACTAAAACGGAGAAGCCATGCGTGAGAGACTCTAATGGCGGAGTCATATGTGCAAACTAAAACTGAGAGGCCATATGTGAGAGACTAATGGCGGAGTCATGCGTGAGAGACTAATGGCGGAGTCATGCGTGAGAGACTAATGGCGGAGTCATGCGTGAGAGACTAATGGCGGAGTCATGCGTGAGAGACTAATGGCGGAGTCATGCGTGAGAGACTAATGGCGGAGTCATGCGTGTAAAAAAAACGGAGAAGCCATACATGAGAGACTAATGGCGGAGCCATGCGTGAGAGACTAATGGTGGAGCCATGCGCGAGAGACTAATGGCGAAGTCATATGCGTAACATAAACGGAGAAGTCATGCGCGAGAGACTAATGGCGGAGTCATCCGTGAGAGACTAATGGCGGAGTCAACCGTGAGAGACTAATGGCGGAGTCATGCGTGTAAACCTAAAACGGAGAAGCCATGCGTGAGAGACTAATGGCGGAGCCATGCGTGAGAGACTAATGGTGGAGCCATGCGCGAGAGACTAATGGCAGAGTCATATGCGTAACCTAAACGGAGAAGTCATGCGCGAGAGACTAATGGCGGAGTCCTCCGTGAGAGACTAATGGTGGAGTCAACCGTGAGAGACTAATGGCGGAGTCATCTGTGTAACTAAAGCGGAGAAGCCATGCGTGAGAGACTAATGGAGTCATCCGTGAGAGACTAATGGCGGAGTCATCCGTAAGAGACTAATGGCGGAGTCATACGTGTAACTAAACCAGAGAAGCCATGCGTGAGAGACTCTAATGGCGGAGCCATGCGTGAGAGACTCTAATGGCGGAGACATGTGTGTAAACCTAAAACGGAGAAGCCATGCGTGAGAGACTAATGGCGGAGTCATACGTGAGAGACTAATGGCGGAGTCATCCGTGAGAGACTAATGGCGGAGTCATGCGTGCAAACCTAAAACGGAGAAGCCATGCGTGAGAGACTAATGGCGGAGTCATGCGTGAGAGACTAATGGCGGAGTCATGCGTGAGAGACTAATGGTGGAGCCATGCGCGAGAGACTAATGGTGGAGCCATGCGTGTAATAAAAACGGAGAAGCCATACGTGAGAGACTAATGGCGGAGCCATGCGTG
This sequence comes from Bufo bufo, assembly GCF_905171765.1. NCBI lineage: Eukaryota > Metazoa > Chordata > Amphibia > Anura > Bufonidae > Bufo > Bufo bufo. Next base: position 416,179,373 of record NC_053390.1, read on the forward strand.
AGAGACTAATGGCGGAGCCATGCGTGAGAGACTAATGGCGGAGTCATATGCGTAACCTAAACGGAGAAGTCATGCGTGAGAGACTAATGGCGGAGTCATCCGTGAGAGACTAATGGCGGAGAAGCCATGCATGAGAGACTAATGAAGTCATCCGTGAAAGACTAATGGCGGAGTCATACGTGTAACTAAACCAGAGAAGCCATGCGTGAGAGACTCTAATGGCGGAGCCATGCGTGAGAGACTCTAATGGCAGAGTCATACGTGTAACTAAAACGGAGAAGCCATGCGCGAGAGACTCTAATGGCGAAGCCATGCGCGAGAGACTCTAATGGCGAAGCCATGCGCGAGAGACTCTAATGGCGAAGCCATGCGCGAGAGACTCTAATGGCGAAGCCATGCGCGAGAGACTCTAATGGCGAAGCCATGCGCGAGAGACTCTAATGGCGAAGCCATGCGCGAGAGACTCTAATGGCGAAGCCATGCGCGAGAGACTCTAATGGCGAAGCCATGCGCGAGAGACTCTAATGGCGAAGCCATGCGCGAGAGACTCTAATGGCAGAGTCATACGTGTAACTAAAACGGAGAAGCCATGCGTGAGAGACTCTAATGGCGAAGCCATGCGCGAGAGACTCTAATGGCGAAGCCATGCGCGAGAGACTCTAATGGCGAAGCCATGCGCGAGTGACTCTAATGGCGAAGCCATGCGCGAGTGACTCTAATGGCGAAGCCATGCGCGAGTGACTCTAATGGCAGAGTCATACGTGTAACTAAAACGGAGAAGCCATGCGCGAGAGACTCTAATGGCGAAGCCATGCGCGAGAGACTCTAATGGCGAAGCCATGCGCGAGAGACTCTAATGGCAGAGTCATACGTGTAACTAAAACGGAGAAGCCATGCGTGAGAGACTCTAATGGCGAAGCCATGCGCGAGAGACTCTAATGGCGAAGCCATGCGCGAGAGACTCTAATGGCGAAGCCATGCGCGAGAGACTCTAATGGCGAAGCCATGCGCGAGAGACTCTAATGGCGAAGCCATGCGCGAGAGACTCTAATGGCGAAGCCATGCGCGAGAGACTCTAATGGCAGAGTCATACGTGTAACTAAAACGGAGAAGCCATGCGTGAGAGACTCTAATGGCGAAGCCATGCGCGAGAGACTCTAATGGCGAAGCCATGCGCGAGAGACTCTAATGGCGAAGCCATGCGCGAGAGACTCTAATGGCGAAGCCATGCGCGAGAGACTCTAATGGCGAAGCCATGCGCGAGAGACTCTAATGGCGAAGCCATGCGCGAGAGACTCTAATGGCGAAGCCATGCGCGAGAGACTCTAATGGCGAAGCCATATGTGTAAACTAAAACTGAGAAGCCATACGTGAGCGACTAATGGCGGAGTCATCCGTGAGAGACTAATGGCGGAGTCACCCGTGAGAGACTAATGGCGGAGTCACCCGTGAGAGACTAATGGCGGAGTCATACGTGTAAAACTAAAACGGAGAAGCCATACGTGAGAGACTCTAATGGCGGAGCCATGCGCGAGACTAAAAACGGAGAAGCCATGCGTGAGACTCTAATGGCGGATTCCCTTTTTTTTTTCTTTTTTTAAATAAAATATAAACCACTTATGCAGCACCAGTATGGCTTGTGGACTCACATAACCAATGACCCTCTCCGATAATAAACCTAGGACGCTCACCAGCCTACAACCATATTGTACACCTAACGAACATGAAGAACGGTCATCGGCCCCTGAGGCCATGAAGCCCCCTGAAGCCAAGAGACTGAACTGGATGACCTTACAGTGACAAGTAATTAAAACGTGACCCAGACCTAAAGAAAAATGCATAGACATTAGTGATCCGAACCACGCGTATAAACGAAACATTAAACCAACCGCAATACTGAAACAGATGGGAGAAAAACAAGAGCCAGAGGCATTGCAGTTCGCTAAGAGAAGACCCTTATCGTGACAAAATAAATGAACTACTGTGAAAATATAGTAGGGCCTTACTCCTATTGGCCCACTGACCGCTGGGGAGCCATTTGGTTAACTGGGGCAGGATACCAATCTGAGTGAATACGAACCAGAAGTCAAGGAGACCAGTCTTAGTGAATGCAAACCAGGACTAAAGAACACCACAAATTTTTTATTTTTTTTGAAGTGAACAGAAAAAGTAGACCTATGGAATGTAACAAACCACCAAGGAAAGAAACGTAAGCCTGAAAAGAAAGCAGCTATGTTTATCGGAAGAGTAGTATCAGAGCGGTGTGCTGTTTGCCCTAGTAAGAATAGTGAGTAACCAGTATGTAGAAATGAAAAGAAATGCAGCTTCAAGTGGAAGCAGAGTATAACACATAATGCAAGAACAAGTGGGTGAATGCAGCTCTGGATGTGAGTGGTGTCTGAAACATGGTATGGGCACAGCTCTGAGTACGAGCATGAAGAGCATGGTATAAAGCAGCCGTATGAAAGCAATCTGAAGTGAGCAGAGTATTAACATAACCCAACAGCGGACGTATGAACGCAGCTCTAGTAGTGAATGGTGTATAGGACAAAATGTAATGGAGACACACAGACGTAGTTTTAAAAGGTACCAACCCTAACCACAATCATTCGACCATTAGCGCAAAACCGCCTTCGTCCCAGAACACTGCAAATCGCGGACCGCAGTGCGAGTCCTGTGCAGCAAGGTCGATGCTACCGTGAGCGCCAGCAGTCACATGGCACCTATTGCTGTTACCCAGATGTGAATGAGCTGCCATACAATGCTGCAGGTTTTTTTTTTTAGTTTTTTTTGAATCGACCATTAATCCATATTTACCATTACTTAACACAGTGTGCATAGCTTGAGCCCACTGCAGACACGTGCCCTGCATGTAAACTAGGTATCGGAAAACATACCACCATGCCTACTCTAAGCACGTGCTACCCCAATAACTGTATGCAATGGCCCCACAAGGCCTCTGAATAGCCAGACAAAACAATACTAACAACCATGGTTCGACCATTAGCGCCCAAACTCTGCTTCATCCCAGAGTGCTACATGTCGCGGACCGCAGCGTGGGTCCCGTGCAAACAACTCCGATCCTACCATGAATACTAGCGCCCTCCTGAGACATTCTGCCGTCGCCCAGCCGTAAGGAGCCTCCAACCATGCTGCTGTATCCTAGAGCTGACTCAGAGGTAGTGAAATCAGCTGAATCGGCATCAGCCTGGACCCACAGGTGCCTATAAATAGCCTAGTAATCAGCCAGCCTGGCCCACAGGTACGTATGAATAGCCTTGTAATCAGCCTCCCCTCCCACAAATGCAGCAATATCCTGCTTATACTTATTTTCAGTCTTCAAAAAAGTTGATTAGTTGCAAGAATAATTTAGGAAAATCTTTCAGTCTATTGTCCATATGTGAATATGAAAATCCATAAAATATCATTGCTGAAGGGTAGAAACCTTCTTCTCAGGCTCCATGCAGCAACCCCCAACAGAGTGAAAGCAATAAGAAGACCCCCCTTGTCTGTCTTTGTCAGTAATTTATAGCATAGACATAGGTGTGTCTTACACATGTATCCGCTTTTACATGGTCATATATGGAAACTTCAATTATAGATCTTGACGTCCCCATACAGACCTTCTACCGCCCTTGTGTATTACTATAAATGATGTCAGTTTGTAGTGTAATACATCCTTCAAATTAAATACCAATTAATATTATCACATACTATTTAACACAATCCACCAGTAACTGTGCCATACAATTAGCTCAAAGCCTAATATGCATCCAATAGAAGGACAGAAACAGCTTTTAGGTGAGCCCCTGTTCAGCTGCACATGTTGCATATATGATTTACCCATCCCCGATCTGGTGAACCAGTGTTAAAAAGCAGTCATGTTGTCACAGTCGTTACCTCTGGCTGTGACCTTCTGTCTATGCTCTTGCTGCAGTTCCGTTCCTGTGTGTTATTTGTGGTTCTGTATGGGTTAACTCCCCTGTGTTCCTATTAGGAGTTAATCCTCTCTGTCTGCTCCATGGGTGTGGCCTCTCTGCTGCACCCATGGAACCTGTATATAAGGCTGATTTTTCCTCAGTTCTGGGTCAGCTCTCCTGGTATGTTTTGTCTTGTCCTGCTCGGGTTTGTACTCACTCTCCCATGCTGCTGACCCATGGGATCCGTGTCTGTCTGTGCTCTGTGGGTTTCCTACTTGTTCATTCCCGTCCTCTTTGATGTCCTCTTTCCTGTGTTTCTGTTATCTGTTTTGCCAGTTATGTTTTAGTTACCTTGTGTGTATTCATGTCTCTATTCAGCAAGTCCTTGCTGCACCTTTCTTTGCAGCAGAGTGCCATGCGCAAGGCCATGCAGTTTACTACTGGTGGAGCAAGTCCTTCTCTGCTCATTGTCACTCCTGTTTCCTTGCTATGTACTCCTGCTTGTGTTATCAGTTGCCCTGTTTGTATTTGCCTGTCTATGTTATGTATGCCTATGTGCCGTCTGTACCTTTTGGTACCTGTTGTCCATTTGTTCCTGCTGTCACTGTCTAGTTCACGCTCCAGAGAGGACCCTGGCAACGTCCTGCTGCAAAGCCTAACCCTACCATCTGGGGCCCTAGTGAATACCAGGAGTTGCTAAGTCACGCCCCTCTGGAGTATTACTAGACAGTGGCGCAGTGGGGGTTTTCTCCCACTGTGCTGACGGTACATAGAGCTCATGTTTTGTCTGTGCTGCCTTCCCTGGTTTTTGTTTGTGCAATAAACTCTTGTGTGTCTGTACCTGATTTCCGTTTGTTTATTGCTTGATGACGTGGTGGTCTCTCCTGGGACCTCCTATTCGTGACACATGTGACCTCCACTGTTTATTTAAAAAATAATTCTCTTTTTCTGTTTTTGCATCATCTTTGTGCTATATTGTGGTTAATCTACTACTGGCTTTGTCTTAAAAAATGCTGTGGCTCTACAATTATAGACTGAGCAGCAAGGGGCCTGTTGGGTGAATAGTCACAGGAGGTGCAACTGCTAAACAATTGTGGTGGTGATCGGCAGAAGAGTGTCCAGTCTATGTGCTGAAGAAGTCTGCAGCTGATTTGGTCTAAATGCCAGGATCTGCAGCTGGTGAAGTCTGAGGTCTGCAGGTTCTGGATTCTGAAGTATGTCTAAAGGTATTGATTAGAGATTAGCAAATTTCTCAAAAATTAGATTTGGCCGGTTTGCTGATTTTTATTTTTTTAAATTCAGTTCGATCGAATTTATTTGCAGCGAATCGTGTTAAAAAAATTGCTAATTCATGGCTGCAGAGAGCCCTTATAGTGTTGTCCAACACTGTGCCTTGCAGTGACACGCATAGTGAGTCTGCTGTGGTAGTCAAATAATACTGTGAGTCAGTATGACATGCAGATGACAGGAGTCGCTCTTAGAATCACTGCACACTTCACTTATTTGGGCAGTCACGGGGCCAAAACTGACCAAATAACTCATGTATGAACTCAGCCTTACAGGTCGATGTTAGCGCCAAGAAGAAGCGCACTCCTTTCACACCATCGTCAGCTGATTCCACATAGATGTTTACAGAACCTGTTCTATTAAACGCTTATACAAGTAGAGCCCCCCGACAGAGTGAAGAGAGTGTCAGCAGTTAGTTTGTGTTGACGCCACTGATTATTTTGCCCTTCCTCTGATCCGTCAGAACAATATCCCCCAAAAAACAGATCCTGTCTGTGGAGCATCCGCCTTCACTCGGTCAGCATTTGGTCAGTAATCCATCAGTATTGCTAAAGCCAAAAAAAACAGGAGTGGATCCAAAACAGAGATGACACATGAATGGAATATTTGCATGACTTCTGTGTTTTGTACCCACTCCTGCTTTTGGCTACCAAATCATAAGCCAATTCTGATGCGAATAGGGACCATGTCATGCAGGTCTTACAGCTGTTACATAGACAGGATCCGTTGTGCGTCTTATTTTTCCTTCCTTCTGACAGATCAGAAGAAGGGTCAAATAAATGATGATGTCTGCCAGGCCGAAAGGCAAAATAGTGGCCCAGTCATGAAGTGGTGAGGGTGGGAACAGCATGAGAAGTCCACAGAGTGTCCCTGTGACATAGTGGTGAGGTGGAAGCATCAGGAGGAGGCCACAGAGTGGCACAATGACAGTGTGGAGGTGGCATCAGCATCAGGAGGCCACAAAATGGCACAATGACAGTGTGGAGATGGCGACAGCAGCAGTATAAGGAGGAAGCCACAGGGTGGCACAATGACAGTGTGGAGGTGGCGGAAGCATCAGGAGGCCACAGAGTGGCACAATGACAGAGTGTGGAGGTGGCGGCAGCATCAGTAGGAGGCCACAGGGTGGCACAATAACAGTGTGGAGGTGGCAGCAGCACTATGAAGAGACCACAAAGTGGCACAATGACAGAATGTGGAGGTAGCAGCAGCATCAGGAGACCACAGAGTGGCAAGGTGACATAGTATGGAGGTGGCAGCAGCATCAGGAGACCACAGAGTGTCAAGGTGACATAGTGTGGAGGTTGCAGCAGCATCAGGAGACCACAGCGTGGCAAGTTGACATAGTGTGGAGGTGGCAGCAGCATTAGGAGACCACAGAGTGTCAAGGTGACATAGTGTGAAGGTGGCAGCAGCATCAGGAGACCACAGACTGGCAAGGTGACATAGTGTGGAGGTGGCAGCAGCATCAGGAGACCACAGACTGGCAAGCTGACATAGTGTGGAGGTGGCAGCAGCATCAGGAGACCACAGAGTGACCCGGTAACAGAGTGTGGAACATGGAGGGTGAAAGAAGGAGTACTTGGCATCAGGCGGGAGGCAGCATCAGAATAGTAGCTGAGGCAGGTAGCCAGAAGAAACCGGTCTCTTTTGTCAAAGTGTTGGTGTGGCATCATAGATGATCTAGTCTGATGCATCAAGCATTGGTGGGTGGAAATCCTGGCTGATCCATGCCTGATTCATCTTGACAAAGGTCAGTCTCTCCACATTTTGGGTGGACAGGCGAGTTCTTCTGATGCCACACTACTGGCCGGGCTTTTCCAGGGCAAACTCTGCCAGTTGCGGCCACAAATCCAGTTTGGCTGCCCAATAGTCTAGCGGATCTTCAATGTGGGGTGGCAGGGTGCTGTCCAAGTATGCCACCACCTGCTGGTTCAGGTCCTGCTCCAGGTCTAGCTGCTGCTGCTGCTAGTGAGTAGTTTCTTCACTAGGTGGGTGGAGAAAGCTGCTCATCAGCGACTCTAGACTCAAGTTGTTGCTGATGGAGCTGGAACTGCTCTTATCCCCCCACAGGAGCCATGGCAGAGGAACGTGAGCACAGAGGGCCCCCCGGTCAGACCTGCGAGAGGAAGGACGATGGCGCAGCGGCCAACTGACAACATAGGATGTCTCTATAGAAGTTCAGTTTGTCCTCCCTCTCAGCGGGTGTAAAAAAGGCCCCCATTTTGGACCGATAGTGAGGGTCCAACAAGGTGGAGACCCAGAAGTCATCCCTCTGCCGAATGGTGACAATTCGGCTGTCACTACGCAAGCAAGTGAGCATGCATCGGGCCATTTGTGCAAGTGACTCGGAGGTACTCCCTGCCTCCATCTCCACGGCATACTGCCATGGTGTGTCTGGGTCCTCTGCCTCATCTTCCTCATCACCTTGTAGCTCCTCTGGCTGCTCCTGCTCCTCCTCTGCTGTCACCTGTGTAGAAAAACCACCCATTTCGCTACACATTGCTTGTGCTCCAATGTCCTTCTCCTCCTCCAGTTCAGCCCCCACAGGGCTCATTTGGCCGTGAGATCTAGGCGCCACGTCTCCAGTCCACTGACCAGCCAGATTCACCAGCATCTGTTCCAGGACATGAAGCAGTAGAATGACTTGTTCATCCCGTAGTCCTGGCAACTGACAAATAACGTGGCCTCCTCAAAGGGCCTGAGCAAACGGCAGGTGTCACGCATGATCTGCCACTTGCCGACATCGAAATTACACAGTGGTTTACTCCTGTCCACATGGATCATCAAGAAATCATTTATGGCCTTTCTCTGTTCGTATAGTCGGTCCAACATAAGGAGGGTGGAATTCCAACGGGTGGAAACGTTGCATATCAGCCTATGTTGGTTGATGCCGTTCTGCCGGTACAGCTCAAGAAGGGTGTGCTTTGCGGTGTACAAGTGGCTGAAGTGCAAGCAAAGTTTTCTGGCCATTTTTAGGATGTCCTGCAGATGGGTGGAAGGACCTCTTGACAACCAGATTGAACACTTGTGCCAGGGAGGGCGCATGGCTCAGCCCTCCTTGACAGAGCACCGACAGGATTCGATTTCTTGATGAAGGACATGTAGCAGTTCCTCCCCTGTGTGACTCCTTTCACCCAGACAAACGAGGTGCAGAACAGTGTAACACCGCCGTGCCCTGCACATGTGGTATGCTGGAGGGGCACTGTGAATTGTCCCTGCAGAAGATGCTGAGGTCACAGTGGAGGATGAGGAGGCAGAGGCGGACATTGTCGCAGGACCAATGGCGTGAGAACATGGAGGCGGAAGCGGCGTCACCAGGCCAAGTTGGCCGTAAACGACATGTATTGTCCCTGACTGTAGTTACAGTTCCACATGTCGGCGCTGCCGTGCACTTTGGCAGTAGTGATGAGCGGCAGGGGTCATATTCGAATTCGCGATATTTCGCGAATATTTTGTAGAATATTCGTCGAATATTCGCAAATTCGAATATTTGTTATATTCTACGATTTTTTTACTCGAAAAATCGGCAAGGTAATGATCATGTAATATGCGAATTTTAGTAATGCGAATTTTAGACTTTTATCTTTGGGGTCATCTGAAGGCAATTGTCTATGCTGTGAAAATACGAGATGTGCAGCACCTGAAACTACGGATACTGGAAGCCTGTGCTAAAATTTCTCCTGCGGTGTTGCTATCAGTGTGTGAAGAGTGGGAGAAGAGGGTTGCATTGACAATCCAACACAATGGGCAGCACATTGAACACATTTTATAAGTGGTCAGAAACTTGTGAATAACTCATGAAAGAATAAAGTTACGTTAAAACGAAGCACACCATTATTTTTCTTGTGAAATTCCCAATAAGTTTGATGTGTCACATGACCCTCACATGAAAAAACAAAAGTTGGATTCAAAATGGCCGACTTCAAAATGGCCGCCATGGTCACCACCCATCTTGAAAAGTTTCCCCCCTCACATATACTAATGTGCCACAAACAGGAAGTTAATGTCACCAACCATTCCCATTTTATTAAGATGTATCCATATAAATGGCCCACCCTGTATATTAGCTAAATTGCTCTATATTATTATTTTTTCCGAATATTCGCTATATTGCTATAACTTCGTTTTTTCGAATATTCGTAATATTCTAAAACAAGAATATATAGCAATATAGCGAATATTCGAAAAAAAAAATAAACGAATATAGAGTAATTTAGCTAATATAGTGCTATAATCTTTTTTTTTATAGTTGTCATTTTTTTCCAATCTGAACTTCAGATGAGAATTTTTGTAATGCGAATTTTTATTCAACTTACAACTATTAGACAAAGAAGATTATAGCACTATATTAGCTAAATTGCTCTATATTCGTTTTTTTTTTCGAATATTCGCTATATTGCTATATATTCTTGTTTTAGAATTTTTTACGAATATTCAAAAAAACGAAGTTATAGCAATATAGCGAATATTCGAAAAAAAAAAACGAATATACAGTCGTGGCCAAAAGTTTTGAGAATTACATAAATATTTGAAATTGGAAAAGTTGCTGCTTAAGTTTTTATAATAGCAATTTGCATATACTCCAGAATGTTATGAAGAGTGATCAGATGAATTGCATAGTCCTTCTTTGCCATGAAAATTAACTTAATCCCAAAAAAAACTTTCCACGGCATTTCATTGCTGTCATTAAAGGACCTGCTGAGATCATTTCAGTAATCGTCTTGTTAACTCAGGTGAGAATGTTGACGAGCACAAGGCTGGAGATCATTATGTCAGGCTGATTGGGTTAAAATGGCAGACTTGACATGTTAAAAGGAGGGTGATGCTTGAAATCATTGTTCTTCCATTGTAAACCATGGTGACCTGCAAAGAAACGCGTGCAGCCATCATTGCGTTGCATAAAAATGGCTTCACAGGCAAGGATATTGTGGCTACTAAGATTGCACCTCAATCAACAATTTATAGGATCATCAAGAACTTCAAGGAAAGAGGTTCAATTCTTGTTAAGAAGGCTTCAGGGCGTCCAAGAAAGTCCAGCAAGCGCCAGGATCGTCTCCTAAAGAGGATTCAGCTGCGGGATCGGAGTGCCACCAGTGCAGAGCTTGCTCAGGAATGGCAGCAGGCAGGTGTGAGCGCATCTGCACGCACAGTGAGGCGAAGACTTTTGGAAGATGGCCTGGTGTCAAGAAGGGCAGCAAAGAAGCCACTTCTCTCCAAAAAAAACATCAGGGACAGATTGATCTTCTGCAGAAAGTATGGTGAATGGACTGCTGAGGACTGGGGCAAAGTCATATTCTCCGATGAAGCCTCTTTCCGATTGTTTGGGGCATCTGGAAAAAGGCTTGTCTGGAGAAGAAAAGGTGAGCGCTACCATCAGTCCTGTGTCATGCCAACAGTAAAGCATCCTGAGACCATTCATGTGTGGGGTTGCTTCTCATCCAAGGGAGTGGGCTCACTCACAATTTTGCCCAAAAACACAGCCATGAATAAAGAATGGTACCAAAACACCCTCCAACAGCAACTTCTTCCAACAATCCAACAACAGTTTGGTGAAGAACAATGCATTTTCCAGCACGATGGAGCACCGTGCCATAAGGCAAAAGTGATAACTAAGTGGCTCGGGGACCAAAACGTTGACATTTTGGGTCCATGGCCTGGAAACTCCCCAGATCTTAATCCCATTGAGAACTTGTGGTCAATCCTCAAGAGGCGGGTGGAAAAACAAAACCCCACTAATTCTGACAAACTCCAAGAAGTGATTATGAAAGAATGGGTTGTTATCAGTCAGGAATTGGCCCAGAAGTTGATTGAGAGCATGCCCAGTCGAATTGCAGAGGTCCTGAAAAAGAAGGGCCAACACTGCAAATACTGACTCTTTGCATAAATGTCATGTAATTGTCGATAAAAGCCTTTGAAACGTATGAAGTGCATGTAATTATATTTCACTACATCAAAGAAACAACTGAAACAAAGATCTAAAGCAGTTTAGCAGCAAACTTTGTGAAAACTAATATTTGTGCCATTCTCAAAACTTTTGGCCACGACTGTAGAGCAATTTAGCTAATATAGTGCTATAATCTTCTTTGTCTAATAGTTGTAAGTTGAATAAAAATTTGCATTACAAAAATTTGCATTACGAAAATTCGCAAACAACACTACTCCTAAAGTCAAATATACTGCAGCCTTCTCATTGGCCCACAAACTAGAAGCAGGGAGGGATCATGTGAACTGATTAAAAAAAAAAAATCTAATATTCGAAATTACGAATATATATCACTATATTCAAAATATTCGCAAATTTTCGAAGTACCTATATTCGCGATAAAAATTCGAAATTCGAATATTCGTGATCAACACTTATGGCAGACACCGACAGCATCAAGGACTAGCCCACCTTCTGTTTTACATACATATGCAGGGCTGGTACTGCCTTTTTGGCAAATAAATGACAGCTTGGGACTCTCCACTTCGGCTCGGCTCAAGCCATCAGTTCTCTCAAAGGTGCAGAGTCCACCACTTGGAAAGGGAGGGACTGCAGCACCAGCAACTTGGCCAGGAGCACATTCAGCTTCTGCGCCGTTAGATGAGTGCACGCATACTGTTGTCTCTTGGCAATCGCTTTGGTGATCGATTGCTGACGGAATAACTGTAGAGGAGTAGGAGGAGGGGCATCAGGACCAGCAGGTGATGGGAAGGACAGACAAGCCTTGACTGTCTGAAATAGAGTGCGTGCCACTGGGTGATATAGCGGTTGCTGCGGCAGGCTGGACCACCACATCGGAGCCACGGTTCTCCCAGGCCACTTTATGGTGATGCTGCAAATGTTGACACAGGGCTGTGGTTCCAACATTGGAACCCTGGCCATGCTTCACCTTCTGCCCACAGATTCTACAAATGGCCATGTTGACCTCCTCCGACGGCTTAACAAAAAACTGCCACACCGCCGAGTAGGTGATTTTACCCCCAACACTCTGCACTGACTGACTGTAACCGCCGCTGCTTCTGTAAATCCCTGCACTACTACTTTCCGGGCAGGTAGGCTCCTGCGAAGTGGGTGGTCTACACCAGGCACATTTCGCTCCCGACCTCCCACTGCTGCCACCCTGCTGACTCCCGGCCACGCTACCGACTTGCTGGCTCCGCCGCTGCCTCACGGGCAAGCTGCCACCCTCCTCTCCCGAAGATAATGAAGCCCCTAATTCACCCGGGTTCCAAGTGCAATCAGCTACATCATCATAATTGAGTACTATGTGTGCATCACTGATGTCTTCCTCAATGGTCTCTGGGTCAGGAGCCTGACCGCTCGCAACACCAGCTCCCACGCCACTCTCCTCATCACTACTTGCCCGCCTACCAGAGGAAGCGGTAGATGCCTCCTCCACATCTTGGCTGGCCAGTAGCTGCTGACTGTCCTCTAGTAGCTCGTCCTCGCTGTATAGTGGAGCTGAGCCCACAGCATATAATACTTCTCTGGCTGAGGAAACAGAAAAGGACAGAGGCAGGTTGAGGACAGGTGAGGACACAGGGCCTGCTCCAGGGCCATGCCAACTAAGGGTTGTGTCTGACGAACCCACCGACTCTTGGCTGGGGGTGTCTGATGTAATTTGGGATGAAGTGGATGACCGAGTCAACCATTCAAGCACCGCTGAGTTGCTGGTCAAGACATGACCACTAGAGGACATTGGGAGCTCAGGCCTCTCGTTGCGACCTGTGCCTGCACCAGAAACATTTAGGCCTCTGCCACTCCCCTGTGCAGGGCCTGGCACTTCTCTGTCTGACATACTGTTAGATCAAATAAATAAATAAAAAGGAAATTAAAACTCCCCAAAAAGTCTGTAATTTTCTCACTTCACCACACAACGGCTAATAAGCTCTTTTTTTCCCACTAATACACGCCAAAAAATGCTTTAGAACATATAACTGCACCGCTGAACAGAAAATAGGCCCTTATTTTTCCCCACTTACCATATTTTTCTTCCCATAAGACGCACCTAGGTTTTGGAGGAGGACAATAGGAAAAAAATATTTTTCATTAGACCTCAGATCAGATCTCAGCTAACAGCCCCAATTAGAACCCCAATGTTTATAAGAACCCAACAAGTCATGTGAATGACCCCAATCTGACCTCAGACAGCAATTAGACCTCATATCAGCCCCCAGCAGCCCCAACTGCCTCTCATATTGGCCACCACAGCAGCCCCTATTGCCTCATATCAGCCCTCTGTAGCCCCACATTGCCTCTTATGTTGCCCTCATTGACTCTCATATTGCCCTCATTGCCTCTCATATTTCCCCCATTGCCTCTAAAGTTGCCCCCATTGCTTCTCATGTTGCCCCCATTGCCCCTCATATTGTCCCCGTTGCCTCTGATGTTCCCCCCATTGCCTATTATATTGCCCCACTGCCTCTCATATTGACCACCAGCAGCCCCTATTGCCTCATATCAGCCCTCTGTAGCCCCACATTGCCTCTCATGTTGCCCCCATACTTCCCCCATTGCCTCTCATGTTGCCCCCATTTCCCCTCATATTGTCCCCATTGCCTCTGATGTTGCCCCCATTGCCTCTGATGTTGCCCCCATTGCCTCTCATATTGCCCCCATTGCCTCTGATGTTGCCCCCATTGCCTCTCATATTGTCCCCATTGCCTCTCATATTGTCCCCATTGCCTCTCATATTGTCCCCATTGCCTCTCATATTATCCCCATTGCCTCATGTTTAATAAAATAAAAAAACACTTACCTCTCCTGCTCCTAGACGTCGCCGCTCCTTTCCTCCAGTGGGCTCTGTCAGAGAGCGCAGTCACGCTGTGCGCAGCCTTCACAGCTGACAGCCGAGGACCAAGAAGTGGTGAGTACAAAGCCTTTACCGCTTCCCGATCCTCCAGTACTAATGAGTGCTCCATAATTGAAGCGTTCATTAGTATTCGTCCCATAAGATGCAGGGGCATTTCCCCCCACTTTTGGGGGAAAAATGCATCTTATGGGGCAAAAATATGGTATACACGCTACAAAAGGCTTTAGAACATATAACTGCACATCTGAAAGGCAAATATATATATTTTTTGCCACTAATACACGCCAAAAAAGGCTTTAGAACATTTAACTGCACCTCTGAATGGCAAATATATAGATTTTTTTGCCACTAATACCCGCCAAAAAGGGCTTTAGAACACATAACTGCACTGCTGAACGGCAAATGGGCCCTTATTTTTTTTCCACTTATACACACCACAAATGGCTTTAGAACATATAACTGAACCGCTGAATGGCACATAATATGTATTTTTTTGCCACTAATACACGCCAAAAAGAGCTGTAATTTTCTCTTTTCACCACATGACAAATACTTTTTTTGTGTCACTAATACATGCCAAAAAGGGCTTTAGAACATATAACTGTATCGCTGAACGGCAAATAATATATATTTTTTTGCCACTAATACACAGCAAAAAGGGTTTTAGAACATATAACTGCACCACTGAACGGCAAATTGGGCCTTATTTATGTCCACTTATACACGCCACAAAAGGCTTTAGAACATATAACTGCACGGCTGAACGGCAAATAATATATATTTTTTTGCCACTAATACACGACTAAAAATGCTTTAGAACATATAACTGCACTACACAAGGGCAAATAAGACATAGAAATATTTCCTTGTAATAAACCCTGTTAATGGCTGTATCAAACAGCACTTGCACCCCAATAATAAGAACGGTTTGCTGGAATTACAGAGCTGTATAATGGCAATTTGCATCCGCAGTCAGTGCAGCAAGTTGTAATAGGATTGTTCCTATTACCCAGGCTGTAACTTCCCCTACTGTTCTGCTTCAATACTGTGGAATGATTCCTCCCTATCCTTTCCCTGAACTTCTATACATAAAAATAAAAGTTTTAAAGTCTTTTCTACCACTCTCCCTAGCACCTGCTGACATATCTCCCTGCACTAAGTACACTGGAAAATGGCTGAATCCAAGATGACTGAGGCTATTTATAGGGCTGTGACATCACAGGGCTGGCTGGCTGCTGATTGGCTGCATGCATGGCATTGTGGGTGATCCCTCGTTCCCAGAGTTCCTTGCTCCATGTCCTAACACGTGCAGCAGCCATTTTAAGAAAAAATGTGATTTGTTACCATGAAGTGTGAGGAAATTCGGTTTCGGTGTGAATAGAATTTTTCCTGAAATTTGGATCGAATTCCACTTCGTCAACTTCAATTCGCTCATCTCTAGTATTGATGTCTGTTGAGGGGTCCTGGGATGTGTTGATGAGCTGCTGAAAAGCAGTAAGAAGTCCTAACTAATGTAATTTCGTAAGTAGACAAGTAAGATCATCAAAAGAAGGCAATTATGACATGCAAGCTCACATTGCCAACAAATGTTTTCTCACATGCTAGTAGGAAGTGTAATCTCTACAGAGGAGTGAATTGATCCTTAACTACCGTAAGGAGATTCAATAAATTTTAAGTTTTAACCATTCCCTTCAGAAGAATCATGCAAAACAGCAAACGCTATTTTACTTTTACAGGCAAACAGGACTGGTATGATGAAGATGAAAGATCATATGACTCTGGGAGGGGTCCTGGCTGACCGTCTTGCCCACAATGCTTAGCAGGCAGCCTGTCAGCCAATCAGAGGACAGGATATTGGTCGGTCTATTAGGCTGTGTGCTATGTGTCAAGTACAAACACCAGCCAGGGATGTGAGACAACATGTTTGCCATGTGTTTGGCAGACACCAATTACAGACTTATGGCAAAAGACAGCCATCTGAGGGTGTTGCAGGGATAGTTTTGGGATATATTTAGTTTAGACAGAGTGAATTAATAGGTAGAAAAGTGACGTTTTATCGGTAGGGATGCTTTACATTGAGGGTAGCTGCTGGAAAGTGGAGAGCTGTTGTCACTGGCTAAAGGATGTGCCCTGTTAGTAGGCAGCACTGCTGGTACTTCTGCCTGAGCTACTCAGGACCCAGCAGGTGTGCTCTCCTGGAGCTATGCCGCCAGCATCCTGTAGCCAGGTAATGGGTCTTTCTGGCTGCTGGTATCTCGGCCCCACTGTATTATGTCAGCAGGCATGCTCCATTTCGTGTTACGCTACTTGCCGACCAATCAGGGGGAGGTTGGAAAAACACCCTCCCAATTGATCTCTTCAATGGTACACGACAGGGCTGCCCCTTTCTCCGCTACTTTTTAACATCTCCATCGACCCACTACTTTGTCATATCATGCATTCCCTTCTGTATCAGGACATAGGAGTGGGAAATTGGGAATTAAAATTCCAGATATTTGTGGATGATGTCTTAATGATGCTTACCAATCCTAGGTACACCTTCCCTGCCATATTAAAGGGGTTTTCCCATCTGAGACAAAGGGGGCATATCACTAGGACCCTCCCAGGGACCCGCACCTATATTGAGAATGGAGCTGGGAAGGTGGTGGCTGAAGGACCCGGGGTTCAGCCACCGCCAATTGCTCTCCCATAGAAATGAATGGGAGTGCACCGCGCTTGCACAGCCACCGCTCCCATTCATTTTTATGGGGCCAACGGAAATACCCGAGCCAGCTCTGGGCTATTTTCAGGGCTCCGTTCTCTGTGTAGGTGCTGGTCCCAGAGGTGGGACCCGTACCTATCAGACAATGGGAGCATATCCTAGTGATATGCACCTATTGTCTGAGATGGGAAAACCTCTTTAATGAATCTTCAATATACATGGGCTATCTCAAGTTGTATGTTAAACATCATGCTTATGAGTACTTGCTGTCCTCAATCGAATGCACATCTAAGTGTTGGATAAATATTTGGCTCTAATGTTGAAAATCCTGTCAAAGCACCTCTGAGGATGAACTTTGCTGATTTGTTAGAAGCACTCTTCCTTGACAAACCAAAGTATGGAGGAAAATATTCGGTATTCCACAGGTCTATATTTGGCTAATATTTCATGCTTAGATCTCTAGAAAACTTGATAACCGCTTAGCAGAGGTTCCCCATGACCTTTTTGGGCATTGCTAATTTTCTCAAGATGGTGAAAGTTAAATTGCTATATCTTTAGCAGACATTATCACTTCACCCTTGTCCTAGAGATAACAGGAGAATCAATTTCTTTCCACAATTGTATTTCAGAAAATAAATGACCTAGGATTCCCTTTCATATACATAAACCAACAAAACCAAATGGTGGTCTGAATTTCCTTGATACAAGATTGCACATCTGGTGACCCACTTGAAGGAGTACAATATGACTGGGTACAATATACCTCATTTCATACTCATACAGCACTAGACCAAACCCTACTCTCAGACATTTCACTTCTCAATTTTTTACATACTGGCCATAAATACATTCTGCTAATGCCAAACGATTGTCCTCTTTTAATGCTATGGTGGAGGACCTGACGTAAAATTTGTCAAAAGAAAAGATTAAACCCCACAAACTACTTACAGATTACCCTCATAGGCAACTGGATTTTCCATGATGGCCGCCTGATCCCTACCTTTTATTCTTGGATTAGACATCATCTCTGTTCAATCATATAGTTTGTAGACTTGAATAAAAAATAAATACATACCCACCAGAAAGTACAGGAGACGTAACCCCACTCTTTCCTTTGTTTGCATATCTCTAAGCCAAAAGCTTAATTATTAAATACATTCACTTCCTGATGCCGAATGAGACAGACACAGGGTTCTGCGCTATTACACAAACTCTAAAAGGTTGCCTTATATACATATTTACACTGCATGTTCGATTAGCATACTTGGTCCACCGGATTGAAATTATGGAATACTCTCTCAAGTCTCAAAATCCTTCTGTCAGCCAGATACATGGAAATGGTCCTACAAACCTTCAATAGATCATACACTTGCCTGTTCAGGGCATATACTTATTAGACTCTTGCCTCTGTTCTGGTGATCACAAGCAAGATTTTTTTGGTCCAAGGTACATGACTTTACCCAAATGCACTTAACCAACTTTGAATCTTTTTAAAGGAGCTTTGTTGTGATTTGGGGACCAGAAAATTGCATCACATGATTTCTGCTTGGGCTTGGAAAGCAATGCTACAAAAATGCATAGATCACTCCAGAGATTGTTTTTAGAGAAGCTCATGTTTTTATTTAAGATAGACTGGGGTGAAACAAACATTCAAAAGGCACTCAAGGTGAAGACATTTTTTTCAGGTCTGGATATGTTTTATAGCCATCCTACCTGCCCATATGAATAATCTGAATAAAGTAAAAAAACACTACCAGGTACTTGCAACATGAAATTCAATTATTGTACCTCCAATAATGAAAAGGTCAACCTTGGTCTCTCCTTCCTTCCCTTTTTTTCATTTTTTTCTCCTCTTATGTTTGTAATTTAATTAGTTTTCATTATTATTGTTGCACAGTGATATTGTGTTATCTGATATGTTGGATCACTATGCCAGGTACTTTTCATGTCTCCGTTTACCCATGCCACTTTTGTTAGGTTTCATGGCCTTGTTGAGGCTTACTGTTACTTCTTATATCTTTAACTTGCCTTGCGAATCATGGCCTATGCTTGTTATAGCATTTCTGCTTTATTGATGGTAGATTGTTGAAAAATCCAAATAAACCCCTTCCTGCTTGGTAAGTTGGACACGAGCCACTAAATTATGGAACCAGCCAAGCTTATCTTACTATACTGTTTATGTAACTCCAATAGCAGTGTAGCTCCATTTTAGAGCTGGACCCAAACAACAGTGGAAAACAGCTGGCGCACAGCATCATCCAGGATCATTGTAGCCTATGGGGCTATTTACATAGCCTTTTTTTTTTTAACAGCCAGTAAATAGTGGCTGTCATAATATAGGACATGTCCTACTTTTGACCATTTTCATGGCCAGGCAGACTCTATTGAAATCAATACGCCCTTTTTAATGGCTATTTAGACAGAAGTGCATGGGTTCTTGAGGGGCTTGGAATACAGTGAGTTAAGAAAATGCTCACCTTACCTTTGTAAGAGCAGGAACACTTGATCCACTCTAGAGGGAGCAGGACCTTATGCTCTCTGTTTCAGGATGTCACATGATCACACTGGGAGCGTCAGGTCCTACTGCCTCCAGGGTGGAGCAAGTGTTCCCACTACTGCCTATATGAGGTATTTTCAGATTTTTTAAATGCTCAGCAGACTTACTTTGTGTGACTGTACCCTAATGCTGCATTTCCATGTTCAAGAAGTTTTGGTGCAGTCAAAACTAGTGTTGAGCAAAGCATTTGAAGCAGAATTTGGTCCAAAGTTTAGGACAACTTTGATTTGCAACGAATCCAAATTTTCTCAAGCTTTGTGAAAACAAAGTTTTCCTAAAATGGAGGCTGCACGTATTACAAAGCAAAACTAAGTGTAGAGGAAACAAGTCCGGAAACGCAAGATCACCTTTAATGCTGGGCAGCCAATCCAATCTGCAGCTAGCTATCCCCTGTGATGTCGCTGCCCTATAAAACCCTCATCTTGTACGGTCTCCACTATTGTCGTGTGAGCTGAGCTTAGGGAGAGAGGTGGCAAGTGCTCATGCGCTAGGGGCAGTGTTGCTGAAAATGATTAATAGAAGAATACTGGAGAGGGAGAGTGCAGGGAGAGCACAGGGAGACTTCAGGGAGAGTGCAGGGACACTTATGCTGCATCAGTTTTATTTATTTATTCCTACATTTACTTATTCCTACGTCAGCCATAAATCTAATTACGAATACCATAAATACCAATAAAATACCATCCAGCCTGCACTCCTTTGGGATGCCAGGTCTTAATGATGACTGTCCTCATCTTTTGCTGGCTTTACCTCTTCCAAGTCATCCTTCAAAGTCTCCATGTCCTAGAAAAGTCAGCAAGGTGCAGAGAGGGTAGGAGCTGGATGTTCCTGATGACATATTCTCATCAATATTAGATTTGGAAAAGGCCAAAAAACAGAAGGCAGAAGAAGGGCTCCCATCTGTAGGGCAAGAGAGCACTGGGGTACAAATTAATTTATGAAGTTATTACGCGAAGTCTCACGAGACTTCGCTAAGCAATAACTTTGGTTCATCGGAGCCAATACATTCTAATACTGTACGGAGCTCCTGCTCTGTACAGCATTGGAACAAAGTTTTATGCAAATCGACTTCTGATGTTTATACCGATGTCGATTTGCTTATCACTGTTCGGTGTGAATATTCGAATTGCGACTATTATAGCGAATATCGCCACTTCGAGAATTCAACTGAACCCATGATCCCTTCCTGCTTCTTGCTTGTGGGCCAATGAGAAGGCTGCAATGTCTTTGTCTGAGCTTAGCAACATCCCTAGCAACCAATAGGAAAGTTGCCTACCCCTTACTATATAAGAACCTCCCCAGCAGCCATTTTCTGCAGTTTTTTGCAGTTCAGAGAGAGACAGCATTGTCATAGCTGTTCTCTATGCTTTGCTGTGTCATTATATTAGATAGTTAGTAAGCTTATATATATAAAATACAGATAGTTAGTGGAGATAGTCAGTGTAGGTTAGATCGTGATATAGTGTAGCTGATAGTTTCCAGTGCAGGGTGTTAGGTAGTGTGAGGGTTCTGCTATACATGCTACAGACATAGTGCTGTGATGTCACAAGTTCACAACAGTACTTAGTGCACCAATCAGTAATATGTAGTCAGACCTGCTAAAATGTGAAGTTGCACGTATTGCGCCAAAATATGCACATCATTAATTGCCGATTTGCGTAATCGCGAATATATTGGAGTACTCTATCTGCATATAAAGCTATTGTAATATTCTGCCGTGCCAACCATTTTATCCAGTCTCAGGAAACTTCTAGCAGCTTGAAAAATGTAGCAAAAGTGACCCACGCCTGTATTGTGCGCGCAATACGTGCATATTACATTGCTGATTTTCGCAATCAAGAAAATATTCGCGAATTCTCAAATTCGTTACTTTATGATCAATATTCGCGAAATATTGCAATTTTGAATATTGACCCTGCCGCTCATCACTATCCCTAATTAAATGAAAGGCAACCATGGGCTAATTGGCCATGCAGTTCTTCACCGGAGAATGGCCGTAACCCGCCTGCAGCACAGCCATATAGCGATTCTTGACAAATTCATTTGTAAAGAATCAAATTGGAGAAGCTGTAGAATCGGATTTTTCAAAACTTCGCTCATCTCAAGTTAAAACCATAAGTGGATTCAAAAAGAAAAGACTCAGCCTTTACATTATATCTGTCTGTTTATGATCTGTTCTTGACTTTGAATGCAAAAATCACATAAAAAAATCTTGAACATGGAAAACCAGCCTTATTTGTCTACCGGCTAAATAATTTTAAACTCTATCATTTCAAGAGCACACAACCTTGCTAGAACCATACTATGGGCTCTGTGTTATGGCTAACCGAATCCAGGCATATGAATCACTGCAGAAAATGCCTCTAAAACATAACTTCTAATCTGGGAATTAAAAGCAATAGATAACAGAAATTACAGTGGTTAAGAATCAGAAATATATTCTGATGTTTATTAATTCCACAAGGATTCTATGACAATGCAATGCAATCTACAGCATGTTACAGAGCAGGAGGAGCTGAGAAGATTGACGTACATTTTTATGGGCAAATATTCACTAAAACATGTAATTTATACATTGAAGGAGGAGCTGTCAACTCTCTATACATGTCACTTGCATTCCACATGTAATAACATTTCTGGAGCACCTATTCCTGTGGCTCTATGACGTCCTTTATTATTTCTAGTGTTGAGCGCGAATATTTGTATTACGAATTTTTATCGCAAATATCGGCACTTCGAGAATTCGCGAATATTTTGAATATAGTGCGATATATTCATATTGACTAATATATATATATTTTTTTAACACAGTACACATCAGGTGATCATCCCTCCCTTCTTCTAGCTTAGCAACATCCCTAGCAACCAATAGAAAAGTTACCTACCCCTTAGTATATAAGAACCTCCCCAGCAGCTATTTTCTAAAGTTCATTGCAGTTATGAAAGAGACAGCAGTGTCATTGCTGTGTTCTGTGCTTTGTTGTATTACATTAGACAGTTAACATATATATATATATATATATACACTCACCTAAAGAATTATTAGGAACACCTGTTCTATTTCTCATTAATGCAAATATCTAGTCAACCAATCACATGGCAGTTGCTTCAATGCATTTAGGGGTGTGGTCCTGGTCAAGACAATCTCCTGAACTCCAAACTGAATGTCAGAATGGGAAAGAAAGGTGATTTAAGCAATTTTGAGCGTGGCATGGTTGTTGGTGCCAGACGGGCCGGTCTGAGTATTTCACAATCTGCTCAGTTACTGGGATTTTCACGCACAACCATTTCTAGGGTTTACAAAGAATGGTGTGAAAAGGGAAAAACATCCAGTATGCTGCAGTTCTGTGGGCAAAAATGCCTTGTGGATGCTAGAGGTCAGAGGAGAATGGGCCGACTGATTCAAGCTGATAGAAGCGCAACGTTGACTGAAATAACCACTCGTTACAACCGAGGTATGCAGCAAAGCATTTGTGAAGCCACAACACGCACAACTTTGAGGCGGATGGGCTACAACAGCAGAAGACCCCACCGGGTACCACTCGTCTCCACTACAAGTAGGAAAAAGAGGCTGCAATTTGCACAAGCTCACCAAAATTGGACTGTTGAAGACTGGAAAAATGTTGCCTGGTCTGATGAGTCTCGATTTCTGTTGAGTCCGAATTTGGCGTAAACAGAATGAGAACATGTATCCATCCTCTGATGGCTACTTCCAGCAGGATAATGCACCATGTCACAAAGCTCAAATCATTTCAAATTGGTTTCTTGAACATGACAATGAGTTCACTGTACTAAAATGGCCCCCACAGTCACCAGATCTCAACCCAATAGAGCATCTTTGGGATGTGGTGGAACAAGAGCTTCGTGCCCTGGATGTGCATCCCTCAAATCTCCATCAACTGCAAGATGCTATCTTATCAATATGGGCCAACATTTCTAAAGAATGCTATCAGCACCTTGTTGAATCAATGCCACGTAGAATTAAGGCAGTTCTGAAGGCAAAAGGGGGTCCAACACAGTATTAGCATGGTGTTCGTAATAATTCTTTAGGTGAGTGTATAATTCAGATAGTTAGGGGGAGATAGTCAGTTTAGGTTAGATTGATCTAAAGTGTTCCAGTGCAGGTGTTACGCAGTGTAATAGTTTCTGCTGTCCATACATACATGCTACAGACATAGTACTGTGATGTCACAAGTTGCATGTATTGAGAAAAAATATGTGCATCATTAATTGCTGAAAATTCGCAAGCACAAATATATTGGAGCACTCTATCTGCATATAAAGCTATTCTAATGTTCTGCCGTGCCAACCCTTTTCTCCAGTCTCAGGAAATTTATACCAGCTTGAAAAATTTAGCATAAGTGACCTAAGCAGTGTTTTTGCGCGCATTATGCGAATAATACATTTCCGATTTTTGCAAACAAAAATATAATCTCGAATTCTTAAATTCGCGAATATATGACGAATATTTTATAAAATATTCGCTAAATATAGCGAATTTGAATATTGCCCATGCCGTTCATCACTATTGACCGCGGCATCTAATGAGTTAAATGACTGTGTCCGGTGTCATTAATGCTCCCAGTCTATGCGGCCAGGTGCCTGATGTATTTTACAGCCGGCACCTGTTATGTATAGAGCAGGCATCCGCAAGCTCCATACAACCACTTACACATTACCATGTACATTTATTCTGTTGTGAATTTATTGTAAATTTTAACCAAAGACATCACCATTTGATTTGCATGTAACAACGATATACTGTATTTTGCTGAAGAAAACTTTTAATACACATGGATATCCCGCAATAGATTCTATGAAAGTTTTGTCCCTTTTTATGTCAATAACAGCTGCAGAAGCTGCAGACTTTCCTATTCTTGCCATCAAAATACCAGGTTTATGCAAATGTAACACAACTTAAAGAGGTTGTCTCACTTTAGCAAATTTCATTTATCATAATTTTTTAGGAAAACCCAATAGTTTATAATTCTGGGGTTATACGTTCTATTTGACATGACAAAAATAAGGCCATCTTTTCTTATATTCATCATAATTTGCAGGGCATTTAATAGTGATGAGCGAATTTCCCAAAATTCATTTTTGTTCCGATTTGTTTGATTCAGCCATCAGATTAGTTTCAACCTAAGCAAGTTTGACCTAAATGGACAACCTGGGAGTTACAGCAGTGGGTGTGTTAGCCAACAGATTTAGCTAATGTTAAAGGCGTTATCCTAGCGGTCCCCTGGTATTCACCCTTTAGTCCCTGTACAGATATCTAGACTTTTCTGTAGGAGAACTGCCAGGCTGCTACCTCCTGAAGTAGTTTCTGTGTGGTTAACAGCTGACCACCAGGGGTCATAAACAACCCTAACAGAGCACCAAGGTGTCAGGCAAAATCATAGTCAGGGATAGGCCAAGGTCTGGGCAGGCAGTGAAGGGTCAATACGGAGGTCAGGTACAGGTTAGATCACGCAGGCAACAGAACAAAGGAAACATTTGCACAAACTAAGAAACCCAAATAACCTATTGCTTAGGTACCATCCTTTTTGGGAAGGTGCCTTAAGTACCCACAGGTAACCAGCCATTGGGTGGGTTGTACCAGGGTTTGCACATTGGCCCTTTACACGGAAGAGCTGTAAGGAGGAGAATAGCGGGATGAGGGTCCATGCTGCCAGGAGGCAGAGGAACCGATTGGGTGAGCGGATGAGTGGCAGCTTAAGGCTAAGACTGGGCTCTTCTGGGACTGTATCCAGCCCCTTTCAACTCTTTAACGCAAAGACAGCATTAGTAATGTCAAAGTGACAATGACATATATGACCATGAGTAAACGGATTGTAGATGTGGGTAACAAACAACCTTCTTAAAAACACACTGCACTGTTGGATTTGTTATACTTTTTTAAATAAAATAAAAAAAAATGTCTGAAATGTAACCCTTTTTTGGGGAAGATGTCTGCCAGTACTATTGAAATACGCAATGGCTTGCTTAAAATAAGTGGTACCAAAAGCTGAGCTGCAAGACATACAGGATCTCTTCTAGCTTGGAAGCAAACTGGTCAGAATTATTTTCCTCAAGACCAAAAATATTACACATCTGGGATATAAATGGGCTGATTTGATGGTTGATGCTGCACAATGGTTAGAAATACAAGATGCCAATCAAGGGAGTGCTGTTCAATATTAGCAGGGTAGGTTCGGATGACTCCACATCTAGAGCATCTTCGAACATATTATCCACCATGTGATTCATACTACCATTGAATTACATGGTGGTAAGCTACTTTTTCTTTAGTGTTGGTGGCCCCATGGATTTTCTTTCCACTTAAGTGGGGAAAATTGGCTTCTACCTCAGTTATTTTTTTGCCTTCCTCTGGATCAACTTGCAGGATAACAGGCTGAACTGGATGGATAGATGTCTTTTTTCGGCCTTATAAACTATGTTACTATGTTACTCTCCCTTTCATCAGGCCCATTACCATGATATTACAATGTGGCCGGACTACTGGGATTTCTTCTTGTAGAGCCAATACCCTATCCACCCATGTATACGATGCAGGCATGACTTGTAGCAGACAAGGACAGGGTGGAAACATTTGGACTGTACGACCTTGCTCCCAGGTTAAATATAGAGACGATATTTTGTGCTGTGATATCACAGTGGGATGCAGAGATGACTTGATCCCTTTATGTTCTTATTTTTGCTACTATAGTTTTTATGTTTTCTGCTGTTTTCTACTTGTTTTCTGCTGTGCATACCTAACCAGTTAGTAACAAGGAGGATTTTATATAAATCCTTAATTCATCACAGTAATCCAAGTGAAAAAGATAAACACAGATATTAAAGGCAATTTATTTGTTTAGTAATGCATTGTTTTATAACATTTCTAGAACCTTGTGCGGAGCAGGATGTATAAAAAGATTGTAGTATCCTCTGTTTTATGGACATTTCCCACGGCTATCTGTTCCCGGCTGACTTCCAACTGAGAAGAAACAATATACTGTATATAGCTGTAATCAAAGTGTAATAAGACTCTGTCGTTGGTGAATTTATAACATTAGACAAATGACTGCTGATCGTGGATATCATTTACTAACTTTGTTTTTAGATGCAAATCATGTTCAGATCCAAAATCAAAGGGCCTTTCCCACTATAATGTTTTATGATCTAATGACAGGATTTATAGACACTGTGGACCAAAAACACTCGTCATTTTTGGAAACTTCAATTAATGTCTCTGGGGATGGACCACACATGTGAAGGCTGCTTTTCCTTGGTGAACAGGACTAAAACCATTCCATTCTTCGCAGGGATGGGATGAGCTCTTTTGGCATCCAAAGCAGTGGTTTGAATATGCGTTTCCCCACTGGCCGAGAATCCAGCAGATATTTGCTAATGAGCGTTCATAAAAACGCTAGTTAGTGATTATCTGGCAGTGTAAATGTACCATCGATTACCCAATGAATGAGCAAAACACTAGTTCGAGTAATAAATCAGTCATGCGGCCACAAAAATGATTGTTTCCCGGCAGCTGACCATGCTGTGTATGTAGTCAATATGGGGAAGAGTGATTGCATTAGTGATCACTCCTCCCCATAGCATGTAAATGCAGCGGTCTCTTCCACCAGGGATCAGCAGATAGTGAGGGCCGAAAAAGGGCGAAGTTACGGCAGGCCCGACATGACAGGGTTTGCAGGGGAGAGCAGGAACGGAAGGGGTTCATAGTTTGGAAGAAGTGGTGTTAGGGCTGTGGGGGGTAGGGATTGGGTCAAGCAGGGTCACATGGGCCTGGGAGGAGTTAGTAGGAGAGGGGTACGTGACATCCGGGCAAAGGGGCAGTTAGTCATCCGGAGCAGGACCTGGAAACGGCCCACCCCCCCCCCCCCCCCCTCTTGTTACAAGGCTTGTGGGTGTGGGTCTTTTGTTTATTTTTGTGGAGCACTTTTGTCACGGCAGCTGGCAAGGAGGAGGTCATGCATTGGGCTGATTGAGGTGGTAGTTGGGGAACCATTGGAGAGATGGTGCTCCCCAACAATGAGTGTTGTAAGGGATCAGTTTATGGATACCGGAAGTTATCATCCCCGAGTCGGTGTGTTGCGACTGGGGATGTCAGGGCAACCATGACCTCCTCTCCTGACAACCTGCCTGGGTTTAATATGTTTAATGATGTTCATGATGTTTATAACATGTTCGGTAATAAAGAGGCTGCTGTGGCCAACCTTTTCCATCGTCACATGGTGTCAGGGCTGGTTATTTTACAGTTAGATAGCTTCTCACTTCTGCAATACCCTAGTCATGTGAGGAAGGAACGCTTCCTTCCTGATAATCTGCTGCTGAATCGTCCAGTGTAAGGGGACCTTTTGAGTTCAGCATGATAGCTATTGGACAGACAATCATTTATTTCAGTAATTCCTGTCACCCCCCTTTCTTGACCAATCCCCGACATTAAACATACTCCACATTTCATTTTATGCCCTTCATGAAAATGTAGCTCTCAGTACAAGGAGGCTGTATAGACAGTATAGAGTGACTGTCAGGTTTTTCAGACCCTCTCCATTTTCCTCTCTTATCCTAGGATTTTTTAAACCAATGATTCCTTGATTAACCACTTCCCAATATTTGGCTTTCATGTGATGGAAGCTAAACCTGTTCCACACAATGTACTGACAACCATGCACAGTAACCAGGATCAGAGATATTTCAATCCTGGTAATTTAACCCTTCAGATGCCATGGTCATAGTGAATGTGGTACCTACTGTACCCCTGTGATGAAATTGCAGGTTTCGGAACAGTTATCATGGCAGCCTTGTGCCTTTTGCAAGCCCTCAGGCCCACCATGTTACTGCTACTGTTACACCCTGCCTGCCAATGGCATTTGTTTCTGTATTTCCTCAGACAAATAATTGTTTTCACTGTACATTATATTGAATATAAAAATGGTGCTATTACAAATTAGATAACTCGTCCCACAGAAAAAACAAGCCCTCATATGGGTGTGTTGACGTCAAAATAAAAAAGTTATGGCTCTTGGAAGGCAGGAAGGAAAAAATTAAAATTAGCTGCTGCAGGAAGGCATTGGGAAATCTCTTTACTGAATATTTGTGACAAATATACAGTTATTTTTTTAAATATACTGTACTTCACCATACTCTGCTCAATTTCATGTGTATTTTCAGTCATCCTCAAGAATTCATTAACAGTGTGTTTAAATAATGAAAAAAGATTTTTCTGGATTAAAAATAAGAAATTATGAGATCCCCATGACCAGTTTAACATAGAAGGAACCTTTTTAACAAAAAGGACAATGCCTTTAAACAGAATAGACAGATTCTTTCAAGAATTACATAACCCCTGTGCATCAGTTTCCTGCACCAAAACTGTGGTTACATCTATTAAATATATGCCTTACGAACAATGGGAGGAAATGGAAGTCTGTAAATGGGGAGGACATCTGTCACCATAGAAAAAGGTATCATCAGCAGGTATATACTACTAATGTAATAGCTGTCCTATAAATATGTCATGTTCTAAAGAACATTGTCCAGATGAACATGAAACTTTAAGCCAGGGCTTCTCTTTAAAATAAAGTATTGTTTCCTATATTATAGTGAAGCTTTATTCAGACGATAACTGGAAATGTATTATATACAACTTTATGTACTGTTACTACAGTTATATGACACCTGCCCAAATAAATAAAAGGAACATGAGAGTATATCCACCAAAGGCAGCATTGGGGGAGCAGATAACTACCTCACTAACAGACAGGAGAAACATGAGAAAGAATGTTACCGGGGTATTCCCATCTCAGAAAATGGGAGCATATTGGTAGCATATGCTCCCATTGTCTGATAGGTGTGGTTCCACCTCTTGGACCTGCACCTATCTCGTAAACGCAGCCAGCAAAGTGAATAAGGGCTCACCGCGCATGCACGGTATCCCTCTATTTATTTCTATAGGGCCACCAAAAATAGTTGAGCACTGGATCGACTATTTCTATCAGACCCATAGAGGTGAATGGAAGAGGGTTCCTGTTTATTTCTATGGGGATTCTGAAAAAAGCCAAGTGCTACTTGGCTATTTTAGGCAGGCCAATAAGAATGATTGGTGGTGGCCGAACCTGGCACTGCCAGCCACCACGTTGCTGGCTTTGTTTTAGGCATCATTTTAGAGATAAGTGGGACCTGCACCTATCAAACAATGGGGCCATATCCTAGAAATATGCCCTCATTGTCTGAGATGACACAGCCCCTTTAATGCATAGAAATAATATAGTATGTAAGGCTGAAAAAAGCCTAAGTATATCCAGTTCAGTTGATCTACAGTCGTGGTGAAAAGTTTTGAGAATTACATAAATATTGGAAATTGGAAAAGTTGCTGCTTAAGTTTTTATAATAGCAATTTGCATATACTCCAGAATGTTATGAAGAGTGATCAGATGAATTGCATAGTCCTTCTTTGCCATGAAAATTAACTTAATCCCCAAAAAACCTTTCCACTGCATTTCATTGCTGTCATTAAAGGACCTGCTGAGATCATTTCAGTAATCGTCTTGTTAACTCAGGTGAGAATGTTGACGAGCACAAGGCTGGAGATCATTATGTCAGGCTGATTGGGTTAAAATGGCAGACTTGACATGTTAAAAGGAGGGTAATGCTTGAAATCATTGTTCTTCCATTGTTAACCATGGTGACCTGCAAAGAAACGCGTGCAGCCATCATTGCGTTGCATAAAAATGGCTTCACAGGCAAGGATATTGTGGCTACTAAGATTGCACCTCAATCAACAATTTATAGGATCATCAAGAACTTCAAGGAAAGAGGTTCAATTCTTGTTAAGAAGGCTTCAGGGCGTCCAAGAAAGTCCAGCAAGCGCCAGGATCGTCTCCTAAAGAGGATTCAGCTGCGGGATCGGAGTGCCACCAGTGCAGAGCTTGCTCAGGAATGGCAGCAGGCAGGTGTGAGCGCATCTGCACGCACAGTGAGGCGAAGACTTTTGGAAGATGGCCTGGTGTCAAGAAGGCCAGCAAAGAAGCCACTTCTCTCCAAAAAAAACATCAGGGACAGATTGATCTTCTGCAGAAAGTATGGTCAATGGACTTCTGAGGACTGGGGCAAAGTCATATTCTCCGATGAAGCCTCTTTCCGATTGTTTGGGGCATCTGGAAAAAGGCTTGACCGGAGAAGAAAAGGTGAGCGCTACCATCAGTTCTGTGTCATGCCAACAGTAAAGCATCCTGAGACCATTCATGTGTGGAGTTTCTTCTCATCCAAGGGAGTGGGCTCACTCACAATTTTTCCCAAAAACACAGCCATGAATAAAGAATGTGTGAGACGGGACCACTCAAACAGTCTCTTTTCAGGGTTTATTAGGCACACAGTACAGTACAGGCTTGCTTTCTTCAAATAACAGAACAGTCCAAATGAAATAACAACACGCAGTGATACAGGCTTCTCACCAGCTGCAGTTTTCTCCCAGCAAATCCTCTCTGCCAAGAGGTTTGGTTCAGCAGTCTTCCTCTCAGACCACCATCCACACACACTGCTCTCTGGCAGAGTGTGCTTTTAATCACCATCACACCTGTGTGTGTGGCGGTAACACCCGAGATGGAGTATGGGAGTGACCTTCCCACCCAAGCTCTTCAGTCACTCCTAAATCCCGGACCCAAACTCCAGCTACCACCAACTCAGTGATCTACCACCACTGGTCACTACTTACCTCCGGGATTTACATCACTGAGCGTAGCAGCCTCAGTGACACATACCTACCATCTATGATGTCACCCACTGCATGCTTACATATCCCCCCCCTCTGCCTAAAGCCGGGGGGCTTGGCACCTTCCATAACCAAACAATGGACTCTTGACAGGGCATCTGCATTGATGTGCAATTTGCCTGGCCTGTGTTCCACCACATAGTCAAAATCCTGTAATGCCAGGAACCACCTTGTTACTCTAGCATTATTTCCCTTGTTTTGACTCATCCACTTCAGTGGGGCATGGTCTGAGACGAGTCTGAACTTTCTGCCTAGCAGGTAATACCTTAGGGATCCTAGGGCCCATTTTATTGCCAGACATTCCCGTTCCACAATCGAGTAATTCCTCTCACAGGGGTTCAGTTTCCTACTTAGATACATGACAGGATGCTCTTCTCTGTTAACCACCTGGGACATAACAGCCCCTAGTCCCACCTCTGATGCGTCTGTCTGTACTATAAATTCCTTGGAGAAATCTGGCGCTATTAGCACTGGTTGCCTACAAAGAACGGACTTTAGTTCTACAAACGCCTTTTCTGCCTCCGGGGACCACTGAACCATAACTGACTTTTTCCCTTTCGTGAGGTCAGACAAAGGAGCAGCAATACTGGCAAAGTTGGGGACAAATCGCCGGTAATACCCGACTATCCCTAAGAAGGCCTGCACTTGTTTTTTTGTAAGAGGCCGGGGCCAACTCTGTATGGCTTCTACCTTGTTGGCCTGGGGTTTAATCATGCCTCTTCCCACAACATAACCCAAGTATTTGGCCTGCTCCATACCTATGGCACACTTCTCTGGGTTGGCTGTAAACCCTGCTTCTCTGAGTGAGTCTAGAACGGCCTGGACTTTACTTAAATGGCTTTTCCAATCCAGGCTGTAGATAACAATGTCATCTAAGTAGGCCGCTGCATATTCCCTGTGGGGAAGCAAAATGTCATCCATTGCCCTTTGAAATGTAGCAGGGGCCCCTTTCAACCCAAATGGCATCCTCACATAGTGAAAACATCCCTCTGACGTAGAAAAGGCTGTTTTCTCTCGGGCCTCCTTTGCTAATGGTATTTGCCAATACCCTTTGGTGAGGTCTAATGTGGTTATATACCTGGCGGGACCCAACCTTTCAACCAGTTCATCCACCCTAGGCATAGGGTAAGCATCCATCTTGGAAACCTCATTAAGTTTCCGAAAGTCATTACAAAAGCGCCAGCTTCCATTTGGTTTTGGGACCAACACAATTGGGCTGGACCATTCACTTTTGGACCTTTCAATTACCCCTAATTGTAACATCCTCTGAACCTCCTCTGAGACTGCTTGTCTACGGGCTTCTGGGATGCGATACGGTTTTACTTTAACCCTTATGTGGGGTTCAGTGATGACATCATGTTCCACCACATTAATGCAACCTGGTAAGCTAGAGAATATGTCCGTATTACGTTGCAACAACTCTTTAGTTTCCTGTCTTTGGGGACGTGATAAGGAACTAGCAATTGTCACCTTTCCAAACTCAGGACCGGAAACAGTGGGAGATAAGAGCGTAGCTGACAAGGACTCCCGTTCTTTCCAAGGTTTCATTAAGTTTACATGATAGACCTGCATTGGTTTCCTTTTCCCTGGCTGATGGACTCTATAATTTACTTCCCCAACTTTTTCCATCACCTCAAAAGGTCCCTGCCATCTAGCCAATAACTTGCTCTCAACCGTAGGTACCAGAATTAATACCCGATCCCCTGGCTTGAACTCTCTAATTCTGGCAGAACGGTTGTACACACTTCTCTGAGCTTCTTGGGCCCTCTGGAGATGTTCCTTCACTATGGGCATCACCTTGGCAATTCTTTCTTGCATTTGTACCACATGATCAATGACACTCCTGTATGGAGTAACTTCAGTCTCCCATGTCTCCTTAGTTACATCCAGCAAACCCCGAGGGTGTCTACCATAAAGCAATTCAAAAGGTGAGAACCCTGTAGAAGCTTGAGGAACTTCCCGGATTGAAAACAACAGATATGGCAACAAACAATCCCAATCCTTGCCATCTTTCTTAATGGCCTTTTTCAACATGGCTTTCAAGGTTTTATTGAACCTTTCTACGAGGCCATCAGTTTGGGGATGGTACACTGAAGTTTTTAACTGTTTAATTTTCAGTAGTTTACACAGCTCGAGCATGACCCTGGACATAAATGGGGTCCCTTGGTCAGTCAAGATTTCTTTGGGGAGTCCCACTCTCGTGCATATATGAAACAACTCCCGAGCAATAGTTTTAGCGGAGGAGTTTCGTAACGGCACGGCCTCTGGATACCGGGTAGCATAATCCAGCACTACTAGAATATACTGGTGTCCCCTAGCTGATTTGTCTAACGGTCCCACTAAGTCCATGGCGATCCTTTCAAATGGTATCTCAATAATAGGAAGTGGCACCAACGGACTTTTAAAATGAGACCGCGGGGCCTTTAATTGGCATGTAGGGCAGGATTTACAGTATTCGTCTATTTCTTTATAACACCCCGGCCAATAGAACCTCTGAAATATTCGTTCGCGGGTTTTATCTGTACCTAAGTGACCCCCTAACACATGAGTATGAGCCATTTCTAGGACCATTTTTCTATAGGGTCCGGGAACCACTAACTGTTCTATGACCTCATTGTGAGCTTTGGTAACCCGATATAAGAGGTCATTGTGCATTTCAAAATACGGATACCTGTGGTCAGCACCCGGCTCTTGGGGGACACCATTTAGAACGGTCACATTTGCTAAAGCCCCTTTTAGAGTGGGGTCTTGCGCCTGGGCCGTCCCAAAATTCCCTTGCGGGATATCCAGAACGGGTATGGTCTGCTCAGATTCTACGGTCTCACTCTCGTCTCCCACCAAGACAGATAGCGGAAATCCCTCAACTATCTCAGCTGGTTCACTAGGCATAGCCTGGTTTGTGATTTCCTCAACATGAGACACATCATAAGCAGGTGCAAATTTTACTTGTTTGGGTGACATTTTACCCCACAGTTCCCAAAACAAAGGAAAATCCCGCCCTATTATCATGGCATGCAATAAGTTCTTCACAATGCCCACCGTATGCAATACAGTCCCACATTCAGTGGCTATGGTGACCAGAGCAACTGGATAGTTCTTAACATCCCCATGCACACACATCACCCCCATGCCCTGTCCAGGTGCCGGCAATACGGGAACAAGATTTTCTCTAACAAGTGTAACCAGGCTTCCTGAGTCTAGTAGTGCAGTCACAGGGCTAGCATTGACAGTCACCTGGCACATATGAGGCCCGGTTGCCTGGCACTGGATGGCACTGCAGGCGGGATGGGCAAACAGGGAGCACCGTCGTGCCATATCACAATCCATACGTTCATTTGTCATGGGACAGTGAGCTGCAATGTGCCCCAGGTTATGACACCTCCAACAAACAAGACGGCGGGGCAGAGGTCTAGAACCAGCTTCTGGTGATTCTTTTCTCGTTTCCACGGACACTTGTCCCCGCTCTCCCCTGGGTTTAAACCCCCTCTTACTGGGTTCCGCATAAACCTTGGGGTTACCGGGAGTTATTTTTATTTTCTCAGCTCCTGCAAGGAGGTTCTCCGCTGCAGTGTACCTCTCAACCAGGTTTATCAGCTGGTCAGCATTCTGGGGATCTCCCTGGGCCACCCAGCGTTGTACTGGCCCGGGAAGAGAGTGCAGGTAACGATCCATTACCACTTTTTCCACCATCTGCTCTGGGGACGACGACTCTGGTTGTAACCACTTCCGTACCAAGTGGAACAGATCAAACATCTGTGACCTCGTTGGTTTGTCCTGGCAAAAGATCCACTGTTGTACCCGCTGGGCCTGGAGTGCAGGACTGACTCCCATGCGAGCCAGTATTTCCGCTTTTAATTTGCGGTAGTCTCTCGAATCCTGCAAGTTCAGGTCATAGTATGCTTTCTGCGGCTCTCCAGTCAAATATGGAGCCAGCACCTCAGCCCACTGATCTACAGGCAGTTTCTCTCTGTCTGCAATACGTTCAAAGACAGTTAAATAAGCCTCCACGTCGTCCTCATTTGTCATTCTCTGTAAAGCAGACTGCACAGTTTTCCGCACACCACCTGAAGCTTGCCCAGCCATATGCACCACTTGTGGTGCTGTCACCGCGTCTCTGAGGGCCGCAATTTGCTCAGTCAATAGACGGTTAGTCTCGTGTTGCTGTGCATTAGCCTGCCGTTGAGCCTGTAAAGCCTCTGTATGGGCTCTTTGCTGCTGCTCCAGTGCCTGCCGCTGCTGCAGATTGCTCTGCACCATCTGCTTGAGGAGCTCCTCCATTTCAACAGATTCTTGTTGCAATCCTGCTGCTGCCTTAACCCACGACATTCACCACTGACAGGTTTTCATGTCGTTGCTCCTAGCAACCAATTGCCTGCATCCTCCACCATATGTGAGACGGACCACTCAAACAGTCTCTTTTCAGGGTTTATTAGGCACACAGTACAGTACAGGCTTGCTTTCTTCAAATAACAGAACAGTCCAAATGAAATAACAACACGCAGTGATACAGGCTTCTCACCAGCTGCATTTTTCTCCCAGCAAATCCTCACTGCCAAGAGGTTTGGTTCAGCAGTCTTCCTCTCAGACCACCATCCACACACACTGCTCTCTGGCATAGTGTGCTTTTAATCACCATCACACCTGTGTGTGTGTCGGTAACACCCGAGATGGAGTATGGGAGTGACCTTCCCACCCAAGCTCTTCAGTCACTCCTAAATCCCGGACCCAAACTCCAGCTACCACCAACTCAGTGATCTATCACCACTGGTCACTACTTACCTCCGGGATTTACATCACTGAGCGTAGCAGCCTCAGTGACACATACCTACCATCTATGATGTCACCCACTGCATGCTTACAAATGATACCAAAACACCCTCCAACAGCAACTTCTTCCAACAATCAAACAACAGTTTGGTGAAGAACAATGCATTTTCCAGCACGATGGAGCACCGTGCCATAAGGCAAAAGTGATAACTAAGTGGCTCGGGGACCAAAACGTTGACATTTTGGGTCCATGGCCTGGAAACTCCCCAGATCTTAATCCCATTGAGAACTTGTGGTCAATCCTCAAGAGGCGGGTGGACAAACAAAACCCCACTAATTCTGACAAACTCCAAGAAGTGATTATGAAAGAATGGGTTGCTATCAGCCAGGAATTGGCCCAGAAGTTGATTGAGAGCATGCCCAGTCGAATCGCAGAGGTCCTGAAAAAGAAGGGCCAATACTGCAAATACTGACTCTTTGCATAAATGTCATGTAATTGTCGATAAAAGCCTTTGAAACGTATGAAGTGCGTGTAATTATATTTCACTACATCACAGAAACAACTGAAACAAAGATCTAAAAGCAGTTTAGCAGCAGACTTTGTGAAAACTAATATTTGTGTCATTCTCAAAACTTTTGGCCACGACTGTAGAAGAAGGCAAAAAGCCCTTGTGTGGTAGAAGCCACACATTACACAAGACCCTCTGTAGATCTATGTGTTCTTCACATGGATGTCAAATTTAGTGTGCCCAGTTCGAGCAACACTCCTGGTCCTACCTTCTAACTGAACTTGTCTCCATGCGTTTCTATTATGTTACTAATAAAGCTGCAATTTTTTTGTTTCTATTCAAAGACAAATGTAAGTGAAATATTCTGCAATACAACTATTTTGTGGAAAAAAAACATTGATGAGTGATGAACAAATTTCTTGAAATTTGATTCCTAATCGGTAAAGTGATTCAATTTAAGTGTGAATAAATTCACCCTGTGTCAAAGTGCTCCAGTTGTCACTCTGAGGTTTCCTAGTACCGTGTGCAACTCATTTCAAGCTCTATAACACCAAGACAGAATATGTAATCTTAAAAGGGTTATCCAAAACTATAAAATGCGCCCCATATGCCCGGGTCCCTCACAATGAATATACTTACCTGGCTCCCCGCTCCCTGGGTGACGCTAGGGAGCCTCTTCCCTGCCCCCGCCTGCATTGCTGCTCCCTTCGCCCCCGACACTAGATGTTTTAATCTGCGCATGGGGAGAAGCAGCAGCGGCAGTGCGAGGACCTGGAGCGGCGCAAGAAGCAGGGAGCCAGGTAGGTATATTCATTGTGAGAGGCCCGGGCATATGGGGTGCATTTTATAGTCTTGGATAACCTCTTTAAAGTGACAGTGACATATATGGCTAAAGGTAAATGCATGGCTGTGGGTGGTAAAAAATATCTTGTTTAAAAACAAGCTGCACTGTAGGATTTTTAATTTTTCACATTTTGGTGGCAAATGCCTGCCGGTGTTTATGCATGCACACCACCTTAGGGTCATGTAATCCTCTGTCTTCATTTTCCTGTTTTCTGATCTGAAAAATGGCTATGCAATCCTTGCCACACACCATGACGTCATTTAAAAAATTCGCTGGAATCCAAATGCCAAAAGTCCAGATTCAGATTTGATGTATGAACAATGTAGCACATTGTATATAAAAAGGTCACTTCAGGGGGGAAATACAAAGCTCTAAGTGCTTGACTTTACTAATAGCAAAGTAATTTTATAAGGAGGTTAATTGAAGTTACTACAATAACCATTCCCTGAGGGCATTACTTCAGACGTGGTGTCAGATTTCATTAATAATTGTGCTGAAGTATTAACACATATCTTTTGCTCTTGTCATTGCTGAAACATAAAGGTAAAAACTGGAAAAAAATATACGGTGACACAATGGAAAAGATTATTATACATTAGTGTTTTAGCCTAGCACATGCCAAGTAGAGTCAAGGCCGAGTTCACACGAACGTGTGTGACCCGTGCCTGTGCTGCGGCCCGCAAATAGCGGGCCGCAATGCACGATCGCCGGCCGTAGGTCTGCCGCATCGGATCGCGGACCCATTCCCTTTAATGGGCCGTTCCGCAAAAAGATAGGACTTGTTCTATCTTTTAGCGGAACGGAAGTACGGGACGTAACCCCACGGAGGCACTCCGTAGTGCTTCCGAGGGGTCCCGTTCCGTGCGGCCGTTCCGCGATTCCGGATTTGCGGACCCATTGAAGTGAATGGGTCCGCATCCGTGATGCGGAATTCACGCGGAACTGTGGCCGTGTATTGCGGCCCGCGATTTGCGGGCCGCAATACAGCCACAGATCACACACGTTCGTGTGAACTTAGCCTTACAGCATAAAAGCAAGTTGCATTCGACATTCATTATCAGTGTATTTGTGCATAGCAAACTAATACAGAACAAGAACCTTGTCCCTTCCTACCCTAGTTTCTGTTTATTTACCCGACACAAATCCCATGGCATATTTAGAGTTTGTAAACATTGCTAATCTTTTGTGCATACATAACTGAATGCCATTCTCAGAGCGGCAAGGCAAAACTCAAGGGGTTAAACCTATTAAGATATAAATTTTGAGGCACTAACTAAAGAGCATTGTGGTAATCATATAGACGCTTATCTTTCATTAGACCCCTGTGGAGCCTGTCAATGTTCTAGTGCTGTTCTAGTAGGCAGGTATGTCAACTTGCTTAGGCTAGGTTCACATCTGTGGCGAAGGTTCTGTCAGGAGCCTCTGTTGCAGAATCTGGCAAAATAAAAAAGAGGACGAAATAGGTGTTTTGTCCAGCAAAATGCTGGTGATCATGCCATACACCATAATAGTGAATGGGATCCATTAAGTCCCGGTAGTGCTGCAACAGAATACTGGAATCCTATAGCTAATACGCACATAGCCAATTTCATCAGCATCCATCATTCAATGTAACCACAATTTCACCATTGGCTATCTATTTACACCCCACTCAGACCCCACTTGAACCTCAGGCTAGTGTAACTGGGCATGGTACTGTACCTTGTTGGCTCTATCTTCTAGCTATGACTCCCCTACCTGTATAACTCTGACTGCCTTCTTGACACTGACCTTTGGCTATCACGATCTTCACATTTGTATGATGGCCTTATCCTTTTTTTGATATTCTCAGCCAATCGCATGTTGTTCACTGGTCACTAGAGATGGCCTTGCGGTTCGCCCGGCGGTCGTTTCGCGGCAAACCTTGCTCGTTCGCTGTTCGCCGAACAGGCGAACATATGCAATGTCAGCCGGCGCCATATTCTTTGCATTGTGCAGTACTTTGACCCATGATACATCCATCAGGTGGGACAGGACAGCCAATTGAGACATTTCAGCACATGGACACACCCCCTACCCTATAAAAAAAACGATCTGGCCGCCATTTTACATTCTGTTTTTTGCCAGTGTAGGGAGAGGATGCTGTGTGGAGCAGAGACAGACTGTTAGAGAGTATAAAGACACCAAACGCTAGCTAATAGGGCCACAAAAGTCCTTTTAAGGACTGGTATAGGTGTGCTATGAATAGGTGTGAAATTCTGAGGGGTGTAATATACTTATAATATACTTTCTAACATAGAAAGTATATTATAGTGCATTTGTATTGTGCAGCAGTTGTGTGCGGTTCTGCTGCGATACTGCAGCTATACAAAGAGACAAACGTTATTGGAACAACTAATTGCAACTGGTGTGCCAGACCAGTTGCCCCCCAAAAAATCTGATTGAGGCAGGGGTGTGATATACCTATAATATAATTTCTATATGGTGCATATGTATTGTGCTGCATTTGTGTGCGGTTCTGCTGAGATACTGCAGCTATACAGAGGGACAAACGTCATTGGAACAACTAATTGCAACTGGTGTGATATACCAGTTGCCCCCCGAAAAATCTGATTGAGGCAGGGGTGCGAGATGCCTATAATATAATTTCTATATAGTGCATTTGTATAGTGCAGCATTTGTGTGGTTTTGCTGAGATACCGTAGCTATACAGAGGAACAAACTCCATTAGAACAACTAATTGCAACTGGTGTGATATACCAGTTGCCCCCCAAAAAATCTGAATGAGGCAGGAGTGCGATATTCCTATAATATAATTTCTATATAGTGCATCTGTATAGTGCAGCATTTGTGTGCGGTTCTTCTCAGATACCGCAGCTATAAAGAGGGACAAACGTCATTGGAACAACTAATTGCAACTGGTGTGATATACCAGTTGTTATACAATATGGTGGCTCACTTCAGGCAGGGCTATGGAAATCAGGTGCTGCCAACCCAAATTAGAGGGACACCCACCCTCTAGTCAGGTGTAACAATTAATT
Source organism: Bufo bufo (assembly GCF_905171765.1). NCBI lineage: Eukaryota > Metazoa > Chordata > Amphibia > Anura > Bufonidae > Bufo > Bufo bufo. The sequence goes on from NC_053390.1 coordinate 416,219,549, forward strand.
AGTAGGATATAGGTGAGCACTCTGGCACTTGGACTTATTCTAAAAATTTTATTAAATCAGTTTATACATGTATAATATTACCAATTAAGATAAATAAAACATCAATAAAACATCAAAAATACTAATGCCAAATGGATATATTGGGATTCCACACTTTGCATATAGTCCTCTTAATATCCCATCAGACCGCCAGGGTGGTGATAATTGGACACAAATCTGCTGGTACAAGTGTATTCAGGATATAGTCTTATCCCATATATCAATCCTGTATCACAAGTAGATATAAATATACCCAAGGCAATAGACGTATACCATCCACAGAGTTCTCAAGAGGGCATTCAAATGACTGAATCTCCGAAGTAATTCCAGGCTTAATAGCCGTAGGTATTCATCACTCTGCTTAGTTGGTGCTTTTAGGAAGGATTAGCTCTTACCTTCCTTCTAATCCAAACGACAGTCGAGCGGTGCAGGTAAGTCTCAGCGTCACGCTTCCAGCGTCTCTCGCCGGCTATCCCGAACTATCGCGGGAATTGGAGCAGAGCTTGGTTGGTCCGTGCCTGTTGCCGTTCCGGCTGGAATACAGAAACAGCCTCTTTGGTCCGAGTTGATCTGTTCCGATACACTTTACTCTGTCTTACAGCTGTAATGTTTGTAGCGTGGCCACGCTAGTAGTAACGGAGGTACTTTTTACAGGTGTCCAGACCAGACGCGTTTCGGGAATTAGCCTTCCCTTCCACTGAGGAAGGGAAGGCTAATTCCCGAAACGCGTCTGGGCTGGACACCTGTAAAAAGTACCTCCGTTACTACTAGCGTGGCCACGCTACAAACATTACAGCTGTAAGACAGAGTAAAGTGTATCGGAACAGATCAACTCGGACCAAAGAGGCTGTTTCTGTATTCCAGCCGGAACGGCAACAGGCACGGACCAACCAAGCTCTGCTCCAATTCCCGCGATAGTTCGGGATAGCCGGCGAGAGACGCTGGAAGCGTGACGCTGAGACTTACCTGCACCGCTCGACTGTCGTTTGGATTAGAAGGAAGGTAAGAGCTAATCCTTCCTAAAAGCACCAACTAAGCAGAGTGATGAATACCTACGGCTATTAAGCCTGGAATTACTTCGGAGATTCAGTCATTTGAATGCCCTCTTGAGAACTCTGTGGATGGTATACGTCTATTGCCTTGGGTATATTTATATCTACTTGTGATACAGGATTGATATATGGGATAAGACTATATCCTGAATACACTTGTACCAGCAGATTTGTGTCCAATTATCACCACCCTGGCGGTCTGATGGGATATTAAGAGGACTATATGCAAAGTGTGGAATCCCAATATATCCATTTGGCATTAGTATTTTTGATGTTTTATTGATGTTTTATTTATCTTAATTGGTAATATTATACATGTATAAACTGATTTAAATTTTTTTTTAGAATAAGTCCAAGTGCCAGAGTGCTCACCTATATCCTACTAATTAAGTGATATACCAGTTGCCCCCCGAAAAATCTGATTGAGGCAGGGGTGCGAGATGCCTATAATATAATTTCTATATAGTGCATTTGTATAGTGCAGCATTTGTGTGGTTTTGCTGAGATACCGTAGCTATACAGAGGAACAAACTCCATTAGAACAACTAATTGCAACTGGTGTGATATACCAGTTGCCCCCAAAAAAATCTGATTGAGGCAGGGGTGTGATATACCGATAATATAATTTCTATATAGTGCATTTGTATAGTGCAGCATTTAGATACCGCAGCTATACAGAGGGACAAATGCCATTGGAACAACTAATTGCAACTGGTGTGATATACCAGCTGCCCCCCCAAAAATCTGATTGATGCAGGGGTGCGATATACCTATAATATAATTTCTATATAGTGCATTTGTATAGTGCAGCATTTAGATACCGCAGCTATACAGAGGGACAAACGTCATTGGAACAACTAATTGCAACTGGTATGATATAACAGTTGCCCCCAAAAAATCTGATTGAGGCAGGGGTGTGATATACCTATAATATAATTTCTATATGGTGCATATGTATTGTGCTGCATTTGTGTGCGGTTCTGCTGAGATACCGCAGCTATACAGAGGGACAAACGTCATTGGAACAACTAATTGCAACTGGTGTGATATACCACTTGCCCCCCGAAAAATCTGATTGAGGCAGGGGTGCGAGATGCCTATAATATAATTTCTATATAGTGCATTTGTATAGTGCAGCATTTGTGTGGTTTTGCTGAGATACCGTAGCTATACAGAGGAACAAACTCCATTAGAACAACTAATTGCAACTGGTGTGATATACCAGTTGCCCCCCAAAAAATCTGAATGAGGCAGGAGTGCGATATTCCTATAATATAATTTCTATATAGTGCATCTGTATAGTGCAGCATTTGTGTGCGGTTCTTCTCAGATACCGCAGCTATAAAGAGGGACAAACGCCATTGGAACAACTAATTGCAACTGGTGTGATATAACAGTTGCCCCCAAAAAAATCTGATTGAGGCAGGGGTGTGATATACCGATAATATAATTTCTATATAGTGCATTTGTATTGTGCAGCATTTAGATACCGCAGCTATACAGAGGGACAAATGCCATTGGAACAACTAATTGCAACTGGTGTGATATACCAGCTGCCCCCCAAAAAATCAGATTGATGCAGGGGTGCGATATACCTATAATATAATTTCTATATAGTGCATTTGTATAGTGCAGCATTTAGATACCGCAGCTATACAGAGGGACAAACGTCATTGGAACAACTAATTGCAACTGGTATGATATAACAGTTGCCCCCAAAAAATCTGATTGAGAAAGGGGTGCGATATACCTTTAATATAATTTCTATATAGTGCATTTGTACTGTGCAGCATTTGTGTGCGGTTCTGCTAAGATACCGCAGCTATACAGAGGGACAAACGCCATTGAAACAACTCATTGCAACTGGTGTGATATACCAGTTGCCCCCCAAAAAATACGATTGAGGCAGGGGTGTGATATACCTATAATATCATTTCTATATAGTGCATTTGTACTGTGCAGCATTTGTGTGCGGTTCTGCTGAGATACCGCAGCTATACAAAGGGACAAAAGCCATTGGAACAACTAATTGCAACTGGTGTGATATACCAGTTGCCCCCCCAAAAAATCTGATTGAGGCAGGGGTGTGATATACCTATAATATAATTTCTATATAGTGCATTTGTGTAGTGCAGCATTTGTGTGCGGTTCTGCTGAGATACCGCAGCTATACAGAGGGACAAGCGCCATTGGAACAACTAATTGGAACTGGTGTGATATACCAGTTGCCTTTAAAAAAAAACTGATTAAGGGGTTCTATATACCTGCTTCCACAAATACTGCTCTTCTCTAGGGACTTTGGCACAGGGTCATTTTGAAAATGACAGGCAGAGGAAGAGGCAGGCTGTTCCGCAGGAGTGGTAGGGGTCGGGCAGGTCTACCAGGCTGGAGCCTAAGTGAGAAGTTGGAGAAGGTGCATGCGATTACGTCAAAGGACGCACCAGAGTTTGTTGAGTGGCTCACTCAGCCTTTCGCTTCTGCACCCTCCTCATCCTCTTTATCAGCACCCTCCTCACTCTCTGCTGTGTGCACCCCCAAAGACACCACCACCACCACCATAGCCCCTCCACTCGAGTCAGAGGAATTATTTTCCCATCAATTTCCAGACCTTACCGATGTGCAGCCATTCTTGGCATCGTATGAGGAAGAGGGGGTAGCAACGGCCGCCACCCAGAAGTCTCACGACAGTACCCAGATCAGCCCAAGGAGGGTGGTCCCCGCTGTTGCTGCCTACTCCGAGACCTCTAATGTCAGTGTTGGTGAAGATGACAATGATGACCTGTCGATGGATGTCATGTAAGCCGTGTACCGGGGTGGGCTCCCCAGGATACAGCGAAGTCACAGACAAGGAAAGCGACACTGACACCAGCTTAATACGCAAGAACAGAAACTTTACTTAGGCAAAAAGTGATATCACAAGCATAACCAAAACAATACAAACATGCATAGAACATGCTATATCCCGGACCCACAGTCAATGTCCCTGCCCACTGGACAGGCCTAGCCGATGGCGGACACAGCAGAGCCTGCAAGTCGTGCTGTGCCGCTACAGAGGACACCCCTAGCCGGTGGCAGATGCAGCAGAGCCTGTAAGTCAATAACTGCGCTGCAGTCCAGTACAGTAAAGCCTAGCAAATGATATAATCCTAACAAACTAACTAATGTGAGGCCTAGGCTAGTCTCTGTTACTTCAGGCGCCACACAATATATTACAATCAGCAACTAGGTGTACTGACCTGCGTCTGTTCTGGGCCCGAGGATGCAGCCTACCAGAGATGGCCACCAACCTCTCAGCAACCATGCGGCCTTGCTTGATGATGAGGTCTTCTGTCCACACACTAAACTGGTCTTCCTGGGACAACCTCTCTTTCAAAAGAGCTGGATTCAGTAAGGGTATAACAGCTACTCTCCTTCTTTTGAGTGTCCATTAACTGCCGAACATCTGCAAGCCAGGATGGAATCGGATTCAGTCCCTCACAGCACAATCCTTCCACCATGTCAGATCAACACTTCCTGGTTCACTCACCAGCAGCAGCATGAGTCATCACCTACTTTACATATGCAAATCCCAGAGTGTGCTGGTTGTAGCTGAAAAACAGTGGCCTCTAGTGCCCGGAATGCCAAATGACAGTTTAAGTACAAACATTATGCAGAAATAGCTGTTTCACAATCTCACATGCCACCCCACTAGAAGTTGTCGCCCTCGGCAACTCTCCCCATACAAACTCATCCTGGGCATAGCGCTGTGGAGGCACACCAGCATTGGGCCTCGCTGACCTTTTCAGATTGGGTGTTTTTAGAAATACTGGGGACATCAGGCATATTTAACAATAGAGGAGCTGTTGATTGCTCAGCATTGCATCTGGGTGGCAAACCTGCCACGGCCGGAACCTCTGTGGACACTTGAGCAGGGACGACTCACCATTCCTCCTCTTGCTCATCTGAGGGACTTTCCTCCATACCCTGAGCGTGAGAAGGCACCCCCTCTACGCACATCGGCTCATCAAAATTGCAACGTCTCATCATATTACGGTGTAAGTTCCGTGAGGGTCCCCCTGTCCCTACTGGCTCTACCTCATAGACCGGAATAGCGGGGTCTACCCTTCTCTTCACCATGTATGGAACTGCCTCCCACCGTCCATCCAACTTCCCTGACGGCCGTTTGGCTTTGACCATCACCCGATCACCAGGGACATACCCATCTTTCTGCACTGGTCTTGGGTTAGGGTGTACCACCTGTCCCAGGCGCTCCCCCACAACCTTGTGGACCGCTCTTATATGGCAGTGGTGCTCCTGCACCCATGCAGTGGTACTTCTCAGTGGGGGCTCCATCGGGTTAGGCATGTGGAGATCTTCAATCTCCCGTCCGGCTCTTCCAAGCATGAGCATATGTGGAGAGTATCCGATGGTACTGTGTACTCTGTTATTATAGGCCCACATCAACTCAGGTATGTATGCGGGCCACTGGGCTTTTTGACTGTCTTCCAGAGTCCGCAGCATCTGAAGCAAGGTGCAATTGAAGCGTTCGCACGCCCCGTTTCCTTGTGGGTGATACGGAGTGGTTCGGGAGCATTCAATCCCATACAGTTGGTACAGTTCATTCATTAGAGTACCCTGAAAGCATGATCCCTGGTCAGAATGTATCCTCCGTGGACACCCGAACACCTGTATAAAGTGTTTACAAACAGCTTCGGCGGCCGACTCTGCAGTTTGGTCTCTGGTGGGCACAGCCACCGCATATTTGGTAAAGTGATCTGTCATAACTAGACAGTACGAGTGTCGCGAGGTAGAATATCCAATCTGTACATAATCGATCATCAGAAGTTCTAGGGGCGCTGAGGTGCGGATGGTCTGCACAGGAGCCCGTTGTTCAGTATTCTTATTCAACCCACAGGATCGACACTTAAGAATGCCGCAGCCACCATGTTGGCCAGATCTGGACAGTATACCAGCCGTTGGAGCCACTTGAACGCTTTGTCGCTCCCAAAATGAGCTCCCTTCTCATGATCTTCCCTGGCAGCCTCCGGTCCCAACGACATGGGAATGACTCTGTTGCCGGTACTGCAGCTCTGACTGTAAGTATATGATCTGGCACAGGAGGCCCTGGGTAATTGTCAGCTTGTCCCACTGCCTTAACAACTTCTGACCCTCTGGGGTCAGGAGATCTCGTTCTTCTGGCCGAGGCCAGATCTTACTCCGAACCCATTCTTTCACTTTCCACAAATCCCGGCAGCTATCCTGGACTCTCTCCCAATCAGTCAACGTTTTCCCCAGCACCAGTGTCATTCCAGACACCACCCCACTTGAATGTGCCACATCCAGGAACAGAGGTAAGCGACCAAGGTCAGGAGTTTCAGTATCCTCTAACTCCTCATCGGCTCTCTGAGTTGACTGTCCTACTGGAACTCGAGAGAGTGCATTGGCGTTGCCGTTCTCCCTACCGGACCGGAACTTGATGCGGTATTGATACTTAGAGAGGCGGGCCAACCATCTTTGCTCGAGTGCGCCGAACTTGGCATTCTCCAGGTGTGCCAATTGGGTTGTTGTCCGTCATCACGGTCACTTCTGCACCAGTCAGATATTCTGCAAATCTTTCGGTCATGGCCCACACCAGTGCCAGTAGTTTCAGTTTAAAGGAGCTATAGTTATCAGGGTTGCATTCTGACTCTCTTAGGGACCGGCTCCCATAGGCGATGACTCTCTCCCGTCCATCCTGGACTTGGGACAATACAGACCATGTAGACTTCCATCAGTATACAGCAGGAATGGGGTATCAAACTGCGCGTAAGCCAGGATCGGGGCATTGGTCAGCGCCTCTTTCACCGCTTCAAAGGCCTCTTGTTGCCGGGGCCCCCAGTTGATGGGGCGTTTCTTTGGGCCCCCAGCCGTGCCTCTTAGCAACTCGTTTAACAGGCCCACCAGATGAGAGAATTTGGGTATAAACCTCCTGTAGTAGCCGGCCAGTCCCACGAACACCCGTACCTCCTGTAGCGTACTTGGCCAGGGCCACTTCTGAACGGCCTCCACCTTGCTGGGGGACAGTTTTAACCCCTCCTGGGTGACCACATGTCCTAAGTACTCTATCTGCTGTCGGAACAGCTGGCATTTCTTTAGCTTGATCTTGAGCCCATGGTCTCGTAGTCGTCCCAAGACTTGTCGCAGCTTCTGGAGGTGATCTTCAAAGGAAGCCCCGAAAACTACTATGTCATCCAGGTAAATCAATACTGATTCGAAGTTGAGGTCCCCCAGACAGTGTTCCATCAATCGCTGGAATGTCCCCGGAGCATTGGAGAGGTTAAAGGGCATCCGGTTGAACTCGTAGAGTCCCATAGGTAGAATGAAGGCCGTCTTGGCTTTGTCTTTCTTGGCCACCGGCACCTGCCAGTACCCACTAGCCAGGTCAAGAGTTGAGAAGAACTTTGCTTGGCTTAGGGCTGATAATGATTCTTCAATCCGCGTAAGGGTGTAGGCATCCGGGACGGTCTGAGCATTCAGCTTCCGATAATCCACGCAGAACCGGAGACTCCCGTCTTTCTTCCGCACCAAGACTACCGGAGCAGCCCACGGACTTTGACTCTCCTGGTTCACCCGGTTCTCCAACATGCTGGCCACCATATCTTTCACCACCTGATACATCTTAGGTGGGATCTGCCGGTAGCGTTCCCTGATCGGCGCAGCATCGCCGGTTGGGATTTCATGTTCAATGGCAGTAGAACACCCAAAGTCCTCATCATGTCTTGAGAAGGCCTCCTGAAATTCCCAGAGGGTGTCTTCCAGCAGCTTTTGTTCCCCCGGGGTCAGGGTTCTGCAGTCCACCCCCATACGGGCCAGGATCACTCGACCGTTCCACTCCGCTGTCAGGGTTTCCCTTGAATGGATCTCCACAGCATAGGTCCAGGTTGATCTCCTATCCGGCTGCAGCGTAAAGCCCCTTCGTTGAGCAATACCCCCTTCGGACACATAAACTTTGGCCAGCAGGGTGTTTGCGGGGACGGTTAACTCGCAGTCCTCAACATTACAGCAGCGTATAGGCACACATCCGTCTTTCACAACGGCAAGGGCCCGTGCTACCAGTGAGCAAATCTGCGTCTCTTCTTGATAAGCGGGCTCGATCAGGACCTCCAGTCCATTGTCCAGCCCCCACTGGCAGCATCAATATTCGCTCCTGTCGAGGTGGGATCTTCAACGGAGTCCTCCGTAGCACCCTCACGTCTCCAATGGCTCGTCCGTCCGGACAGGTTACTCTTTTGCAGGCTACAGCTCCTCACCATTTGTTGTAAGACCTTCTGGGTAGGCCGGTGTGCGGTGGCCCGTTGCCAGTACTTCGGCCCTTCCTTGGCATAGAGTTGATGATCTAGGTCTCTCAGTATATTCATGCCCAGGGTCACGTCCATTTCTTTCCGGGACGAATGGTCCACCAGCATGACCCCTTTCTTGCCGATGTCTTTCCCAAACAGTCGGACCCGCATCCAGACTATCCCTCGAACATCCATCTCTCTATTATCGGCTGCCGTCAGCCTGATGACGCTCCCATCTTCGGGCTCCATCATATGCCCGAAGTGCCTCTCGAAGAACTCCAAAGGCATTAGAGTGCATTCTGACCCTGTATCAACTAGGCAGCAAACCTTTCGGCCTTCCAACTCAGCTTCTAATACGGGGCTGCTGGCATACAGATCAAGTTCTTCAACTTTTGGTGCACCGCCGCAGGACGCCCAGCTACTTCAGCGTTCGGAAGTTTAACGTCGGCTCAGACGCTACCTGTTCTGGGCACTCTCTGGCCATATGGCCGTACTTTCGGCTAACCCAACAGAGGGGCCCTCTTCTGCCCGGCCCCCTCACCGGAGTTGTTCTGGGTGGAGTGGCACGAGGGACGGGGACAGTTTCCGGACCCCAGGACAGTTCTGCCTTCATCTGGGACACTTCCAGCCGAAGCTCTTTCAATTCCGCCCGCAGGGCTTGGACCACATCCTTTAAGGACTCTGATTCTTCAGATCCCGGCCGGTCCCTTGTAACATGCGCGCTATTCACCACTCTCACTGCCGTAGGTATGGGCTTTTCCTCTCTCTCTACGGCGGCTAAGTAAACGCTGTAGAATGTCATATCGGCGACACTGACACCAGCTTAATACGCAAGAACAGAAACTTTACTTAGGCAAAAAGTAATATCACAAGCATAACCAAAACAATACAAACATGCAAAGAACACTCTACATCTCGGATCCACAGTCAATGTCCCTGCCCACTGGACAGGCCTAGCCGATGGCGGACACAGCTGAGCCTGCAAGTCGTGCTGTGCCGCTACAGAGGACACCCCTAGCCGGTGGCAGACGCAGCAGAGCCTGTAAGTCAATAACTGCGCTGCAGTCCAGTACAGTAAAGCCTAGCAAACGATATAATCCTAACTAACTAATGCGAGGCCTAGGCTAGTCTCTGTTACTTCAGGCGCCACACAATATATTACAATCAGAAACCAGGTGTACTGACCTGCGTCCGTTCTGGGCCCGAGGATGCAGCCTACCAGAGATGGCCACCAACCTCTCAGCAACCGTGCAGCCTTGCTTGATGATGAGGTCTTCTGTCCACACACTAAACTGGTCTTCCTGGGACAACCTCTCTTTCAAAAGAACTGGATTCAGTAAGGGTATAACAGCTACTCTCCTTCTTTTGAGTGTCCATTAACTGCCGGACATCTTCAAGCCAGGATGGAATCGGATTCAGTCCCTCACAGCACAATCCTTCCACCATGTCAGATCAACACTTCCTGGTTCACTCACCAGCAGCAGCATGAGTCATCACCTACTTTACATATGCAAATCCCAGAGTGTGCTGGTTGTAGCTGCAAAACAGTGGCCTCTAGTGCCCGGAATGCCAAATGACAGTTTAAGTACAAACATTATGCAGAAATAGCTGTTTCACAATCTCACAGTCATGTGGGTGCCCACAAGAGAGGAAGAGGAGGGGAGTTCAGAGGGAGAGACGGAGCAGCAGATAGGGAGGAGAAGGATGAGAAGCAGGCAGAACTCCCAGTGCACAGGAGGCAAAAAGCAGACTGCAAATGTATCTGAAGTGAGTCATCCACCATGCACAGTCACATCTTGCACTCCCAGGATGCCAGCACATGGCTCCGCAGTGTGGGCTTTTTTTTAACATGTCAGCTGCTGATAATAGTGTTGCCATCTGCAGCCTGTGCTGTCAACGCACAGAGTAAGCCCAACACTCACCTACGGACGACCGCCTTAAGAAGGCACCTGGCATCCCATCACCGAGCCCAGTGGGAGCAACGCCGTCAGAACCCACAAAGCCACACTCCTGGTGCTCCACGTCCTGCCTCTTCTCCATCTCCTATTCCTCTCTCCTCCCATTTGTCCTCCACTCCACCTTTCACCGTGCCGTTGTCGCGTTCATCTGGCACAAGGCAGGCTTCCATGGCCCAAATGTTCGAGCGTAAAAAAATTATGACGCTGGATAATCTTCTTGCCCAACAACTGACCGCTGGCTTGTTGGAACTGCTAGCCCAACAACTACTGCCATAGAAATTGGTGGATTCGAAGGCCTTTAGAAAATAAGTGGCCATAGGCACAACGCAATGGAAGGTCCCCGGAAGGAAATATTTCTCCCAAAAGGGCATCCCTGAACTATATGGCCACGTTCAGCGGCAAGTAAATAAATCTCTGGCAAACAGTGTCGGTGCCAAGATACATCTGACCACAGACACGTGGTCTAGCTAACACGGGCAGGGAAGGTACATAACTTTTACTGCCCACTGGGTGAACCTTCTGACGGACGTCAAGCATGTAAACCATGGCACCCGTGTGGATTTAGTGTTTCCGCTACTGATTGCATGCAGGCCTGCCTCTTCTCCTCCTCCTCCTTCTCCATCCTCCGTCTCCTCCTCGGCTGACTCCTCCTTTTCTACTGCTACCGCCTCTTCCGCTGCACCCCCTATGCTCCCCAGAACCTATTCGACATGCCAGGTGAGACGTTGCCATGCTGTGCTGCGGCTGTTGTGCCTGGAAGCCAAGAGCCACACCGGTCCTGCACTCCTTTCACCTCTGTGGTCACAGGCTGATTAGTGGCTAACCCCGCTCAATTTGACAGTTGGTAAAGTGGTGTGCGACAATGGTGCCAATCTGCTGAGCGCACTGAAACAAGGAAAAATGACACACGTGCCGTGCATGGCACACGTCCTGAACTTAGTTGTGCAGCGATTCGTTGTCAAATTCCCCGTGGTCCAGGACGTCTTGCGGCAGGCCAGGAAAATCTCTGGCCATTTTAGAAGATCTTACACGGCCATGGCTCGCCTTGCTGATGTTCAGAGGCGACACCACTTGCCCGTCAGACGTCTGATTTGTGACTGCCCAACTTACTGGAACTCCACCTTGTATATGCTTGATAGGTTTCTCCAGCAGAAACGTGCTGTTAACGACTACCTGTACGAACTCTGCGGCAAGACAGGTTCTGGGGAGCTTGGTTTTTTTCACCGCGCCAGTGGCTGCTCATGTGGGACACATGCAGACTTCTGTGGCCATTTGATGAGATCACCAAACTGGTCAGTCGCAGCCAGGGCGCCATCAGTGACATCGTACCTTACGCTTTCTTTCTGGAGCGTGCATTGCGTCGTGTCATTGATCAAGCCGTCGAAGAGCAGGAGCAGGAAGATGAGGAAGTCGCAATGCTGAATGAATTCCCGGGGGGGGGCTACTCCATCTGAGACAAGTCAGCAGTAGTCTGAAGAAGAGTCAGAGGAGGATGGTGCCTGGGGGAAGAGGAGGAGCAAAACGAGCAGGCTTTAAACTTTTCTGGGATCCCTGGTGTTGTGCGTGGATGGGGGGAGGAGACCGAGGACGACATTCTCCTGGGAGATGAGCAGAAGCCAGGCCGCTCCACCGCTTCCAATTTAGTGCACAATAATATTATAAATTAATTCACTGCACTCGAGTTGCAAATGAAACTTGAAAATGTATTTGAAAGCCACCAGTGGTTGTCAATTAATTAGGCCAACGTCAATTACAATAACAGTGAATAAATATATGGAAAAGATAGAAAAGAAATATATAATAAAGAACATTGTCAAATATATAAAAAATAGAAAATAATAATAAATATGACCACAAGAAAGCAAATACAAAGAATATATATAATATGTACACAACTAGAGATTGTCTACATACAAGTACAAAAATAGGTATACATACCCTGGGATAGTCCCCACAATGGTACAAAAGCATCAAGATTATAAAAAAAATCGTCAGAATCATACACTATCAATATGACCAAAGTATACAGGTAAAGGATTGATCATAGATTAATATGTGTCTTGTCTGGTAGAAAACATGTAACATCTAGATCATTGAAAGGCATAGGACACATTGTGCATAGAGATAAAAATCAAAAGAATGAGAAAACATTGTTCTTTTGTATATTGAATATGGTATAAGCTCATATATATCGTGCGTCTAAAGGCATATCTGAAAGCTATTCTCAGAAATCCAGGTGAACAAAACACTATATCATATGCACAGAGCAAAATGTTTTCAATAAAGTGTACTCAATAAAGTGTATCATCCTGTGTATCGCATGTCATAGAAACATAGAAACATAGAAACATAGAATGTGTCGGCAGATAAGAACCATTTGGCCCATCTAGTCTGCCCAATATACTAAATACTATGGATAGCCCCTGGCTTTATCTTATATGAAGGATGGCCTTATGCCTATACCATGCATGCTTAAACTCCTCCACTGTATTTGCAGCTACCACTTCTGCAGGAAGGCTATTCCATGCATCCACTACTCTCTCAGTAAAGTAATACTTCCTGATATTACTTTTAAACCTTTGCCCCTCTAATTTAAAACTATGTCCTCTCGTAGCAGTTTTTCTTCTTTTAAATATTCTTTCCTCTTTTACCTTGTTGATTCCCTTTATGTATTTAAAAGTTTCTATCATATCCCCTCTGTCTCATCTTTCTTCCAAGCTATACATGTTAAGGTCCTTTAATCTTTCCTGGTAAGTTTTATCCTGCAATCCAAGTACCAGTTTAGTAGCTCTTCTCTGAACTCTCTCCAAAGTATCAATATCCTTCTGGATATATGGTCTCCAGTACTGAGCACAATACTCCAAATGAGGTCTCACTAGTGCTCTGTAGAGCGGCATGAGCACCTCCCTCTTTCTACTGGTAATTCCTCTTGCTATACACCCAAGCATTCTGCTAGCATTTCCTGCTGCTCTGTGACATTGTCTGCCTACCTTTAAGTCTTCTGAAATAATGATCCCTAAATCCCTTTCCTCAGATACTGAGGTTAGGACTGTATCACTGATTTTATATTCTGCTCTTGGGTTTTTAAGTCCCAGGTGCATTATCTTGCACTTATCAACATTAAATTTTAGTTGCCAGATTTTTGACCATTCCTCTGGTTTTCCTAAGTCCTTTTCCATTTGGTGTATTCCTCCAGGAACATCAAGTGGAGCGCACATAGAATCAAGTGTGTTCAATGAAGTACATAATCTTAGGTGTAGCGTACATACCTCAAAAGTTATGTTGACCGGAAGAAGGGTGGCATTGCGATTTAGTGCAAATGGGGGCCTTCACGCTCCAGTGTTTGAAGAGGGACCCACGTATAAAAAGCATAAAGGGCAAGGACCAATACTGGGTGGCAACGTACTTAGACCTCCAGTAAAAACATAAAATGGCAGACATGTTACCAGCATCACAGAGGGCTGTCAGAATGCAGCATTTCCAGGCCTTGCTGCAAGAGATGCTGCATTCTGCTTTTGCGGGTGCTGGCAAATGAATTTCCACCCACAGAGAAACAGATGCGAGTATCAATCCTACAGCGCATGCAATAAGAGGGCGGTTTGGAGATGTGTTGGTCACTTCGGATATGAGATCATTCTTGCAGCCAACCCATCGACAGCCGCCCTCCGGATCCAGCCTCAGGGAACGTCTAGGCCCACAGGTGTCCGACTGCATTAGGTTAACGGCTGATGTGGACGCTCTGAGAAGCGAGGAACGACTTGACTACTGGGTGTGCAGGCTTGACCTGTGGCCAGAGCTGGCACAATTTGCCATGGAACTCTTGGCTTACCCTCATCGAGTGTCTTTTCCGAAAGGATGTTTAGCGCAGTAGGGGGGATCGTGACCGATAAGCGTACTCGCCTAGCTCACGACAGTGGACTACCTCACATTTCTAAAAATGAATGAGGCATGGATCTCGGAGGAGTTCAACACCTGTGACAACCACGTTTAATTGAATTTCCTCATGACAGCCCACAAATATCCGCCACCACCCAGAAAAAATAATTGTCCCTGTCTTAGGTAAATACAGCGACATAAAAGGCCTTTTCTGTCCGGTAAATGCCTAATATTTTGGACCTCTGAGGAATTCAACACCTGTGACGACCATGTGTTATCGAATTTCAACTATTATCATTTGGGGATTTTTCAAGAGGGGGATTTTGTTAGCCATGTTATTAATCTGATTTTATATTTTTTGTTCTTTTGAACATATGTATTTGATATCTATTTGTACTGGCCTGCAGTAAAATTGATATCCAATGACAATCTAATATACCTCCAGCCACATAATTACTTGTTCTTTTCTGTCTGGTGAATGCCTAATGTTTGGGGCCTATACTACACTGGCCTGCAGTAAAATTTATATTGAATGGCCGTCTAATATACCTCCGGACACATAATCACTTGATCTTTTATGTACTGCGAATGCATACATTTTGGGGCTTGTAATCTAACTGGCGAACAGTAAAATTGTTATACGGTGACCGCCTAATGTACCTCCATCCACATTATCAATTGTTCCTTTCTGTCCGACGAATGCCTAATGTTTGGGGCCTGTACTCCACTGGCCTGCAGTAAAATTGTTATCCACTGACTGCCTAATATATCTCCAGCCACATAATCACTGTCACCGCCAGTTCTGTGAGAAGGTCTGTTAGACGTTCTTCTCTACCTCTTGCATGAGGTTCTTTGTTTTGGTTTCACTTTGTCATCTCCTTTCCTTCTCCCAGCTGTCACCTATTTACACTAATTGTCTCCCTTTATATTCCCTTCCATACTGCCTCACTTTGCGGTTTATACTTCTTCCTGGATGAGTTGTTCACTGCTGGAGGCTGCTACTGCTGATTCTCAGATAAGTCCTTTTCCTTTATTTGTGTTTCCTTGCTGGCTTGATTCTAGGTGACCCTGACTCCATCCGTACTAAGTGCAGGGAGCCGGTGGTCGTGTTCCCTCACTATTATAGGGTTTTCAGGTATCACACAGTATAAGGTACGTGGGCATGCAATCGTCTACCATAAAGACCCTTGCATGGGCATAGCAGTCAGGGAGAGCTCTAGGGGTTTTATAGGGCTCACCCATATGCTCCTTAGTTTGTGATCAAGCCAGTCGGATGTTTATTTATAAGTTCCAGCTTTCTGCAACACCATCCGTGACACTATAAACCGCCATAACCGTCTTAAGCATCGATCCGGTTTCAGCCTTGATTGACTGCATGCAAGGTCTTTCGCTGGAGGTAGCAGATCTCCGTAAAACTGTATCTCAGTTTCAGGTGACCGGTTCTGCTGGCGTTCATGGAGTTTGTTCCGAGCCTAAGATCTCGCTTCCGGATACGTTCTCCGGGGGTAGTGAGAATTTTGTTCACTTTAGAGAGGCTTGCAAACTCCATTTTCGCCAACTTCCCCATTCCTCTGGTGATGAGAAGCAGAGGGTGAGGATCATCATCTCGCTGCTCAGGGATAACGCTCAGTCTTGGGCCTTACCGCTGCCGGTGGGGGCACTGCCCCTCCGATCGGTGGATGAATTTTTTGTAGCCCTGGGGCAGATATATGATGACCCAGATCGTATTGCTCTGGCTTAAGCTAAACTGCGTCTTTTATGCCAGGGTAAACAGTCCGCAGAGATATATTGTTCAGAATTTCGGAGATGGGCAGCTGATACTGATTGGAATGATGCTGCACTCCGAAGTAAATTTTGCCATGGTCTTTCGGAAAGATTGAAAGATGCATTTGTTGTTCATGAGAGACCAGCCTCGTTAGAATCTGCCATGTCTCTAGCTATTCGTATTGGCAGGCATCTTAGAGAGAGAGAGGAGACTACTCCTTCCTGTCATATTCAGTTCAAGGATAGTGGGGCTATCTCATTCAGTGCGCAGGGGCCTCAGTCTCTCTCAATCCCGTCTGAGGAGGAGGCCATGCAGCTGGGTTTGCTTGCCTCTGATAGTAGAGGATTCAGCTCTCAGAGGAGGGTTTGTTTCTGTTGTGGGGGTATAAATCATTTGGCTAATGTTTGCCCCTCTAGGAGATTCATGGAGTTTTCTGAGGGTAATAAAAGAAAAACAAAAAGAAAAAAACCCTCTAAAAACTTTCCATTTGCTACTATTGGCAAGGTTGATGCGGAAATTGAAGGTTTACCGTTTACTTGTAGTTCCCGTTTTCTCCTACCTGCCAGGGTGGCGCTAGACAGCAGGAACATTGTTTGTGAGATTTTTGTAGATAATGGAGCAGCTGTCAATCTCATTGATAATCAATTTGCAATAACGCATGGTTTCCAGGTATGCACTTTGGAAAAGGATATACCTGTTTTTGCTATCGATTCCGCTCCACTTTCTCAAAGATCGTTAAAGGGCATAGTTCACAATATCCGTTTGACTGTGGGTGACGCTCATGTTTCGTTTTAAGCGGATTACCTACTCCTCTAGTGTTGGGGCTACCCTGGCTCACTAAACATAACCCCACCATTGATTGGCAAGCAAGGCAAATAAATGGTTGGAGTGAGTTTTGCAGAGAGAATTGCCTCACGGCCTCTCTTTCAGAGGTTTCTACCAAGACTGTGCCATCTTTTCTCTCAGAATTTTCAGATGTGTTTTCCGAGAGTGGTGTCCAGGAGTTGCCCCCGCATCGGGAGTACGACTGCCCTATTAATCTCATTCCAGACGCCAAACTGCCAAAATCACGTTTATACAATCTCTCCCAACCTGAAAGAGTCGCTATGCGTACTTATATCTCTGAGAGCCTGAGAAAGGGACACATCCGACCCTCGAAGTCACCTGTTGCCGCTGTTTTTTTTTTTGTTAAGAAAAAAGATGGTTCTTTAAGACCTTGTCTGGATTTCAGGGAGCTGAACCGTATCACGATTCGTGACCCATATCAGCTTCCTCTGATCCCGGACCTGTTTAACCAGATTGTTGGGGCTAAGGTTTTTTCTAAGTTTTTTCTAAGTTGGATTTAAGAGGGGCATACAACCTAGTCAGGGTCAGGAAAGTGGACGAATAGAAGACGGCCTTCTACCCCTGAGGGTCTTTTCGAGAATTTGGTTATGCCTTTTGGTTTGATGAATGCTTCGGCCGTCTTCCAACATTTTGTGAACAGCATTTTTTATCATTTAATTGGGAAATTTGTACTGGTGTATCTAGATGACATTTTGATTTTTTTCTCCTGATTTCAAGACTCATCGAGACCACCTACGTCAGGTCTTGTTGATTCTGCGGGATAATAAATTGTATGCTAAACTGGAAAAATGTGTGTTTGTGGTTCCGGAGATTCAATTTCTTGGTTTTCTTCTCTCCGCTTCTGGTTTTCGCATGGACCCTGAGAAGGTCAGCGCTGTGCTTGATTGGGAGCTTCCTGAGAATCAGAAGGCGCTGATGCGGTTTTTGGGTTTTGCCAATTATTACAGAAAGTTCATTTAGAATTATTCCTCTGTTATTAAGCCACTCACTGATATGACTAAAAAGGGGGTAGATTTTTCTTTGTGGTCGGTAGATGCGCTTTAAGCCTTTTCTACTATCAAAGAGAGTTTTGCTTCCGCTCCCATTTTGGTACAACCTGATGTCTCTCTACCTTTTATTGTTGAGATGGACGCTTCTGAGGTGGGTGTGGGTGCGGTCTTATCTCAGGGTCCCTCTCCTGCCAAATGGCGACCGTGTGCCTTTTTCTCAAGGAAACTCTCCTCTGCAGAGAGAAATTACGATGTGGGAGATAGGGAGTTGTTGGCCATCAAATTAGCTTTTGAGGAATGGCGCCATTGGTTAGAGGGAGCCAGATGCCCTATTACCGTGTTTACAGACCATAAGAATCTGGCCTACTTGGAATCGGCCAAGCATCTGAACCCGAGACAGGCCAGATGGTCTTTGTTCTTTTCTAGGTTTAATTTTGTTGTTACGTTCCGCCCTGGGGTTAAAAATGGGAAGGCGGATGCCCTGTCACGTTGTTTTCCGGGAGGGGGGAACTTTGAAGACCCGGGTCCCATTTTGGCTGAAGGGGTGGTCATCTCTGCTCTTTATCCTGATTTGGAGGCAGAGGTTCAGGCATCCCAGGCAGAGGCTCCTGATCTTTGTCCCCCTGGGAGGTTGTTTGTGCCTCTCGCTTTACGACACAAGGTTTTTAAGGAGCACCACGATACTGTCCTTGCTGGGCACCCGGGGAGTAGAGCCACAGTGGATCTCATTGCTCTGAGATTCTGGTGGCCGGCTCTTCGTAAGACGGTTGAGGGTTTTGTGGCAGCCTGCGAGACCTGCGCTTGTGCCAAGGTCCCTCATTCACGGCCATCGGGTTCTCTCCTCCCGTTACCCATTCCTTCCCGTCCTTGGATGCATCTGTCCATGGACTTCATTACGGACTTGCCTCGTTCCTCGGGGAAGACTGAGATTCTGGTAGTAGTGGACCGTTTTAGCAAAATGGCGCAATTCATTCCCTTTCCTGGGTTACCCAATGCTAAGACGCTGGCGCAAGCGTTTGTTGATCACATTGTTAAATTGCATGGCATTCCTTCAGACATCGTTTCTGATAGGGGCACGCAATTTGTTTCCAGATTCTGGAAGGCCTTCTGTTATCGCTTGGGGGTTCGGTTGTCGTTCTCTTCTGCTTTTCACCCGCAGTCGAATGGTCAGACCGAAAGCGTCAATCAGAATCTGGAGACATATCTGCGCTGTTTTGTGGCGGAGAATCAGGAGGATTGGTGTTCTTTTTTGTCCCTTGCTGAGTTTGCTTTAAATAGCCGTCGCCAGAAGTCCTCTGATAAGTGACCATTTTTTGGTGCATATGGGTTTCATCCTCAGTTTGGGACATTCTCTGGAGAGGGGTCTTCTGGTTTACCTGATGAGGAGAGATTTTCCTCGTCTTTGTCATTTATTTGGCAAAAGATTCAGGGTAATCTGAAGAGGATGAGTGAGAGATATAAGCGTTTGGCGGATAAGAGACGTGTGCCTGGTCCGGACCTGAATGTGGGTGATCTGGTGTGGTTGTCTACAAAGAATATCAAACTGAAGTTTCCCTCCTGGAAGTTGGGTCCTAAGTTTATTGGGCCTTACAAGATCTTGTCCGTCATCAATCCCGTTGCCTTCCGTCTTGATCTTACTCAGACTTGGAAGATCCATAATGTTTTTCACAGGTCCCTATTAAAACCTTATGTCCAACCCACTGTACCCTCCTCTTTGCCTCCTCCTGCGATTGTTGTTGATTGTAATCTTGAATTTCAGGTCTCTAGGATTGTGGATTCTCGCATTATCCGCGGTTCTCTCCAGTACCTCATTCATTGGGAGGGTTATGGTCCTGAGGAGAGGATGTGGGTCCCAGTGGTGGACATTAAGGCCACTCGTCTCATCAGGGCTTTCCATCGGTCTCATCCTGAGAAGGTGGGCTCTAAGTGTCCGGAGTCCACCCGTAGAGGGAAGGGTACTGTCACCGCCAGTTCTGAGAGAAGGTTTGTTAGACGTTCTTCTCTACCTCTTGCATGAGGTTCTTTGTTTTGGTTTCACTTTGTCATCTCCTTTCCTTCTCCCAGCTGTAACCTATTTACACTAATTGTCTCCCTTTATATTCCCTCCCATACTGCCTCACTTTGCGGTTTATACTTCTTCCTGGATGAGTTGTTCACTGCTGGAGGCTGCTACTGCTGATTCCTCAGATAAGTCCCTTTCCTTTATTTGTGTTTCCTTTCTGGCTTGATTCTAGGTGACCCTGACCCCGTCCGTATTAAGTGCAGGGAGCCGGTGGTCGTGTCCCCTCACTATTATAGGGTTTTCAGGTGTCACACAGTATAAAGTACGTGGGCATGCAATCGTCTACCATAAAGACCTTTACATGGGCATAGCAGTCAGGGAGAGCTCTAGGGGTTTTATAGGGCTCACCCATATGCTCCTTAGTTTGTGATCAAGCCAGTCGGATGTTTATTTATAAGTTCCAGCTTTCTGCAACACCATCCGTGACGATCACTTGTTCCTTTCTGTCCGGTGAATGCCTAATGTTTGGGACCTCAGAGGAATTCAACACCTGTGACGAGCATGTGTTATCGAATTTCAACTATTATCATTTGGGTTTTTTCAAGAGGGGGGATTTCGTTAGCCATGTTTTTAATCCAATTTTATATTTTTTGTTCTTTTAAACATATGTATTTGACATTTATTTGTACTGGCCTGCAGTAAAATTGATATCCAATGAACCGTCTAATATACCTCCAGCCACATAATTACTTGTTCTTTTATGTCCAGTAAATGCCTAATGTTTGGGGCCTGTACTACACTGGCCTGCAGTAAAATTGGTATTGAATAGCCGTCTAATATACCTGCATCCACATAATCATTTGATCATTTATGTACGATTAACGCATAATTTTTGGGACCTGTAATCTAACTGGCCAACACTAAAATTGTTACACGGTGACCGCCTAATGTACCTCCATCCACATTATCAATTGTTCTTTTCTGTCCGGTGAATGCCTAATGTTTGGGGCCTGTTATACACTGGCCTGCAGTAAAATTTATATTGAATGGCCATCTAATATACCTCCATCCACATAATCACTTGATCATTTATGTACGGTGAATAGAGATGGCCTTGCGTTCGCCATATTCTTTTACATTGTGAAGAACTTTGACCCATGACACATCCATCAGGTGGTACAGGACAGCCAATTGAGACGTTTCAGCCCATGGACATACCCCCTACCTTATAAATAGACCCGATCTGGCCGCCATTTTACATTCAGTCCTTTGTCAGTGTAGGGAAAGGTTGCTGTGTGGAGCAGGGACAGACTGTTAGGGGCAAAAACGCTATCAAATAGGTCCACAAAAGTCCTTTTAAGGACTGGTATAGGTGTACTATTGATAGGTGTGCAGTACAGAGGGGTGTAATACACCTTCTAACATAGAAAGCATATTATAGTGGATTTGTATTGTGCAGCAGTGGTGGTGACTAGTGAGCGGTTCTGCAGCGATACTGCAGCTACACAGAGTGACAAACGCAATTACAAAAAATTATTATATCTGGTGTGATATACCAGTGGCCCCCCAAAACGACTGATTGAAGCGGGGTGTTATATACAAATATACTTTCTATATAGTGTATTTGGGTACTGCAGCATTTGTTTGCTGTTTTGCTGCATTCCCTCTGCGACACACAGTGACAAACGGTACTGGAAAAAATTATTATAACTGTTGTGATATACCAATTGCCCCCAAAAACAGCTGATAGAAGCGGGATGTTATATACCAATATATTTTCTTTATAGTGCATTTGGGTACTGCAGCTTTTGCTTGCTGTTTTGCTGTGTTCCCTCTGCTACACACAGTGACAAACGGTACTGGAAAAAATAATTATAACTGGTGTGATATACCAGTCGCCTCCCAAAAGAGCTGATAGAAGCGGGGTGTTATATACCAATATACTTTCTTCATAGTGTATTTGGGTACTGCAGCATTTGTTTGCTGTTTTGCTGCGTTCCCTCTGCTACAGATAGTGACAAATGGTAATGGAAAAAATTATTATAACTGGTGTGATATACCTTTAGGCCCCCAAAACGACTGATTGAAGCGGAGTGTTATATACCAATATACTTTCTTTATAGTGTATTTGGGTACTGCAGCATTTGTTTGCTGTTTTGCTGTGTTCCCTCTGCTACACACAGTGACAAAAAAAAAATTATAACTGGTGCGATATACCAGTCGCCCCCCAAAACGACTGATTGAAGCGGGGTGTTATATACCAATATACTTTCTTTATAGTGTATTTGGGTACTGCAGCATTTGTTTGCTATTTTGCTGCGTTCCCTCTGCTACACACAGTGACAAACGGTGCTGGAAAAAATAATTATAATTGATGTGATATACCAGTCACCCCCAGAAACAGCTGAGAGAAGCGGGGGGTTATATACCATCTTCCACAAATACTGCGCTTGTATAGATACTTTTGTCACAGGGTCATTTAAATGACAGGCAGAAGAAGAGGCCGGCCCTTCCACTGGGGTGGTAGGGGTCGGGCAGGAGCACCAGGCCAGAGCCTAAGTTGCAGAAGGTGCGTGCGATTACGTCAAAGGACGCAACCAGACTTGGTTGAGTGGCTCATTCAGCCTTCCGCTTCTGCACCCTCCTCATGCTCTGCTGTGTGCACCCCCAAAGACAACACCACCACCACCATATCCCTTCCGCTCGAGTCACAGGAATTATTTTCTGATCCATTACAAGACATTTCCGATGCGCAGCCATTCTTGGCATCGGATCAGGAAGAGGAGGTAGCAACGGCCGCCACTCAGCAGTCTGATGACAGTACCCAGATCAGCCCAATGAGGTTGGTCCCCGCTGTTGCTGCCTTCCCCGTGGTGGGGAAGGTGACATCGATGATGACGTGTCGATGGACGTCAAGTGGATGCCCACAAGAAAGGAAGAGGAGGGGAGTTCAGAGGGAGAGACGGAGCAGCAGATAGGGAGGAGAAGCAGGCATAACTTACATTGCACAGGAGGCAAAAAGCAGACTGCAAATATATCAGGAGCGAGCCATCTACCATGCACGGTCACATCTGGCGCTCCCAGGACGCCGGCACATGGCTCCGCAGTGTCGGCTTTTTTTAACGTGTCCGCTTCTGACAATAGTGTTGCCATCTGCAGCCTTTGCTGTCAGCGCATAAGTCGCGGTAAACCAAACACTCACCTAGGGACGACTGCCTTAAAAAGGCACCTGGCCTCCCATCACCGAGCCCAGTGGGAGCAACGCCATCAGAGCCTCTTCTCCTTCTCCTCACTCCTCCTAATTGTCCTGCACTCCACCTACCACCATGCCGTCCTCACGTTTATCTGGCAAAAGGCAGGCTTCCGTGGCCCAAATGTTCAAGCGTAAAAAAAAGATGACGCCGGATAACCCTCTTGCCCAACGGTTGACCGCTGGCTTGTCGGAACTGCTAGCCCGCCAACTACTGCCATATAAATTGGTGGACTAGGAGGCCTTTAGAAAATTTCTAGCCATTGGAACACCGCAATGGAAGGTCCCAGGAAGGAAATATTTCTCCCAGAAGGGCATCCCATAACTATATGGCCACATTCAGTGGCAAGTGAATGTATCTTTGGCACACAGTGTCGGTACCAAGATACATCTGACCACAGACACATGGTCTAGCAAACACGGGCAGGGAAGGTACATAACTTTTACTGCCCACTGGGTGAACCTTCTGACGGTCATCAAGCATGCAACCTGTGGCACCCATGTGCAGGCCTGCCTCTTCTTCTCCCCCTCCTACTCCATCCTCCCTCTCTTGCTCAGCTGACTCCTCCTTTGCCGCTGCTACCGTCTCTTCCGCTGCGCTCCCAAGATCCCTAGAACCTATTTGTCGTGCCAGGTGAGACGTTGCCATGCTGTGCTGCGTCTGTTGTGCCTGGAAGCCAAGAGCCACACGGGTCCTGCACTCCTTTCAGCTTTGCGTTCACAGGTAGATCAGTGGCTAACCCTGCTCAATTTAACAGTTGGTAAAGTGGTGTGTGACAACGGTGCCAATCTGCTGAGTGCCTTGAAACAGGGCAAAATGACACACGTGCAGTGCATAGCACACATCCTGAACTTAGTCGTGCAGCAATTTGCTACCAAATACCCCGGGGTCCAGGACGTCTTGCGGCAGGCCAGGAAAATCTCTGGCCATTTCAGAAGATCTTACATGGCCATGGCTCGCCTTGCTGACATTCAGTGGCGACACAACCTGCCCGTCAGACGTCTGATTTGTGACTGCCCGACGCGATGGAACTCCACCTTGTATATGCTTGATAGGCTGCTCCAGCAGAAACTTGCAGTTAATGACTACCTGTACGAACTCTGCAGCAGGACAGGTTCTGGGAGATTGTTTTTTTTTTCACCATGCCAGTAGCTGCTCATGCAGACTTCTGCGGCTATTTGATGAGATCACCAAACTGGTCAGTCGCAGCCAGGGCACCATCAGTGACATCGTACCTTACGCCTTCTTTCTGGAGCGTGCATTGCGTCGTGTCATTGATCAAGCCGTCGAGGAGCAGGAGCAGGAAGATGAGGAAGTCGCAATACTAAATGAATTCCCAGGGGGGGCTACTCCATCTGAGACAAGTCAACCACAGGAGTCTGAAGAGGAGTCAAAGGATGGTTCCGGGGCAGAGGAGGAGCAAGAAGAGCATGCTTTAAGCGTTTCTAGGATCCCTGGTGTTGTCCGTGGATGGGGGGAGGATAACGAGGACGACATTATCCTGGATGATGAGCAGGAGTCAGGCCACTCCACCGCTTCCAGTTTAGTGCAAATGGGGGCCTTCATGCTCCCGTGTTTGAAGAGGGACCCCTGTATAAAAAGCATAAAGGGCAAGGACCAGTACTGGGTGGCAACGTCATTAGACCCCCAGTACAAACACAAAATGGCGGAAATGTTACCACCATCACAGACGGCTGTCAGAATGCAGCACTTCCAGGCCTTGCTTCGAGAAATGCTGCATTCTGCTTTTGCGGGCACTGGCAGAGGAATTTCCACTCACAGAGAAACAGTTGCGAGTACCAATCCAACAGCGCATGGAAGAAGAGGGCGGTTTGAAGATGTGGTGGTCACTTCAGATATGAGATCATTCTTGCAGTCAACCCATCAACAGCCGTCCTCCGGATCCAGCCTCAGAGAACGCCTAGACCGACAAGTGTCCGACTACATCGGGTTAACGGCTCTGAAAAGCGATGAACCTCTGGACTACTGGGCCTGCAGGCTTGACCTGTGGCCAGAGCTGGCACAATTTGCCATGGAACTGTTGGCTTGCCCCTCGTCCAGTTTCCTGTCCGAAAGGTTGTTCAGTGCAGCAGGAGGGATCGTGACCGATAAGCCCACTCGCCTAGCTCACGACAGTGTGGACTACCTCACATTTCTAAAAATGAATGAGGCATGGATCTCGGAGGAATTCAACACATGTGACGAGTCGACCATGTTTGATTGAAATTCCTTATGACAGCCCACAAATATCCGCCACCACCCAGAACAAATCATGGTCCCTGTCTTACAGCGGCATAAAAGGCCTTTTATGTCCGTTAAAATGCCTAATTTTTGGGGCCTGTACTGGCCGACAGTTACATTTTTATCCTGTGACCGCCTATTGTACCTCCAGCCACAGAATCCAAAGTTCTTTGCTGTCAGGTGAATGCCTATTGGCTAATTTTTGGGGCCTGTACTGGCCTACAGTTACATTTTTATCCTGTGACCGCCTAATGTCTCTCCAGCCACAGAATCCTACAAAGTTGTGTGCTGTCAGGTGAATGCCTATTGGCTAATGTTTGGGGCCTGTACTGAAATGGCAAGTTCTCACAACAATACTTAGTGCACCAATTAATATCTCATGAGACCTTATAAAATGTGAAGTTGTGTGTACCGCGAAAAAATTAATTGCATCATTAGGGATTTTCACAATGGTGCATTTTTTAAACACTCGATCTGCATATAATGTGATTGTTATAACATGCATGTGAAATGTAATCAAATACACTGCTTTACTGTCAAATTACTTACAGTGATCAGAAATTCTTCCTCAACGTCGCGGAAATTGTTGCCAACCATCTTTTCTGATCGAATCCCACTTCGGTCTGGTGGAAACCCAGTTGCTGTAGTAGGCCACGCATATTTTGCGCATGCGCATAGGCAAAAAATACATTGCGATATTTCGCGTTGAAAAAAATAATGAATGGAGATCGCAAGTTCGAATAATACATCTGGTATGTCACTGTCCATGTTGTGGGACTATTTGTGCACTTCTAGTAAGTATTTGGTGGCTGCAAATATGACATGGTATTCCAGGTTCGCCTGCCTTTAAAGTGAATGGGGCCCGCCGCAAACTTGCGGTTCGGTTCGCGAACATTTGATCGCGTTCGCGAACCGTCCCAGCCGATGTTCGTCCATCACTAACAGTGAATGCATAATTTTTGGGGCCTGTAATCTAACTGGCCAACACAAAAATTGTTATACGGTGACCGCCTAATTTACCTCCAGCCACATTATCAATTGTGCTTTTTCTGTACGGTGAATGAATAATTTTTGGGGCCTGTAGTCCACTGGCCTGCTGTAAAATTGATATCCATTGACCATCTAATATACCTCCGGCCACATAATCACTTGATCATTTATGTACGCTGAATGCATATTTTTTGGGGCCTGTTATCTAACTGAATAAATATATGCATGGGGAAGGACGCTAAAACAAAATAACAAAATATTTATTATAATGTCTCAGTAAAATATAGGGGTGTCTACCCAAACTGCACAAAGCAGCTGATTGAACCGTCACTGATTTATGGGACCACCATCATAATAACCACACTGGTGAAGGTGGAACTGCACTGGAGCAGAATGAACGGTGGATCCCACAAACTAAAACCCACCAACACTAGGGGGCAAAACACCGGAGGGTCCTGGGTGTGAGATCTGGGTGAAGTACTGTATAGTTGGATATCTGGTACCAAGTATAGCACCAGGTATCACTCCTAACAGTGGATGTCAGCGCACAGACATCCACTGCACTGACACAATACAGGTGCAGAACTAAGACAGGGTAAGAGCCGCTGACTCCGACTGGTGTGTCAAGAGCACCGATTCCCCTGACACTGTCCTATATAGTTAGTGCTCAACGCGTTTCCATGCACTGAACGTGCACTTCATCAGGAGCAATATGCACCGTGAATGGAGCCCACAGCCTCTAAAATGGATGTTTACTTGAGGCTATGACAAGGAGGCAGAGGTAGGGTGACCTGCCTATAACCGACTTCCTCTAGTGTGAGGCACTGACTCACTGGAACCTACGGTCCTGCCTAAGCCTTCCACCTCTAGATTGAGGGGCAGCGCGCTGGTGTGCAAACAAATCGGCGCTGTAATGGCCGCGAAGCGGCTCACAGAATGCCGAGATTCAAAGGGTGAAACCCCGCCCTACCAGACACCCCCCCCCCCCACATGACAGCCAATCCGGCCGGGAGGCTCGGTAAAGGATCAACCAATGGCTGAACAGCAGGCGGAGCTACATCGGTCCCGGGGAAAGCGCAATGCGCCGCATTCAGAGAGGAGAACTTAACGGCGGCTCTGTATGAACATGCCATCGCGACATCAATACCTAAAAATTATCTATGATCAGTGGAATGAGATCAGAATAGAGGATACAGAGAACGAGTGTTGACACAACACTCTAGGGAACCCAGGAACATCAGGAGATGCCACTAATGAATTGATCATGAATCACATATATAAAGCCAGTATATGTTCATATAAAAGGCACAAAAGAAATGGCATCATTGAGGCCAGACGGTTTGATAGTATTTAAAGAAAAAATCCATCGAGCCTCTTTCTGCAAAAGGATGCGGTCACAATCACCGCCCTTTGGTGACATCTTTACAGAATCAATCGCCTGAAACTTAACCGATGACGTTCTGCCACTGTGACAATCAGACACATGGCGTGCAATGGGGGTGTCTTTCAGGTTTGTAATGTCCATAACATGTTCCCCTATGCGTCGCCTGAGTTCCCTAATGGTTTTGCCAACATATTTTATGCCACAAACACATGTCATCAGATAGATAACACCAACCGACTTGCAGTTGTATAATGACCTAATAAAATAGGTCTTATCTGATGTGCTGTTGGCAAAACTCTTGGTCTTGTCTATAAACCCACAGAACTTGCAGGATCCACAGGGAAATGTCCCTGTAAGGGAATTGCGCAACCAGGACTGTGGTTTAGGACTTAGGTAAAGACTGTGTGTCAACATATCTCGTAAGTTGTTGCTACGCCGATAGGTGACAGATGGTCTGGGTGGGATCATGTTGCCGATATCTGGATCAGGTTTGAGTATGTCCCAATGTTCAAGGAGGACTTGACGTACAGCCTCATGGGCACAATCATATGTGCCAATAATTCTGACATTGTTGTCACCGACCTCCCTCTTATTGGGGGACTGTTATCTAACTGGCCAACAGTAAAATTGTTATACCTCCATCCACATTATCAATTGTTCTTTTCTGTATGGTGAATGAATAATTTTTGTGTCCTATACTACATTGGCCTGCAGTAAAATTGATATCCATTGACAG
The DNA here is from genome assembly GCF_905171765.1 of Bufo bufo. Classification (NCBI taxonomy): domain Eukaryota; kingdom Metazoa; phylum Chordata; class Amphibia; order Anura; family Bufonidae; genus Bufo; species Bufo bufo. The sequence continues at coordinate 416,247,976 of NC_053390.1, forward strand.
TCTAATATACATCCGGCCACATAATCACTTGATCTTTTATGTACGGTGGCATGCATAATTTTTGGGGCCTGTAAAATAACTGGGCAACAGTAAAATTGTTATACGGTGACCGCCTAATGTACCTCCATCCACATTATCAATTGTTCTTTTCTGTATGGTGAATGAATAATTTTTGGGGCCTGTACTCCACTGGCCTGCAGTAAAATTGATATCCAATGACCGTCTAATATACCTCCAGCCACATAATTACTTGTTCTTTTCTGTCCGGTGAATGCCTAATGTTTGGGGCCTGTACTCCAGTGGGCTACATTAAAATTTTTATCCATTGACCGCATAATGTACCTTGAGCCACAAAATCACAAAATGTCAGGTGAATGCCTAATTTTTAAGGACCGCACTAAAATTTTCTAGGCTCCAGCAGGGCACATTTCTGAGAATTTTCCTTTAAGGCTACTTTCACACTGGTGTTTTTGCTTTCCATTTGTGAGATCCGTTCAGGGCTCTCACAAGCGGTCCAAAATGGATCAGTTTTGCCCTAATGCATTCTGAATGGAAAAGGATCCGCTCAGAATGCCTCAGTTTGCCTCAGTTTGCCTCTGTTCCGTCTCCATTTCGCTTTGGAGGTGGACACCAAAACGCTGCTTGCAGCGTTTTGGTGTCCATCTGACGAAACTGAGCCAAACGGATCTGTTCTGACACACAATGTAAGTCAAAGGGGACAGATCCGTTTTCTATGACACAATAGAAAACGGATCCGTCCTCCATTGACTTTCAATGGTGTTCAAGACGGATCCGTCTTGGCTATGTTAAAGATAATACAAATGGATCCGTTCTGAACGGATGCAGACGTTTGTATTATCTGAACGGATCGTCTGTGCAGATCCATGACGGATCCGCACCAAACGCGAGTATGAAAGTAGCCTAAGACGCATAAAAATGGCCCCTGATTAAAATACATATTTTGGGGGGGAATTTTTGCCATTGATTCCCCTCTGGTATTTCACTGTCCATGTTGTGGGACGTTTTGTGCACTTCTTGTAAATATTTGGTGGATGCAAATATGACCTGAAGGTTTTTCAGGTTCGCCTGCCATTGAAGTGAATGGGGCCCACCGCAAACTTGCGGTTCGCGAACATTTAATCACGTTCGTCCCAGCCGATGTTCGCCCATCACTGCTGGTGACTACTCTGGGGGCTGTAACCTGTGGATCTAAGAATGTAGTCCACCAAATTTTTGCACCAATTTTTTTTGTGGCACTAGAGGTTCCACTATCCTATTAAGTCCCATAAGAGTATAACAATTTAACTAAACACAAATCCAATTATGCAATTGTTTTTAAAAGCAGGTACAATTCATGATATACGGCACACCAGATGCATGGAAATCAAATTCCATCAATGGAGAATAGTTAGGAGATAGAAGATTTGGGCTGTTTTCAGACTAGGGTTGGTAAGATCAATTCTGACTCCCATTGTTATTCACCAACAAATTGGAATGGATCACAGTACTGTGAAGTCTGAACAAAGTTTTCACCATTTTTAACTATTTTACATTAAGTAATGTCATAGCCAGACCCTTATTTCTGATATTTGCGGACTCTATACTGACAGGGAATGTCCCACAGGATTGGCGCATGGCAAATGTGGTGCCAATATTCAAAAAGGGTCCAAAAACAGAGCCTGGAAACTATAGGCCGGTAAGTTTAACATCTGTTGTGGGTAAACTGTTTGAAGGTTTTCGGAGAGATGCTATCTTAGAGCATCTCAACGGAAATAAGCAAATAACGCCATATCAGCATGGCTTCGTGAGGGATCGGTCATGCCAAACTAATTTAATCAGTTTCTATGAGGAGGTAAGTTCTAGACTTGACAGCGGCGAATCAATGGATGTCGTATATCTGGACTTCTCCAAAGCATTTGACACTGTACCACATAAAATGGTTAGTATATAAAATGAGAATGCTCGGACTGGGAGAAAACGTCTCTATGTGGGTAAGTAACTGGCTCAGTGATAGAAAACAGAGGGTGGTTATTAACGGTACATACTCAGATTGGGTCACTGTCACTAGTGGGGTACCTCAGGGGTCAGTATTGGGCCCTATTCTCTTCAATATATTTATTAATGATCTTGTAGAAGGCTTGCATAGTAAAGTATAAATTTTCGCAGATGACACTAAACTGTGTAAAGTAATTAACACTGAAGAGGACAGTATACTACTACAGAGGGATCTGGATAGATTGGAGGCTTGGACAGATAAGTGGCAGATGCGGTTTAACACTGACAAATGTAAAGTTATGCACATGGGAAGGAATAATGCAAGTCACCCGTACATACTAAATGGTAAAACACTCGGTAACACTGACATGGAAAAGGATCTAGGAATTTTAATAAACAGCAAACTAAGCTGCAAAAATCAGTGTCAGGCAGCTGCTGCCAAGGCCAATAAGATAATGGGTTGCATCAAAAGGGGCATAGATGCCCGTTATAAGAACATAGTCCTACCACTTTACAAATCATTAGTCAGACCACACATGGAGTACTGTGTACAGTTCTGGGCTCCTGTAAACAAGGCAGACATAGCAGAGCTGGAGAGGGTCCAGAGAAACTAAAGTAATAACTGGAATGGGGCAACTACAGTACCCTGAAAGATTATCAAAATTAGGGTTATTCACTTTAGAAAAAAGACGACTGAGGGGAGATCTAATTACTATGTATAAATATATCAGGGGTCAGTATAGAGATCTATCCCATCATCTATTTATCACCAGGACTGTGACTGTGACGAGGGGACATCCTCTGCGTCTGGAGGAAAGAAGGTTTGTACACAAACATAGAAAAGGATTCTTTACGGTAAGAGCAGTGAGACTATGGAACTCTCTACCTGAGGAGGTGGTGATGGTGAGTACAATAAAGGAATTCAAGAGGGGCCTGGATGTATTTCTGGAGTGTAATAATATTACAGGCTATAGCTACTAGAGAGGGGTCGTTGATCCAGGGAGTTAGTCTGATTGCCTAATTGGAGTCGAGAAGGAATTTTTTATTCCCCTAAAGTGGGGAAAATTGGCTTCTACCTCAAAGTTTTTATTTTTGCCTTCCTCTGGATCAACTTGCAGGATAACAGGCCGAACTGGATGGACAAATGTCTTTTTTCGGCCTTATGTACTATGTTACTATGTATGTTACATAGTTAATACGGTTGAAAAAAGACATAAGTCCATCAAGGAAGTGATACTTAGATTTCTACACATTTCTATAAGCATTAATGTCATTTACTTTTAAGAATTTAGCTAAACCCTTTTTAAAACTGTCAATTGTTCCTGCTGTGACCATGTCCTGAGGAAGTCTATTCCACAGGTTCATAATTCTTACAGTAAAGAAGTTTTGACTAGTGATGATCGAGCACCAAAGTATTCGGGTGTTCGGCCTGAACACATTGCTATATTCGTGTGCTCGGCCGAGCACCCGAGTATTATGGAAGTCAATGGGAGACAACCAGGCACCCCCTGCTCTGAAGAGGGGAGGGTGCCTGGTCTATTCGAAAAGGTCAGAAAGTGACAGAAACACCAACGAAATGGATCGGGAACAGCATGGGGATGATGTCTGGATGCATCTTGGACTCCCAGGTCGCTGCTGGGAACGATATTGTCCGAGTTGTACGCCACTTTTACAGACTGACAAAAATACGCACAAAACCCCCCCAAAAAATCAATTTTACAGGAAAAATTGTTAGGAAACATTCTTTCCTGTATATTCAATTGTATATAAAGTGCAAGTGCTGCAAAAAATTACAAGCAGGAGGCACTCCGAAACAGCCTGTATATCACATGAAGGAGGGCCTCATTCACATTGTGGTACAATTGTTCAGGTAGTGGGACTCCTACACTCATAAAGCCTATGCACTAAGTGAAAGGGCTGCCAAAAATTGCACTCCAAAATACCCTTTGTTACACATAAAGGAGGGCATCATGCACACCCTTGAAAAATTATGATTGATGGCCTGCTGGTGACCCTCAAAAAGATTTGGAGCAAGGGCCTGCTGATCTGACCATCTCAAACCTTAGGGACGAGGGCCTGCTGCCGCATTGGTGACTCTAGCTAACCTCTGGGCGATTGCACGTCCCTATGACGGCGACGATCCATTTGGATGTCTGCCCTATCAACTTGTCGACATCAGGATGACTCTCCATCTCCTCATCCTCCTCCTCCTCTTCTGCCTATCCACACTGAACAGATGGAATTAAAGTTCCATGGATACTACCCTCTGTATGAGAGGCAACTGTCTCCAGCTCCTCCTCCTCCTCTTCATGGTCCAATTCGCGCTGAGAAGACAAACTGTGGGTGGTCTGGCTATCACCATGTGTAATGTCCTCCCCATTTCCTCATCTGCCACATTCAGAGTGTCGTCATTAATTGTGAGCAGCGATCGTTTGATTTGACACAGCAGTGGGATGGTTACGCTGATAATAGCATTATCACCACTAACCATCTGTGTCTGACATCAATGCCCACTCCACGCTTGTGAATAGTGGCAGTTGACTCGAAAGGCGACGACCATGTTGCAGCTGGTATTCCACAACTACCCTCTTCTACTCACAAAGCCTGGCCAACATGTGGAATGTAGAGTTCCAGCGCGTGCTCACGTTGCACAACAGCTGGTGAGCTGGAAGCTGGAAGCCGCAACCGCTGCTGCAGCGTTGACAGACCGGCTGAAGCTGTGGACGATGTGACAAACTCCCCTCTTTTGAGTTTGCCACGAGTACTTGGAGAGGACTACTTGCCAGCCTCTTACCATGTGATTACGGTCCCATGTTGAATGCACCGGTTTTATGCAATAGCTGCATAGTTATATAAGTTCATGTATTTTGCCGTCTTTTGCTACCATGTGGCTAATGGAGTCTTGCCTCTGTCCTTGGGAGATAAGTGGATCACTTCTCAATTGTCTCCAGGACAAAAGACTGTGTAGAACCAGTTTTGGACAGAAAAGCCATGAGTGCAGCCAGGCCAAAGCGACTTTTACTAACTTTTGAACTCCTGGTCTAATTCGTGCCATTTTGGGATGTGTTAAATGTCTATGTGTATTGTAAAGGGTGGGACATTGTATATTTGAGTAAGTGATGTCTGTCCTATTGTCTCCCCGTGTGTATTGGCGATTTCCCTTTGTCCTAAGAGATAATGGAATTACACCTCGGTTGTCTCCAGGACAGAGGACATTGTGTATTGTCCTGCCTGGGATAATTATGTTAACCATTGTGTACCATAATTATATCACAGGCAGAGGGGAGGATGTTATGTGGGTTGTAACCTTTGTGTTATGGGTTAATGTATGTTTATTGTGGGTGTCTCCCTTGCATGGGAGCAGGGGATAAAAGAAATTGTATGTTTGAATGCCTGTGTTGTGCTTCCAGTAAACGTTTTCCAGCATTCAGCTTTGGCTCATGTATGGACTTATAGAGCGATACCAGCGATACTGGCGATACCAGAGATACCAGCGATAATAGCGATTTATTGCTCTGTGGATTATTTGGCTGTGCTATTACATGGGAAGAAGGGAATACTAGACGGTGACACAGATTATACCGTCACAGACGACTTGCAGAAATGGGCACACACGCGGCGCGCCTTCACTAGTAGCTCTGGCAAATTTGGGTAGGTTTTGATAAAGCGCTGAACCACTAAGTTTAAGACGTGGGCTAGGCATGGGATGTGTGTCAGGTTGCCCAGCTCCAAAGCCGCCACCAAGTTACGGCCATTGTCAGACACAACCAGGGTCGGACTGGCTCACCGGGAAGCCGGTGAAATGCCCGGTGGGCCCCTTGCCTGTCTGCTTATACTACAGCCAGAGCCACCAGCAGGGCAGTTACTATACTTTCAGGTGCCTGGCTGTTATCAGGTGCTGGACTGCAGCACTGGCACACATATCATTTTACTTTGGTGAAAGGGACAGCACAATACCTTGCAGCGCTTGTTCCTTTCTCCAAAGTAAACTTCACAGACCCAACTTGAGCGGACAGACCCCCCCCCCTCCTCTCTGCAGTGTGATATTCCATTATGTGTGAGGAGGCAGAGGAGCCGATGCAGCAGCAGGAGATAATGGAGACGCTGCTGCTCTCTCTGACCTCCTGTGTTACTGTGCCTCCAGTATAAAGTTCAGTCCTCTTCTCTCACTGGTCCCACTACTCCACACAGCAGCACTGGAGTAAGTTACTTTGGGAGGGAACTGGGAAGTTAGGAGAGTCCTGAAGCTGCTGCCCCTGCACATCTTGTGTCCCCCTGTTGTTCCTGCCCCTCACAGACCTTTGCCTACCAACTATCTCACCTATACTTTATACAGAGCAAGAAGTTATGTCTCCCAGTGTCCCCCTCTTCCCTCTCATCAGTGGCATTTCACACTTTCCCAGCCCCTCACCCCCACATAATGTGTAATGTCTCTGGAGGTTATATCGGTACTGAAGCGTTATAAGAGGAGCAGCTGATATCAGTCACATAGGATGTAATGTCTCTGGAGGTTACCGTATTTTTCACCCCATAAGACACACCTTTTCCCCCCCAAATATGGGAGGAAAATGCCCCTGTGTCTTATGGGGCGAATGCTGACATTTTTACATTGCAGGCTGCGATGTATGAGCGAGTGGAGAGGGACTGGGAGGAGAAGCTGGGGGCGGCAATTTTGGCTACTCCGGCCCCGCCGCTTCAGTGCTGCACTATACAAATATAAAATGTCTCATTCAATTAAAAGTGATTAAACATGCCCCCCCACTTTTAATATTACCATACACCCTAACAGCTTCTGTAGAATGCAGGCAGGCCGGGCGGACGGCAGCGTAACTCCCTGATGTCACGTGCCTGCGCTGCCTACTTTATGAATCAAGCAGGCGGCGCAGGCACGTGACGTCAGTGAGTGACGCGCTGGCCGCCCCGGCCTGCCTGCCTGCGTTGTACAGAAGCTGTTAGGGTGTACGGTAATATTAGGAGTGAGGGGGCATGTTTAATCACTTTTAATTGAATGAGACATTTTATATTTGTATACTGCAGCACTGGAGCGGTGGGGGGGGGGAATCTGTGGATGACAGTTTTATGGGGGATATCTGTGGGTGGCACTGTTAAGGGGTGGGGGGTCTGTGGATGGCACTGTTATGAGGTGGGGGGTCTGTGATGGCACATATATAACAGTGCCATCCACAGATCCCCCATAACAGTGCCACCCACAGATCCCCCTCCATAACAGTGCCATCCACAGATCACCCTCCATAACAGTGCCATCCACAGATCTCCCATAACAGTGCATCCACGGATCCCCCATAACAGTGCCATCCACAGATCCCCCATAACAGTGCCATCCATAGATACCCCATAACAGTGCCATCCATAGATCCCCCATAACAGTGCCATCCACAGATCCCCCATAACAGTGTCAGCCACAGATCCCCCCTGTAACAGTATCCTTCACAGATACCCCCCCATAACAGTGTCTGTCACAGACCCCCCCATAACAGTGCGTCATCCACAGATCCCCCATAACAGTGCGTCATCCACAGATCCCCCCATAACAGTGCGTCATCCACAGATCCCCCCAAAACTGTGCGTCATCCACAGATCCCCCCATAACAGTGCGTCATCCACAGATCCCCCATAACAGTGCGTCATCCACAGATCCCCCATAACAGTGCCATCCCCAGATCCCCCCATAACAGTGTCCTTCACAGATCCCCCCATAACTGTGTCCTTCACAGATCCCCAGTAATAGTGCCATCCACAGACCACCATTAGTTCCAAACCCACCAAAAGCACACCTTTTGGTTAAAAAAAATTTTTAGCCTATTTTCCTCCCCAAAAACCTAGGTGCGTCTTATGGGCTGGTGCGTCTTATAGGGCGAAAAATACGGTATATCAGTACTAGAGCATTATAAGAGGAGCGGCTGATATCAGTCACATAGGATGTAATGTCTCTGGAGGTTATATCAGTGCTGGAGCGTTATAAGAGGAGCGGCTGATATCAGTCACATATGACTGTGGATAGGTCATCAGTATCTGATTGGTGGGGGTCTGACACCCGGGACTAGGGATCGACCGATATAGATTTTTTTAGAGCCGATAACCTGTGAACTTTCAGGCCGATAGCCGATAATTTATACCAATATTTTGAGCATTTTCATTTTTGAAAAAAAAGAAATTGCTACAGAAATCTGTTGTTAAATGAAGAGATGTCATTATATATCTAAGATTAAATATTTATACTTAATATTTTGGTGTTTTTTTTTATTTAATAACTATTTCCCCCTTAGGGGCTAGAACCTGGATCCCTTGTCCTATTCACCCTAGTAGAGATCTATCAGGGTGAATAGGACTTCACACTCTCCCTGCTGCATAGTGCACACAGCAGCAGGGAGCTGACTATGGCAGCCAGGGCTTCAGTAGCGTCCTGGCTGCCATGGTAACCGATCAGAGCCCCGCAATTACACTGCTGGGGCTCTGATCAGAAGCTGCCACTGCCACCAATGAGAGGAGGTGAGGGGACTCTGTGGCCACTGCCACCAATGAAGATAACTTGCCCATTAATTCAAATATAGCGACACCTGACCTCTATGAGAGGTAGCTGCGTCCGCGGCAGTTAACCCCTCAGGTGCAGCTATATGATTCACCCGCCTCCTACAGGGAGTGCAGAATTATTAGGCAAGTTGTATTTTTGAGGATTAATTTTATTATTGAACAACAACCATGTTCTCAATGAACCCAAAAAACTCATTAATATCAAAGCTGAATATTTTTGGAAGTAGTTTTTAGTTTGTTTTTAGTTTTAGCTATTTTAGGGGGATATCTGTGTGTGCAGGTGACTATTACTGTGCATAATTATTAGGCAACTTAACAAAAAACAAATATATACCCATTTCAATTATTTATTTTTACCAGTGAAACCAATAGAACATCTCAACATTCACAAATATACATTTCTGACATTCAAAAACAAAACAAAAATAAATCAGTGACCAATATAGCCACCTTTCTTTGCAAGGACACTCAAAAGCCTGCCATCCATGGATTCTGTCAGTGTTTTGATCTGTTCACCATCAACATTGCGTGCAGCAGCAACCACAGCCTCCCAGACACTGTTCAGAGAGGTGTACTGTTTTCCCTCCTTGTAAATCTCACATTTGATGATGGACCACAGGTTCTCAATGGGGTTCAGATCAGGTGAACAAGGAGGCCATGTCATTAGATTTTCTTCTTTTATACCCTTTCTTGCCAGCCACGCTGTGGAGTACTTGGACGCGTGTGATAGAGCATTGTCCTGCATGAAAATCATGTTTTTCTTGAAGGATGCAGACTTCTTCCTGTACCACTGCTTGAAGAAGGTGTCTTCCAGAAACTGGCAGTAGGACTGGGAGTTGAGCTTGACTCCATCCTCAACCCGAAAAGGCCCCACAAGCTCATCTTTGATGGTACCAGCCCAAACCAGTACTCCACCTCCACCTTGCTGGCATCTGAGTCGGACTGGAGCTCTCTGCCCTTTACCAATCCAGCCACGGGCCCATCCATCTGCCCATCAAGACTCACTCTCATTTCATCAGTCCATAAAACCTTAGAAAAATCAGTCTTGAGATATTTCTTGGCCCAGTCTTGACGTTTCAGCTTGTGTGTCTTGTTCAGTGGTGGTCGTCTTTCAGCCTTTCTTACCTTGGCCATGTCTGTGAGTATTGCACACCTTGTGATTTTGGGCACTCCAGTGATGTTGCAGCTCTGAAATATGGCCAAACTGGTGGCAAGTGGCATCTTGGCAGCTGCACCCTTGACTTTTCTCAGTTCATGGGCAGTTATTTTGCGCCTTGGTTTTTCCACACGCTTCTTGCGACCCTGTTGACTATTTTGAATGAAACGCTTGATTGTTCGATGATCACGCTTCAGAAGCTTTGCAATTTTAAGAGTGCTGCATCCCTCTGCAAGATATCTCACTATTTTTGACTTTTCTGAGCCTGTCAAGTCCTTCTTTTGACCCATTTTGCCAAAGGAAAGGAAGTTGCCTAATAATTATGCACACCTAATATAGGGTGTTGATGTCATTAGACCACACCCCTTCTCATTACAGAGATGCACATCACCTAATATGCTTAATTGGTAGTAGGCTTTCGAGCCTATACAGCTTGGAGTAAGACAACATGCATAAAGAGGATGATGTGGTCAAAATACTCATTTGCCTAATAATTCTGCACGCAGTGTATATTTGAATTAATAACTGAGTTAACATCATTGGTGGCGCAATGGCCACAGCCCCTCCCCTCCTCTTCCCCTCTTGCCGCTCACTGGTGGCAGCGGCAGCAGCAGCACAGGGGGGAGGGACTGCTTCCTTCTCCCCTGTGCTGCTGAGGGAACATTGATCGCGTTGATAGCAGCGCGATCCATGTTCGCGATTCGTTATCGGCATATCGGCAAGGTCAGATGCTGATACCGATAACTTTGAAAATCCTGAATATCGGCCGATAATATCGGTAAATCCGATAATCGGTCAATCCCTACCTGGGACCACTGCCGATCAGCTGTTTAAGAAGGCACCGGGGCTCCTGTGAGCCTTGTGCCCTTCTCTGTGATTTTTCTGGGCCATGTGACGTCACATTTATTGCTCAAGTGGCCTAGGAGCAGCTCAGCCCCATAGAAGTGAAAGGGGCTGAGCATGATACCAAGCACAGCCGCTATATAATGTACGGCTCTGAGCTTGGTGAGCTGTGAGGAGACCGGGGCACTACTGCGAGCACTTCAATAAACTTATACTTTTGAATATGCAGGAAACATTTCCTTCACTTTGGATATTGTTTAGGCTGGCTGGGGGAATGGGTGGTTCATCTAGGACATGGAATGTCCACGTGTGACTGCTGTCCAAACTACTGACTGTAAATAACAGATACAGTTATCTTAAAGGGAGTCTGTCATCACAGTTTCACCTTTTTAACCCTTCCCATAGCTTTCTAGCAGCATTACAGTTGATAAAAACGTTACCTTTATAAGCAATCGTGGACTTATAAAACTGGCAAAAATCATCTTAGTAAGATATGCAAATGAGGGCTCGCAAGTGCCCAGGGGCGGCGTCAACCTCGTAGGTGCCCAGGCAGCTCTGCCTTATCGTCGCTTCCCCCCGCCCAGTCTTTCCCTCTGCCCGCCCATCCTTCCCCTCTGCCCGCCCATCTTCTTACTTCTTCTTTCGCCGAGATCCCGCGCCTGCGCACTGAGTCCGTCGGCCGGCGCATGCGCACTGCGATGTCCATTCCTGGCACGGCATCACAGTAATTAATGCGTATACGCCGGCTAACGGACTCAGTGCGCAGGCGCGAGATCTCGGCGAAAGAGGAAGAAAGAAAAATTTTATATCTCCAGCTCTAGGGTGGGCCCCCAAAATCAATTCCACTGGTGGGCCCTAGGCACCCCAGTCCGACACTGGACACAACCATGCCTGATTGTAGGTTGAGTAGCGAGAGCCACAGCTCGGTCTGGTCCCTTATACCCTGCCACAGCTCTGCGGCGGTGTGCTGTTTGTACCCTAAACAGATCAACTTCAGCACGGCCTGTTGACGATTACCCACAGCAGTGCTACACTGCTTCCAGTCAGCGACTGATGGCTGACTGCTGCTGGAGGTTGAAGTGGAGGAGGAGAAGTGGGGGTTGGAGCCAGTAACATAGCTGCTGGCGGAGACCCTGATGGACGTAGGGCCCGCAATCCTGGGCATGAGTAGCACCTGTGCCATCCCAGGGTACGACTCAATCCCGGCCTCCACAACATTCACCCAGTGTGCCATAAGGGAAATGTAGCGTCCCTGGCCACCAGCACTTGTGTATGTGTCCGTGGTTAAGTGGACCTTCCCAGTAACTGCATTGGTCAGGGCACGGGTGATGTTCTGGGACACATGCTGGTGTAAGGCGGGCATGGCACACCGTGAAAAATAGTGGCCGGCTGGGGACTGCGTACCGAGGGACGGCCCCCGACATCAGGCTGCGGAAGGCCTCAGTGTCCACAAGCCTAAATGGCAACATTTCAAGAGACATTAATTTGGAAAGTTGCGCATTAAGTGCTATGGCCTGTGGGTGGGTATTTGCGCTTGCGTTCAAATGACTGTGTTATGGACATTTGGATGCTGCGCTGGGAAAGGGAAGTAGATGTTGTTGCTGATGGTTCATGTGAAGGTCCAGGTGCAGGGCGAGGGGCATCTGGGCCTGCGCCTTCAATAGGGGATTGGCCAGCAGTGCGTAACACAGGGGAAGAGGAGGCAGTGGTGTGACCCGCAGACCCAGATTGTGGACCCAGGCGTTCGGCCCACTTATTAGGGTGCTTGGATGCCATGTGGCAGATCATGCTGGTGGTGGTGAGGTTGCTAGTGTTCACACCCCAGCTCATTTTCGTACAGCACAGGTTGCAAACTACCACTCTTTTGTTGTCTGCACTTTCCTTAAAAAAGCGCCATACTGCGGAACACCTACCCCTTGGCAAGGTGGATTTACGCATGGGGGTGGTTGGTGTAACAGTTGCAGGCCTGTTTGGTGTGGGCCAACTTCTGCCTTTTGCAACCCCACTGCCTCTTCCAGCCTGTTGCGGTGCTGTGGATCCCTCCCCCTCTGTACTGCTGTCTTCGCTTGGCTTTTCACCTTCCCATGTTGGGTCAGTGACCTCATCGTCAACCACCTCTTCTTCCACTTCCTCACTCTGCTCATCCTCCTGACTTGACATAACCACAACCTCAGTGATTGACAACTATGTCTCATCATCATCCACCTTGTGAACGAATGATTGCCGTTCACCACCGTCATCTTCTTGAGACTTTAAAGGCTCAAGAGGTTGGGAATCAGGGCACAATATCTCAGGTCCCTCTTCAAGCGTGCTGGGCGCAAGGGCCAAATCTAATAGTGGCGCTGGAAAGAGCTCCTCGGAATATCCGAGTGTGGGATCACTAATTTGGCAAGCCTCTCCATGGTGGGAGGAAGGATGATCTGATTAAGGATTCGGTTGACCAGACTCTTGGCTACAGAGACTGGACTTGGTGGAAGAGAGGGTGGTTCTTAACCGACTGGAAGCATTATCTTCAGCAATCCAACCGACCAACTGTTCGCACTGGTCAGACTTGGACAGTGTTGTCCGGCGCCGCCCAGCTAAGTTGGACATGAAGCTGGGTACGGTGATGTTTTTTTTTTCTCTGGTGCACTGGCAGCAGGCACAGTTTCATTGCACCCAGGGCCTCGGCCTCTGCGTGCACCATTAGCATCACGCCCACTTCCCCATCCCTAAGTGCTCACCTTCTTCATATTAATGGTTTTGTCACTAGATGTGGCGCAGATTGTTTTACAGTCTGCTAAAGACACCGTTTTCGGATGCAGGACAGTATATGTCACAGAAACATACAGAATATGGACACTAGATTAGGCCCAGATTATTGGAATTTGCAATACAAAGTCAGTTTTCGGATGCAGGACAGTATATGTCACAGAAACCCACAGAATATGGACACTAGATTAGGGCCAGATTATTGGAATTTGCCCTAAAGAAACAGTTTTCAGATGGAGTACTGTATATGTCACGGATGTGTATTAAACACACACTATAGACAATAAATGTGGCGCTGATTATTTAAATTTACGCAAAAAGACACTGATGTACAGTATATGTTAGTAATAGGTATTAAAGAAAAATATCTTGCTGCTGTCAAACACACACACACAGTAGTCCTTAAAAGGACTTTGGGGTCTTTGAAAAGCTTTTGGTAGTAAAAACAGCTAATTTCTCTCCCTGCACTATCTGTCCCTTCCTCAGCACGGATGTCCCTGAGACTGATCTATTTAGCGCAGGTAAAAATATATTGCTGCTCTAAAGCACACACACACACACAGTAGTCCTTAAAAGGACTTTTGGATCTTTGAAAAGCTTTCTGCAAATAATAACTGAGAATTTTGCTCCCTACATTGCCTTTCCCTTACTACCCTCTGCTCTCCCTGACTATGACTGATCCGAGCACGTGTCATTGGGTGCTATTTAGCACCCGATGACGCGTTCCAGCCAGCCAATCACTGTAATGCCAGCAGCCAACATGGCTACTGGCATTACAGTGATGGCAGTACCTACCTGCCTGTTTATTGGCTGCTTAGCAGCTGCGAAACGTGCGGAGAGGAGAGTCGAGCATGGCGCTCAAGCACATGCGTTACTCGGCCAAGTGCCGCCATGTGCAGAGCATAGCGATGTTCGAGCCGAAACCGGTATTCGGCAGAGCATGCTCGCTCATCACTAGTTTTGGCGCTTCTGGAGACTGAACTTTTTCTTCTCCAGTCGGAGGCAGTGCCTCCTTGTCTTTTGAGGGCATTTGACATGGAACAGCTTTTCACCGTACTTTTTGTATGGCCCATTTATATACTTGTATAGGTTAATCATGTCCCCCCCTTAGGCGTCTCTTCTCAAGACTAAATAAATGTAATTCTTTTAATCTTTCTTCATAACTAAGAATCTCCATGCCGCTTATCAGTTTAGTCGCTCTCCTCTGTACTTTTCCAGCTCCAGGGCTTCCTTTCTAGGTACTGGTGCCCGGAATTGAACTGCGTATTCCAGATGAGGCCGCACTAGCGCTTTGTAAAGTGGTAATATTACATCCCTGCCTCACGAGTCCATGCCTCGTTTAATGCATGACAATATCCTGGTGGCCTTAGAAGCAGCTGATTGACATTGTATGCTGTTATTTAATCTACCATCCACAAGGACAAATAAATCCTTCTCTATAAGTGACTCTCCCAGTGTTACATCCCCTCGGACATATGATGCACGGAGATTACTACCAAGATGCATAATTTTACATTTATCCACATTGAACCTCATTTGCCAAGTTTATGCCCAATCAGCTTGTATTTAATGGACATCTTCCATAGACTGCACAGTACTACACAGCTTAGTGTCATCTGCAAAAATAGAAATGGTGCTATTAATCCCATCCTTGATATCATTAGTGTTGGGCTCGAATATTCGAATAGCGAATATTATTCGTGAATATCGGCACTTCGAGAATTTGCGAATACGGTATTTAGAATATAGTGATATATATTCGTAATTTCGAATAGTCTAGATTTTTTTTCAACAGTAACCTCCCTTCTTGCTTGTGGGCCAATGATAAGGCTGCAATGTCTTTGTCTGAGCTTAGCAACATCCCTAGCAACCAATAGGAAGGTTGCCTACCCCATACTATATAAGAACCTCCCCAGCAGCCCTTGTATGCAGTATTTTGCAGATCTGAGAGAGACAGCAGTGTTATTGCTGTGCTCTCTGCTTTCCTGTGTCATTACATTAGATAGTTAGCTTATACAGTATATATAATACAGATAGTTAGTGGGAGATAGTCAGTGTAGATTAGATAGAGATATAGCGTAGCTGATAGGTTCTGCTGTCCATACAGGGAGTGCAGAATTATTAGGCAAATGAGTATTTTGACCACATCATCCTCTTTATGCATGTTGTCTTACTCCAAGCTGTATAGGCTCGAAAGCCTACTACCAATTAAGCATATTAGGTGATGTGCATCTCTGTAATGAGAAGGGGTGTGGTCTAATGACATCAACACCCTATATTAGGTGTGCATAATTATTAGGCAACTTCCTTTCCTTTGGCAAAATGGATCAAAAGAAGGACTTGACAGGCTCAGAAAAGTCAAAAATAGTGAGATATCTTGCAGAGGGATGCAGCACTCTTAAAATTGCAAAGCTTCTGAAGCGTGATCATCGAACAATCAAGCGTTTCATTCAAAATAGTCAACAGGGTCGCAAGAAGCGTGTGGAAAAACCAAGGCGCAAAATAACTGCCCATGAACTGAGAAAAGTCAAGCGTGCAGCTGCCAAGATGCCACTTGCCACCAGTTTGGCCATATTTCAGAGCTGCAACATCACTGGAGTGCCCAAAAGCACAAGGTGTGCAATACTCAGAGACATGGCCAAGGTAAGAAAGGCTGAAAGACGACCACCACTGAACAAGACACACAAGCTGAAACGTCAAGACTGGGCCAAGAAATATCTCAAGACTGATTTTTCTAAGGTTTTATGGACTGATGAAATGAGAGTGAGTCTTGATGGGCCAGATGAATGGGCCCGTGGCTGGATTGGTAAAGGGCAGAGAGCTCCAGTCCGACTCAGACGCCAGCAAGGTGGAGGTGGAGTACTGGTTTGGGCTGGTATCATCAAAGATGAGCTTGTGGGGCCTTTTCGGGTTGAGGATGGAGTCAAGCTCAACTCCCAGTCCTACTGCCAGTTTCTGGAAGACACTTTCTTCAAGCAGTGGTACAGGAAGAAGTCTGCATCCTTCAAGAAAAACATGATTTTCATGCAGGACAATGCTCCATCACACGCGTCCAAGTACTCCACAGCGTGGCTGGCAAGAAAGGGTATAAAAGAAGAAAATCTAATGACATGGCCTCCTTGTTCACCTGATCTGAACCCCATTGAGAACCTGTGGTCCATCATCAAATGTGAGATTTACAAGGAGGGAAAACAGTACACCTCTCTGAACAGTGTCTGGGAGGCTGTGGTTGCTGCTGCACGCAATGTTGATGGTGAACAGATCAAAACACTGACAGAATCCATGGATGGCAGGCTTTTGAGTGTCCTTGCAAAGAAAGGTGGCTATATTGGTCACTGATTTGTTTTTGTTTTGTTTTTGAATGTCAGAAATGTATATTTGTGAATGTTGAGATGTTATATTGGTTTCACTGGTAAAAATAAATAATTGAAATGGGTATATATTTGTTTTTTGTTAAGTTGCCTAATAATTATGCACAGTAATAGTCACCTGCACACACAGATATCCCCCTAAAATAGCTAAAACTAAAAACAAACTAAAAACTACTTCCAAAAATATTCAGCTTTGATATTAATGAGTTTTTTGGGTTCATTGAGAACATGGTTGTTGTTCAATAATAAATGTAATCCTCAAAAATACAACTTGCCTAATAATTCTGCACTCCCTGTACATACAGGGAGTGCAGAATTATTAGGCAAGTTGTATTTTTAAGGATTAATTTTATTATTGAACAACAACCATGTTCTCAATGAACCCAAAAAACTCATTAATATCAAAGCTGAATATTTTTGGAAGTAGTTTTTAGTTTGTTTTTAGTTTTAGCTATTTTAGGGGGATATCTGTGTGTGCAGGTGACTATTACTGTGCATAATTATTAGGCAACTTAACAAAAAACAAATATATACCCATTTCAATTATTTATTTTTACCAGTGAAACCAATATAACATCTCAACATTCACAAATATATATTTCTGACATTCAAAAACAAAACAAAAACAAATCAGTGACCAATATAGCCACCTTTCTTTGCAAGGACACTCAAAAGCCTGCCATCCATGGATTCTGTCAGTGTTTTGATCTGTTCACCATCAACATTGCGTGCAGCAGCAACCACAGCCTCCCAGACACTGTTCAGAGAGGTGTACTGTTTTCCCTCCTTGTAAATCTCACATTTGATGATGGACCACAGGTTCTCAATGGGGTTCAGATCAGGTGAACAAGGAGGCCATGTCATTAGATTTTCTTCTTTTATACCCTTTCTTGCCAGCCACGCTGTGGAGTACTTGGACGCGTGTGATGGAGCATTGTCCTGCATGAAAATCATGTTTTTCTTGAAGGATGCAGACTTCTTCCTGTACCACTGCTTGAAGAAGGTGTCTTCCAGAAACTGGCAGTAGGACTGGGAGTTGAGCTTGACTCCATCCTCAACCCAAAAAGGCCCCACAAGCTCATCTTTGATGATACCAGCCCAAACCAGTACTCCACCTCCACCTTGCTGGCGTCTGAGTCGGACTGGAGCTCTCTGCCCTTTACCAATCCAGCCACGGGCCCATCCATCTGGCCCATCAAGACTCACTCTCATTTCATCAGTCCATAAAACCTTAGAAAAATCAGTCTTGAGATATTTCTTGGCCCAGTCTTGACGTTTCAGCTTGTGTGTCTTGTTCAGTGGTGGTCGTCTTTCAGCCTTTCTTACCTTGGCCATGTCTCTGAGTATTGCACACCTTGTGCTTTTGGGCACTCCAGTGATGTTGCAGCTCTGAAATATGGCCAAACTGGTGGCAAGTGGCATCTTGGCAGCTGCACGCTTGACTTTTCTCAGTTCATGGGCAGTTATTTTGCGCCTTGGTTTTTCCACACGCTTCTTGCGACCCTGTTGACTATTTTGAATGAAACGCTTGATTGTTCGATGATCACGCTTCAGAAGCTTTGCAATTTTAAGAGTGCTGCATCCCTCTGCAAGATATCTCACTATTTTTGACTTTTCTGAGCCTGTCAAGTCCTTCTTTTGACCCATTTTGCCAAAGGAAAGAAAGTTGCCTAATAATTATGCACACCTAATATAGGGTGTTGATGTCATTAGACCACACCCCTTCTCATTACAGAGATGCACATAACCTAATATGCTTAATTGGTAGTAGGCTTTCAAGCCTATACAGCTTGGAGTAAGACAACATGCATAAAGAGGATGATGTGGTCAAAATACTCATTTGCCTAATAATTCTGCACGCAGTGTACATGCTACATCACTAATAAGTAGTCAGACCTGTTAAAATGTAAAGTTGCGTGTATTGCGCCAAAATATTTGCATCATTGGTGCCGATTTCGCAATCGCGAATATATTGGAGCACTCTATCTGCATATAAAGCTATTGTAATGTTCTGCCATGCCTGTGGCACACTGAGCATGAGTGTTTGGCCTGTGTTCTGGGGACTCGGAGCTCCCCTTTATCCAAACAAATAACTGTCCCTTCTCTCCCTCTCCATCTTCCCCCACATCCTAAACCAGACCATGACCATAAACTACTTAGTCCCTGACCCAGAGGTGACAAAGATCACTGGCCTCCACGACACTTTATATAAACATGCCTGTATAGTGGACAGCTTCAGAGGGGTTTATTACTTTATGATAGGGGCACGCTTCCAGAGGGTGGGGGCAAGCTGCTCTCCATGCCTCGCTGTCAGTGGGAAAATCCAAAAATCTTACTCCCGTCATAACTCGAAAATACAGCTCAATAGAGATGATTGAGGTACGCCATTTCAGGAGGTGACGGTGCCACACATACCAAAATCCAACCACTTATGTTAAATCCTGGCTCAGGAAATCAGTTCTTCTGATTGGGGTCACGTAGACACCGCGTGTTTGGTACCCCTGTGACCCCAATACTGAGAGCTGAAAAATTAGCCCACAATTATCGGGCGGGCATTCTCCTGTGTAGAGTTATGGGCAGAAATTCATTTTAGACCAGATTTCAGCATGACTGACCGGTCATAAAAGTCACAGCCAACCCATATGTTATGCCCTACAGGTGGGTTTACAGACTGCCTGGACCAATTCTTATAAATTGGACAGAGCAG
Organism: Bufo bufo; assembly: GCF_905171765.1. NCBI lineage: Eukaryota > Metazoa > Chordata > Amphibia > Anura > Bufonidae > Bufo > Bufo bufo. The sequence continues at coordinate 416,267,351 of NC_053390.1, forward strand.
ATTATACTGAGGCCCCCATTTTGAGGCCAATCTGATTGAATGAGGATCCGTGTCTTCCTGTCTTGCCTCAGGACCTAATAGCTGCAAGTCTCTGTGTGAGTAAAGTAGGCGTCAGTTTTCTTTCATCCTTTTTATTTTAATAATTGTTCTGTGTATATTTGTATGCTTCTGTTTTTAAATCTTTAAATTTTTATTAAAACCAATTATTTAACCTAGCACGAGTTCCTAATTTTCAGCTACCTGTTTGCTTTAAAATGCGAATCTCAGAAGTTTAATCATTGTTAGAAGGAACCGGCAACAATTTGATCTCCCGTGCAATCTGGTAGATTGTAGGAAGCAGAGTGATCAAATTCAATGGTGTGTGTAGTGTCAGTACTTGTCCCGATTGACCGCTGGTACCTGATCCTGGTCTGATCAGGTACTGCGACCTGGAGAATCGGGCAAGATCCTGACAATGCCAACCATTTTCTCCAGTCTCAGGAAACTTCTAGCAGCTTGAAAAAAATTTAGCTATAGTGACTTACGCCTGTATTTCGAGCGCATTACACGAATATTACATTGCCGTTTTTTCGCAATCAAGAAAATAATGTTGAATTCGCGAATATATGACAAATATTCTACCAAATATTTGCGAAATATCGTAAATTCGAATATTGCCCCTGCCGCTCATCACTTCAAAGGCTACATCTGACCCCTCAGTTTTGTATTTTTTAAATGCCCTTTTTTTGTCATTTTTTTCCCTTTTTACAGTAGCTATAAGCCATGGGGGGGGGGGGGGGGTTAATGTTAGTCATTTATACTTGTTACCTGAAGGAATAAAAAAAATTTGTGCAATTACTTAATGTTGATTTAAAGCTCTCCCATTGATCCTCAGTATAATTATGTGACAGTAGCTGCTCCCAGTCTATGCCCTGAAATGCTGCCCTCAACCCAGGGAAATTAGCCTTTTTAAAATTCAGTGTTTTTGCTCTGCCTGACAGAATTTGCTTCTTATAGTGTAGGGGAATATAATTATATTGTGGTCATTATTACCTAGTGTTTCTCGAACATTTCCAACAATCTCTGCATCATTAGAAATTACCAGATCCAACAAAGCATTGCCCCTAGCGGGAGCTTCTATAAACTGGCCCATAAAGTTGTCCTGCAGCAAGTTGTGGAATTTTCTCCCCTTTGCGGTTGAGGCAGAACCATGACCCCAATCAATGTCTGGGAAGTTAAAATCTCCCATTATGACCACTGTACCAGTGTTTTGCCCAGCAGGGTTAGGGAAAATCATTACAGATCACATCTGCTTTAGTTTTAGTATTTCTGTAGTGATTAATGTGGTTATAGCACCATCTAGCGGCTTTAAATTGTATTGTACTTTGTTTCTTGTTACAAAGACTGCAGCATTGTGGGTGGTGCAAAGCATTGTGGGAATGCAAAGCATCCTGGGAAAGAGAAGTCTCCAGGACACAGTACATAGCTGTCCTCCTGCCTATCTCCTTCTTAAACTGTACCATCCTGGTAAAAGCATATATGGTGAGAGATCTATCTTTGTTTCAGGGACATTTTGTTATGCAGAGCTGTTCAGCTAGTTATCATTGTTACTCCATAAAGGTGTTATAACTGTTAGATGTTAGACATGTAGTCCTATGTTAGAAAGCCATTTTACCATGTGCTTCAGTGTTATGCAAATGTTACAGTACATGCTATGTTATATGCTTATTCATGTTATTTGTATTCTTATAATTTTACCAATCGATCAATCAAGTACTCCTGTTTTGCCAATAAACAAGTTAGACTACAAAGAACAGTCCTCTTATTTGGAAGACAGGAATGGTTGAATAGTTTATGCTGAATGTCATACTGCACACTGTGTGAACGTGTATGAAGACAGAACAACCAGCCTGCGCAGCCTGCTCTATTTGGTTATACAGTTGAGCTTCTATCTCCTCTATGAAGTTAGGGGGTCTATAGATTACACCAAGTATTATTTTTTCAGCGTTTATATCCCTTTGAACTTCCACCCATAAGGTTTCAACATCCTCACCATCAGCACCCACAATTGCCTCTTCCACACTTGTCTTTAGATCGCTCCTCACATACAGGCACATGTCACCGCCTTTTCTATTGACCCAGTCTTTCCTAAATAGTGTAAAACCCTCGATATTAACAAGCAAAGAATCCAACCATGTCTCAGCCACACCAACTACACATCTATGTGTTCTTCTAGTACCATAGCCTCCAGATCCCCCATTTTTCTAGCTAGACTTCTGGCATTTGTGAAAGTGGTATTTATAGAGCAGATTACTATTGAACTGACTAAAATGGGTGTCTTTTACCTTGGTTCTTCATGTTTTGCTTATAGAAATACAAGGAGTTGAATTATGGGGGTTGCACACATGGAATATGAAAACTTCATGGAAGGGTAGTTTCAGTGTTGGTTCTTTTCTTAACATGTTTTCTTCTAGGACATGGTGGAGTGAGTCTTATGTACTTGATGTTCAACTCAGCTACATGGTCCTTGTATGATGGCCAGCTGAATACTGGACACTCATATAGTTTTGGACTACTAAGTGCCAAATGTTACCTTAGAGTACATAACCTGCAATTCCAGAATAGACTGTTAAACTGGAAATGTATTAGGAGGAGACTTCAGCCAGGAACACAGTTCGTATCATTCATGACTTTGGCATGACATGCTTTACTTCCTTCTTTACTGAGGTTATTGTAGTGTTACTGGGCATTGTGTTACTTTGGACCTGGCAAGATGCCTGTGATGTAGCTGGGGAGAAAAGTGCAAACATTTAGTTAATGTGAACCTGACTCATGCATTGATCTGATCATTTCCCCTCCCATATTGTTTGTTCAGACTGCAAGATTAAATTAAAAAAGCCCACAGTTTGTTGCATATGGACCATGGTCCTGTCCAAGTGTAAGATTAAGTTGATGAGTAGAGTTGAGCGGACACCTGGATGTTTCGGGTCGACGGGTTCAGCCGAACTTCACAAAAAAGTTAGTGTTCGGGAACCGAACTTGACCTGAACTTGACCCCGAACCCCATGTAAGTCAATGGGGATTCGAACTTTGGAGCACTAAAATGGCTCTAAAAATGTCATGGAAAGGGCTAGAGGGCTGCAAATGGCAGCAAAATGTGGTTAAGAGCATGGCAAGTGCTCTGCAAACAAATGTGGTAGGGAAATGACTTTAAATAACATAAAATACGTAAACATAAAAATTAATAATCTTGATCTAGGAGGACGAGGTCCATATGGAGTAGGAGGTTGAGGGGGCAGTGGATGTGGCGTGTAGGTGAAAGCGGTGGTGGAGAAGGAGGAGGTAGCCTACACTGTTTTTTGGTTTGAATTTTTTATTTTGTTTGTTTAAATTAGGGTACACCCCAAAACATTGGGAAATATAACCTGTGATAACCCCCTCCAGTCATGCTAAACAAACATTCAGACAATACACTGGCTGCAGGGCAGGCCAGCACCTCCAAGGCGTAAAGGGCAGGCTCAGTGCATGTGCCCAATTTGGAGACCCAGAAGTTGAAGGGGGCAGATCCATCAGTCAGTACGTGTAGGCATGTGCACACATACTTCTCCACGATGTCGCACGTCCCCGTGATGTTCACGATCCAATTGGATATCTTCCTATCAACTTTCGATGTTCTTTTCTGCGCCTACCATGTTGATCATGGTTAGTGGCGAATCAGGGTTCCACGCCGAAGAGGGAGCGTGAGAAAGGGATACTACATCCAAGGGAGGTCAATGGATGAAATTCAATGTGATAGAGCGTAAATGTGGGACAAAGTATTGAAGCAGAAGCTTCTAAGTTAAGGAAGGGGCGCGCGGCAATTACCCACTCCCGATTCGGGGAGGTAGTGACGATAAATAACAATACAGGACTCTTAAGATGCCCTGTTATTGGAATGATTATTAAAAAAGTATAGGGAATGTCACTGGGGTATTTTGGATTTGGAAACGTTAGACAGGAGAGAATTTTTGAAATTTTATTCCCTGTCACCTATACAGAGCAGGGGTTTGTATACGGCAAAATAGGTAAAATGTCACCCAAGAATTTAACAGACAAATTTGTGAAATGTTTTTACCTGTCTGCTAGGTATAGCAGGGGTATATCAGACCCAAATATTGGTGAATTTCACTTGAATATGTAACAGACAAATTAGTGAATTTTTTTTACTTGCCTACTAGGTAGAGCAGTGGTATATCACACCCAAAAATTGGTGAATTTCACCCGAATAAAAAACAGACAAATTTGTGATTTTTTTTTACCTGTCTACTAGGTATAGCAGGGGTATATCACACCCAAAAATAGGTAAAATGTCACCCAAGAATGTAACAGACAAATTAGTAAAATGTTTTTACCTGTCTACTAGGTAGAGCAGGGGTATATCACACCCAAAAAATTGTGAATTTCCTCCTCCTCATCCTCCACCTCGTCATCCTCCAGAACTGTACCCTGGCTGGACAATTGTGTACCTGGCGTTTGTGGGTCCAGGAGCCCACCCTCGGAGCCACTTGTGAATGACTGGCCGGAAACCCTATAAAATGATCCCTCTTCCTCCTCCTTCTCCTGGGCCACATCCTCTTCCATCATCGCCAGAAGCATTTTTTTCAAGGAGGCATAGTAGTGGGATAGTAACGCTGAGAACAGCGTTATCGGCACTGGCCATGTTGGTGGAGTACTCGAAACAGCTCAACAAGGAACATAGGTCACGCATGGAGGCCCAGTCATTGGTGGTGAAGTGGTGCTGTTCCGCAGAGCGACTCACCCGTGCGTGCTGCAGCTGAAACTCCACTATCGCCTGCTGCTCCTCGCACAGTCTGGCCAGCATGTGCAGGGTGGAGTTCCACCTTGTGGGCACGTCACATATGAAGCGGTGAGCGGGAAGGCCGAAGTTACGCTGCAGCACTGACAGGCGAGCAGCAGCAGGGTGAGAACGCCAAAAGCGCGCACAGACGGCCCGCACTTTCTGCAGCAGCTCTGACATATCGGGGTAATTTTTAAGGAACCTCTGCCCCACCAAATTCAGCACATGCGCCAGGCAAGGGATGTGCGTCAAACCGGCTAGTCCCAGAGCTGCTACGAGATTTTGCCCATTATTGCACACCACCAGGCCGGGCTTGAGGCTCACTGACATCAACCACTCATCGGTCTGTTGTTCCATGCCCGTCCACAGCTCCTGCGCAGTGTGGAGTTTGTCCCCCAAACAGATAAGTTTTAAAACTACCTTCAGTCGTTTACCCCTGGCTGTGCTGAAGTTGGTGGTGAAGGTGTTACGCTGACCGGATGAGGGGGTGGTAGAGGATGAGGAAGCAGAGTAGGAGTGGAAATCAACAGGAGGCAAAGAGAAGCACCCTGCAATCCTCGGTGGTGGAAGGACATGCGCCAAACTGCTATCCGCCTCAGGCCCAGCCGCCACTGCATTTACCCAGTGTGCTGTTAGGGAGATATAATGTCCCTGACAGTGCTTACTGGTCCATGTATCCGTAGTTAGGTGGACCTTGCCACAGATGGCGTTGTGCAGTGCACACCAGATTTTGTCCCCCACTTGGTTGTGCAGGGAAGAAATGGCTCGCCACGACGTACTGTGGGACAGCCACCGCCATAAGGCTTTTAAAACTCTCCGTCTCCACCAGACGGAATGACAGCATTTCAAAGGCCAGTAATTTTGAAATGCTGGCATTCAGGGCCAGGGATCGCGGGTGAGTAGGGGGGTACTTCTTCTTCCGCTCCAGTGTTTGGGAGATGGAGAGCTGAATGCTTCTGTGGGACATTGTGTAGATGCTTGGTGACCCAGGTGGTGGTGTTGCTGGCAGATCCTCTGTTTGCGGGGTGGCAGGTGGCACTGTCACTCCAGAGGTGGATGAAGAGGCCAAGACTGCAGCTGAAGAGGAAGCAGGAGCCAGAGACCTTTCTTTGTTTTTGAGGTGTCTACTCCACTGCAGATCGTGCTTTGCACTTAGATGCCTGGTCATGCAGGTTGCGCTCAGGTTGAGAACGTTTATGCCTCGCTTCAGGCTCTGATTGCACAGCGTGCAAACCACTCGTGTCTTGTCGTCAGCACATTGTCTGAAGAACTGCCACACCAGGGAACTCCTTGGAGCTGGCTTTGGTGTGCTCGGTCTCTTGCTGCGTTGGGCAGTAGCAGGCGTACTGTCTAGGGGACGGCCATTCCGCTTTTGCACCCTGCTCCCTCTTCTGCTGTGTTGGTGGCTCTTTGCGACCACCGCCTCTTCCTCCGAACTACACAGGTCACTCGCAGTCTTCCCCCCTGCCCTCCTTGTCGGTCTGCACACTTTCGAAAGCCACAGCAGTTGGCACCTTTGTTTCGTCATCATCCGAGACGTGCTGCGGTGGTCCTCCCATGTACTCATCTTGAAACATAAGTGGTTGGGCATCGGTGCACTCAATCTCTTCCACTTCTGGGGCAGGGCTATGAGGATGGCCCTGGGAAACCCTGCTAGCAGAGTCATCAAAAATCAGAAGACACTGCTGCATGACTTGGGGCTCAGACTGCTTGGCTGATTTGCAATAGGGTGAGGTGATAGACTGATAGACATCGGCTGCAGGTGCTAAATCTGATCTTTCAGCAGGAGACTGGGAGGCAGACAATGTAAAGGAACTGGAGGCACTGTCAGCAACCCATCTACTATCGCCTGTACTTGTTCTGACCTCACCATTCGTAGAGCCGCATTAGGCCCAACCAAATAACGCTGGAGGTTCTGTCGCCTACTCGCACCTGAGAAAGGTGTTTCACTTGTGTGTGTAGCTGGCACAGATCGACCATGTCCTCTCCCTGCAACAGGAGCTCCACCAGCAGCACAACAACCGAAACCACGTCCCTTATTTGACGCTCTCCTCATATTTCTCAAATTTAGGATCTTGCCCAAAATGGGTGTTTTTTAATAACAGAATAGAACACCAGTATCTAACACGTGTATTTCACACTGACAGATGCAGCCAAGGCTGAAAATTTAGAATTTGGCTCAAAATGGGTGTTTTTTTAATAATAGAATAGAACACCAGTATCTAACGCGTGTATTTCACACTGACAGATGCAGCCAAGGCTGCAAATTTAGTATTTTGCCCAGAATGGGTGTTTTTTCAATAACGGAATAGAACAGCAGTATCTAACGCATGTATCTCACACTGACAGATGCAGCCAAGGCTGCAAATTTTGTATTTGGCCCAAAATGGGTGTTTTTTTAAATAACAGAATAGAACACCAGTATCTAATGCGTGTATTTCACACTGACAGATGCAGCCAATGCCGCAAATTTAATATTTTGCCCAAAATGGGTGTTTTTTTTTAAACCCAGAATATTATTGCAGTATTTCAAGCTTGTATTTCACACTGACAGATGCAGCCAAGGCCACAAATTTAGTATTTTGCCCAAAATGGGTGTTTTTTTAAACTCAGAGTATTATTGCAGTATTTCTAGCTTGTATGTTACACTAACAAATGCAGCATAGGCCCCAGATGTAGGGTATTACCAAAAATGGGTGTTTTTTTAACCCAGAAAATTATTAAAGTATTGCAAGCTTGTCTTTCACACTGACAAATGCTGCAAAGGCACCAGATGTAGGGTATTGCCAAAAATGGGTGTTTTTTTAAACCCAGAAAATTATTGAAGTATTTTAAGCTTGTCTTTCACACTGACAAATGCTGCAAAGTCACCAGATGTAGGGTATTGCCAGAAATGGGTGTTTTTTTTAACCCAGAAAACTATTGAAGTATTTCAAGCTCGTCTTTCACACTGACAAATGCTGCAAAGGCCCCAGATGTAGGGTCTTGCAAAAAATGGGTGATTTTTTTAAACCCAGAAAATTATTGAAGTATTGCAAGCTTGTCTTTCAGACTGACAAATGCTGCAAAGGCACCAGATGTAGGATATTGCCAAAAAATTTCGTTTTTTTAAACCCAGACTATTATTGCAGTATTTCAAGCTTGTATTTGAATGTCACAAATGCACATATGCTGATCTGGTGCACTGAGCTTGCATAAAATGGCCGCCGCCACCCACCTAACTAACAGACAGATAAAAGTTATTTTTCTGTGTCACTGGGCTCAGGGCAGGGTAAAAAGATTGTGCACTGCACCCACAAAACTAAATCTATGTAGATCGCTCAGTTAACAAGCACTTCAGATTAAAGATTCTTTCCTATTCTCTCCATCACAGCAGCAGCATCCTATCCCTACACTAATCAGAGCAGAGTTATATAGAGGCTGGGTCACATGCTGCACTGGCCAATCACAGCCATGCCATTAGTAGGCATGGCTGTGATGGCTTCTAAGCGCACAAGAGTAAATCGCTTGTTGATTGGCTTTCAATCAACAATCAGCTTTCAAAAAGCGCCATTAACTCGCTGAACACCGAACTGTTACTGAAGAGTTCGGGTTCGGGGTCCAAAAATCCTAAAGTTCGGTACAAACCCGAACTTTACAGTTCGGGTTCGCTCAACCCTATTGATGAGAATAAGTCCAGACAGAGAGTGGTCATTTTGGTTAACAGGTTGAAGGAGTTTTCCAGGTGTTTAATACTGATGAGCTATCCTTAGTTTAGGTCAACAATATCAGATCAGGGGGATCTGACACCCAGCATCCCCACCAATCACTGGACCGCTGTGGTCTCTTTGCAGCTTACGAAGCACAGTGCTGTCCATTGGGTAACAGCTGTGCTTGGTATTGCAGCTCAGCCTTATTCACTTGAATGGGACTAAGCTACGCCTAGACCATGTAACTGATGAGTGGGACGTCAATGGCCTAGAAAGAGGTTGTGGCCTCTTCAAACAGCTGATCTGCGGTGGTGCCAGGAGTCAGACCCTCGCCAAGTTGATATTAATGATCTGTCCTAAAGATAGGTCATCAATATCAAATTCACAAACAACCACTTTAACGTTAGTGACTGAAAGACCAGATTTTCTAAATTAAAAGCTGCATACCGCTGACTCTATGGAGGAGATTTATCATCTCTCTTGAGCCTGAAATTGGCGTTAAAAAGTCGCAAACTATGTGTTTGGGATTTCTAAACTACGACTTTTAAAAAAAATTGTCTAATTTCTTGAATTTTAGGCCGTCCTTGTCACATTTCCTAAAGGGTGTGTGACAAGGTTGGGAAGGGAGCATGGCCAGCCAACCAATAAATGTATCTTCATTCACGTCAGTTGTCGTAGTTTTCTGTTTAAGCGCACAGACTGCAGGAGGATGCACCTAATTTATGAAGAGGTGTGCGCCTCGTCATAAATTAGAGGTATTCCCCGGCGGCTCAGGGCATATCAAGACCAGCGAAGAAACCGCCAGTCTTGATAAATCTCCCCCTATATGCGGTTATCTATTAGTTAAGGTAACTCTAGCGTTATGGTAATACTTTTTTAGTTGGATATTGAGGGGATTGACAACCCACTAGGTAGTACTGATCTATACAATCCTAATACTCCTACTGAATAAACATTTCTGTAACATAATAGCCTAGCACTTCATATACAAGGCATCTTGTCTCCTGGCACTTTAGTATAGTGACAGATTTATGCCTTGTTGACTTTTACATATTGTTATTGCTGCTAAGCAATGATGTGTATTGATGTACACAGGCAACATGTAATATACACTATGGAAATTTAGTTGCAGGACAGATTTCAGTAGCTACCGTAATTTATTGTCCCATGAAGAGGAGTATTACCAGTTATTGTGCTGTTTTACGGAGCGATGATTTTAAATGGATTTATCCTGACACAAAGAACTTTTATTTGTAGTATAATTATATATTACGGCAAGCTTAGGGGAATAAGAAGGGCATATCGTATTAATCACTATCATTACGCAGCACAGAGTATGTTATTTCCACAAGAGTGCAACAACTGCTGCCCCTCACTGTAGGGAGACCATTGATGGCATCTCTTAAAGTCATTTGGTGGTTGCTATGAAGCTTTTCACACCCGACAAGTGACAACAAAGCTTATTAAAAGAGTGGTGATTGAGGAGCCAGCGAGTTCAACGTAGAGGACAATTGACGGTGACTGGTGTTGGGAAGCTGCAATTAGCTGCGAATATATTACTCCAACTGTGAGTGTTGTGGATCCCGGGGTTACTGAGGCAGCAGTAAATCTCATCATGAGCCAGCAGCTTGAATTGTGCATGACCAAAGGCGCATTGCTGGCAGTGTCACTGGCTGTGATCCTGGTAGGCGTGCAAGCACTACATTCTTTACACTGGCATACTTATGACTGACGAGACCAGAGAAATCACAGCAAATCTTCATTTGTCAATTAAAGTGACATTCATTTTTATGCCTAGCTTGTTTTGATATTATGTGAGATTCATTGCAATTAGAGAGGAGCGAATCGAAGTTGACGAAGTGGAATTCGATCCGAATTTCAGGAAAAATTTGATTCCCACAAAAGCCGAATTTCCTCACGATTAGTGGTAATGAATCGCATTTTTTCCTAAAATGGCTGCTGCACATGTTAGGACATGGAGCAAGGAATTCTGGGAAGGCGGGATCACCCACAATGCCATGCATGCAGCCAATCAGCAACGAGCCCTGTGATGTCACAGCCCTATAAATAACCTCAGCCAGCTTGGATTCTGCCATTTTCCAGTGTGCTTAGTGCAGGGAGAGACGTCAGCAGGTGCAGTATTAGAAAAGATTTTATTGTGCTGAAAAAAAAAACGATTTACAAGTTCAGGGAAAGATTATTCAAGGTGTAGGGAAAGCATAGGGAGGCATCATCTACACTATAAAAGGTAAACAGGGTGCAATAGGAGAGTGTACAGCCTGGGTAATAGGAACGATTCTATTACACCTTGCTGCACTTATTGGGGGTCCAAATTGCTATTATACTGCTATACTGATACCTCTGTAATTCCAGCAAACCTTGTTTGTTATTGGGGTGCAAGTGCTGTGTTGCAGGGTTTATTTATAGGAAATATACGTACGTCATATTAAACGCAGTGATGAGCGGCAGGGGAAATATTCGAATTCGCAATATTTTGTGAATATTTCGGCAAATATTCATCATATGTTTGCGAATTCGAGATACCAAGTCATTATTTTCTTGATTGCAAAAATCATCAATCGGAAAATTCACACTAAAAATTCGCGATACGAAAATTTGCGATCAATACTACTCCTAAAGTCAAAGATTTTGCAGCCTTCTCATTGGCCCACAAGCAAGAAGCAGTGAAAGATCATGGGTACTGATGAAAAAAAAATCTAGAATATTCGCAATTACGAAGATACAGCACTATATTCTAGATATTCGCGAATTCTTGAAGTGCCAATATTCGCAATAAAAATTAGAGATTAGAATATTCGCGATCAACACTAATTAACCGTTCTGCGGTGCATTTAAATTGTTTTACAGTTTCTTTTGGGGTGTATTAGTGTAAAAAAAATAACTTATTTGCCGTTCTGCTGTGCAGTTACATTGAACTGCACACTTTGTTTGGGGTGTTTTAATAGTCTAAAAAGTACGTATTATTTGCTGTTCTGCGGTGCGGTTACATTGTACTACAACCTTTTTTTGGGGTGTATAAGTAAAAAAAATTATGTCTTATTTGACATTCTGCGGTGCAGTTACTTTGTACTACAGCCTTTTTGGGGTGCATAAGTGTAAAAAAAGTACGTCTTATTTGCTGTTCTGCGGTGCAGTTACTTTGTACTACAGCCTTTTTTGGGGTGTAAAAGTATAAAAAAAAGTACATCTTATTTGCCGTTCTGCAATGCAGTTACATTGTTCTACAGATTTTTTGGGGGTGTATATGCTGCTCCCACCTCAACACTATGTCACTGGGCCACTCTGTGGTCTCCTCATGCTGCTGCCACTTCACTACTTTGTGGTCTCCTCATTCTGCTGCCACATTACTACTCTGTGGTCTCCTCATGCTGCTGCTACCTCAACACTATATCACTGGGCCACTCTGTGGTCTCCTCATACTGCTGCTACCTCCCCACTATGTCACTGGACCACTCTGTGGTCTCCTCATGCTGCTAAAACATCAACACTATGCCTCTGGGCCACTCTGTGGTCTCCTCATGCTTTTGCCACCACACCACACCACACTGTGGTTTCCTCATACTGCTGCTACCTCAACACTATGTCAATGGGCCACTCTGTGGTCTCCTCATGCTGCTGCCACTTCAACACTATGCCACTGGGCCACTCTGTGGTCTCCTCATGCTGCTGCCACATCCCCACTCTGTCACTGGGCCACTCTGTGGTCTCATCATGCTGCTGCTGCTACATCAACTCTATGTCTCTGGGCCACTCTGTGGTTTCCTCATGCTGCTGCTACCTCAACACTATGTCAATGGGCCATTCTGTGGTCTCCTCATGCTGCTGCCACATCACTACTCTGTGGTCTCCTCATTCTGCTGCCACCTCAACACTATGTCACTGGGCCACTCTGTGGTCTCCTCATGCTGCTTCCACCTCCCCACTCTGTCACTGGGCCACTCTGTGCTCTCCTCATGCTGCTGCCACATCACTACTATGAGGTCTCCTCGTGCTGCTGCCACCTCAACACTATGTCACTGGGCCACTCTGTGGTCTCCTCATGCTGCTGCCATTTCACCAGTATGTCAATTGATCACTCTGTGGACTTCTCATGCTGTTCCCACCGTCCCCACTTCATTACTGGGCCACTATTTTGCCTTTTTGGCTTGGTTGACATCATAATTTATTTGACCCTTCTTATGATCTGTCAGAAGGAAGGAAAAATGAGACTCACAACAAATCCTGTCTATGTAGCAGCTGTAAGGCCTGTATGAGATGGTCCCATCAGAATTGGCTTATGATTTAATAACTCCCTTAAACATGTGCCAGTACAAAAAAAAACAAAAAACATTTTAGTGCACCCTGTAGAACAAATTTCCCCAAAGTGGCCACCTTAGGATGCCAGTGCCAGTACAAAAACGCTCCCTTAAACTGTGTGCTAAGTACAAAAAATGTCCCCTTATGTGCCAGTAGAAAAATGCTCTCTTATAATGTATGTCAGTGCAAAAAAACTACCCCCTTTTAGTGTCCTTAGTAGAACGGATGTCCCCATAGTGACCCCATTATAATGTGTGCCAGTATAAAAATGATCCTTTTTACAGCCATAGTGTACGCATAGTGCTTTCTCCAGTTACAAAATAATGACCCCTATCCCATTGTGGCCCAACAGCATGCTGCCAAATCAAAATAATAAACTCAAAAACTTACCTCCATTCTGCTGTCAGCAATGCAGTGCAAGACAGAGACCTCTTTTAGTCTGTGCCCTGAGCCTTATGCAGCCCTGCTCAGGCAGCGTGATAATAGGCTAAAGCAGTGATGGGCAAACTGCGGCTCTCCAGCTGTTGTAAAACTACAAATCCCATCATTCCCTGCTGTAGGCTGATAGCTGTAGGAAGACTGGGCATACTGGGAGTTGTAGTTTTACAACAGCTGAAGAGCTGCAGTTTGCCCATCATTGGGCTAAAGGAACTAGGACTAAAGCCTATTAGAGAAAACGGTGGGCCAGGGAGACATCGCTCCCGTGCCCCGTCGCGGCATTCAACTGTATTGCTGTCCTGAGTACAGCAATGCAGTTGAATATGTAGAGATGATCGTTTCCACAATGAAAGCATTCATTGCCCATTGCCCATCCCTCTGCCCCCTCTTGCCCCTACCTGGTGCTGCTTGAGGCAATCGTCTCACCTCGCCTCATTGGCGGTGCACCCCTACTAACTATCAACACTAAACTTGATCTTAGCCAAAAGGGCGAGAAGCCTATCTATCTATCATCTATCTATCTATCTATCTATCTCATATCTATCTCTCTTAGATCTGTATCAAAATGTGTATCAGGGCAAAAACCAAGAAATGAGGAAAGAAACTTCCTGATGAGCTCAGAGACATGATTGTGTTGAGGCACAGATCTGGAAAAGGGTGCAAGAATATATTCTGCATTGGAAGTGCTCAAGAGCACAGTGATCTCCATAATTCTTAAATGGAAGAAGTTTGTAACAACAGGACTCTTCCTAGAGTTGGGTGCTTCTCCAAACTAAGTAATTGGGTAAAAAGGGTCTTGGCAAGATAGGTGACCAAGAACCCAATGGTTACTCTGGCTGAGCTCCAAAAATCCTGGGTGTGGCAGGCGCAGCACTGTGAAGTGCCTTTTGCGCTGTGGCATTAAAATAATTTTGATATCTCTGCCTTTTAGTCTAACCAGACTGTCTATTACTCTGTAATTCCTCTAGCGCCATTCTATGGAAACAGTAGGTTTAAAAAGCACAACAAATGCTTCAAATAACTTATTTTTTAACTTCAACTTTTTTTCATATATAACACTGCCACCTCCACAGCAGATAGTCCATGTACAAAACACGTGTTGAAAAGATATCACAAAATTGCGGTATGCATAAGATGGTGGTTCAACTGTTCAATCTTGTCATTCAACATAAAATGGTGGATATATTTCTCTCTTGAGTATCTGTACTCTCACTTTAGGTTATTTAAGCACTTTAAGATCTCTCTGAGAGGTATATCTAAGGTCTAACTAATAGTTCACTTGCAGTATGCAGTTAGCAGTGACTATTTTCAGATTGGTTGAGTATGATTTGGTATGGATGTATGCAATTTGGATTGCAATATGGAATCTTAATGCTTGAAATTGTATGCTTGCAATTGTAGCTTGCAATTTGAAACTTACAATTGAATTTGTATGGTTGCAATTGTAGTTTGTGAACTTTGCAGTTTGCAATTGGTGGAACTGTAAGTAAACATATATTATCTAGTTCAGTATACAGTTCTAATCAGAATACTAACAATAATAATATTATATAACTTGTTTTAAATACCTATATTGGCCTCTTGTTCCCATAAAACTCAGCTTTCAGTGGAGTGAATGTCTCTTCAGCTCCTGTCTCTGGTGAACAATGATTCTAGCAGCAGGAGCTGGGGGAATTCCCAGACAGGCTGTCTGTGAGGCTAGCTGTGATTGGTGAAAACTCTTGCTGTGTGAGAAGCTGGCTGTGATTGGTCTAGACTTCTGCCCAGTAACAACAGATTAACACTATGCTTTCTGTTGTTTCTGCTGTGTCACTGAGTTTACCTTACATTACAAAATTAATCTTAAAGGCATATTATCTTTTTATGCTTCTGTGAACACAAAATATAACAGTTATATGACATCCAAAACATGATGTCACAGTAAATAACTCTGCTTTTGTCTTTAACACATAAACATAGGAACTGTATTAAGGCTATTGGCAGGTTTAGCTGTATACACATATAAGCTATACTAGCAACCTAGGACAGGTCTTAGCTGGCCAGCTACACTGGGAGCAGACAGTAGAAACTTCTAAAAGGTTAATTTTCACTGCAGAACTCCAATAATCTGGGCTTTATGGCAGAGTGGCTAGAAAGAAGACTCTCTTTAGTAAAAGATACATGAAAGCCTTCCTCGAGTTTGCAAAAAATCACCCAAATGACTCTCAAACTGTGAGAAACAATATTCTCTGGTCGATGAAACCAAGTTTGAGCTGTTTGGCCTAAGGCTCATTTCTGCTCATCACCTGCCCAATACTATTCCCACAATGAAGCACTGAGGTGGCAGCCTCATTGTTTGAGGCGCTTTTCAGGAGTTAATACAGGAAAAACTGGTCAGGGTTGACGGAAAGCTGAATGGAGCAAAGGACTGAGATATTCTTAACCACCTCAGCTCCCCTAGCTTAAACACCCTTAATGACCAGACCACTTTTTACAATTCTGCACTACACTACTTTCACGGTTTATTGCTCGGTCATACAACTTACCACCCAAATGAATTTTACCTCCTTTTCTTCGCACTAATAGAGCTTTCATTTGGTTATATTTTATTGCTGCTGACATTTTCAAATAAAACTACATTTATATATAAATTTTTCTCTAAATTTATTGTTCTACATGTCTTTGATAAAAAAAAATGCAATAAGTGTATATTTATTGGTTTTCGCAAAAGTTATAGCGTTTACAAACTATGGTACAAAAATGTGAATTTCCGCATTTTGAAGCAGCTGTAACGGTCGCGTACACACACACACAGGGGGGAGGGAAGTGACCACTGCGCTCCACCCTTACCCCTGGCCCTGCCTACTTGCCTCGCGAGTCCTAATGACAGGGGACAACTGGACGGCAATCCCTAACTTGGAGTAAGTGCAGGGATGACAGACAGACAAACAACAGGACGTGAACGGACCGAGTCAATACCAGGAAAGCTGCAAAGTACAAATGGAGCAAGCAGAGAATTGTCAGGAGAAGCCGGGGTCATAAATACCAGGAGAGCAGAGAAGTACAAGAGGAGTCCTAAGAGAGTAGTCAGGTGGGAGCCGAGGTCACAATACCAGGACGGATACGCAGTACAGGAGGATCAGGCAAAAGGATGGTCAAGGAACAGGATCAGGTAAGTATTCAGCAGTCCAACAAATAGCCAGGAACCTAGAAATTAACAGGCAACCTGTAGCCAGCAGGCTGCCTGTATTTATAGTGGGGAGTGAGGGTCATGTGACGTGGCTAGCGTCACATGACCGACAGACCAACCAGTCGAGCACCGAGTGATCAGCTCGGCGCTCAAGGCAGACTTAGGAGCAAGGAGCCACCCAGCTAGTAAAGCCGCCCTGGGAATGAGGTCAAACACAGAACCTCATTCCAAAAGCTAAGCAACAGTTCTGCGGGCAATGGGGGACCGAGTGCACCTTCGGAACCCCGTGACAGTACCCCCCCCTTTTACGAGGGGCCACCGGACCCAAGACTTCAGGCGATGGCTTTTCAGGGTGTTCTAAATGAAATTTACGAACAAGTCTAGGAGCATGAACCTCCCTGGCAGGTACCCAAGATCTCTCTTCAGGTCCATACCCCTTCCAGTGAATCAGGTACTGCAAGGAATTACTCACCTTCCTGACATCCACTATTTTAGACACCACATACTCGACAGCGTCATTAACAAGAACTGGCGGAGGCGAGGCTTTTGATGGTACTACCGGTTCAAAATATTTTTTAAGCAGTGATTTATGGAACACATTATGAATGTGGAATGACTCAGGCAGCTCCAACCTAAAAGATACCAGGTTAATCACTTCCGTGATGTTATATGGTCCAATAAAACGAGGAGCAAATTTTTTAGAAGTTACCTTGAGAGATAGATTCTTGGAGGACAACCATACTTTATCCCCAACCTGAAAGTTTACCCCCCTTGAACGTCTCCTATCGGCCTTGAGTTTTTGAGGACATTGAGCCTTTTCTAGGTTCGATTGAACCCGGGCCCAAACTGTGCACAGTTCGGAGGAGAGTTTATCAGCTTCAGGGTTAGAGGAGGAGACGGACGACCCAGAATGAAAACGGGGATGAAAACCATGGTTACAAAAGAAAGGGGAGACCCCAGCAGAAGAATTGACACGGTTATTCAGAGCAAATTCAGCCAACGGAAGGAATTTGACCCATAATTGCTGGTCATCAGCAACATACAACCTCAGGAATTGTTCCACAGACTGATTAAGGCGTTCAGTCTGCCCATTACTCTCAGGATGGTAGGCGGAAGAAAAAGACAACGAAATTTTACATCTTTGACAGAAGGCCCTCCAGAATTTGGACACAAACTGCACACCCCTGTCCGAAACAATATTTTCCGGGATACCATGCAATCGAACAATTTCTTTCACAAAAATAGACGCCAGGGTTTTGGCATTCGGGAGTTTAGACAGGGGAATGAAATGGACCATCTTGCTAAACCTATCCACCACTACCCACACTACAGTCTTACCCTCCGCCAGCGGTAGGTCAGTTATAAAGTCCATCGAGATATGGGACCAGGGTCTACTGGGAATGGGTAGGGGTCGTAGGTTACCAGCAGGGCGAGTCCTAGGTGTCTTGGACCTGGCACAAACCTCACAGGCTGACACATAGGACTTGACATCCCTAGTTAGAGTGGGCCACCAATAAGATCTAGAAACCAGATCCTTAGTGCCCTCAACACCCGGATGTCCACAAAAGGCAGAATCGTGACACTCACCCAACAGCTGGAGACGAAATTGTACGGGAACAAACAACTTATCTGTTGGGGTGGATACCGGTGCCAGATGTTGTTCCGACCTAATGCGAGCCGAGATATCCTGGGTAAGAGCTGCTAAGAAGATTTTTGCTGGTAGGATGGATTCAGGTGGTACCTCAGTAGGTTGAAAAGCCTGGAAGCTCCGAGATAATGCGTCCGCCTTCACATTTTTACTTCCCGGCCTGAACGTGATGGAAAAATCAAAACGAGTAAAAAACAGAGCCCATCTGGCTTGACGGGGATTCAACCTCTTAGCAGACTCGAGAAACATAAGGTTTTTATGGTCAGTGACAACAGTTACACAATGCCTTGCCCCCTCCAGAAAATGCCTCCACTCCTCAAATGCCCATTTAATGGCCAGCAGCTCCCTATTCCCTATGTCGTAGTTTCTCTCCGTGGGAGAGAATTTCCTGGAGAAGAAGGCACATGGTCTCAGATTAGTGAGGCTGGCAGGACCTTGTGAAAGGACTGCTCCTGCGCCGTCCTCGGACGCATCCACCTCCACAATAAAAGGTTTCTCCTGATCAGGCTGGATCAGAATGGGAGCGCTACTGAATGCCTTTTTTAATTTTTCAAATGAAGAAATGGCCTCAGTAGACCAATTCTCCAAATCCACCCCTTTCTTAGTAAGGTCGGTCAACGGTTTAGCAATTACGGAAAAATTCATAATAAATTTACGATAGTAATTGGCGAAACCTAAGAACCGTTGTAAGGCCTTTAAGGATGAAGGTCTTACCCATTCCTTAATTGCTAGTACCTTACCAGGATCCATCTTGAAGGCGTGAGGAGTCAGAACATGCCCTAGAAACAGAATCTCCTGCACACCAAAGACACATTTCTCTTGTTTAGCGGATAGCTGATTCTCCCTCAACACCTCTAATACTTGTCTAACATGAGACACATGGGATTCGAAGTCAGGAGAGAATATCAAAATGTCGTCAAGATAGACAATAACAAATTTACCTAAGAACTCCCTAAGAATGTCATTCATGAAGTTTTGGAACACAGCTGGGGCATTGCTGAGTCCAAAAGGCATCACCTGATATTCAAAGTGTCCTACCGGAGTATTGAACGCCGTCTTCCATTCGTCTCCCTTCTTGATTCGGATTAGATTGTATGCCCCTTTCAGGTCAATTTTGGAAAACCAGGTTGCCCCCAGGACCTGGTTAAATAAATCCGGAATCAATGGGAGGGAGTATCTATTCTGGACAGTGATTTTATTTAATCTCCGGTAATCGATACATGGCCTAAGACCACCATCTTTTTTCTTAACGAAGAAAAACCCCGCCCCCATAGGAGAGACAGAAGGTCTAATATGCCCTTTACCAAGGCTCTCCTTAATATAATCTTCCATGGCCTTGCGTTCGGGCATAGAAAGATTATAAATTCGTCCTTTAGGAAACTTGGCCCCCTCTACTAGCTCTATGGTACAATCATAAGGTCTATGGGGGGGTAGAACCTCCGGGGTTGGTGATGAGAATACATCAGAATATTCTCTAACAACAGAGGGTAAAGTATCAGACTTTACTGAGACCCCAGCCTGTACCACGGACAGGCACGAGTCACACTTAGGCCCCCATCTCACCAACTCCCCATTGGACCAATCTATAGTGGGGTTATGTAGTCGGAGCCAAGGCAACCCTAGTACCACCTCAGCAGGTAGGTTCTCCAGGACTAGAAGCGAACATCTCTCTGAGTGGCACACACCCACGGTTAGAGAAATCTCCGAGGTACATAAGCTCACCGTACCACCAATAAGAGGAGTAGCATCAATAGCCATGACATGGATAGGAGTTGGTAAGGCAAACATAGGAATACCCAATCTAACAGCATACTCAGAGTCAATAAAGCTAGCCGCTGAGCCAGAATCAATAAAGGCCTTACCCGGCCAATTATCTACTCCCAGAGAAATCGTAATGGGTACCGAAAGCTTACATTTAGAAAATTCAGGGTGTACCTGGTCTTTAGGTTGCCTTGCCTTAGGAGACTTGACAGAGAGGACCTTCTTAGGACACTGGTTGATCCAATGGTCAGAATCTCCACAGTAAAAGCATTCTCCACGTCTGCGGCGAAGATTCCCTCGGGTCATGCCAACCTGCATGGGTTCCTCGGTGGAGACCTCAGCATTGTCTCTGGGATAGGCCTCTGGCTGGACCACCATCTGGGAAGAGAACTGTTGTTCCTGTCGTCTCTCTCTAACCCGTCGGTCAAGTCGGACAACAAGGGTCATCATCTCCTCTAAGGTCTCTGGAAGTTGATAACTGACCAGAAGATCCTTTAATTTATCAAAAAGACCTGACCTGAACTGACTCTTCAGGGCTGGTTCGTTCCATCCTGAGGGGACACACCACCTTCTGAATTGGGTGCAATAATCCTCCGCTGGTAAATTGCCCTGAACCAGTGCCTTTAGAGCCGTCTCGGCTACTAGAGCCCTGTCTGGTTCATCATAGAGGGTACCTAGGGCCTGAAAGAACCCCTCCACAGAATATAAACAACTGGCGCCAGCAGGTAAAGAGAACGCCCAGTCCTGGGGATCACCCTGTAATCGGGAAATGATAATGCCCACGCGTTGACTCTCGGGGCCGGAGGACACGGGGGCAAACGGAAGTAAAGTTTGCAACTCTCCTTAAAAGAGAGAAACTTCTTCCGGTCTCCAGAAAAGGTTTCTGGGAGCTTAATCTGGGGCTCAAAATGCGGACTGGAGGCCTGAGGAGTGGAAGAGCCTTGCCCTAACTCAAAAGAGCTGAGTTTTTCCCCTAACTCCTGCACCATCTGCGTCAGATTAGAGACATAGTCAGTCAGGGTCACCAGAGGATTCATAATACAGTGGTTATTGGGCCTGTTAATCTGTAACTGTCGCGTACACACACACACAGGGGGGAGGGAAGTGACCACTGCGCTCCACCCTTACCCCTGGCCCTGCCTACTTGCCTCGCGAGTCCTAATGACAGGGGACAACTGGACGGCAATCCCTAACTTGGAGTAAGTGCAGGGATGACAGACAGACAAACAACAGGAGGTGAACGGACCGAGTCAATACCAGGAAAGCTGCAAAGTACAAATGGAGCAAGCAGAGAATTGTCAGGAGAAGCCGGGGTCATAAATACCAGGAGAGCAGAGAAGTACAAGAGGAGTCCTAAGAGAGTAGTCAGGTGGGAGCCGAGGTCACAATACCAGGACGGATACGCAGTACAGGAGGATCAGGCAAAAGGATGGTCAAGGAACAGGATCAGGTAAGTATTCAGCAGTCCAACAAATAGCCAGGAACCTAGAAATTAACAGGCAACCTGTAGCCAGCAGGCTGCCTGTATTTATAGTGGGGAGTGAGGGTCATGTGACGTGGCCAGCGTCACATGACCGACAGACCAACCAGTCGAGCACCGAGTGATCAGCTCGGCGCTCAAGGCAGACTTAGGAGCAAGGAGCCACCCAGCTAGTAAAGCCGCCCTGGGAATGAGGTCAAACACAGAACCTCATTCCAAAAGCTAAGCAACAGTTCTGCGGGCAATGGGGGACCGAGTGCACCTTCGGAACCCCGTGACAGCAGCTCTGACTTTCTGAGCACCTGTCATGTTTCCTGAGGTTCTACAATGGCCAGACAGTAGAAACACCCGACAAATGACCCCATTTCGGAAAGTAGACACCCTAAGGTATTCGCTGATGGGCATAGTGAGTTCATAGAACTTTTTATTTTTTGTCACAAGTTAGCGGAAAATGATGATTTTTAAAAAAAAATTTTTACAAAGTCTCATATTCCACTAACTTGTGACAAAAAATAAAAACTTCCATGAACTCACTATGCCCATCCCGAAATACCTTGGGGTGTCTTCTTTCCAAAATGGGGTCACTTGTGGGGTATTTATACTGCCCTGGCATTTTAGGGGCCCCAATGCGTGAGAAGTAGTTTGAAATCCAAATGTGTTAAAAATGCCCTGTGAAATCCTAAAGGTGCTCTTTTGGGCCCCTTTGCCCACCTAGGCTGCAAAAAAGTGTCACACATGTGGAATCTCCATACTCAGAAGAAGTAGGGCAATGTGTTTTGGGGTGCATTTTTACATATACCCATGCTGGGTGAGAGAAATATCTCTCTAAAAGTCAACTTTTCCCATTTTTTTATACAAAGTTGTCATTTTAGAGAGATATTTCTCTGACCCAGCATGGGTATATGTAAAAAGACACCCCAAAACACATTGCCCAACTTCTCCTGAGTACGGCGATACCACATGTTGGACACTTTTTTGCAGCCTAGGTGGGCAAAGGGGTCCAAATTCCTTTTAGGAGGGCATTTTTAGACATTTGGATTCCAGACTTCTTCTCACGCTTTAGGGCCCCTAAAATGCCAGGGCAGTATAAATACCCCACATGTGACCCCATTTTGGAAAGAAGACACCCCAAGGTATTCCATGAGGGGCATGGCGAGTTCATAGAAGATTTTTTTTTTTGGCACAAGTTAGCGGAAATTGATTTTTTTTTTTTTTTCACAAAGTCTCCCTTTCCGCTAAAATTTCAATCTTTCATGGACTCAATATGCCCCTCAGCGAATAGCTTGGGGTGTCTAATTTCCAAAAT
Source organism: Bufo bufo (assembly GCF_905171765.1). Lineage (NCBI taxonomy): Eukaryota > Metazoa > Chordata > Amphibia > Anura > Bufonidae > Bufo > Bufo bufo. The sequence goes on from NC_053390.1 coordinate 416,289,975, forward strand.
GGGGTCATTTGTGGGGTGTTTGTACTGCCCTGGCATTTGAGGGTCTCCACAATCATTACATGTATGGCCAGCATTAGGAGTTTCTGCTATTCTCCTTATATTGAGCATACGGGTAATGAGATATTTTTTTTTCGTTCAGCCTCAATCGCATCGGATGGATGAAAAAATCTCTGCCAAAAAGAAAAAAGGAGGGGGAAGGCGTCTGCCAGGACATAGGAGCTCCGCCCAACATCCAAACCCACTTAGCCCGTATGCGATGGCAAACCCGATTTCTCCATTCACATCAATCGATGTGGATGAATAAATCATTACCGGGATTTTTATTTTTTTTATATACAAAGTGTTTACCAAAGCATATGAACACCGCCCCTCAGCTCATATGCCTCGGCAAACGTATCTTTTTTACTGCAGAGGAGAAATCTACACCGACTTTTGTGTAATCTGACAGCAGCGCAATGCTTCTGTCAGAATGCACATCAGTGCTGCAGCTCGTTCATCGGTTGGTCCACCTAGAAGGTAAAAAAAAAAAAAAAAAAAAGAAAAAAACAGGCCGCAACGCAATAAATTTATTAACATTAACTTTATATAACATTTGAACGGAACATTAAGTTTTATAAACTTTATTTAACTTTTTGAACAGAACATTAACTTTTTTGCTTACCGGTGATTTTTTTAAATTTTTTTTTTACCTTTATAGGACAAACCTCTCCTTCCCCATGGAACAATGTGCAAAGCGCAAATTGCCCAGAGATGTGGCGAAGTACATTATGCACTTTGTCCCAGGTGAAAGGAGAGGTTTGCAGCAGCTGTGAGTGAAAGGGCCCTAACAGCCCTGTGTGCCTGTCCTGTGTAACGTAATCCCTATGCTAATAGTGTACCTGTGTGTGGTACTTTCGGAAACACTCCCCTAAGCATAGGGCAGGGTGGTCAAGGCAGTCAGAACAGAAATAGCGGGTGTCACACCTTATTTCACTCCTGCTACAGACACAACATCTTTTTTAGGGTGGCGCTTGGGTTGAGGTACCAGAAACGATACTGGGGAAATGTCGCTCGTGTAGACGGCTCACTACACTGGTGGATGGGGCCACGGAACCTCCTGGATACAGGAGGTTCTCGATGATCTCTTCCTGAAATTTGAGGAAGGATCCTGTTCTCCCAGCCTTACTGTAGAGAACAAAACTATTATATGCAGCCAATTGAATCAAACATACAGACACCTTCTTATACCAGTGTCTGGTGCGTCGGGAAACTAAATAAGGAGCCAACATCTGGTCATTGAAGTCCACCCCTCCCATGAGCAAATTATAGTCGTGGACTGAGAGGGGCTTTTCAATGACAATGGTTGCCCGTTCTATTTGTATTGTCGTGTCTGCATTAATGGAGGAGAGCATGTAAACGTCACGCTTGTCTCTCCATTTCACCACAAGCAGTTCTTCGTTACACAAGGCAGCCCTCTACCCCCTTGCAAGACGGGTGGTAACGAGCCAATGGGGAAAGCCCCGGCGACTAGGTCGCGCGGTGCCACAGCAGCCAATCTGTTCTAGGAACAAATGCCTGAAGAGTGGCACACTTGTGTAAAAATTGTCCACATAAAGATGGTACCCCTTGCCAAATAAGGGTGACACCAAGTCCCAGACTGTCTTCCCACTGCCCCCCAGGTAGTCAGGGCAACCGACCGGCTCCATGGTCTGATCTTTACCCTCATAGACACGAAATTTGTGCGTATAGCCTGTGGCCCTTTCACAGAGCTTATACAATTTGACCCCATACCGGGTGCTCTTGCTTGGGATGTATTGTTTGAAGCCAAGGCGCCCGGTAAAATTTATAAGGGACTCGTCTATGCAGATGTTTTGCTCAGGGGTATACAAATCTGTGTGTGTTAAGGTGGTCTATGAGGGGTCGAACTTTGTGGAGCCGGTCAAAAGCTGGGTGGCTTCTGGGACGAGAGGTGCTGTTGTCGCTAAAGTGCAGGAAACGCAGGATGGCCTTAAATCGTGCCCTAGACATGGCAGCAGAGAACATGGGGATGTAATGAATTGGGTTCGTGGACCAATATGACCGCAATTCATGCTTTTTTGTTAGGCCCATGTTGAGGAGAAAGCCCAGAAAAATTTTAAATTCGGAAACTTGGATGGGTTTCCACCGGAAAGACTGGGCATAAAAGCTTCCCAGGTTGGCGGCTATAAATTGAGTGGCATACCAATTTGTTTCTGCCACGACTAAGTCCAAGAGCTCCGCAGTCAAGAACAGCTCAAAAAATCCCAGTGCCGAACCGATCTGAGCTGTCTCAACCCGAACTCCAGACTGGGCGGTGAAAGGGGGAACTATTGGTGCGGCTGAAGTTGCGGGCTGCCAATCAGGGTTTGCCAGCACCTCAGGCACTCTGTGCGGTGGCTGCGACGGGGGGAACTAATGCACGTGCAACCGTACCAGCTTCAACTGCCCTTCTGGTGCTCGCCACTTCACCATGTTGTACGGCAGTGCTGGTACTAGGTCCAGGATGGGCTGCGTTGCTGGTGTATGCCTCACCACGTAATCCGACAGCGCCAGCCCCACTCTGCTGCCCTTGAAGCGGATCCTGCGCAACCTGTTGTCTAGCAACACGGGGCCGGGTACGCCTGGTGGTATCAGGGACCTCAACCTCCTCGTCCGAACTTTGGGTCAGACTGCCACTGCTTTCTACAGGTTCGTATTCTGACCCGCTGGATTCGTCAGATGAGGGTTCCCATTCCTTATCTAACTGGGTCAGAATCCTGTAGGCCTCTTCAGAAGAATACCCCTTATTTGCCATTTGGTCAAGTAAATTTAGGGGGTATTCCCTGAGACTACCCAAGAAAAAAAGCAAGCCTGTCTTACAAATGGGAAGCTAGCGAAGTACCGGAAGCCGCTGCGATTGATAAAAAATATCAAAACTGATTTTTTTTATCGCCGCAGCGCTAGTGAAGTGATTGTGCAGTGAACGCACGTGTGGGCGACTGATCAGGCCTGATCGGGCAAACACTGCGTTTTGGGTGGAGGGCGAACTAAGGTGACACTAATACTATTATACATCTGACTGTGATCAGTTCTGATCACTTACAGATACTATAAAAGTACCAATGCTGATTAGCGATACGCGGTGACTGCGGTGCGGTGGGCTGGGCGCTAACCGGCGCTAACTGCCTAACAAAGGGACCTAAACTATCCTAACCCTAAGGCCTCTTTCACACGGGCGTTGCGGGAAAATGTGCGGGTGCGTTGCGGGAACACCCGCGATTTTTCCGCGCGTGTGCAAAACATTGTAATGCGTTTTGCACGCGCGTGAGAAAAATCGCGCATGTTTGGTACCCAGACCCGAACTTCTTCACAGAAGTTCGGGCTTGGGATCAATGTTCTGTAGATCGTATTATTTTCCCTTATAACATGGTTATAAGGGAAAATAATAGCATTCTGAATACAGAATGCAAAGTAAAACAGCGCTGGAGGGGTTAAAAAATTTTTTAAAAAAATGTTTAACTCACCTTAATCCACTTGATAGCGCAGCCGGCATCTGCTTCTGTATTCTTTTCTTTAGGACCTGGGTAAAGGACCTTTGATGATGTCACTCCGGTCATCACATGGTACGTCACATGATCTTTTACCATGGTGAATCACCATGGTAAAAGATCATGTGACGTACCATGTGATGAACCGAGTGACGTCATCAAAGGTCCTTTAGCCGATAGTTCATCTTTTGAGAAGTAAAGAATAGACCGGGAGCTACGCGAACAAGAGGAGAAGGTGAGTTAATTTTTTTCTTTTTTTTAACCCTCAATTGATCACCTACTAAGCATTCTGTATTCAGAATGCTATTATTTTCCCTTATAACCATGTTATAAGGGAAAATAATACAGTTTATAGACTGTCACCTAGCAACCATGAGTGAAAATCGCACCGCATCCGCACTTGCTTGCGGATGCTTGCGATTTTCACGCAACCCCATTCACTTCTATGGGGCCTGCATTGCGTGAAAAACGCACAAAGAGGAGCATGCTGCGATTTTCACGCAACGCACAAGTGATGCCTGAAAATCACCGCTCGTGTGCACAGCCCCATAGAAGTGAATGGGTCGGGATTCAGTGCGGGTGCAATGCGTTCAACTCACGCATCGCATCCGCGCGGAATACTCGCTCGTGTGAAAGGGGCCTAACTGTCAATACTAGTGGGAAAAAAAAGTGACAGTTTACACTGATCATTTTTTTCCCTTTCACTAGGTGATTGACAGGGGCGATCAAGGGGGAATCGAGGGGTTAATTGGGGTGATGGGGGGTGATCTGGGGCTAAGTGTACTGTTGGTGTGTACTTACAGTAATGTGTGCTCCTCTGCTGGGACCAACCGACGAAAAGGACCAGCAGAGGAGCACAGAAGCCATTTAACACATTATATTTATAAATATAATGTGTTAACTGGCTTGTGATTTGTTTTTTTGAAAATCATCAGCCTGCCAGCGACGATCATTGGCTGGCAGGCTGATGACGAACTTCTCCTCTAACTTTTGCCGGCCCGCGATGCGCATGCGCGGGCCGGCTGTGAGCGTAATCTCGCGTCTCGCGAAGATGACACATCGGCGCGTGAAGGAGGAATGAATCAGCCGCCTCCGGAACGCAATCCTGCGTTAGGCGGTCCGGAGGCAGTTAATGAACACCTGATCCAGTGTTCTGCTGGGCATCAGACGATGCCAAAGGTTTACCTTTCAACAAGACAATGACCCTAAGCATTCAGCTAAAAGGACACAGAAGTGGCTATTGACAACTCAATGTTTATGAGTTGACCAGCCAGAACCCAATCAAACATCTCTGTAGAGACCTGAAAATAGCAGTCTACCGATGGTCCCCATCCAACATGACAGAACTTGAGAGGAGAAGAATGGCATAAAATCCCCAAATCAAGGTGTGCAAACCTTGTGGCGTCATACTAGAGACCACAGACTAGAGGCTGTAATTGCTGCCAAGGGTGATATAACTAAGTACTTAGTAAAGGGTCTGAATACTTATGTCAATGCAATATTTTATAGAGAGGCTGCAACATAACAACATGTGAAAAGGTTCTGAAGACTTTCCACTTTATCTGAGCTGTCATACATTTCATTTTGGCACATGGACTGCCAGAGGAGACATCTAATTTATGATGAGGCTTTCGCAGCACAGGACCTTCATAGCACATGTCAGTCTTGATAAGTCAGGGTCTAAATTTCTGAAAAACATGTGACTGATAAGATGTTTTATTAAAAAAATTGTGGTTAAGGTCAGAATATGGTGAAAACAACCATAACTAGATAGTATAGTAGCACTGAATGTTTTTTTTGCCAAGAAATAAATTTTACAGCATCTATCCAAGTATAAAATGTTCAAAGCTTGAATATAGACTGACACTGCCTCTGTAGCACCTCAGATGAAAGACAAAACTAGAGAACAGATACCGATGGCCAGCTCTATCTGTCCAATATCTGTACTGAATAGATTTCTTCTCTCCTCTCCCATGTTGCAGCTGTGGTCTTGCTTTCTAGATATTATATTATAAGTGTTATAAGAACTATAGTAGATAGAGAAAAGAATAAAGCATAAAACATTAGCCTTTAATCTGGAAATGATAATCCTGTTTTCCTATAGAGGAAAATGAGGTCTGAAGAGTAAGACTTTTTCCAAAGATCAAGTTTGTTAATTGTTTAATAACCACCCATGTACAATGTGGCCATTAATACTTCAATTATTAATACATACAGAGACACTATTTAGCTTTGGCTAGTTTCACATGCAGCATGCCAGACCTGCAGGGTAGTGCGATAGTGAGGTCACGGTTATGGGCAATCATAGGGTTACTCACTTTTTGGAGGACCCTGGGCAGGAATGCGGCAGTGAAGGAGAGGTAGACACAAGTTCCTCTGGGGCACACTCTGTATGGAGAGACCTGGCCTGATGTTGGGTGAGGTGCCCGGGATGTTGCAGGTGTTTTGAGTGCCTGAGGCAAGGTCCCTTTAAGGATCGTGACGCCAGTGCCTGTAACGGTGGCACACCGGTTTTCTAGTGGCAGTAATTGAGGTACACAGGTGGTATAGTGAACCAAACGTTGCTTTACTTTGGAAAACAGTCCAACTTTGTACAGACAGTTTACAGTTGATAATGATGCAGTCCCTTATATCACAAATGCCACAGCAGGTTTACTTCTCAATATGGCAGGTATAAATCTTGCAAGATACTTGGAGGGTAAACAGTTAATGCTTAGCAGACCTATGCTGCACTATCCCCTTCAGCTATTCTAGTTGGCTGGATTCCAAGGCCCGGATGCCTAAATGCTGGCTTTAATCCTTGGTATATAAATCTTCCTCCAGTATTGACCCTTGCTTTATATTAAAGTACCTCTGCCCATCAGCTTACTTCTCTGAGCTGGTTGTACTGTTCCTGTGCTGGGTCTGAAGGTGGCTGCAGGTTGCTCCCAGGAGGTACATCTCTTCTCTTGGGGTAATCTTCTGAGCTAACTGAGGCTCACTTTATCTACAGGCAGGCTAGAGTTCTTCACTAGCCTCCTGGTAGTAGCTAGTAGCCTGGACTATCCAGCTGCATGTCAGGAGGAGGCCCTCAGCATATCCCTGGCTGGTGCCTTCTCACTTCTGTCTCCACAGACTCCTGACTATTATCTAACTCCTCCCGTCTGGGCCTGAACATTTATACTAGGGGCTCTCTATCTCCCTCTAGTGTCTAGGATGCCTAACTACACGCTCATAGGCCTGCCATGCATGACACAGGGGAAACATTGCATACGAAAGCACATAGAAAATACATTAACATACATGGTCAAATATAATATTACTGTCCTTGTGAGCAGAAGCAACATGTGACCCAATTGACCCTTGTGTAGTGCCCACGCCTACCTAGTGGGACACTACACACATCTGCGGTAAAGGTTGTTCCAGAAGAGGATCCGGCCTAGTTGGATACGGCCATTCACTGCCGGAGCCTATTGACTATAATAGGATCCAGCTGGTTTCCAGCATGAGGGCCAGGTTTCAGCCAGACAAAAAACAGTCCATGCAAGAAAGGGTTTATAAGAGATGGTTTAGTTGGAAACGGAAAGAATTTATAGAGATATGTTGCCAACCCAGTATATCTCCAACATTATTTTATGTTGCCTCTTAAAGGCGTTGCCAAGTCTTTTGAGATTGCAGGCACTTCTATGCACGGGGCCATGATTTAACTAAGAAGCCTTCCCCCAGAAGCTGAGATTCTGGAATAGTTGACTACTGCATGCTTTACCACTACGCTATGTGTATAGATTGGTGGTTTGGTGAGATTCACAGCTAGGCTAGTCTGCCAGTTACATCAGGCCAGCCTATAAAAGAAGCGGGCTCTGTGGGTGAGATTTATCAACACTGTTGGAAAGGAAAATGGCTTATGGTTGTTCATAGCAACTAATCAGATTCCTCCTTTCATTTTTCAGACCTCCCTTGGGAAGTGTAAGGTGAAATCTGATTGGTTGCTATAAATCAGTTTTGAAAAATGATAACCCCACATTTCATCTTATTCTCACATAAAGCTGACAGTACTTGAGTTGCAATAGTTATGTGGATGCTGTACCCTTCTCTAAGCAGAGTTCACCACACGTGAGCATCCTGGCCCACCTGGCATTGTCAGCTGGTCAGGTGGTAGAGATGAGGGGAGGTTACGTATTACTGACACCACTGATTAATGTAGACTGGCTGATCTTTTCCTGCCACTGTCTTCTGCACCAAAGTCAGAGAGGTTACATTCTGTATGCCAGGCACTGCATTTGAGGTTCCTGTATTTGTAACTGTAAGGCACCATTCGCTTGACTGTGTGATGTCTGTGTTTATTTTGCAGACCGCAAACCATGTATCCGCAAAACACAGGCCCCGACAGTGCACACTCTGCATCTTGGTATATATAAGGGCATACAATAAATAAATAAATCTCTGTACGGACCCATTAATTTCAATAAGTCCACAATCTGTAAGATGTAGCTAAAGATAGGTCATGTCCTATCTTTTGTGGCGCAGTCACAAGGACCCAGTAGCACACGAAAGCCCAGATCTGTGCAACCATGCCACAAAAGATAGGACATGTCCTATCTTTGGCTACATCTTGTGCATCGCGGATGCATTGAAGTCAGTAGGCCCATACTGTGATGCAGGCTGCACACGTCTGGTGGCCGTGTTTTGCAGGTCCACGGATCTGTGAATGGTACCTTAATGGGATCTTGTGGCTGTTACAGTCATACGAATCCTGAATGAGTTTTTCATTGTTATGGGTGACTTTTATGGGAGTTTTAAGGACTGGACCAATTTCAATGTTTACACTTTTTTCCTTTCTGCATTTCAAGAGCCACAACTGTAAATTTTCTGTTAACAGTATTTTAAATAGCATCATTTCATTTACAAAAGCTTGTATTGGAAAATGGGAAAAAAAAATCTTTGTGGTGTGAAAATGAAAAAAAAATTTGCCATAGTATTTTGGCTTTTGGTTTTAGGGCATTACCTAAGCTCGAAAAATGCCATGTCAACCTTATTTTGCTGATCGGTACAACTGTGGTGATACCAAATTTATATAATCATGTTTATGTTTGAAAAGAATAAAAACACTTAAAGATAAATATTGTTTGCATCGCCGTATTCTGACAGCCATAACTTTTAATATTTTCATTAACAGAGCTGTGTTAGAGCTCATTTTTTTTAGGGCGAGCTTTAGTTTTTACTGTTACCATTTTGGGTATATATAACTTTTGAACATTTTTTGTAGGAAAATGCAACCCAAAAACAGCAAATTATTTATTTAGATATTTTTTTTCTGGGATGGCTTTTACAGCACATGCCATAACAGAAATATTTTCATATTTTAATAGTTTGGACATTTTTAGATATGGCAATACCAACTTAGGCCCCTTTCACACGGGCGAGTTTTCCGCGCGGGTGCAATGCGTGAGGTGAACACATTGCACCCGCACTGACCCATTCATTTCTATGGGGCTGTGCACATGAGCGGTGATTTTCACGCATCACTTGTGCGTTGCGTGAAAATCGCAGCAAGCTCTATTTTGTGCGTTTTTCACGCAACGCAGGCCCCATAGAAGTGAATAGGACTGCGTGAAAATCGCAATCATCCGCAAGCAAGTGCGGATGCAGTGCGATTTTCACGCACTATTGCTAGGAGACGATCGGGATGGGGACCTGATCATTATTATTTCCCCTTATAACATGATTATAAGGGAAAATAATAGCATTCTTAATACAGAATGCATAGTACAATAGGGCTGGAGCGGTTAAAAAATAAAATAAATGTAACTGCTCCCCCGCCGTCTCACAGAAGAATGCCGCCGGCCCCGAGACAGGGGCCGCGGCGCAACCTGCTCCACCACTGGCGACAGTCCAAGATCCAGGCCCCCACCGCCAGACTGTGGGGCCGCACGCACATCCCCCAACCTCGGCCGACTCTCCGCCCGCTCCACAGGTAAGGGACGACGTCTGGCTCACTCCCCCTCAGACGAGGCCTCCAGGGGAGGCGCCGCTCCGCCATACCTCCCCCCACGCCGCGAATAGGACAAGGCAACGGGTGTAACCCGGTCCTCTCCCGCTGATGCCCGGCGCCGACCAGGATTCCTCCCGCTGCTGCGGCAAGGAACCGGACTCACTGCCCTCACCGCCCACACCGGAGGGTCCCTGCTGGGGCTCCTTAAGTGCCGCCGCACCCGTGGAGTAGCCTCAGGGCTCAGTCTCTCAGGGGGTACAGACCTCCTAGCCCTGGGCCTCGCAACAGGGGCGGCCGGTGTGGGAACTGGACCCGCTAAAACAGCCTGCAGACTCTGCTGTAACCAGTCGGCCCCATGTCTCTCCGCCGCCGTCCTCACTGCCCCCAATAACTCCTCCAAAGCCGCCATTAAACTCACAGAGCTCGCCAGACACGAGGAAAAACTTTCTCTTTCTTTCCCCGAGCGCCGTCTGCCAAACTCCACCCCCACTCCCCTCATATACTGCCCTGGAACCATGACCATGACCCCTCCCCTCACCTAAACCTTAACCCTCAACTGCCTAACTTCCCCCCAAGTCACACAGCACTATGCTAAGGCTGCGCCTAGCTCCGTTGCTCCCATTTTTATCACGCGCGTGCAAAACACATTGTACCCGCGCGATAAACAGAACAACGGAACGCAATCGCAGTTAAAACTGACTGCAATTGGGTACATACTCGCGCGGGTTTGCCACAACGCATCCGGACCTTATCCGGACACGCTCATGTGAAAGAGGCCTTATGTTTATTTTTTTATTTGTCATATGTAAAACTGGGAAGATTTGAATTTTTTTATATTTTTGTATATATTTTTTTTAAATATAAAATTGGCTTGGCCATTGTTTTTTTTCAGTATTTTATAGTATGCTTAGATGATTTAAATATCTGATCTCCTGATCACAAAAGTATACTATTGCAGTCTATGGGATTTTGACAGGCTTTGGGCTCTTTCACACGAGCATGTCCCATGCGGGAATCACACTCCGTGTGAGAGAGAGAGATTGTGCGGTCTGGATGACAGAATTGCACGGTATTATCATGATTGATAATACTGTGTGCCTCTGTGTGACCTTTCTGTAACGGAATCATACTGACATAAAGCTGTCAGTAGGACAGGTTTTTATTTTGTAAAAGTAGAAAAAAAACACATTAGAGTTTGCCTTCATCTGACTCAGAGTCTTTGGTTTGAGTTGTCAGCAGGGGAGCATGGTACATATAGGCGGCACGATGTGTACAGATAGGTGTGGTTTCATTCTTTGTTAGTATGGGCTTTTTATGCCATTTTTACACAAAAAACCTGCTCACTGCAGATAATTCTGTTACAGATTATAGTTCCAATACAAGTTTCCTGATTAAAATTATAAATATGTCAATTCTGTTAATGCGATTATATCATTGATATTTTATGATCAAGGATACATATTACACCACAAAACATCTATTTACAAGTTTTTGTGACCTGATACAATACAGTGGTCAAGTTATTAAAGAGGTCGTGCCACCATTACATATAATATATTAATATAAGTTCTGCAGAAGTAGTATCGCTATATAAGTGCATAAAATAAATATAACTCCTCATAAAATACTAGTTACTTTTGTAATTTACTTTCTGTTGCAAAAATTCTTTAGCTGTGAGATATTTTCTTTACTTCTTTATAATGGCTTCCTCTGGTATTTTATCTGTATAGAAATGTGTGCGTCCACCTAATGCAGTTGCCGCACATGCTCAGTTCCATCCTTCAACTGCCATCAGCCATATCTTCTGTTAAATGCTGTGGCAGTTACAGGGAGAGAGCTGCAGAAGAAAGGATACACCCCCCGAGAAAAGACATGCCCCTGAGCTGCTAGCATGATATATACTGTACCATATGTAATTAGAGTAATGAATAGGGAGATCTCTAGATCCTTTCCATATGAATGCACATTGCACATTGTTGAAAAGGTTCTACACCCCACATACAGTTAGCATGTGTTGTATATTCTGTAAACATACCATCTCCTTCATTTACTGGGAATATTTTTCCAAAACAGCCAATATTCGGAGCAAATATCCTTGAATCAAATGCCATGACATTTTTACAGAATCGTGTCTTGTTTTTGCTCTGAATGGTTTTTTTGTGAGTGCCAAGATGTTAGTGCTTGTGGGAATGCTATTCCATCCACTGCTAGGAACTGGCTCAAATTAGGGTCTCTTCTCTTTTTTGCGGGACAAGTTATACTTTCTAATGCCACAATTTAATGGCATACAATGTAGTGGGGGTGGAATCAGAAACAAAACACATTTCCTTCATGTTTTATGGGTTTTGTGCCTACAACAATCCTTTTGTGGCAGAACTGACCTGTGCCCTTCATTCTCTGGGTCAGTACGAATATAACGATACCACATATGTATAGGTTTTTTATGTCTAAATAGTGTAAAATAGTGTAAATAGTGTAAGAATAAATTAAAACTTTTTTTTTTACATCACCATATTCTGTCCCCAATAGCTTTTTTATAGTTATATCTATTGAGCTGTGTGAGGGTTAATTTTTGTGGGACCATCTGTAGTTTTTATTGATACTATTTTGGGAGTGTGTGACATTTTGATCACATTTTTGCTTACACTTTTTTATGATTTTGTAGCTCTTGTTTGAGGATACAAGACTCAAACAATTTTTTTTATTTTTTATTCTGTATCATGTTTCATATAGATCCCTGATGAGAGCAGACTTGCTCATTTCTTATGTTAGCCTGGTGGCCAAAATAACAAATTCCAGCTTTAATACCCTAGGTCTCTTCAGAGAGACCTAGTGTATTGATTTAAATTACCGGCATCCTCATTGGTTGCAGAGGATGCAGGTAAGAAGTTCAGAAGTGCGCACTTCCGGATTTTTGAGCTTTTAGATGTCGTGTTCACACTTGATCACAGCATCTAAAGGCTTTAATGACTGCGGTCGGCATTATTACCAGTCATGGGCATTATCATGGGTCTTTGCTCTTTTAAACTGCAGAGACCCACAGGCCTTGGCTCCCACTGCAATCAAAACCAGTGTAAAGAAAAACTGACTGAGTTGCCAATGGCAACCAATCAGATTCCATCTTTCATTTTCCAAAGGAGCTCTGAAAAATGAAAGGTTCAATCTGACTAGTTGTTACGAGTGCTGCTTTTTCTTCAAACAACTGATTGGCGGGGGTTTCAATCTGATAATGATGACCTATCCTGAGGATAGGTCATCAGTATGATAAAAGTGGACAACCCCTTTAATGTACACATTCAACAGATTAACAGATAACAAAAAACATCTTGGTTTTTCTTACTTCAATTTTCATTATACGAACATAATGCATATAGTCAATATTAAACTCCATATACTGTAAAAACTGTTTTGACTTTGTTTTACAGAGAATCCATCAGGCAGCTGCTCTGAAGGCTTGAATGTGTAGCCCTCATCTCTGAACAAACATTAACACTCCTTTAACACTAATTTAAGTAAACTCATCAAATTGATAATAATATGGCTTAAATGAGTGTTTATGAGCTGTCAGGAGATAGGATATAAGGGCTTTAAATACAGCTGTCAGAGCAGCTGCTTGATGCCTTCTCTGTAAAACAGAAAGTAAGACAGTCTGCAGAAACATTTGTGTTGAACATTTTTTTATAAGGACCAATTGAAAAAAAAATGTGGGGCCCAATATGAGTAAAATGAAATTGAAAAAAAGTGCTGCCAAAGGTATTCCTAGCGTTTAAATAGTACATAAATACATCTCAGACTTTGTATGCTGTCTTTCTTTCATATTAGATACAACAGTTTGCAATAGATCATGTGGCAGATCCTCCAAGAAGATGACTGTAGGCTTGGATGCTCTGGTTGTAGGAAAACCCAACTGCTTGCCGTTTGAGAAACTGCAAATATAGCAGGGCACCTATTAAAATGAATGAGCGCCCATTTAGTGGTATGTTTTCATTTAGGATAGGTCATTAATATCAGATTGGTGGGTATCCGGCACCTGGCACCCCCGCAGATCAGCTGTACGAGGAGATGGCTCATGCAGTACGCACATGCCGTCTCCCTTCTCTCTTCCTGTCCACTGCTGCTGTCCCATAGACATTCAGCGGTGAGCAGGAAGAGAAAAGGGAGACGGCACATGCACACTGCGCACGCCGTCTCCTCATGCATCTGATCGGCGGGGGTGCCGGGTGTCGGATCCCCGCCGATCTGATATTGATGACCTATCCTGAGGATAGGTCATCAATTGAAAAAGCCTGGAAAACCTCTTTAATTAATTTTGGCATGGGGGTTAGACAATTTTACAGTAATAATTGTCTTAATAAGAAAACCTATGTATTAGCCATACAGGCTCTAATGGAGCATATGACAATACCATTCAATATACCACAGCTTTGTTTTAGGATTTTTTTTTTATGGAAAAAAAAACCAATGCAACTGAATGCACGCAACGCATACACACCAAGTGCTGACAGCTTGCATTAGTTCAGTAAAAGTTTTTCCCTGGAAGCCATTATTAGCACAATGCCATTAATTCTGATTTAGGAAGCCTGCCTGCTTTCTGAAGAAACTCACAACACTGTTATTGCTATTCCTAAGGCTTTCCGCTCCTACACAAAACCAATTACCTGAAGACAAGCAGCAGTCTGTTAAATGTGTTACTGTCTCCAGAAAGTTCATTATCTTGGACTTTTTTTATGTTATTCTGCTAAAATGTAATTGCAGGTCAAGGGCCTGAAAGTCACACCAAGCAAGTTATTGTTGTTTTCTGCTCTCAGACTCTACACTTAATTGAAGTTCTAACCCCAAACTCTACAATTATTTGTAGTATTTATGACAAAAATTTTACTCCCAAAACTCTGTTTCAGGATTTTCTGCTGTCAGAGGGGCTGGGGCTGGTTGGTTAGATATCACCTATAACAGGGATCAGCAACCTTTGGCACTCCAGCTGTTGTGAAACTACAATTCCCAGCATGCTCCATTCATTGCTATGGGAGTTCTGAGAAGAAAAGAGCAAGTAGGCATGCTGGGAGTTGTAGTTTCACAACAGCTGGAGTGCCGGAGGTTGCCTACCCCTGACCTATAACTTGCCCTAGTGCATGAGATCAACTTTCAGGTCCAATTTCTTAACTGGATTCCCCTTGTGCTATTTTTAAGACTTAAAAAAAAAAAAAAAAAAATGATTTCTTCCAGAAAAAGGGCTACATTTGTCCATGGGTTGTATGTGGTATTACAGCTCAGCTCCGTTCACTTCAATAGAGATGAGTTGCATTACCACACACCAGGCCTCCTCTTTTCCATAGGCTGTGCCTAGTATTTCTGCTTAGTCCCATTTGTACTGTACATATCACTATTAGACATAGCTAATGGGAAATGTAGTGTTGTGTCTGGGAAAAATGAGCTTTTTCTTCAGAACACACATGAAACAGCATGTTAATATACTTGTATCCCTGTAGGTGAGCATAGAGGCATTTGAAATGTCCAGAAATGAATTTTTACATCTTTACATTCGGAACTTGGAAGCATTGCAATGGGTTTCTGCATTCATTCCTTGACTTCTCACATTGAGGGAATTTAAAGGGGTACTCCCATGTCAGACACTGATGGCATATCTCTAGGATAGCTGTGTGGTGTGCTCTCTGTTCACCTCGGGGACCTCGTTCTGGAGATAGGAGCGGGTCCCAGAGGCAGAAACCACACCTGTCTCACATTGATGGCTTATCCTGGCGATACACAATCAGTGACTAAGATAGGAGCACTCCTTTAATAACTACCAGTTTGCTAATACATACCGATCATTAGGATTGTTCCCAGAACAAGTAGGAGTATTGTGAAAGCAAAGGGGTTGTCAGTCAATCTACAGGTTGCTTGATGACTGACCTTTAGACAGAAAATTTCCATAGATACTGTTGGTGGAATTTAAAAATTTAATTTAGAACTTTGAATTCCATACATGCTTACTGTCTTAGGACCATATATGTATCCTTAGATGATATGTCCCTGAACCCCAGGAGTAGAAGTGATGTAGAAATATAGCCAGACACATATTTCAATAGAAAAGCATTTTATGAGTAGACTAAATAGCTCACCTTTTGGAACCAAATTGTTTAAAATATAAAATATACAATATCAGTAAGATATTTCCTGACACGGTTTGGCTCTTCAGCACCTTCAGGTAGATCACTGAAGGCACCAATAATAGACATACAATATTTCAAAATTATTGTCAAAAAACTGATCCTGTCTGTTGAGCATCTGCCTTCACTCGGTCAGCATTTGGTCAGTAATCTATCAGTTTTGCTAAAGCAAAAAAAAACAAAGATGACACGTGAATGGAATATTTGCATGCCTTCTGTGTTTTGTACCCACTCCTGCTTTTGGCTACCAAATCATAAGCCGCATGAGGCGACCACAGAGTAGTGATGTTGCAGCAGCATGAGGAGACCACAGAGTAGTGCTGTGGCAGCAGCATGAGGAGACCACAGAGTGGTGAAGTGGCAGCAGCATGAGGAGACCACAGAGTGGTGAAGTGGCAGCAGCATGAAGAGACCACAGAGTGGTGAAGTGGCAGAAGCATGAGCAGACCACAGAGTGGTGAAGTGGCAGCAGCATGAGGAGACCACAGAGTGGCACAATGACAGAGTGTGGAGGTGGTAGCAGCAGCATGAGGAGACCAAAGAGTGGTCCAGAGACAGAGGTGTGAGTTGGCAGCAGCATGAGGAGACCACAGAGTGGCTCAGTGACATAGTGTGGAGGTGGCAGCAGCAGCACGAGGAGACCAAAGAGTGGTCCAGAGACAGAGTTGTGAGTTGGCAGCAGAATGAGGAGACCACAGAATGGCAAGGTGACATAGTGTTGAGGTGGCAGCAGCATGAGGAGGCCATACAAGGTCGGCTTCAGCACCCGGCACACCCGGGCAAGTGCTGGGGCCCACAGCTCCTGCGGGGGCCCAAAGCACAGCTGCCAGAGGCCAGAAGCAATGAGCGCTTCTATCAATACAGATGGAAGCGCTCATTGCTAGAGTGCAGGGAGCTGGATCCTGTCACTCACCGCTCAGCTCCCCTTCGCTCCTCCCCTCTTTGAGGCCGGCGGTGCACAGAATGGTGAAGTAGGAAGACTTCTCCCTGCTCCACCATTCAGCCTGCAGGCACGGATCGTGCTGCCGAACTGTGTAGGCAGAGCCTGTAGCCCTGTCATTTGCATAAGCTCCGCCCACACAGTGCTGCAGAGCGATCTGTGCCTGCAGAGAAGAGAGGACTGTGAGCTTGAGGAATGGGAGAAGGTGAGTAGTTACTGTGTTTTTTTGTTTTTAATACAGTGGGGTCACAAAGGACTTTATTACCATGGAGGGGGCACAGAGGTCTTTATTACTATGGAGGGGGCACAGAGGTCTTTATTACTATGGAGGGGGCACAGAGGGCATTTCTACTATGGAGGGGGCACAGAGGGCATTACTACTCTGGGGGGGCACAGAGGGCATTACTACTCTGGGGGGGGGCACAGAGGTCTTTATTACTATGGAGGGGGCACAGACGGAATTTCTACTATAGAGGGGGCACAGAGGGCATTACTACTCTGGAGGGGGCACAGAGGGCATTACTACTCTGGAGGGGGCACAATGGGAATTTCTACTATGGAGGGGGCACAGAGCCAGAGGGCATTACTACAATGAAGGGGTGACAGTGGGCATTATTACTGTGAAGGGGGCACAGTGGGCATTACTACTGTAAAGGGGCACAATGCGGATTTTTACTATGAAGGAGGCACAATGGGGATAGTCACTTTGAAGAGGGCACAATGGAGATTATTACTATGAAGGGGGCACAATGGAGATTATTACTGTGAAGGGGGTACAGATAGGGAATTACAACTGTGAAGGGCACAGAGAGGGCATAACTACTGTGAGAGGGCACAATGTGGGCATAACTACTGTGAGGGGGCACACATCTGTACAAAACTACTGTAAAGGTTGTACAATGAGGGCAATACTACCATGAGGGGGTATAATTATTGGGGGGCGGGGGGCAGAGAAAGGACCCGTCCTGGGTGCCAAACACCGTAGGCATGCCACTAAAGCAGGAAACTATTTGCTCCCCGCTCCACCATTGAGCCGCCAGCGCTCCACAGCAGCAGCACGATGTCCTCACACATCGTCCTGCTAGGGCCGGACTGAGAAGCCTCAGGGCCCCCGGGCAAAATAAATCAAGGGCCCCCTTACAGGCTCCACCCATGTTCTGCCGCAAGCCCCACCCACGTGTACAGGACCAGGCCCCTCCTGAGTCCTATCCTATACAGGTAAGTATTACGATTCGCGACTAGGGTGGCCACTTGTTTCACCCCAAAAAGGAGGACATTCTAGGCCACATCCTCAACCTGATAAACGACGCCCCTCTCCCAGTAAGTGCCCGGCAAAAGAAAAAAAATATGTCACTATAGCGCTTTTGCTTTACTGTACTCTGCGGGATGGAAAAGCGCTGTATTATTAACCTAGTTCAGCAGTCCTGAGTCCCCCATTCACAGTAGTTATTAACTCCTTTCACTAGTCCCCTCTTCAGTAAAGAGGGGACTGCTGAAGGGGTTAATAAATACTGTGAACAGGGGACATTTGAAAGGGGTTATGTCACGGCTGAGGATGGGGGAAATCCTCAGCCGTGCGGTAAAGGAAGATGTCCAGTCGCTACTCGCCAGGCATACAGAATCAGGGAGCACCTCCTGTTGCGTCCCTAACGCTGACCCTGTCTCCTACCTGCATGGGCCGACCTTGATGGTAGGAGGACCCATGCGCAGGAACCTCGGATCCCTGACTTACCCTCCGACCGGTCCCTGGGCTAAGGAGCAGGGTAAGACAACCCACTCCTCCTAGACACGGAGGAGCAGGAGTCTCACTGGCCAAGCAGCATGAAGAAGGGGGGTACATAAACATGACTATGGATAAGACAGGTGAACCAAACAGTTCCAACCAAACCTGTCTCAGCCTTGCTGACTGGAACCCGTGCTTAGGAAAGGCTGTCCACACAGACAAAGGTAAACAGCACACACATGAAGACACACAGGGACCAGGACATCCATAGCTGCACAAAAACCAAAGACACAAGACATCAACAACACATCACGGTATTAGAACTTATGACCGGAAGGGTGGCCCTTACAAGAAGATGGAAATCACAGGAGGCTGCAACAGCAAAGCATGACTGAAGAAACCTACTGAGCCATGCCAAAGTGAGAGGCTTTATAGGCCTGAGAGGCCACACCCAATGGTCAGACACACCCAGTGACCTCACACACACTGGGAAGGGAGTTAACCCTTCCAGCACCACAGGAAAGGGAAAACACCAACTTAAAGGGAAAGTGTCCAACACAACAAACACACTGTGGTTGTTGCCGCAGGCAACGACATGGGTGGCAACCGTGTCCTGGGAGTCAGCCCCAAGGCCGAGACACTGCCACCACATGTACAAAATGACAAACGTTGCCACGGGCAACCACAGTGCAGGAAAGGTGTCCGTGCACACCACACACTACACAGAGTGCACACAGACAAACGACAGTGCATACATACACGCACACAAACTCCAAAGGGACCGCACACATACCTGTTGTCCGCGGCAACCGCACTTGAGGCAAACGACATCAAGCCTCAAGCTGCGGTTGAAACAACAACCCAAACCGCGGGCAACTGTATGCGGCTCCCAAGGAGTCACGGCCAAAACCGTGGCCGTGACAGGTTAATAATTACTGTGAAGGGCCTTCAATAGTTATTAAACCCTTTCAGCAGTCCCCCATTCACAGTATTTATTAACCCCTTTCAGCAGTCCCCCATTCACAGTATTTATTAACCCCTTTCAGCAGTCCCCCATTCACAGTATTTATTAACCACTTCAGCAGTGTTTGTGTTTTATCCTAATGAGTGTTTGTGTTTTATCCTAATGAGAAAGATTGAATGATAGGGATTTGGAGAAGGGGCAGAGGGATAGCAGAGCAGGGAGAGGCTGGTGCTGCTACTAGGGGGTCATACCATGGTGGAGTAATAAAGCACACCATAATGCCCCCCAGTAGAAATAATTCTCCTTATAATGTGACAGTGCAAAAATACCCCCTTGTAATGCCCCCAGTTGAGCTATGCCCCCATAATGTTCCAGTATAAAATACCCCTATATAGTGCCCCCAGTAAATTCCCCCATAGTGCTCATCTCCCCCTTCCTGCTAGTGCCCCCCATAATGTACCAGTATAAAATGCCCCATATATAGTGCCCCAGTAGATGCCCCTCAGTGTCCGGCCTCTGATAGGCTGCCGGCCTAGCGTCCCCCATAATGCCCCCCAATAATGTGCCAGTATCAAGTGCCTCTCTCCTCCCCCCCACATGTCCCAGTATCATAGTGCCACCCCCCCCCCAATGTGCCAGTATCAAGTGCCTCTCTCCTTCCCACCCCCCATGTGCCAGTATCATAGTGCCTCTCTCCCCCCCACCATGTGCCAGTATGAGGTGCCAACCCCCCCATATGCCAGTATCAGGTGCCAACCCCCCTCCCCCCATGTGCCAGTATCAAGTGCCTCCCGCTCCCCCCATGGCAGTAATAGTCGGGTATTAAAAAAAAAAAAATAAACACTTCTACTTACCTCCATGTCAGCGATGCGATGCAGCCTCTTCCTGTGTCCCGCCCTGTATGTCCATATATGGAGTCAGTGCTTGTATTTCAGAAAAGTTTCTGCTGGGATTCAAACCCACGACCTTCTGTATCAG
Source organism: Bufo bufo (assembly GCF_905171765.1). Lineage (NCBI taxonomy): Eukaryota > Metazoa > Chordata > Amphibia > Anura > Bufonidae > Bufo > Bufo bufo. The sequence goes on from NC_053390.1 coordinate 416,310,242, forward strand.
ACGCAAAGCACTTAACCACACAGCCATAACAGCAGCCTTGCCAATGACTGAAAAAATATGAGACTTCTACTGTTATAGCTGGCTAAGTGTACATCTATACACATGACAGCTGCCCCAACACATCCAGCACTGCTATATCTCTATATGACAGCTGTCCCAGCACACTCAGCCCTGCTATATCTCTATATATGATAACTGCCCCAGCACACCCAGCTCTGTAACATCTAATACACATGACAGCTGCACCAGCACACTCAGCTCTACTATATCTCTATATATGACAGCTGCCCCAGCACACCCAGCTCTGCTACATCTATATATCTCTAAGTATTGCTATACAGTAGATAGATATATAGAGATATAGCTAAGCTGAGTGTGCTGGGGCAGCTGTCATGTGTATAGATGTAGCAGAACTGGGTGTGTTTGGGCAGCTGTCATGTGTATAGATGTAGCAGAGCTGTGTTTGCTGGGGCAGCTGTCATATATAGAGATATAGTAGAGCTGAGTGTGCTGGTGCAGCTGTCATGTGTATTAGATGTAGCAGAGCTGGGTGTGCTGGGGCAGCTATCATATATAGAGATATAGCAGAGCTGAGTGTGCTGGGGCAGCTGTCATGTGTATAGATGTAGCAGAGCTGGGTGTGTTTGGGCAGCTGTCATGTGTATAGATGTAGCAGAGCTGGGTTTTCTGGGGCAGCTGTCATATATAGACAATTAGTAGAGCTGAGTGTGCTGGTGCAGCTGTCATGTGTATTAGATGTAGCAGAGCTGAGTGTGCTGGGGAAGCTATCATATATAGAGATATAGTAGAGCTGAGTGTGCTGGGACAGCTGTCATATAGAGATATAGCAGTGCTGGGTGTGTTGGGGCAGCTGTCATGTGTATAGATGTACACTTAGCCAGCTACAACAGTAGAAGTCTCATATTTTTTCAGTCATTGGTAAGGCAGCCTGTGTGGGTAAATGCTTTGCCTCTGATACATGAAGGTTGTGGGTTCGAATCCCAGACACATCGGGAGACTTCAGGAGACAGTAAGATTAAGATCACATTAGCGAAGGGGCCTGGTCCGCTAAGACAAGAATCAATCATATTTAACTAACTTGAAAATAAACTGTCACACACGCTGCCGGCGGTGTGTGTGTGACGTCAGTGCGGTGCAGAAGGAACACAGTGACGACTGACGTTATGTGCACTGCTGCAGCGGGCCCCCATCCCGGCCGAGCCCTCGGAACCACGTCCGAAGTGCCCGACCGCTCAGTCCGCCCCTGCGTCCTGCTGAGCTGTGTAGGAGCGCAGATCTTGGGAGGAGCCAGGTGATTGAGGCGAGTAGTATTTATTGTTTGCTTTTTTCACTTCCTGTGAAGGGGCACATCTGGGCATAACCACTGTGAAGGGGGCACTGGGTACATATCTTGGCATATTCACCGTAAGAGGGCACATATCTTGGCATATCTACTGTGAAGGGTGCACACATCTTGGCAGGGACGTGCACACATAGGGCTCAATGGGGGCTTGAGCCTCTGCCCCTTTAATGCCCTTTTTTAATTTTGTAATTAATTTTTTTATGTTGTCCAAGGTTGTCCCTAGCCGCGGGGGAGGGGGCTGTCAACTACAGGGGGGTGCTGCCATGCCTGCCTGCATGCCAGTAAGGTATATTCTAACAGAACACCGGCACTCCAGAGCGAACTGTGAGAGTGAGAGCTGTGGGAGAAAGGACCTGACATGACATCATTACCATGTGACCAGTAACATAGCGATATTACTGGTCACATGGCTAAGAGGTCATCAAAGGTCCTTTCTTTCTTCCAGGACTCAGTGTTGCTGCAGCCTGCAGGAGAAGGGTAGGTCATGTGGGTCGTCAGCGCTCTGCTATCACGGTTACTGGTCGACTGTCTTCAGAGTAGGAAGATCAGGGATGGCTGCCCAGCAGCGTCTGTAGAGGGGAGAGAGTCTGTCAGCGCTGGAGAGGTGGATGTGACTACTGGGGAGGGTCTGAGGATTGTATGCTGGGGGAGGCTGTGTGGGATAACATACTGGGGGGCTACTGTGTGGGATTATATACTGGGGGCTGCTGTGTGGGATTATATACTGTGGGGGGGCTGCTGTATGAGATTATATACAGGGGGGCTTCTGTATTAGATTATATACTGTGGGGCTGCTGTGTGGGATTATATACTGGAGAGGCTGCTGTATGTGATTATATACTGGAGAGGCTGCTGTATGTGATTATATACTGGGGGGTGCTGTGTGAGATTATATATTGGGGGGCAGCTGTGTTGGATTATATACAGGCGGACTGCTGTGTGGGATTATATACGGGGGGCTGCTGTATGAGATTATATACTGGGGGGCTGCTGTATGGGATTATATACTGGGGGACTGCTGTGTGGGATTATATACTGGGGGCTGCTGTGTGGGATTATATACTGGGGGAGCTGCTGTATGAGATTATATACTGGGGGGCTGCTGTATGAGGTTATATACTGGGGGGGATGCTGTATGAGATTATATACTGGGGGGCTGCTTTATGAGATTATATACTGGGGAGCTGCTGTATGAGATTATATACTGGGGGGCTGCTGTGTGGGATTATATACTGGGGGGACTGCTGTGTGGGATTGTATACTGGGGGGCTGCTGTGTGGGATTATATACTGGTGGGGCTGCTGTATGAGATTATATACTGGGGGGCTGCTGTGTGGGATTATATACTGGAGGGCTGCTGTATGAGATTATATACTGGGGGGGCTGCTGTGTGGGATTATATACTGGGGGCTGCTGTGTGGGATTATATACGGGGGCTGCTGTAAGAGATTATATACTGGGGGGCTGCTGTGTGGGATTAAATACTAGGGGGGCTGCTGTATGATATTATATACTGGGGGCTGCTGTAGGAGATTATATACTAGGGGAGTGCTGTGTGAGATTATATACTGGGGGATACTGTATGAGATTATATACTGGGGGGGCTGCTGTATGAGATTATATACTGGGGGGCTGCTGTATGAGATTATACACTGGGGGCTGCTTTTTGAGATTATATACTGGGGGTGCTGTATACTGTGGGGTGCTGTATATTGTGGAGTGCTGTATACTGGGTGCTATACTGCTCTACTGTATACTGTGGGGTGCTGTATACTGGGTGCTATACTGCTCTACTGTATACTGTGGGGTGCTGTATACTGGCTGCTATACTACTCTACTGTATATTGTGGGGTGCTGTATATTGTGGAGTGCTATACTGTTCTACTGTATACTGTGGGGTGCTATAATGTATGCTATAGGATGCTATACTGAATACTGTGGGGTGTTATACTATGTATTGCATACTGTGGGTGCTGTATACTATAGGGTGCTATACTGCATACTGTGGGGTGCTATATACTATAGGGTGCTATACTGCATACTGTGGAGTGCTGGGGAAATTATGACAAGTTCCCTTTTTTTTTTTTTACTTAAGCCCCTGCCCTTCAAAATGTCTGTGCACTTCCCTGCATCTTGGCATATCAACTGTGAGGGGGCTTATATTTTGGGATATCTACTTTGAAGGGGCACATATCTTGGCATATGCACTGTGAGGGAGCACATAACTTGGCATATCTACTGTGAGGGGGCACATATCTGTGTAAGGTATTTAATCTATAATACATGCGGTTTCATTGCTGTAAGCGCTATGCAAAATTCCACAAGGGGGCCCACTGAGACTTTATCGCTGTGTATTAGATTATATACTGTGGGGCTGCTGTGTGGGATTATATACTGGAGATGCTGCTGTATGTGATTATATACTGGAGAGGCTGCTGTATGTGATTATATACTGGGGGGTGCTGTGTGAGATTATATATTGGGGGGCAGCTGTGTTGGATTATATACAGGCGGGCTGCTGTGTGGGATTATATACGGGGGGCTGCTGTATGAGATTATATACTGGGGGGCTGCTGTATGGGATTATATACTGGGGGGACTGCTGTGTGGGATTATATACTGGGGGCTGTTGTGTGGGATTATATACTGGGGGAGGCTGCTGTATGAGATTATATACTGGGGGAGCTGCTGTATGAGATTATATACTGGGGGGGCTGCTGTATGAGATTATATACTGGGGGCTGCTGTATGAGATTATATACTGGGGGGATGCTGTATGAGATTATATACCGGGGGGCTGCTTTATGAGATTATATACTGGGGAGCTGCTGTATGAGATTATATACTGGGGGGCTGCTGTGTGGGATTATATACTGGGGGGACTGCTGTGTGGGATTGTATACTGGGGGGCTGCTGTGTGGGATTATATACTGGGGGGGCTGCTGTGTGGGATTATATACTGGGGGGGCTGCTGTATGAGATTATATACTGGGGGGCTGCTGTGTGGGATTATATACTGGAGGGCTGCTGTATGAGATTATATACTGGGGGGGCTGCTGTGTGGGATTATATACTGGGGGCTGCTGTGTGGGATTATATACGGGGGCTGCTGTAAGAGATTATATACTGGGGGGCTGCTGTGTGGGATTAAATACTAGGGGGGCTGCTGTATGAGATTATATACTGGGGGCTGCTGTAGGAGATTATATACTAGGGGAGTGCTGTGTGAGATTATATACTGGGGGGATGCTGTATGAGATTATATACTGGGGGGGCTGCTGTATGAGATTATATACTGGGGGGCTGCTGTATGAGAATATACACTGGGGGCTGCTATATGAGATTATATACTGGGGGTGCTGTATACTGTGTGGTGCTATACTGCTCTACTGTATACTGTGGGGTGCTGTATATTGTGGAGTGCTGTATACTGGGTGCTATACTGCTCTACTGTATACTGTGGGGTGCTGTATACTGGGTGCTATACTGCTGTACTGTATACTGTGGGGTGCTGTATACTGGCTGCTATACTACTCTACTGTATATTGTGGGGTGCTGTATATTGTGGAGTGCTATACTGTTCTACTGTATACTGTGGGGTGCTATAATGTATGCTATAGGATGCTATACTGAATACTGTGGGGTGTTATACTATGTATTGCATACTGTGGGTGCTGTATACTATAGGGTGCTATGCTGCATACTGTGGGGTGCTATATACTATAGGGTGCTATACTGCATACTGTGGAGTGCTGGGGAAATTATGACAAGTGCCCTTTTTTTTTTACTTAAGCCCCTGCCCTTCAAAATGTCTGTGCACTTCCCTGCATCTTGGCATATCAACTGTGAGGGGGCTTATATTTTGGAATATCTACTTTGAAGGGGCACATATCTTGGCATATGCACTGTGAGGGAGCACATAACTTGGCATATCTACTGTGAGGGGGCACATATCTGTGTAAGGTATTTAATCTATAATACATGCGGTTTCATTGCTGTAAGCGCTATGCAAAATTCCACAAGGGGGCCCACTGAGACTTTATCGCCCAAGGGCCCACATGAACCTGGACATGGCCCTGAGGCCATAGAGTGGCACAATGACAGAGTGTGGAGGTGGCAGCAGCAGCATGAGGAGACCACACAGTGGCACAATGACAGAGTGTGGAGGTGGCAGTAGCAGTATGAGGAGACCTTAGTGGTGAGGTGGCAGCAGCATCAGGAGACCAGAGTGACCTGGTGACAGAGTGTGGAGGTGGGTGGCAATAACAGAACCCGCTGACGATGGTGGGTGTAAGAAGGAGCACTTGGCATCAGATGTGTGGCATCAGGTGGGTGGCAGCATCAGAATAGTAGCTGAGGCAGGTAGCCAGAAGAAACCGGTCTCTTTTGTCAAGGTTTGGGTGAGGCAGCATGGATGATCTAATCTGATGCATCTGGCATTTGTGGGGGAAAATTCTGGCTCTTCCACGCCTGATTCATCTTGACAAAGGTCAGCCTCTCCACATTTTGGGAGGACAGGCGAGTTCTCCTTATGGTAACTATGGCCCCCGCCGCACTAAACACCTACTCTGATGTCACACTACTGGCAGGGCAGGACAATTTTTCCAGGGCAAACTCGGCCAGTTGCAGCCACAAATCCAGTTTGGCTGCCCAGTAGTCCAGCGGATCTTCAATGTGGGTTGGCAGGGTGCTGTTCACCACCTGCTGGTTCAGGTCCTGCTCAGGTCTAGCTGCTGCTAGTGGTGAGTAGTTTCTTCACTAGGCGGATTAAGAAAACTGCTCATCATCGACTCTAGACTCGAGCTGCTGCTGATGGAGCTGGTACTGATCCTACCCCCCTACTCCACCACAGCAGTAGAGTGAGAGCGCAAAGGGACCCCCCAGGCCCCCCCATCAGACTTGCGAGAGGATGGACGATGGTGCAGATAGGCAGCGGCTAACTGACTACATAGGATGTCTCTATAGTAGTTCAGTTTATCCTCCCTTTCAGCGGGTGTAAAAAAGGCCCCCCATTTTGGACCAGTAGCAAGGGTCCAACAAAGTGGAGACCCAGAAGTCATCCCTCTGCTGAATGGTGACGAATCAGCTGTCACTAAGCAAGCAAGTGAGCATGCAGCGGGCCATTTGTGCAAGTGACTTGGGGGGACTCTCTGCCTGAATCTCCACTGCATACTGTCAAGGTGTGACTGGGTCATCTGCCTCGTCTTCCTCTTCTCCCTCTTGCTTCTCCGGCTGCTCCTGCTCCTCCTCTCCAGTCACTTGTGTAGAAAAACCACCCATTTCGCTACACATTGCTTGTGCTCCAATGTCCTCCTCCTCCTCCTCCAGTTCAGCCCCCACAGGGCTTTTATAGCCATGAGATGTAGGCGCCATATCTCCAGTTCCCTGACCAGCCAGATTTACCAGCATCTGTTCCAGGATATGAAGCAGTGGAATGACGTTGTATATCTCGTAGTACTGGCGACTGACAAATAATGTGGCATCCTCAAATGGCCTGAGCAAACGGCAGGTGTCACGCATGAGCTGCCACTGGCTGACATCGAAGTTACACAGGAAACTAGGGTTGTTGAGATACTAAAATTTTGATTCAATTTCGATACCATTAAAAAATATTGCAAAACTCGATACCACGCGAAAAAAATTAAACACCAAAAAAGTAGCGTGCATTCCTCATTTAAAAAAATGGCGAACTGCGCAGTTTTAATTAAAATAAAAATTCTGTTCCGGCGTGCACCGCATAGGAGATTTTTTTAATTTTTTAATATTTTTGACTTTTCGGACGTGGAGAATTATATATTTTATATGTAAAATTGGGAAAGGGGGTGATTTATACTTAATTTTTTTTTTTTACTTTTTATTTAATAACTATTAGCCCCCTTAGGGGCTAGAGCCTGGGATCTTTTGATCTCTTGTCCTATTCACCCTAATAGAGCTCTATTAGGGTGAATAGGACTCCACACTCTCCCTGCTGCCCTGTGCATAGTACACACAGCAGCAGGTAGCTTACCATGGCAGCCAGGGCTTCAGTAGTTCCATGGTTAGATGACACCAGGAGCTTAGGCCTTGGGAAGTGACCCCTGCTGCCACACCCCCTTACTCTGCTGCGACCTGTGCCTGCGCCAGAAACATTTAGGACTCTGCCCCTCCCCTGTGCAGGGCCTGGCACTTCTCTGTCTGACGTACTGTTAGATCAAATAAATAAAAAGGAAATGAATACATTCCAAAAAAGGCTGTAATTTTGTCACTTCACCGCACAAAGGCTAATAAGCCTTTTTTTTCCACTAATACACCCGAAAGAAGGCTTCAGAACATATAACTGCACCGCTGAATGGCTAATACTTTTTTCCCCACTAATACACCACAAAAAAGGCTGTAATTTTTTCACTTCACTGCACAACGGCAAATAAGCCCCTTTTTTCCCCACTAATACACCACAAAAAAGGCTTTAGAACAGTGGTCCCCAACCGCCGGGCCGCTGCCCAGGACCGGGCCCTGGAAGATGGTTTGCCGGGTCGCGGCGATCAGGGCAGTCTTTAACGCTGTACTAATGAAGCGCTTCCATTATGGAAGCGCTTCATTAGTACAGAAGGACCGGGAAGTGGTGAAGGATCTGTACTCACCGCTTCCTGGTCCACGGCTCGGCTATCGGCTGTGCAGGGCTGCTCACAGCGTGAGGTCGCTCTGTGACCTCACACTGTGTGCCGCTATACAAAGCCAGCCGACAGCAGAATGAAGAGGATCGTGATGGTGACCAGGAGCAGGAGAGGTAAGTGTTTTTTTTTATTTTATTTGCACTGGGGGCTGATGGCTGACCTGGGGGGGCTGGCTTATGGCTGACACGGGGGGTCTGGCTTATGGCTGACACGGGGGGCTGGCTTATGGCTGACACGGGGGGCTGGCTTATGGCTGACACAGGGGTTGGCTTATGGCTGACACGGGGGGCTGGCTTATGGCTGACACGGGGGGCTGGCTTATGGCTGACATGGGGGGCTGGCTTATGGCTGACACGGGGGGCTGGCTTATGGCTGACATGGGAGCTCATGGCTGACATGGGGGGCTTATAGATAGCTAAAGGTTTGGGGGTTGATCTGAGCCATTGGGGGTCTGATCTGAGGTCTGATTAACATTGGGGGTCTGATTGCTGGCCTGACCTGAGGTGTAATGAAAAATATTTTTTTCTTATTGTTCTCCTCTAAAACCTAGGAGCGTCTTATAGGGCGAAAAATACGGTCCTCAAGCCAGCGATTGTCTGAGGCAGAGCGAAGATACCAGGACCACACAGAGGAAAAGCTAGCTGCTGCAGATGCTACCAGGGCGCCAAAATGTATATGGTGTATTTATGTGTGTTGCATATGGTGTATGTATATGTAAACATGTGTCGTGACTCTGCGTGTCCTCCGCTGAGTAGGGAACCTGTTGTTAAAAATTTGAATCCCACCCCTGGATGTATACCTCTGATGGAAGGCTCTAATGTATAGTATGCTACTGTATTCTACTGTATAGCAACAGAAATCCTCCATAGAATCAAATTATAAAAAAAAAAACATTTTTCTTCTAAATGAAATAGCACAATTTATTATAGTATTCTATATACAGAGTTAGGGTAGAAAGTACTGAATCAATTTCACTATGTAATCAATGCATCCTAATGGATCAAAACTTCTAATCACCAATCAAGCTTCTAGATTCTTCCATCTTATGAACAGATTTATGCACCAAAGTGATAAAGACAGAAGAGGTATCTTTCTTTTCACCATCCAATTCAAAGGGGAGGGTTAGGGCATCTTAAAGGGGCTCTTCTCATCACTGCTCAAGGAAGGTGGCAGTCTCTTGTAATCAAAGGAGAAACAGTCCATTGTGATAGGAGGAAGAAAGTTGGAACTTCACATACAACTAAACAGGTCTTTGGTAATCCTCCAAAAATATGCAGTCTTTGGTAATTCATAAGGAAAACGAGCAATCTGTTGTATTCCACTGCAAAATAAACAGTATTTTGTGATCCACAGGAAAGAGAGCTAATCTGCATATCCTTCTGCCAGGGGGTATTTCCTGGCCCCCTACCAGTTCTTGTGCTTTCTAAAAGAAGGAACAGTGCCATCTGTGATCTACCGGGAAACTTAAGAGTGCTTTGAAATCCACATGGCAAATATGCAGTCTTTCATAATGCACATGCAAAATAATAACTAGTTAGTGGCCAAGGGGCTTATTTCAGGGTCCTGTTAAAGAAATTAGTAGTGAGACCAACCTGCTGGTCAGTTGCCATCTGGAATCTAAGAGCTGTATTAGATTACGCGTTCTAGCTTGAAATTGTTGGGAGGGAAGCGTCCTTTCCCAGCAATCACCTGTTCGCTAGAGGAAGAGACTGCTGCTATCACATGCACCAATCTCCTCCGCAGTATAGGGAGGAGTGATCGCTATGCCATCACCTGATCACCTGTCCTCATACTGAATCATTGTTTGCTGGCAACAGATCATGATAAGACACCGCAATCTGCCATCGGTAAATTATTTTTAAGGAGTATAGACTAACCAATTAAAGCGTTAATATGTTGGCAGGCTCTGAACTCCACAGACTTTGTCTGTACGGAGGTATGGCTCTGAGCTTCTTCTGTGCCCACTTCTGTCTCCCTCCTCTGTGCGGCAGTTATTTTCTTATGGCTGCGGCTCAGTTACCGAGCTGCTGCTATAAGCAGAGAGTGTCAGCTGTAACTTACAGCTGACACTCTGCTGCCACGGCTGCGATCGGTGCCAGCACCAATTGTACTAGTTTAACCCCTTAGATGCCGCAGTCAGTAGCCACCCGCCGCATACATGGGGCTAAGAGAGCTCCCTCTCTCTTCCATCAGCTCGCCAGACTGCAATGGCAGTGGCACTTCAGTACCCATTCTGGCAAAGCACATCTGTACCCTGTGCTCTGTACTGATGTGCTCTAGAGAGCCTTGATGTGTGAGGAGTGAGCACAGGCAAAAGCCTGCTCCGCTCAGCTAAATCCTAGCAGAACAAATTGGTACAGGGCGCCGATGTGCTGTGCCAGAATTTAACCAAACTTGAGGGGAGCACAGACAGGAGCAGCGATCTGTGCTCCGGTCTATGCAGTGTTCCCTGTGACCTCCAGTGAAATCTGTACAACACCAGCATGTCAGTGCTGTACTAGAATAATGATTGTAAGACTCAGGTGCAAAATAATAGCAAAGACAGGTGCACTCTGCGGTCTTACTAAACCCTCAAACAGATTTTAAAATTGAGAGATTAGCCAACATATCTTACGGTGTAGGACATGTCTGAGCCCGGGAAGTAGCTCGGTAACCTAACACTCACCTACCTGAGCCGTATGGGCTATACCAGGAGCCAGTGGGCAAATTACAGGAGCATGAGGCCGACTCACAAACAACTCACCAGTTACCTCCAGCATGTAGCCATGCTAGCAATGGGAGGAGGGAGGAGTCTACGAGTCCCACTCAAGACTGGCTGATATGGCCCAGGCCTCACAGGTGCACCTAAATGTAGCCTGTGGATGGCACATTTAAATTGGAGTTTATAGACCTCCAGGCATCTCTATATATACAAACTGAAAAGAATGGCGTGGTATTAAAAAAGCAGGAAGTGCTCAAACCCACATGCAGTTGTGCATATATATAGGGGAGCAAATCCTGCACTTGTGGTCCGTTTCTAATGACGATCCCCAGCAAAAATGCATACAGTGCAGGATGCCTGCAGCGAACCACAAGTACCACAATAGACATCCTACACAAGATAGCAATTATGTGGATGTGATAATCAATATAACAAAATAATAGCAAAGACAGGTGCACTCTGCGGTCTTACTAAACCCTCAAACTGATTTTAAAATTAAGAGATTGGGGGCGTGGCCAGCAGCCGGCATTTAAGCACGCTTCTGTGAGTAGCTCCGCTTACCCTCGATAATCCTTCACCATCCTGACAAACTGCCGACTCCTGGCACAGAGTGGACGGTGTGTAGGAGACGGAGGAGACCCCGCACACCGACTATGGGGCCCAGCAAAGCGCAAACGGCTGCGGAGAAGCTCAAAGAGTTCGCCAGGTCTGAGTCCCAAAGTGGAGCTGCGACCGGGACTCCTACACGTGCGGCTGTTACCCGCGGGCAGGCTGCCCAACAGGCGGATGCAGAGGAAGGCGCTGAGCAGGAGTTTACCCTCAAGGCAGCTTATGAGCAGTTACTAGTGGCAATATCATCATGCCAAACCTCACTCACCGGGAAGCTGGAGGAGGTTAGAGTGGATGTGGGCCTGCTCCGCCATGACATGCAGCAGCTCAGAGATCGGGTCAAAAAGACAGAAGATCGCGTGTCTGCACTGGAAGATCTGACCAGACCCATGGCAGGGAAGATGCAAGACCTGGAGCGATCCGTAGGTCAGTGGCAACAGAAATGTGACGATCTGGAAAATAGATCGCGCCGCAACAATGTGAGGATCTTGGGCCTACCAGAGAAAGCTGAAGGCAGAGATCCTGCGGCCTTCCTAGAGGCCTGGTTTAAAGAGCAGTTCCCTGAGGCACCCTTCTCTCCTGCATATACCGTAGAGAGGGCACACCGTGTCCCAGCCAGATACCCCCCACCAGGGGCTCCTCCTAGACCCCTCTTGGCGCGTCTGCTGAACTGGAGAGACCGGGATCTTATCCTCAGCCAGGCCAGAAGCAAGCAAGATATTAGGCATGAAAATGCAAGGATCTCCCTTTTTCCGGAATTCTCTGCAGATCTCCAGAAGAGGAGAGCCACATTTTTTGCAGTTAAACGTCGCCTTCGGGATCTAAATCTTCAATATTCGATGGCTTATCCGGCCCGCCTTAGAGTCATAGACGGCGATAAAACCGTGTTTTTCAACGATCCTCGTGAAGCAGAGGACTGGGCCTCAAGAAAGGCTGCGCGTCCCGGACCGCGCTGAACTTTACGCTGTCTGTTCACAGCAAGTATTAAAACATCCCCATATGTCTGATTTTAAGGAGACTTGATCTTGTTTCCCCTGAGCATGATATTATTTAATATGCAGCACAGCTGATATTGGTCACTTTTTCATGTTCTGGACTGCATTTGATAGTCTTATGTGAGATCTCACTTAAATACAGGGCGTCTCCCTGTACATAGCACCAGACACTTTGTCAACATGTTCTATTGTCATGTATTAAGGCTTTCAGTTTTGCATATATTTGCTGAATGGGGGGTAGGAGCAATACCTGTATGGTTATAACATCTATTTGCACTATACAGGTGTTGTGGTAAAGAATAATAGTTGTAATCCGCTCGCATCAAAGTTTGTGTAAGGAAAAAGGTGAGTCCCCCTTCCTTCAGCCGCAGTCAGCCTAAGGTGTTCTCATGTTAAGTTCTGCTGAGCATCTGTCCCCGCCCCGCTCAGTCTGTTCACTTTTATTTACTAACAAAAGGTGTAAAAGGGGCTGGCCCAAGACAAGGGAACAGGAAGTGATGACATACAGGAAGTGATGACATAGGAAGACAAGACACCATAATTTAGAATAACCTAGCTAACAAACACATGTATGCAATAATCTACCATTACCACTGGAGGTAACTTTATCCAGCCTTGCTCAGTGATCAATGCCAGATAAAATTACTATGATCCTCATGCATGTTTATTTACAGGACAACGTCATTATCTCCAGTGGCTGATCAGGCGCACTAGAGACAACGAATGCACGTTCCTTTCGTTATATTGTTCTCTTAACAAATGCATCCACACCAAGCCAATAAATCTGCGTCTTGCGCGGGGGCCCTAGCCGGTGTCCATATATCAGCCAACAAAACACTGCTCTGCTGAACACATCAGTCTCCCTCGGCCCACAGCCCAGTGCTTAGCACATGGACCATTCACCGACGGAGACCTCTGCGCCCAGCAGCTGTGACAGGACATACACGGGAAGATATCTACTCCAATGGTTTACCCTGACACTGAGAGACATGATGACAATACACAATATATTAAATACACATCCTAATAAAATTTCCACAACACAGGTCCCCGAGTTAAGGGCCACCAAGTTAGTCGGATCAGGATTCGACACCTTCATGTTTGTAATGTTATTGTTCTGTATTATGTTTTTGTATGCTCAAGCTTATATGTCTCAAGTGTGGCCATCTCTCTTCATGATAGCAACAGGGGAGTCTCTGCTTTATGTTGATCAAATGCCTAAACGGTCAGTGTATGCAATGTGGATGTGGGTATTTGTCCTTGATTCAAATCTAGTGATTCCATGGCCTCCATGAGAGTGATGTCATGGAATGTGAGGGGACTGGGAGACCCTAATAAGAGGATTGCGATTTTTTCTCAAATACGCTCCTTTAATCCTCATATTCTGGGCCTTCAGGAAACCCACCTCACCCCGGAAACAGGGAACAGGTTGAAAAAGCCCTGGGCACAACACTTATTCAACTCATATGGGAGTTCTCACTCCAGAGGTGTGGCCCTTCTGTTCCATAGAAGTCTCAGATGTGAGATTCACTACTCAGCTGTAGATCAGGGAGGGCAGTACATTTTCATACATGCTCATATTAACTGTGTCCCCTATGTGATTGTTAATTTGTATAATTCCCCTCCTGCATCTTTATCCCTTCTACAAGCAGTCACGGGTTTTGTGGCTAATTATCCCAATGCCCGTTTCATATGTATGGGAGACTTTAATCAAGTAGTTAGTGAGGATTTAGATAGATTCAGCTGTAGGGCAGATAGAGGAGGGACGGGAGGGAACAGTACGGTTCTTGCCAGAATATCGTAGGAGATGGGATGGGTAGACATGTGGAGAGCCAGGAATCCACTAACAAGGGAATACTCTTGCTTTACCCCTGCCAGGGAAGCCCTGTCCAGAATTGACTACTTGTTTGGCAATGCCATAGTATATACTGACCTGGTGAATATTAAACACGGACCACAGGGTCCATCCGATCATGCCGCATTGTTGGCGGAGTTGGCCCTGACTGATCATGCCGGCGCTGGCAGTAAGATGCGTATACACCCTTTCTGGCTGTCCTTGTTTGGTTTAAATGACAGAATCCCTGATCAGTTGGGGATGTTCTTTGAGGTACAGGGTGAGTCCACAGACGCTCTATTGCTTTGGGAGACAATGAAAGCGTACCTTAGAGGATGCATCAAATCCTCCATCTCATACGTTAAGAGAGATTCGCAACGTAAGGAAAATTATTTACACGCCAGCTGTAAGGAAGCAGAGAGGGCGTTCACTGAGTCCCCCTCTGAAGAGCGCAGATTAGAGTGGTTATCTAGAGGGAGAATGTACATGCTGCATCTGGAGGAAAAGAGCAAAAGGAAGCTCTTCTTCCTTAAGCAACAGGCGTTTGAAACAGGCAATCAGACAGGGAAGTTACTTGCGCATATAGCACGCACTAATAATATGTCTCCCCCGGTACTCAGGATACAGGAGGCTGATGGCCGCATAATGGAATCAGTGCAAGACATATTGAAAGGTTTTCATAATTTTTACAGAGACCTATACAAATCAGCAGCTACTTATTCAGGGCTAGAATTAGAGTCCTACCTCACTGAAGTGTCTCATCCTCGGCTAGCGGACCTAGATAAGGGTCTTATGGAGGAGGATATTACATTAGAGGAAGTGGAGAGAGCCATTAAGGACCTACCGACAGGGAAAGCCCCAGGCCCAGATGGCATCCCGGTAGAGGTATATTCTAAGTATGGGGAAAATCTAAACCCTCAGCTATTGAACCTGTATCGAGCGGCGCACTCCCGTGGCTCCTTGTCAGGTTCCATGTATGATGCATCCATTGTTGTGATCTTGAAGCCTGGCAAGGACCCATTGGAATGTGGATCTTATCGTCCAATTTCACTTTTAAACTTGGACTATAAAATCCTGACCAGAATTATAGCCAATAGATTGAATAAGGTTATCACGTCAATAATTCACTCTGATCAGTCGGGCTTCATGCCTGGAAGGTCCACATCAGGCAACATTAGGAGGGCTCAAGTAATTGCGCAGTTGGGGGTAGCTAAGAAGGAGAGATGGGCTCTGGCCTCACTGGACACGGCCAAGGCTTTAGATTCGTTGGAATGGCCCTTTTTGACAGCAGCGCTGGGTAGCTTTGGCTTCGGTCCTAAATTCATTAAATGGATAGAAATATTATATAAAAAATCCACTGCTAGCATCCAACTGAACGGTTCCCACTCTGATAGGTTCCCCTTACTCAGAGGCACGAGGCAGGGATGCCCGCTCTCGGCTTTGCTGTTTGCAATTGCCATAGAGCATCTAGCCATTAGATTTAGACAGGACCAGGTTTATGCAGGTGTCTGCGAGGGAGATAGGGAAGACAGGATTGGACTGTATGCAGACGACTTGATCCTCTTTATGTCGGAACCGGAAGTATCTCTACTAAGAGCTATTGAAATCATAGAGCGCTTTGGGCAATACTCCGGGCTGCACATAAACTGGGGCAAGTCTGCTATCATGCCACTCTGGAACCACGATTGGCCTAGTTGCCGAAACAACCTGCCTGTAGGTTTAAATACTTAGGGGTAATAATCACTAAAGAGCCCCAACTCTCCTATGTCTTGAATATTGAACCCTTAGAGACCATATTCCAAGATAAGGTTAAAACATGGGAGACCCTCCCTTTGTCGGTTAGACATGGCAAGTGGGGGGAACCAGTTTCCATACCAGCTAAGAGACAGGGAACAAGCATCCTCACAACGAACAAACAGAACAAAGTAACGCCTTCTTAGAACCAAATCATTAATCTCACGGATAGACCCTTTACGGAACAGGAGATTGATCTCCTTGGTAGGGGCCTCTCGTTTGTTCCTGCAACTAACTTTAATTCATTTGAATGAATTAAAGATATCAATTTGTTTATCCGTAAGATCAAATGGCGTAAATTCTTTAAAAATCACGATGAGGACGAATGTAATAAACTTGGTATCTC
The DNA here is from genome assembly GCF_905171765.1 of Bufo bufo. NCBI lineage: Eukaryota > Metazoa > Chordata > Amphibia > Anura > Bufonidae > Bufo > Bufo bufo. Next base: position 416,326,537 of record NC_053390.1, read on the forward strand.
CAGATCTGATTTAGAAGGGGTACGAGTTCTAAGTTCCCTATTAGAGGAGGATGGACTAACAAGTGGTCAAGGTCCTTTCACCGACCTAAAAATGAAAAGTAGGAAAACCCCACCCCCTCAGGATACACTAGTCATAGATCTATTTGTCAAATTGGTAACAGACCAATTGAACAAATTAGAGAGGTCACAAAAGATCCAAGAGATTAACCTGAGTAAGGATGAAATGCAGGCCCTAATTAAGCTTGAAAAAGATTCCACAATTATATTCAAGCCATCTGATAAGGGCGGCAACGTCGTCATTATGAATCATGATATGTATAGGGATATGTGCCTATGCCTACTTAATGAGACCACATGTTATGCCATCTTACCCTCAAACCCTACGGTCAAGTTTAATAATGAACTTGAAACTATATTAGTCCAAGCACTTGACGAGAGACTAATATCTAAGGATGAATTGGGCTTTATGTTGTCCCGTCACCCACAAATTCCAACCTTCTATGCGCTCCCCAAAATCCACAAGGGGTATCCACCAATGAAGGGACGCCCAATAGTCTCTGGTGTGGATTCCCTGACACATGGCGTCAGCTCATATATTGATAAAGTGTTAAGACCTTTTGTTTTCTCCTTACCATCCCACATTAGAGATACCACAGATTTGTTGCTTAAAATTGAGAATATTGAAGTTGCAGATACCATCCATTTAGCCTCTATAGATGTTGAGGCACTATATACCAGCATACCCCACTCTTGTGGAATCTCTGCAATTAAGTACTATCTAAGCACTCGTGGTACCCAATACCAACGTCATTCAGATTTTGTCATCAAAATCCTGGAATTCATTTTGTCGCATAATTATTTTTTATTTGAAACGCGCTTCTACCACCAGCTCAGGGGCACAGCGATGGGTAGCCCATGTGCGCCCAGTTACGCTAATTTGTTCCTGGGCTGGTGGGAAGATACGTTGGTATTTAATGAATCATGTCATCGATGGACCCCCAATATTATATATTGGGGTCGCTACATCGATGACGTGTTCATTTTATGGGATGGAAATAAAAAAGAGTTCTCTAACTTCGTGGAACATCTAAACGTCAATGAGATTGGCCTTAAATTCACATCGGAAATAAGTGAGAAAACCCTGGCATTCCTTGATGTTCGTATATCTAAACATCTGGGTCAACTGTATACTGAAACCTATAGGAAACCCACCTCGACCAATAGCTTGCTCCAGTGGGATAGCTACCACCCAGTAAGCCTCAAACGAGGTATCCCCAGGGGGCAGTATTTACGAATGAAGAGGAACTGCTCATCCCATTCTACATTTTACAAACAATCTGCAGATTTACGGCATAGGTTTCTACAGCGGGGGTACCCGGATCAGGTACTAAGGGAGGCATTTCAACATGCAAACCAGAGAGACCGTCATTCTCTTCTTGTTACAAATACTCCCTCCAATCAAACTGAACCAGTTACAAGAATCATTGGTACCTTTGACAAACAAAGTCAAAAAGTGAGAGATATCCTGAGTAACAACTGGGGTATCTTACTTTCCGACCCTGATATAGCGGAATTTTTACCAACTACACCCGCCATTACGTATAGACGTGGCAGATCATTACGGGATAGATTAATACACAGCCACTATCAAAGACCACGAAGTGATCCCACCTGGCTTGGGAATAGACCTCCAGGCACATACAAATGTGGCAGTGACTGTGTTTGTTGCCCACACATATTTAAATCTAACTCCTTCAGTAGCAGCAGTACAGGTATCACATATCAAAACTATGATTTTGCTAACTGTCGCACTCAAGGAGTTATATACTTGTGCTCATGTGATTGCCCACTAAACTATATTGGTAAAACTAAACGTGAACTTAGGCTTAGAGTAGGCGAACATCTAGGGGATATCAGGAACAAAAGGGATAAACCGATAGCACGTCACATCAACGAATATCATGATGGGGATGCAAAAATACTCAAGTTTCAGGTGGTTGAGGTAGTGAGACAATCGCCATGGGGTGGGGATTGGGACAACAAAATACTGAGAAAGGAAGCCCAATGGATCCATAGAATGAAAACAGTTCACCCACAGGGACTCAACGAACAAATCTCTTACACTTGTTTCATCTAATATGATTTCCAGAAATGTCTTTCCCAGGCCCCCCCCCCCCCCCTCCCTCCCTTTGATCCTGACCTTTCTTTCCTCCCCCCCCCCCCCTATTTTTCCGGATTATGTCTCCGGTTATATTAATTATTGAACACAGGATCCATAAATGTATTAAAAAGACCAGGACTCCAGAACATATCTGAACCGGAATAGGTTCACAAGTCTTACATATCGCCCTATATTATATATCAATTCGAGATATCTAATTTTTACCATCAGTATTCCAATTTAGTTTCTGCATATAATTGCAGGGTCTCTATAGTTCCGGTGGTGAAATTAGACTGATCATAGTCACTATTACAAGTGACACACGATGCGTTCCACAGCCGGCTACGCTTGCGTTCCACAGAGAGGAAGTAGTGATCATGTGAGGTTGAGCTCCCGATCACATGACCGGACATGACGCATAGGCTTACCGGCGCTCTCGTAGGAAGTAAGCAAGCGGGCACTGGCTGACAGGTATGTGACGATCCCACCACCCTAACCTAGACCAATGACTTTACTAATATAATGGAGCATCACTAACGAATGGCCATGGCAGACTTCAATCACTCCCCATTTAAATAAAAAGGGGCGGCACCGTTTATCTGGCGCGAAAATTCTGCTACTTAAACCCTGCTTCTAGACATAGTAGCTGCGTATCATCAGCCACTGCCAGCATATAGCCACCATCCTTCGGCTACGTGATTTTTACCATCATGGTCCCCTGAGGAACCAAGGACTGACTTGGGGAAACGCGTCGGGACAACTTAAAACTTCCATCATTTAGGACTGATACCTTTGTCCTATCCAACAGAGGAGAACATTTGAACCCACCGTGAGTTAACATTTAGGGTCACGTGAGGGTAAGTAAAGGGTTTAGCCACCGAGAGGTGGGGTCGCCCCTTTCGGGGCGGGTGCTCTGCCTGTAGGCAGGGGTAGACACCTTAGGGTATCAATAGGGATACTTTTTCCTCCTGACCTCACTGGATCTCACTTAGAAAACATCTAACTGTAAGTGCTACACCTCTTACCTTCCTTATCATATGACCTTCTGCATTGAAGTCCACGGTGGGTTTTGTTTCTACCTTTAATCTGGCAATTGATAGTATCAAAAATTATATCAGATTGATAATATCAAGTGAAATTATATCAGAAATTTGGAAAATTATACCTCTATTAACATTACCTATTAAAAGTTAAATTTTAATTTTAATTGAACAGCTTACAATTTCTGTGATATGTAGACTGAACCTGGTAAAGATGGTACTCTTGCCCAAAGGTCTATATTTGCTGTCCCACGCCTGTACGCCAGTTCCCAGTTTTTTTTTTTAAACGTATACATGCTATTATAGCCTCCTTTGTATGGGGTAAATCTAGGAGGAAACTCTCACTGTCAGTTTTACAGAGGCCGAGGCTACAGGGAGGAGCTTCCCTTCCAGACTTCTTTCTTTATTATATAGCAAGTCAACTTAGATTTCTGAGATATTGGGTCACCGATGCCTCAAGACCAAACGCAGAATGCTACCTGCACGAATGTTTGCAAGTTCCCACGCTTTGGCCCGTTCTGGAGGGATCTCGCCATATTCAAAAGGGTCTTCTCCCAGTACATAAGCTAGCCCATCAGATATGGCAGGCATCTAAGTTAAATTCCTACAAGGATTTGCCAAGTGAAGTCCCCGTATGGGATAACTGTATGTTCCCACATCTGGTAAAGCTGGAAGGTGTATCTGACTGGAAGAGGCATGGTATATTCACTTTGGGCGGTCTATATGAGAGTGGGCAGCTTAGATCATTCTCCCAGATTCAGGATAAGTTCCAGGTGTCCCGCACTCTTTTCTTCAAATAAATGCCCTATTATAGGGGTTTTAAAATCGCAAGGCCCGAGAGGCATAGTCTCAGCGCTATATACACTTTTGTTGGACTGCCGCTTGCTCGTGACCCCGTTGGCTGTCGAGGACAGATGGAAGTTGCTAATACCCTCTTTGTCTTCTGAGGATTGGGAGGAGGCATTAATGGCTCCGACTAAGGTATCACCCCCTCAATAATAGGATGATCCAGCTTTTTATCCTTCATTGTAGTTTTCTCACGCCCACCAGACTTCAAAAGATGGGCAGGACCACTCCAGGTGCCATAGATGCGATGCCGTTGGAGCCAATTTTTGGCATATGATGTGGGATTGTGAGTTCATCCGTCAGTTCTGGATTTCAGTTCTGGAGGTCCTCGCAACTATGGTTCCTGTGACATTGCCGTTATGCCCCAAGATGTGCATTCTGGGAGTCATTGATGAAGAGTCGTGGTCACACTACCACAGAATCTTCTTAGCGGAAACACTATTTCTGGCTAGAAAGGCAATTGCCATAAGATGGATGGGAGATTCCCCCCCCTCAAAGGGACAATGGCTCACTCTTGTGAACCATGCAGTCTCCATGGAGAACATCGTGTATAAGCATAGGGGCTGTCCACAAAAATTTGATAAAGTCTGGGGCGACTGGTGTGCCTCTCCTCTCACCTTACACTCACCGCGTCTGCACTCGACAGCTGACGGGTCACATTGATCTTCGAACCAATATTTAGATACTTTACAGCACTGTTATCATTGATGTTAATGTTGGAGCATTTATGTGTGTGATTTGTCTAGTCTGTGAATAATGTATGCCGTCAGGGTTAAGATCATGCTAGAGTCCTGATAAATGCCAATGTCTTTCTTGGTATTTTTGAGGCACCCCTGCGTGGGCCATCACATTGCTACATGTATGCCATACTTGTGTCATTCTCTTTTAATAAAACGAGTTAAAAATAAATAAATTAAGAGATTAGCCAACATATCTTACGGTGTAGGACATGTCTGAGCCCGAGCACCGCGCCAAGGTTTCTCAAGTAGCTCGGGAACCTCACACTCACCTACCTGAGCCGTATGGGCTATACCAGGAGCTAGTGGGCAAATTACAGGAGCATGAGGCCGACTCACAAACAACTCACCAGTTACCTCCAGCATGTAGCCATGCTTGCAATGGGAGGAGGGAGGAGTCTGCAAGTCCCACTCAAGACTGGCTGATATGGCCCAGGCCTCACAGGTGCACCTAAATGTAGCCTGTAGATGGAAAGCAGGCACATTTAAATTGGAGTTTATACATCTCCAGGCATCTCTATATATACAAACTGAAAAGAATGGCGTGGTATTAAACAAGCAGGAAGTGCTCAGACCCACATGCAGTTGTGCATATATATAGGGGAGCAAATCCTGCACTTGTGGCCCATTGCTAATGACGATCCCCAGCAAAAATGCATACAGTGGAGGATGACCGCAGCGAACCACAAGTACCACAATAGACATCCTACACAAGATAGCAATTATGTGGATGTGATAATCAATATAACAAAATAATAGCAAAGACAGGTGCACTGTTCGGTCTTACTAAACCCTCAAACTGATTTTAAAATTGAGAGATTAGCCAACATGTCCTACGGTGTAGGACATGTCTGAGCCCGGGCACCACGCCTAGGTTTCTCAAGTAGCTCGAGAACCTAACACTCACCTACCTGAGCCGTATGGGCTATACCAGGAGCCAGTGGGCAAATTACAGGAGCATGAGGACGACTCACAAACAACTGACCAGTTACCTCCAGCATGTAACCATGATTGCAATGGGAGGAGGGAGGAGTCTGCGAATTTGATTAAACGGTAAAACAGTATTACTGATTAATAAAGTACATTACAAAATTAGTTTTAGGCTATTTAGAACATTTTAAAAGAACATTTTTGAAACGTTTAGTTACTCTTTAACCACCTCCGGACCGCCTAACGCAGGATCGCGTTCCGGAGGTGGCAGCCCTGCGCAGAGTCACGCATATATGCGTCATCTCGCGATGGGCGAGATTTCCTGTGAACGCGCGCACACAGGCGCGCGCGCTCACAGGAACGGAAGGTAAGAGAGTTGATCTCCAGCCTGCCAGCGGCGATCGTTCGCTGGCAGGCTGGAGATGTGTTTTTTTTAACCCCTAACAGGTATATTAGACGCTGTTTTGATAACAGCGTCTAATATACCTGCTACCTGGTCCTCTGGTGGTCCCATTTGTTTGGATCGACCACCAGAGGACACAGGTAGCTCAGTAAAGTCCCACCAAGCACCACTACACTACACTACACCCCCCCCCCCGTCACTTATTAACCCCTTATTAGCCCCTGATCACCCCTGATCACCCCATATAGACTCCCTGATCACCCCCCTGTCATTGATCACCCCCCTGTCATTGATTACCCCCCTGTAAAGCTCCATTCAGATGTCCGCATGATTTTTACGGATCCACTGATAGATGGATCAGATCCGCAAAACGCATCCGGACGTCTGAATGAAGCCTTACAGGGGCGTGATCAATGACTGTGGTTATCACCCCATATAGACTCCCTGATCACCCCCCCTGTCATTGATTACACCCCTGTCATTGATCAACCCCCTGTAAAGCTCCATTCAGACGTCCGCATGATTTTTACGGATGCACTGATAGATGGATCCGATCCTCAAAACGCATCCGGACGTCTGAATGAAGCCTTACAGGGGCATGATCAATGACTGTGGTGCTCACCCCATATAGACTCCCTGATCACCCCCCTGTAAAGCTCCATTCAGATGTCCGCATGATTTTTACGGATGCACTGATAGATGGATCCGATCCGCAAAACGCATCCGGACGTCTGAATGAAGCCTTACAGGGGCATGATCAATGACTGTGGTGATCACCCCATATAGACTCCCTGATCACCCCCCTGTAAAGCTCCATTCAGATGTCCGCATGATTTTTACGGATGCACTGATAGATGGATCCGATCCTCAAAACGCATCCGGACGTCTGAATGAAGCCTTACAGGGGCATGATCAATGACTGTGGTGATCACCCCATATAGACTCCCTGATCACCCCCCTGTAAAGCTCCATTCAGATGTCCGCATGATTTTTACGGATGCACTGATAGATGGATCCGATCCGCAAAACGCATCCGGACGTCTGAATGAAGCCTTACAGGGGCATGATCAATGACTGTGGTGATCACCCCATATAGACTCCCTGATCACCCCCCTGTCATTGATCACCCCCCTGTAAAGCTCCATTCAGATGTCCGCATGATTTTTACGGATGCACTGATAGATGGATCCGATCCGCAAAACGCATCCGGACGTCTGAATGAAGCCTTACAGGGGCATGATCAATGACTGTGGTGATCACCCCATATAGACTCCCTGATCACCCCCCTGTCATTGATTACCCCCCTGTAAAGCTCCATTCAGATGTCCGCATGATTTTTACGGATGCACTGATAGATGGATCCGATCCGCAAAACGCATCCGGACGTCTGAATGAAGCCTTACAGGGGCATGATCAATGACTGTGGTGATCACCCCATATAGACTCCCTGATCACCCCCCTGTCATTGATTACCCCCCTGTAAAGCTCCATTCAGATGTCCGCATGATTTTTACGGATGCACTGATAGATGGATCGGATCCGCAAAACGCATCCGGACGTCTGAATGAAGCCTTACAGGGGCGTGATCAATGACTGTGGTGATCACCCCATATAGACTCCCTGATCACCCCCCTGTCATTGATCAACCCCCCTGTCATTGATCAACCCCCCTGTCATTGATCACCCCCCTGTCATTGATCCCCCCCCCCCCCCCCCCCCCTCTGTAAGGCTCCATTCAGATATTTTTTTGGCCCAAGTTAGCAGAATTTTTTTTTTTTTTTCTTACAAAGTCTCATATTCCACTAACTTGTGTCAAAAAATAAAATCTCACATGAACTCACCATACCCCTCACGGAATCCAAATGCGTAAAATTTTTTAGACATTTATATTCCAGACTTCTTCTCACGCTTTAGGGCCCCTAGAATGCCAGGGCAGTATAAATACCCCACATGTGACCCCATTTCGGAAAGAAGACACCCCCAGGTATTCCGTGAGGGGCATATTGAGTCCATGAAAGATTGAATTTTTTGTCCCAAGTTGGCGGAACGGGAGACTTTGTGAGAAAAAAATTAAAAATATCAATTTCCGCTAACTTGTGCCAAAAAAAAAAAATTTCTATGAACTCGCCATGCCCCTCATTGAATACCTTGGGGTGTCTTCTTTCCAAAATGGGGTCACATGTGGGGTATTTATACTGCTCTGGCATTCTAGGGGCCCCAAAGCGTGAGAAGAAGTCTGGTATCCAAATGTCTAAAAATGCCCTCCTAAAAGGAATTTGGGCACCTTTGCGCATCTAGGCTGCAAAAAAGTGTCACACATCTGGTATCGCCGTACTCAGGAGAAGTTGGGGAATGTGTTTTGGGGTGTCATTTTACATATACCCATGCTGGGTGAGAGAAATATCTTGGTCAAATGCCAACTTTGTATAAAAAAATGGGAAAAGTTGTCTTTTGCCAAGATATTTCTCTCACCCAGCATGGGTATATGTAAAATGACACCCCAAAACACATTCCCCAACTTCTCCTGAATACGGCGATACCACATGTGTGACACTTTTTTGCAGCCTAGGTGGGCAAAGGGGCCCATATTCCAAAGAGCACCTTTAGGATTTCACAGGTCATTTACCTACTTACCACACATTAGGGCCCCTGGAAAATGCCAGGGCAGTATAACTACCCCACAAGTGACCCCATTTTGGAAAGAAGACACCCCAAGGTATTCCGTGAGGGGCATGGCGAGTTCCTAGAATTTTTTATTTTTTGTCACAAGTTAGTGGAAAATGCTTATTATTTTTTTTTTTTTTTTTTTTTTTCATACAAAGTCTCATATTCCACTAACTTGTGACAAAAAATAAAAAGTTCCATGAACTCACTATGCCCATCAGCGAATACCTTGGGGTCTCTTCTTTCCAAAATGGGGTCACTTGTGGGGTAGTTATACTGCCCTGGCATTCTAGGGGCCCAAATGTGTGGTAAGGAGTTTGAAATCAAATTCTGTAAAAAATGACCTGTGAAATCCGAAAGGTGCTCTTTTGAATATGGGCCCCTTTGCCCACCTAGGCTGCAAAAAAGTGTCACACATCTGGTATCTCCATAATCGGGAGAAGTTGGGGAATGTGTTTTGGGGTGTCATTTTACATATACCCATGCTGGGTGAGAGAAATATCTTGGCAAAAGACAACTTTTCCCATTTTTTTATACAAAGTTGGCTTTTGACCAAGATATTTATCTCACCCAGCATGGGTATATGTAAAAAGACACCCCAAAACACATTCCTCAACTTCTCCTGAATACAGAGATACCAGATGTGTGACACTTTTTTGCAGCCTAGGTGGGCAAAGGGGCCCACATTCCAAAGAGCACCTTTCGGATTTCACAGGTCATTTACCTACTTACCACACATTTGGGCCCCTAGAATGCCAGGGCAGTATAACTACCCCACAAGTGACCCCATTTTGGAAAGAAGAGACCCCAAGGTATTCGCTGATGGGCATAGTGAGTTCATGGAAGTTTTTATTTTTTGTCACAAGTTAGTGGAATATGAGACTTTGTATGAAAAAAAAAATCAAAAAAAAAATCATCATTTTCCACTAACTTGTGACAAAAAATAAAAAATTCTAGGAACTCGCCATGCCCCTCACGGAATACCTTGGGGTGTCTTCTTTCCAAAATGGGGTCACTTGTGGGGTAGTTATACTGCCCTGGTATTCTAGGGGCCCAAATGTGTGGTAAGGAGTTTGAAATCAAATTCAGGAAAAAATGAGGAGTGAAATCCGAAAGGTGCTCTTTGGAATATGGGCCCCTTTGCCCACCTAGGCTGCAAAAAAGTGTCACACATCTGGTATCCCCGTACTCAGGAGAAGTTGAGGAATGTGTTTTGGGGTGTCTTTTTACATATACCCATGCTGGGTGAGATAAATATCTTGGTCAAATGACAACTTTGTATAAAAAAATGGGAAAAGTTGTCTTTTGCCAAGATATTTCTCTCACCCAGCATGGGTATATATAAAATGACACCCCAAAACACATTCCCCACCTTCTCCTGAGTACGGAGATACCAGATGTGTGACACTTTTTTGCAGCCTAGGTGGGCAAAGGGGCCCATATTCCAAAGAGCACCTTTCGGATTTCACAGGTCATTTTTTACAGAATTTGATTTCAAACTCCTTACCACACATTTGGGCCCCTAGAATGCCAGGGCAGTATAACTACCCCACAAGTGACCCCATTTTGGAAAGAAGAGACCCCAAGGTATTCGCTGATGGGCATAGTGAGTTCATAGAACTTTTTATTTTTTGTCACAAGTTAGTGGAATATGAGACTTTGTAAGAAAAAAAAAAAAAAAAAAAAAATCATAATTTTCCGCTAACTTGTGACAAAAAATAAAAAGTTCTATGAACTCACTATGCCCATCAGCGAATACCTTAGGGTGTGTACTTTCAGAAATGGGGTCATTTGTGGGGTGTTTGTACTGTCTGGGCATTGTAGAACCTCAGGAAACATGACAGGTGCTCAGAAAGTCAGAGCTGCTTCAAAAAGCGGAAATTCACATTTTTGTACCATAGTTTGTAAACGCTATAACTTTTACCCAAACCATTTTTTTTTTACCCAAACATTTTTTTTTTATCAAAGACATGTAGAACTATAAATTTAGAGCAAAATTTCTATATGGATGTCGTTTTTTTTGCAAAATTTTACTACTGAAAGTGAAAAATGTCATTTTTTTGCAAAAAAATCGTTAAATTTCGATTAATAACAAAAAAAGTAAAAATGTCAGCAGCAATGAAATACCACCAAATGAAAGCTCTATTAGTGAGAAGAAAAGGAGGTAAAATTCATTTGGGTGGTAAGTTGCATGACCGAGCAATAAACGGTGAAAGTAGTGTAGGTCAGAAGTGTAAAAAGTGGCCTGGTCTTTCAGGGTGTTTAAGCACTGGGGGCTGAGGTGGTTAAAGGATGCAAGCTTTTTAGGCAGCTCAGGAATGGGATGCTGTAGAGATAGGAAATGATTTATACAGTATATATATGGGAATAAATACGTACAGCAAATGTTCTGCATGGTTACTAGTTTCCCAAATGCTAATCCCTTAGTTAGGCCGAATGCACACGGCCGTGTTCCTCGGCCGAGAGCGGTCCGTAGAATCCAGCCCGGCATACCACGGACCGCTCTTGGCCGCGGAACACGGCCGTGTGCATTCGGCCTTAAGGTGCGGATCTCTAAAGCAGTTGATGCCTTGTTAGATATCAGCTGTACTAGGGGTAGAGAGGAGATTATTTTCCTCCTAATGTTCTGCTTTTATGGGTGCTCTTTAGCTATTCTAACTTTTCATGGTATAAATTGTGTTCCATGCTATTCCGCTGTGTGCAGCTATTAAATGCATACTAATGCCATGCCAACTTAGTAAAAACATTAATCTAACTATTTGGCACACACACGTTAAGTTTATCTTTAATCTTCCGGGACGGTTCCAGATTGTAAAGTTTTATCTCTGGGAATGTTTATCCATAGAATTTGTATTCTTAGTTCTAATTAATAAACTGTATAAAAATAACCATTTCTCTGTAGATCCCTTTTTTGTTCATAAAGGAGATATTCCGAATAGAACAAGTTATTCCTAACCCACTGGATAGGGGATAGCAGATTGGTAGGGGTCCAACCACTCGGACCCAAAGATCACAACAACAGGATTTCTGTGTACTTTGTTTTAATGGAGCAATAGCCGAGCAGGCACACCATCATTCCATTCAATATCTATGGGACTTCAGGAGATGGCCGAGTGCTGTACTCCGCTATCTCCACCAGTGTCATACAGATAAATAGAGAAGCAGAGCACATGTGTAACGCCCCAGAGTGGCATTACCGCTTTTGTGCCTCACTACTGTCTCCTATGGTTAACCTAATGTCATCATCTTTATTTGTTTCCAGATCCTGCAAAAATGTGTATTCATTATATTGTTATGTAACTGTTCAAGTGTAATATACCTGGTTCACCAGCAGGTGGCAGTATAAATGGCAGAGCTACCTTACATAGAATGGAGCCTTCTTTCCATTCTATTTTCTCACTCTAGGGAGGAGTTTAGCTAGTTAGGAGTCAGAATATTGTTCTCCCTGCTAGGGGAAGGCAGCAGGAGCCCATCCTTGTTGGACGAGCCTTGACTTGGCCAGCTTGGGCACCTTCAGCTCAGCTGGATGTGGAGGCCAAAGCCTGAAGCCTCAGAAGCCAGGAGGACAAAGTTCCCTGAATAAAACTAGAGACAGACCAGTCTACCACAATAAGTACAGCAGAAAGGGGAGGCGCATGCGCGTGAATAACGAGGAGGACATGCAACCGTGAGCTCCGCTCCGCTAATCGAACCAACCTGCTCTAAGCGCCTTTAATTAGGCTCCAATAAGCCTCAAAATCGATGCAGGGATCCCCGAAGATGACCCGCACCAAAGGGAGGTCGAGAATTCCGGGCACCCCGGTCCCGTCGCAAACTTTACCGGAGCTATTCCAACAGACCAGGCAGACTGTCATGGCGGACGCTCCTTCAGAACACACCAGTTCTGCTTCTTCGGACGGTGGCGGACCCTCACCGGACACGGCGGCTCCAAATACAGGTCAGAACGACTTATACAAGAATATAGCAGCCCTGTTTAAAACGGAGTTATCCCAAGCCGTTACTGAATTTTCCCGGCAAATTTAAGAGCTGGGAAATAGAGTCTCCGACATAGAGACAAGAATGGACGACATGTCCGATGCTTTGGGCCGTGATAAAGAGGACATTAACTCCCATGATGCCCACCTGATAGAGCTAGAGCTCAAACTCGAAGATCTCGAGAATAGGTCAAGGAGGGGCAACCTGAGGGTCAGAGGTCTCCCAGAATCTTTCACCGATCTGCAAGCCACCCTTACCACCCTGTTTGCAGCCCTATTACCACAGACTGAGCTCAGTCTCCTGAAGATGGATAGAGTCCACAGGGCTTTGGGGAAACCTCGTAACCCGGATCTACCCAGAGATATTATCCTTAAGTTTCACCATCCGGAAATGAGAGATAAAATCTTATTTGCTGCAAGGGACTTACCTGAGCTACCTGGACTTCCAGCTTTAGTCCATCTGTATGCGGACTTGGCCCCGTCCACACTTCGTAGACGCCGAGAGATGAGACCAGTCACACAGTCCCTGCAGAAAGCTCACATTCGATACAGGAGGGGATTCCCCTTTAACCTGTCATTTCAGCTGAACTCTCGTCTTCATACAGTCCATTCACCGGCGGAGGGATTAGAAGTCTTACAGCGAGCAGGGATTCCCTGTGAACCTCAAGCTCAGTTATCCTCATCGCCGAAACCTCAAAGGCCGGCAAGAGTTTGGACCAAAGTTCCTGCATCCCCGAGTGGATCGAACAGATCAAGAATCACTTGAACTTTTCCTGTCAGGATAGTGGCAATATCTTATATTACATTTTGCAGTCTCATAGGGACCTCTTGTTGTATTTCTCCCTCTAGGTTATATGAGGCCAACCCTCTTGATTCAGGGGCTCGATAACGTGGTTTTTCATGTTGTCCCTGTTTATGGGTCATTGTGAGATAGTAAGGCGAGCCAATTACAGGCTGGCTCTCTATTCACTTTTCCCACTTATGATTGCTTTTTGTTTTGGGCTTACCAGCTCTACTTTTTGTTTTACGTTTTTTCATGTTAATTTGCTGTTTAATTGTATTGTTCTATGGTTCTTGGAGACTTGGCATGGGGATTCACACTATGAGGTTTTAGGAGGGAGTGGTGCTGGGGTGCGACTGGCCCTGGGGGCGGGTGACGTCTGGCTTCACCCTCAAATTATTACATTGATCTAGCACTGATATCATGTGTAAGATACTAACTCATAATGTAAGGGGTATAAACTCCCCACGAAAGAGAAAAACAGCATTCTCCATTTCAGGGCCGATCCTAGGGTCACAGGCGCCTGGGTGCAGAAATATTTCTGGCGCCCCCACATGGGCGTGGTTATCTTACTAACTCCTCCCCTTTACAATGTAGTGGTAATAGAGTCTCAAGGGTCTATAAAAGCAGCTACACTATTTTTACAAAGCATTGAAGCTCTATTACCACTACTATCAACATAAGGTCATCTAGAGAAACCGTAGGTTTTTATTTATTTTTTCTTTCTCTTTAGGTGTTAAAACATAACTTTAATTAGATTGCTCTAACACCTAAATGGGAAAAATGAGAATTTTAAAAACCTGCTTTTTCTAGTCTAGATGACCTTATGTTAATAGTTAATAGTAGTGTTAATAGAGTCTCAAAGGTCTGTAAAAATAGTGTAGCTGCTTTTATAGACCATTGAGACTCTATTACCACTACCATAAACATAAGGTCATCTAGAGAAACAGCAGGTTTTTAAAATAATTTGGGGGATCTGTGGATGACACATTGTTATGGGAGATCTGTGGATAACACACACTGTTATGGGGGACATTATACAGGGGTAATATAACTGAGGGGTATCAGGTAAATTATACAGGGGGTAATCTAACTAAGGGGTATCAGGGTACACTATACAGGGGTAATATAAGTTATATTACCCCTGTATAATAATGTCCCCTGATACCCCTTAGTTAGGCCCCAGAATTCAGAACACAGTGTTACCTGAAGTCTGGGGCCGGATGCGGCAGTGTGGGTCAAATTCTATATACCCCTTACCCTACCGAGAAACAGATATGTGCATGGGTAATATTATTACAGGAGAATGCCGCACCATACCTGTTACATCCAGTGACGTCTCCTGTGATGTACACTTTTCTCAACGTCTTCATCCAGAGATAAGACCGCCATGACACCTTCTTTCAGCCGCTTCTCGTCTCTGCAGAGTTTCACAGATTATTTTTTAGGTTCCTCACTTTACTCTCATCCTCTCCTTCCTGGGGTCTCAACAACTCATCCTGCTGCCCCCCAATACTGTGCTAGAGCCAGACAGGTAGTCCCCCATTCCTCATAATATTATTCCCCCTGTATATTATAATGGCCCCCTCTTCATCATTAATGTAATGGCCCCCACTTTATTATTAATATAATGGCCCCTCTTTAATAACAAAGAGGGGGCCATTACATTAATAATAAAGAGGGGGCCATTACATTAATAATAAAGAGGGGGCCATTACATTAATAAGAAAGAGGGGGCATTACATTAATAATAAAGAGGGGGCATTACATTAATAATAAAGAGGGGGCCATTATATTAATAATAAAGAGGGGGACATTATATTAATAATAAATAGGGGGCCATTATATTAATAATAATGTATTGGCCCCCTCTTTGTTATTAATATAATGGCCCCCTCTTTATTAATATAATGACCCCCTCTTTGTTATTAATGTAGTGGCCCCCTCTTTATTAATATAATGGCCCCCTCTTTGTTATTAATGTAGTGGCCCCCTCTTTATTATTAATGTAATGACCCCCTCTTTATTAATAATATAATGTCCCCCTCGTTGTTAATATAATAGCCCCCTCTTTATTATTAATATAATGGTAGTCTCTCCAGTCTCCACTCTTATTAATACTATGATGTCCACTGACTGAGTACTGTCAGTGGTCCTCCTCTCGTGCCCCCAGTGCCTCTGCAATAAGGGTAGAACGTAGGGTACATAAAAAAAAAATAATAATTAATACTTACCTCTCTCTCCTTCACAGCTTGTGGCATCCTGGTACAGGCGGTCATCATGCCTCACTCACTGTGCCTTCCCGCGCCGCGTCATCTCGCGAGATCCGACGCAGGAGGTCACAGTGAGGTACGTGACTAAGTCCTGCGTCGCACCTCAATTGAAGCCGCTCCCCCGGCCCCTCCTCCTCACTTCGCCTGCCCAGCTGCCCTGCACAGTGCGCGTCACACAGGGCCTCTCCTCTCGGCCTCCGCTCCGCCCCCTGTAAATCGTATCTTAGTTATTCAGCTGCGGCTGCGTTCTCCTGGCTTGAGGAGGCCCTGTGGGCCCCCCTGACTCAGGGGCCCGGTCGCAATTGCGACCGCTGCGACCCCTATAGCTACGCCACTGCGGGCATTATAAAATAAAATAAAAAAAAAGTCAAAAAAAAAAAAGTCCCGGCGGCTCGCTCGGCGCCTTTCGGGTGACAGCGCTGGGGTGCGGGGCACCCACTGCACCCCGTGTAGGATCGGCCCTGCTCCATTTATGTTAAACACAAGCCTGATGTCATCTGCCTTCAGGAGACTCATTTCACTCCCACATCTCACCCTAAGTACTTTAATCCACAATACTCCACTTTCTACTCCTCTTCATTTACTTCAAAATGTAGGGGAGTAGTGACATTGCTGAAAAACTCCTTCCCTTTCACTGTTTCCCAGACTTGCATAGACCCGGAAGGGAGATACGTAATTATACTGGGAACATATAGGGATGAGTCTCTTTGCCTGGTTAACTCATATGCTCCTAATGAAGATCCCATTACCTTTTTCGAAAAGGTTGGAAAAGTGATTGAATCCTTAACTTTCCATAAACTAGTGTGGTGTGGGGACTTTAACTTTACCATACATCCTGTACTAGTTCGTTCCTCCCCTCCTTCTACCTTGCGCTCTACAGCGCAGACAAAAAAGATCCAGCGAGTCTTTCAATCTCTAGCTCTAGCTGACACCTGGAGAGAACACAATGGCACACAGAGAAGTTATACCTTTTATTCA
Organism: Bufo bufo; assembly: GCF_905171765.1. Classification (NCBI taxonomy): domain Eukaryota; kingdom Metazoa; phylum Chordata; class Amphibia; order Anura; family Bufonidae; genus Bufo; species Bufo bufo. The sequence goes on from NC_053390.1 coordinate 416,343,324, forward strand.
TCAGCTCATAGGGTGTACTCTCGCTTAGATATGATTTTATCTTCCACCTCTCTTCTCCCATACATGTCTTATTCCAGACATGTGGTATCCTCTTGGTCGGACCATGATATGGTTATCTCTGATTTTACGGTTCCACAGGTTAGTTCTACTCTGTTTCACTGGAGGCTAAACGAATCACTCCTGACCCATACAGCACAATTTACTTAATTGCAGGACGAACTCTCAAACTTCTTGTCTGAGAACGTTTCTCACGAAATCAATCCTATGACATTGTGGCTGACACACAAGGCCTTCATGAGGGGCAGGTTGATAAGTTTGGCCTCCAGGAGAAAGAAGGAACGTACTCAAGCTCAAGTTGGGCTGGAAGCCAAACTGAGCAGACTTGTTTGGGCTCATCAGAGATCCCCGTCTCTCTATTTGCTTAAGGCTATTAAAGATGTTAAATTACAACTTAACATGATACTCACAAATTCCACAGAAAAAGCCCTTAGATGGACAAACTCCTTCTACTATAAGTACGCCAATAAGCCAGATAAACTTTTAGCCAACCAACTTAAAAATAAACAGAAGATCAATCAGGTATTTAAAATTAGTACAAGATCAGGCCAAACCACTTCCAATCCTGACACTATCTACACTGCATTCCAGGAATTTTATACGCATCTTTATTCAGCTCCCCTAGGAGACTCTAGAGCAAAGATAAATAAGTTTCTGTCATCAGTCCATCTTCCTGTCCTATCCCTAGAATCCCAGTCAGAACATAATAAACCGGTTTCAGCAGAAGAAGTAGAATATGTTATTAATTCCTTAAAATTAGGGAAAGCCCCAGGCCCAGATGGCTATTCAGCCTTATACTATAAAAAGTTTGCCCCTCTACTTATCCCACATATAACCAATTATTGTAACTACTTGATGCAAGGATCTGTCCCTCCAGAAGAATTCCTAAAAGCCTCCATCACAGTCATACCTAAGCCCAACAAAGATCCCCTACTCACTTCCAACTATAGGCCGATTTCCTTGTTAAACATTGACAACAAACTCTTCACTGCTATTTTGGCTGGAAGACTCAATAGATTTCTTCCAAGTCTTATCCATAAAGACCAAGTAGGTTTCATACCCGGTAGGGAAGCCCCTGATAACATCAGAAAAATACTTAACATTATCCAATACTCCAATAAATCCAAAATCCCACTAGCCTTATTGGCCCTAGATATTGAGAAGGCCTTTGATTCTGTTACATGGTCGTATCTTTACGGTGTTCTCTCGACAATAGGAATCAAAGGTCCTTTCTTGGCAGCTATCCAAGCTCTCTACTCTAAACCGGAGGCTCATCTTAAATTACCCTCCACTAGGGCTTCTCATATCCCTATTAGAAGGGGTACAAGGCAGGGATGCCCCCTGTCCCCAGCCTTATTTGCTCTGGCCATTGAACCCCTAGCTGCTCACATAAGATCCCATCCTGATATTAAAGGTTTGACTATTGGGGGAACAGAATATAAACTCAATCTCTTTGCAGATGACCTTTTGTTAACCATCACCAACCCCATTATTTCCTTCCCTTCCCTGCTGAAACTATTGGATTCATTCTCCAAAGCTTCGGGCCTCTCCATTAATCATACCAAATCTGACTTACTTCTATTTAACACCCCCATTTCTACCAAAACATTGCTCACTCAAAATTTCCCTTTTCAACTTAGACCCCAATATATCCCATATCTGGGAGTTATGTTGCCGAAGACGCTAGACACTACATATAGGATTAATTATTTACCCATGTATAAAAAGATACGTCAGGATTTGGTGAATTGGCAATCCCTTCAAGTGTCTTGGGTGGGTAGGATAAATATCTTCAGAATGGTAGTTCTTCCGAGACTCCTTTATTTATTTAGGGCTTTACCAATCCCAGCTCAAGTAAGGGATCTGAGATCAGTTAAGAGAGATATAATGAGATTTATATGGGCTAATAAGCGTCCTCGTATATCTAAGGCAGTAATGTGTAGGCATAGGTCTCAAGGGGGGCTATCAGTTCCTGACTTAGTAAAATACCATCAGGCAGCTAGATTGGCCCAAATGTTTTTGACACACCTAAACCCACAGGATCACCCCCTATGGATCCCACTTGAACGCACTATCCTTCTCCCTTACACATGGAAAGCCCTGATCTGGAATACTGCACCCATTGCTCAAGCAGTTCGCAATAATTCCCCTCTGACTTATTATTCACTGATTCTTTGGAGGTCAGTTAGCTTTAAATTTACTCTGCAATCTAGGCCTTCACCTTTACTGAGCATTGTAGGTAACCCTGCTTTCCTTCCGGGCCTACAAGGTAATAACCTTAATTGGTGGTCATCTAACCAGCTATGTACTCTTCACAAATTCCTGGTTAGAGGTAAATTAATGTCCCTTTTAGATTTTAAAGAGAAATACTCACCCCCCGTAGGAGAATATCTCCTCATGAACCAGGTCTTCTCTTACTTTAGGTCTAATCAGATACCAAACCGTAATGTAGAATTTTCCCCCTTTGAGCGTTCTATTAATTTCTCGCTATATACAGTCATGTGAAAAAATTAGGACACCCTTTGAAAGCATGTGGTTTTTTGTAACATTTTTAATAAATGGTTATTTCATCTCCGTTTCAACAATACAGAGAGATTAAAGTAATCCAACTAAACAAAGAAAACTGAAGAAAAGTCTTTTCAAGATCTTCTGTAAATGTCATTCTACAAAAATGCCTATTCTAACTGAGGAAAAAGATAGGACACCCTCACATGTATTCCCTCTTAAATTGGCTCAGATCTCACACAGGTATATCACACCAGGTGCACATAATTAGTAGATCGTTACTCTGCATGTTGAATGAGGCTTGCCCTATTTAAACCTCAGACATTTAGTTTGGTGTGCTCCTGACTGTTGAAGTGAGAGTGAGCACCATGGTGAGAGCAAAAGAGCTGTCAGAGGACTTCAGAAAAAAGATTGTAGCAGCCTATGAGTCTGGGAAGGGATTTAAAAAGATCTCAAAAGATTTTGAAATCAGCCATTCCACTGTCCGGAAGATAGTCTACAAGTGGAGGGCTTTCAAAACAACTGCCAACATGCCCAGGACTGGTCGCCCCAGCAAGTTCACCCCAAGAGCAGACCGCAAGATGCTAAAAGAGGTATCCAAAAACCCTAAAGTGTCATCTCGAGAACTACAGCAGGCTCTGGCTACTGTTGATGTAGAAGTACATGCCTCTACAATCAGAAAGAGACTGTACAAGTTTAACTTGCATGGGAGGTGTGCAAGGAGGAAACCTTTGCTTTCCAAGATAAACATCGAGGCCAGACTGACATTTGCCAGCGATAAAGTTGACAAAGACCAGGACTTCTGGAATAATGTTCTTTGGACAGATGAGTCCAAAATTGAATTATTTGGACACAACAGCAGAGGACATGTTTGGCGTAAACCAAACACAGCATTCCAAGAAAAGAACCTCATACCAACTGTGAAGCATGGAGGTGGAAGTGTCATGGTTTGGGGCTGCTTTGCTGCAGCAGGACCTGGTCAGCTCACCATCATAGAATCCACGATGAATTCTACTGTGTATCAGAAGGTGCTTGAAGAACATGTGAGACCATCAGTTAGAAAATTAAAGCTGAAGCGGAACTGGACCATGCAACATGACAATGACCCAAAACATACTAGTAAATCAACCAAAGATTGGCTGAAAAAGAAGAAATGGAGAGTCCTGGAATGGCCAAGTCAAAGTCCAGATTTGAATCCCATTGAGATGCTGTGGGGTGACTTGAAAAGGGCTGTACGTGCAAGAAACCCCTCAAACATCTCACAGCTGAAAAAGTTCTGCATTGAGGAGTGGGGTAAAATTTCCTCAGACCGATGTCGAAGACTGGTAGATGGCTACAAGAACCGTCTCACTGCAGTTATTTCAGCCAAAGGAGGTAACACTCGCTATTAGGGGCAAGGGTGTCCTATCTTTTTCCTCAGTTAGAATAGGCATTTTTGTAGAATGACATTTACAGAAGATCTTGAAAAGACTTTTCTTCAGTTTTCTTTGTTTAGTCGGATTACTTTAATCTCTCTGTATTGTTGAAACGGAGATGAAATAACCATTTATTAAAAATGTTACAAAAAACCACATGCTTTCAAAGGGTGTCCTAATTTTTTCACATGACTGTAGGCAGGGTCTCCTCTCAAGAATGTATGAAGCCCTGAACTCTATTCCCGAAGGTCATAAACTAGCATATATGAGAGCCTGGGAGAGAGACTTGCAACAGGAATTTTCTATTTCTAAATGGTCTCAACGCTCACTAACTCTTACGAAGGGTTCATGGCAGGTTACCCTGGCGGAAACTTCCATTAAAGTGCTACATAGAACCTATATGGTCCCAACAAGGCTTCATACCATATACCCCGAGGTTTCCCCCTTATGTTTTAGAGGATGTAACAAGGAAGGAACCATGCTACATACATGGTGGTCATGCCCTGTGGTCAAAAGGTTCTGGACCCAAATAACAAACTTGATATCTTCTGTTCTAGATTGTAACTATCCACTTGCAATGCCGCTATGCATTCTGGGAGATAAACCTCATTGGCTGACCTTTGCCAGATTTAAACTTTCCCAATATATATTATTAGCTACTAGAATCCATATAGCTTTCAAATGGCGAACTGATTCGCTCTCTTACCAAAGTGTTATTGAAAGGATTAATAAAATAATGGTCTTTGAAAAACTTTCAGCTATTCGCGCAGACACATTTTTAATATTCGAGAAGGTTTGGGAACCTTGGTTAGCTTCCTCCCATGCTCCTGACTTGCAATATAGTATTTCTCTTTGATCCTACTACCCATGCATTCCAGAGCTATGTCACTGAATTTTGGTACTCTCTCCTCATGTCAAGAATTACATTGTATTTAATAGTATGATATAAAAATGTATAATGTGATATACATTCCTCCAAGAATTGTTAATGTTTCTGTTCAACATATTCTTTTATTTGCTTATGTCTATGCATATTTATCTATGCCAAAATCCAATAAACGCTTTTTGAAACATAAGTACAGCAGAAAGGAAAGGAAAAGATTCCTATTTAATCCTGTTAGCACAGCAGAGCCAGAGAGCAACTGACGTAGCAGAAAGGAGTTTGCCTGCCACAGTTAATGCCAATGCCTGCTGGAAACCCAGACAAAGCCTGTACTGTTTGGAAGGATGTTTATTCAAGTAAAGTTGCAGTTCAACTATATTCAAGGTATGGACTCAATTATTTCTTCAAATTCCTCACCTACTCCCCCTATTTGCTTTGCTTCTGACTACATTGCCTGGGGTCCAGCATATCCAGGCAGGAGCACGGTGACATGTGCACAACACCTTAAGGGACATTTAGGCCACCCTACACCACTCTGGCATTCCTACACCTGGGTACCATCTTCCACAGTATCACTAAAAGGAGCCCTGTGCCCTTGTTGCTTCACTGCAACTGGCGTCACAACTCTATGTATATATTACTTCGGGAGGGGACCCCTGGCAAGTCCGTCGCACATGCTCCACATATACTGTATGGTGGCTTAAAATCCCCATTCTCATGACCGATGGGGTCCCACCAGTCTAACCTCCGTTGATATAACAAGTTATTCCCTATCAAGTGGATAGGAAATAACTTGTTCTATCCAAAATACCCCTTTTAAATCAACTTGCATTAACACAGGCTCCCTTTGCTGCAAAGTATTTCCCCCTATGACATACAGTAGCTATATAGATAGGTCAATAGGCTCTAACTGGAGGGCCTTATAGTACTGTATATTTGTATACAGAACTAAGTCAAGTTTTAGCTTAATTTAAGAGGAATTTATCTTGAGGGTAATATGAAGTCAGTTTTTTAGGAGTTTGTGTTGCCATAAATTTAGCCAAATTTATCATACGTTGCATGATGTTTGTTACGTTTAAAATGTCTTGAAATCAATCACTTCAAGGACAACAGCACTCATCCAGTTGGTCACTTGTAGTAATAGATAGCATACGCACATAGCAGACAGCCAGGGGTGTAGCTATAGGGGAAGCAGCTGCTCTGAAGCCTGAACTCAGAAGGGGCCCGTCCAGGAGGAGGACTAAAAGATTTTATTGTCAAGGCCTCCTCAACGGTATTATACAATGACATGATATACAGTAACAGTATATGCATGTAGGAAATGGACAAAGGCAGCTGCTGGGTCTTGTCTGAGAGCACGATCTTGACTAGACACAGGAGTGGGGGTTGGATGGGAGTTGGTGGTTGTGAACAAGTTGCTGGGTTGGAGGGGCCCATTCAAAAAGTTGTTCTGGGACCCAGTCTAATTACACCCCTGCAGACAGCACTCCATTTATCCTTCACTACCGAGCCACTTTTCATCTTAAATCCCAGGCTGATTTTTGCAAATCTGACATGTGTCACTTTATGTGGTAATAACTCTAAAACGCTTACCGAGATTATTTTCTCATCACATATTGCACTTCATGACAGTGGTAAAATTTATTCAAATATTTTTTTTTATTTATTAAAAAAATTTACCCAACATTTAGAAAAATTAGCAAATTTCAAACGTGCGTCGGGGTGCGCTCTTTACCGGTCCAGGATTTGATCCCACTGTGATCCCACTCAACTTTAGGTAATATGCTTTAGTTTGCTTGCTGATTTGGGGTTTATTGCTACTATTGTTGTCTCTTATACTGCCTATGGGCTTATTTTGAGGTGCTTTACATGTGGCCCTCATATTGGCTCATATTTGTGCAGTTTTCATATGTTTAGTGGGGGGTTCTTTACATTTATTGTGGGTTGTTCCAATATTGCTTGCATTTTGCGGCACTTATGTCATTTTTTGGAGTTTACCCTTTATCTGGATCAATTATACTCTGTGTCTGGTAAACGAGCTGCTTGTCACAACGCTAGTCTGCATTGCTGCTGCTAACATTATAATTTTTTTATGTCTTTTTGTAATAATTATTACTTAATAAAATTAGTCATTATCTTATATGTAAAAACACAAATGCAATAGCACTCTGCAACCAGCATTCTGCCCTGCCTCCATGCTGGATGTTAAATGAGGCATTGGTGTACATTTTGGCCAAAGCGTAATAAGGCACTCACCACGTCAAGGTCACCTCTATGAGTGGTCCCTAACACTAGTACCTACCCGTTATGGGCCATGATAGCCACACAAAGTCCAGGGAGCATAACAGGTAGGTACTAGTGTTAGGGACCACTCATAGAGGCGACCTTGACGTTGTGAGTGGCTTATTACGATTTGGCCAAAATGTACACCAATGCCTCATTCAACATCCAGCATGGAGGCAGGGCAGAGTGCTGGTTGCAGAGTGCCATTGCATTTGTGTTTTTGCGTTTGTATGTCTATTTCGCCATAGCGATGTGCACCTGCATACTGGGTTGTGCTGACTGAATCCCCCACATTATCTTATATGTGTGTCCCTTTGTTTAGTTTAGTATAGTTATAATATTTTGTTACACATTTAGCTCATCCTTTGGATGATTAAGTAGGTTGTTTTATAATAGATAGAAATAACTCCAAATAGTTATTACTTTACATTCCCCATATGTCTACTTCATGTTTGGATCATTTTGAAAATGACATTTTATTATTTGGGGACATTAGAAGGCTTAGAAGTTTAGAAGCAAATTTTAAAATTTGTAAGAACATTTCCAAACCCCAATTTTTTCAGAACCAGTTCAGTTATGAAGTCACTTTCTGGGGCTTACATATTAGAAACCACCCATAAATCACCCCATTTTAGAAACTAAACCCCTCAAGCTATTCAAGACTGATTTTACAAACTTTGATAACCCTTTAGGTGCCCCACAAGAATTAGATGAAAATGGGAATGAAATTTGAAAATTTCACTTTTTTTAGCAGATTTTATATTTTAATCTATTTTTTCTGCAACACATCAAGAGTAGGGATGAGCGATCCCGAACTGTATACATTTTCGTAAAAGTCCGGGTTCGGGTTCGGTGTTCGGCGCTTTCTTGGTGCTTTTTGAAAGGCTGCAAAGCAGCCAATCAACAAGCATCATACTACTTGCCCCAATAGGCCATCACAGCCATGCCTACTATTGGCATGGCTGTGATTGGCCAGTGCAGCATGTGACCCAGCCTCTATATAAGCTTGGGTCACATAGCACTGCACGTCACTCTGCTGATACAAGCGTAGGGAGAGGTTGCAGCTGCGATGTTAGGGCGAGATTAGGCAGATTAACTCCTCCAAATTAGGCAGATTAACTCCTCCAAAAGACTTCATTCAGTGATAGATCTACAGCTGTGGATCATTGAAGTGCTGATATTCAATTGCTCACTGTTTTTAGGCTGCCCAGAGCGTTTTTATATCACTTTTTTCTGGGGTGATCGGCGGCCATTTTGTAGCTTGTGGTGCACCAGCACAAGCTACCACCAAGTACATTTAACCATCAATAGTGTGGTTATTTTTTGCTATATCCTACATCAGGGTCAAGCTTTCATCAAGTGCATTTAACCATCAATAGTGTGGTTATTTTTTGGCCATATACTACATCAGGGGCAAGCTGAGCTTGTGTCACCCAAGTGCATTTAACCATCAATAGTGTGGTTATTTTTTGCTATATCCTACATCAGGGTCAAGCTTTCATCAAGTGCATTTAACCATCAATAGTGTGGTTATTTTTTGGACATATACTACATCAGGGGCAAGTTGAGCCTGTCACCAGCGCCTAAAAAATAGGCCTCACATTTATATTCATCCAAATCTGTACTGTTTTAGCTGGTCAAGTTATTTTTTGTGACCGTCAAAGCACAGTTTTTGTTCTGGGTTGAAAAACAATTCCCAAATTTGCAATTCTCAAAATTAGTGGTTTCTGCTGTATCAGGCCTACTTTAAATCTATCCCTAAAAGGGTATATTAGATTCAAGGTGCTGATAGGGTCATTTTCAAAAACTTAACACACACGCTACAGTGTAGATCCAAGTCTAATTCTGTGATTAAACGTATACCTGTCACCCAGCGCCTAAAAAATAGGCCTCACATTTTTATTCATCCAAATCTGTACTGTTTTAGCTGGTCAAGTTATTGTTTGTGACCGTCAAAGCACAGTTTTTGTTCTAGGTTGAAAAACAATTCCCAAATTTGCAATTCTCAAAATTAGTGGTTTCTGCTGTATCAGGCCTACTTTAAATCTATCCCTAAAAGGGTATATTAGATTCAAGGTGCTGATAGGGTCATTCTCAAAAACTTAACACACACGCTACAGTGCAGATCCAAGTCTAATTCTGTGATTAAACGTATACCTGTCACCCAGCGCCTAAAAAATAGGCCTCACATTTATATTCATCCAAATCTGTACTGTTTTAGCTGGTCAAGTTATTGTTTGTGACCGTCAAAGCACAGTTTTTGTTCTGGGTTGAAAAACAAATCCCAAATTTGCAATTCTCAAAATTAGTGGTTTCTGCTGTATCAGGCCTACTTTAAATCTATCCCTAAAAGGGTATATTAGATTCAAGGTGCTGATAGGGTCATTCTCAAAAACTTAACACACACGCTACAGTGCAGATCCAAGTCTAATTCTGTGATTAAACGTATACCTGTCACCCAGCGCCTAAAAAATAGGCCTCACATTTATATTCAGCTAAATCTGTCATTACTGGTGTGCCTGTATTAGTGTAATACGGTACCTAAATAGATAGCCAGATAGTGTTAGGTGTCAGTAAAAAAAGGCCTGAATTTTAATTCAGTACATTGGCCCGAATAATATTTTTCTTATTGTGGTGAACGGTAACAATGAGGAAAACATCTAGTAAGGGACGCGGACGTGGACATGGTCGTGGTGGTGTTAGTGGACCCTCTGGTGCTGGGAGAGGACGTGGCCGTTCAGCCACAGCCACACGTCCTAGTGTACCAACTACCTCAGGTCCCAGTAGCCGCCAGAATTTACAGGGATATTTGGTGGGGCCCAATGCCGTTCTAAGGATGGTAAGGCCTGAGCAGGTACAGGCATTAGTCAATTGGGTGGCCGACAGTGCATCCAGCACGTTCACATTATCTCCCACCCAGTCTTCTGCAGAAAGCGCACAGATGGCGCATGAAAACCAAGCCCATCAGTCTGTCACATCACCCCCATGCATATCAGGGAAACTGTCTGAGCCTCAAGTTATGCAGCAGTCTCTTATGCTGTTTGAAGACTCTGCTGGCAGGGTTTCCCAAGGGCATCCACCTAGCCCTTCCCCAGGGGTGGAAGAGATAGAATGCACTAACGCACAACCACTTATGTTTCCTGATGATGAGGACATGGGAATACCACCTCAGCACGTCTCTGATGATGACGAAACACAGGTGCCAACTGATGCGTCTTTCTGCAGTGTGCAGACTGAACAGGAGGTCAGGGATCAAGACTGGGTGGAAGACGATGCAGGGGACGATGAGGTCCTAGACCCCACATGGAATGAAGGTCGTGCCACTGACTTTCACAGTTCAGAGGAAGAGGCAGTGGTGAGACCGAGCCAACAGCGTAGCAAAAGAGGGAGCAGTGGGCAAAATCAGATCACCCGCCGCCAAGAGACTCTGTCTGCTACTGACCGCCGCCAACAGACGCCGGCAGACAGGCGGTATATCTAGCTGCCCTGCAATCCTCCATGGTATAGGCCATACGCATTCCATGTGACACACAGTAAGTAATATGCATCTAATATGCCAGCTGCTGGAATTATGGTTATACTTTGTACCTGAGTGGGCTTCTCTCTATGTTTTCCCATCTACAGGTACTTGTGCTGACTTGGACTGCATACGTCCACTCAAGCTGGTATAATCTCTGTTCCTTTCCCCTCCCCTCTGTCCGCTAACGTCATACAGCCGACACAGGAGTGGGGTACTTTTCCTCTCTCCATGACCCCTGTCCCCTGATGAATTAGGGGGTCGTGTAGAAGTAGATGAATTGTATCTATCATAGGTTGTTATATATTCATTAATGAAACGCGTAGGGACCATGAATATATCCCCACATCTGTCCTTGGGACTATGAATATATCCTCACAATAGTCCTCAAGGACTTTTTCTTTCCCTTTACACACCGTACCATCCTGATAGTCATAGCCCCTCTTTGGCCTTTTCCCTCTTTTCACAGGGCCATCTAGGGTGCATGTTTCAGGGTCAGGTTCCGGACGGGGCCACCCCTTGTGGGGCCAGGACCTCGTGTTAGGTGGTTAGGGTACAACAGGCCAAGTAGGGCAATAACAGGGTTAGATTTTTTCCTGTTGCCCTCAGCCATCAAGACCTAACCGACTGACGGTCGCAACCAGGTTCAAAGACACCTGTTTTGAACAGTGGACCACACGACCCGGGCATCCCTTACCGGTAAGACCCACCCTGTATTTTCTGCCTATTGGCATACCAGTAGACCTTGGGTACACCACCCAGGGCCTCTCAATAGTGTATATGTATCTTGGTCACCTCCACTTTGGCTCCTATCCATGGGCCTAAATGGACCTGACCTAAAGTGATCTTACTATTGTTCGTCATTGTTATGTGGTTTGTCTAGTAGGGGCTCACCATCTTAGTTCTTAATCGTCCTAATAAAAGATAGATTTCAATACGTTACTGCCCCTTTTTCTTACATACTGACCGCCGCCATCTGGGACCGAGCACCCCAAAGGCAGCTTCAAGGAGTTCCCTGGCATGGCACTTCTTCAAACAATGTGCTGACGACAAGACCCGAGTGGTTTGCACGCTGTGCCATCAGAGCCTGAAGCGAGGCATTAACGTTCTGAACCTTAGCACAACCTGCATGACCAGGCACCTGCATGCAAAGCATGAACTGCAGTGGAGTAAACAACTTAAAAACAAGGAAGTCACTCAGGCTCCCCCTGCTACCTCTTCTGCTGCTGCCGCCTCGGCCTCTTCTGCTGCTGCCGCCGCCTCGGCCTCTTCCTCCGCCTCTGGAGGGACGTTGGCACTTGCCGCCCAGCAAACATGGGATGTACCACCAACACCACCACCTGCGTCACCAAGCATCTCAACCATGTCACACGGCAGCGTTCAGCTCTCCATCTCACAAACATTTGAGAGAAAGCGTAAATTCCCACCTAGCCACCCTCGATCCCTGGCCCTGAATGCCAGCATTTCTAAACTACTGGCCTATGAAATGCTGTCATTTAGGCTGGTGGACACAGACAGCTTCAAAAAGCTCATGTCGCTTGCTGTCCCACAGTATGTTGTTCCCAGCCGGCACTACTTCTCCAAGAGAGCCGTGCCTTCCCTGCACAACCAAGTATCCGATAAAATCAAGTGTGCACTGCGCAACGCCATCTGTGGCAAGGTCCACCTAACCACAGATACGGGGACCAGTAAGCACGGCCAGGGACGCTATATCTCCCTAACTGCACACTGGGTAAATGTAGTGGCGGCTGGGCCCCAGGCGGAGAGCTGTTTGGCGCACGTCCTTCCGCCGCCAAGGATCGCAGGGCAACATTCTTTGCCTCCTGTCTCCTCCTCCTCCTACTCAACTTCCTCCTCCTCTTCTTCCACCTGCTCATCCAGTCAGCAACACACCTTCACCACCAACTTCAGCACAGCCCGGGGTAAACGTCAGCAGGCCGTTCTGAAACTCATATGTTTGGGGGACAGGCCCCACACCGCACAGGAGTTGTGGGGGGGTATAGAACAACAGATCGACGAGTGGTTGCTGCCGGTGAGCCTCAAGCCTGGCCTGGTGGTGTGCGATAATGGGCGAAATCTCGTTGCAGCTCTGGGACTAGCCGGTTTGACGCACATCCCTTGCCTGGCGCATGTGCTGAATTTGGTGGTGCAGAAGTTCATTCACAACTACCCCGACATGTCAGAGCTGCTGCATAAAGTGCGGGCCGTCTGTTCGCGCTTCCGGCGTTCACACCCTGCCGCTGCTCGCCTGTCTGCGCTACAGCGTAACTTCGGCCTTCCCGCTCACCGCCTCATATGCGACGTGCCCACCAGGTGGAACTCCACCTTGCACATGCTGGACAGACTGTGCGAGCAGCAGCAGGCCATAGTGGAGTTTCAGCTGCAGCATGCACGGGTCAGTCGCACTGCGGATCAGCCCCACTTCACCACCAATGACTGGGCCTCCATGCGAGACCTGTGTGCCCTGCTGCGCTGTTTCGAGTACTCCACCAACATGGCCAGTGGCGATGACGCCGTTATCAGCGTTACAATACCACTTCTATGTCTCCTTGAGAAAACACTTAGGGCGATGATGGAAGAGAAGGGTGGCCCAGGAGGAAGAGGAGGAAGAGGGGTCATTTTTAGCACTTTCAGGCCAGTCTCTTCGAAGTGACTCAGAGGGAGGTTTTTTGCAACAGCAGAGGCCAGGTACAAATGTGGCCAGACAGGGCCCACTACTGGAGGACGAGGAGGACGAGGATGAGGTGGAGGAGGATGAGGTTGAAGCAGGTTCACAGCGGGCTGGCACCCAACGCAGCTCAGGCCCATCACTGGTGCGTGGTTGGGGGGAAACACAGGACGATGACGATACGCCTCCCACAGAGGACAGCTTGTCCTTACCTCTGGGCAGCCTTGCACACATGAGCGACTACATGCTGCAGTGCCTGCGCAACGACAGCAGAGTTTCCCACATTTTAACGTGTGCGGACTACTGGGTTGCCACCCTGCTAGAACCCCGGTACAAAGACAATGTGCCCACCTTACTTCCTACACTGGAGCGTGATAGGAAGATGCGCGAGTACAAGCGCACGTTGGTAGACGCGCTACTGAGAGCATTCCCAAATGTCACAGGGGAACCAGTGGAAGCCCAAGGCGAAGGCAGAGGAGGAGCAAGAGGTCGCCAACGCAGCTGTGTCACGGCCAGCTCCTCTGAGGGCAGGGTTAGCATGGCAGAGATGTGGAAAAGTTTTGTCACCACGCCACAGCTAACTGCACCACCACCTGATACGGAACGTGTTAGCAGGAGGCAACATTTCAATAACATGGTGGAACAGTACCTGTGCACACCCCTCCACGTACTGACTGATGGTTCGGCCCCATTCAACTTCTGGGTCTCCAAATTGTCCACGTGGCCAGAGCTAGCCTTTTATGCCTTGGAGGTGCTGGCCTGCCCGGTGGCCAGCGTTTTGTCTGAACGTGTATTCAGCACGGCAGGGGGCGTCATTACAGACAAACGCAGCCGCCTGTCTACAGCCAATGTGGACAAGCTGACGTTCATAAAAATGAACCAGGCATGGATCCCACAGGACCTGTCCGTCCCTTGTGCAGATTAGACATTAACTACCTCCCCTTAACAATATATTATTGTACTCCAGGGCACTTCCTCATTCAATCCTATTTTTATTTTCATTTTACCATTATATTGCGGGGCAACCCAAAGTTGAATGAACCTCTCCTCTGTCTGGGTGCCGGGGCCTAAATATGTGACAGTGGCCTGTTCCAGTGGTGGGTGACGTGAAGCCTGATTCTCTGCTATAACATGAAGACTGATTCTGTGCTGACATGAAGCCATATTCTCTGTTACGGGACCTCTCTCCTCTACCTGGGTGCCTGGGCCTAAATATGTGACAGTGGCCTGTTCCAGTGGTGGGTACGTGAAGCCTGATTCTCTGCTATGACATGAAGACTGATTCTCTGCTGACACGAAGCCAGATTCTCTGTTACGGGACCTCTCTCCTCTGTCTGGGTGCCGGGGCCTAAATATGTGACAGTGGCCTGTTCCAGTGGTGGGTGACGTGAAGCCTGATTCTCTGCTATGACATGAAGACTGATTCTCTGCTGACATGAAGCCAGATTCTCTGTTACGGGTACCTCTCTCCTCTGCCTGGGTGCCTGGGCCTAAATATGTGACAGTGGCCTGTTCCAGTGGTGGGTGACGTGAAGCCTGATTCTCTGCTATAACATGAAGACTGATTCTCTGCTGACATGAAGCCTGAATCTCTGTTATGGGACCTCTCTCCTCTTCCTGGGTGCCTGGGCCTAAATATGTGACAGTGGCCTGTTCCAGTGGTGGGTGACGTGAAGCCTGATTCTCTGCTATGACATGAAGACTGATTCTCTGCTGACATGAAGCCTGAATCTCTGTTATGGGACCTCTCTCCTCTGCCTGGGTGCCTGGGCCTAAATATGTGACAGTGGCCTGTTCCAGTGGTGGGTGACGTGAAGCCTGATTCTCTGCTATGACATGAAGACTGATTCTCTGCTGACATGAAGCCTGAATCTCTGTTATGGGACCTCTCTCCTCTGCCTGGGTGCCTGGGCCTAAATATGTGACAGTGGCCTGTTCCAGTGGTGGGTGACGTGAAGCCTGATTCTCTGCTATGACATGAAGACTGATTCTCTGCTGACATGAAGCCTGAATCTCTGTTATGGGACCTCTCTCCTCTGCCTGGGTGCCTGGGCCTAAATATCTGACAATGGACTGTTCCAGTGGTGGGTGACGTGAAGCCTGATTCTCTGCTATGACATGAAGACTGATTCTCTGCTGACATGAAGCCAGATTCTCTGTTACGGGACCTTTCTACTCTGTCTGGGTGCCGGGGCCTAAATATGTGACAGTGGCCTGTTCCAGTGGTGGGTGACGTGAAGCCTGATTCTCTGCTATGACATGAAGACTGATTCTCTGCTGACATGAAGCCTGAATCTCTGTTATGGGACCTCTCTCCTCTGCCTGGGTGCCTGGGCCTAAATATCTGACAATGGACTGTTCCAGTGGTGGGTGACGTGAAGCCTGATTCTCTGCTATGACATGAAGACTGATTCTCTGCTGACATGAAGCCAGATTCTCTGTTACGGGACCTTTCTCCTCTGTCTGGGTGCCGGGGCCTAAATATGTGACAGTGGCCTGTTCCAGTGGTGGGTGACGTGAAGCCTGATTCTCTGCTATGACATGAAGACTGATTCTCTGCTGACATGAAGCCAGATTCTCTGTTACGGGACCTCTCTCCTCTGCCTGGGTGCCTGGGCCTAAATATGTGACAGTGGCCTGTTCCAGTGGTGGGTGACGTGAAGCCTGATTCTCTGCTATGACATGAAGACTGATTCTCTGCTGACATGAAGCCAAATTCTCTGTTACGGGACCTCTTTCTTCTGCCTGGGTGCCTGGGCCTAAATATGTGACAGTGGCCTGTTCCAGTGGTGGGTGACGTGAAGCCTGATTCTCTGCTATGACATGAAGACTGATTCTCTGCTGACATGAAGCCAGATTCTCTGTTACGGGACCTCTCTCCTCTGTCTGGGTGCCGGGGCCTAAATATGTGACAGTGGCCTGTTCCAGTGGTGGGTGACGTGAAGCCTGATTCTCTGCTATGACATGAAGACTGATTCTCTGCTGACATGAAGCCAGATTCTCTGTTACGGGACCTCTCTCCTCTGCCTGGGTGCCTGGGCCTAAATATGTGACAGTGGCCTGTTCCAGTGGTGGGTGACGTGAAGCTTGATTCTCTGCTATGACATGAAGACTGATTCTCTGCTGACATGAAGCCAGATTCTCTGTTACGGGACCTATCTCCTCTGCCTGGGTGCCTGGGCCTAAATATGTGACAGTGGCATGTTCCAGTGGTGGGTGACGTGAAGCCTGATTCTCTGCTATGACATGAAGACTGATTCTCTGCTGACATGAAGCCAGATTCTCTGTTACGGGACCTCTCTCCTCTGTCTGGGTGCCTGGGCCTAAATATGTGACAGTGGCCTGTTCCAGTGGTGGGTGACGTGAAGCCTGATTCTCTGCTATGACATGAAGACTGGTTCTCTGCTGACATGAAGCCAGATTCTCTGTTACGGGACCTCTCTCCTCTGCCTGGGTGCCTGGGTCTAAATATGTGACAGTGGCCTGTTCCAGTGGTGGGTGATGTGAAGCCTGATTCTCTGCTATGACATGAAGACTGATTCTCTGCTGACATGAAGCCAGATTCTCTGCTATGGCATGAAGAGACTGATTCTCTGCTGACGTGAAGCCAGATTCTCTGCTATGGGACCTCTGTCCAATTGATATTGGTTAATTTTTTTAATTTTTTTATTTTAATTCATTTCCCTATCCACATTTGTTTGCAGGGGATTTACCTACATGTTGCTGCCTTTTGCAGCCCTCTAGCTCTTTCCTGGGCTGTTTTACAGCCTTTTTAGTGCCGGAAAGTTCGGGTCCCCATTGACTTCAATAGGGTTCGGGTTCGGGATGAAGTTTGGGTCGGGTTCGGATCCCGAACCCGAACATTTCCGGGAAATTCGGCCGAACTTCTCGAACCCGAACATCCAGGTGTTCGCTCAACTCTAATCAAGAGTTAACAGCCAAGCAAAACCCAAAATCTATTACCCTGAATCTGGAGTTTACAGAAACACCCCATGTGTTTTCAAAAACTGATGTATGGGCGCACAGCATGCTTCAGAGTGGAAGGAGCACCATATGGATTTTGGAGAGCGAATGGTGTAATGGTGCAGAACCCCAAGCAACCAGACAGAGGTTAAACAGTAGTGGATTTATTAAATAAACGGCAGTAAAGTCCAAACTAGTAAGCATATACAGGTAACCAACCCGAATAATAACCTGTGCAGGGAAACACCAAGGGGACAGCCAGTGACCAGGCCAAAGTTCTTATGTGCAGTATTATTCCATGTAACGTGGTACCTAGGGATAAGACATCAGGATTTCCAGGGTCCGATCCAAGGTCATACACAAGACAAACTGTTCAGCAAAGATGAGGTATCCAGAGGCAGTCTCTAGAGATAAAAAAGATAAATCGAGGAAGGCAGAGGTCATGCACAGGTAAGTCTGGAGAATATGAACTGCAACATACACCCGGGTTGTCAAAACAACAGTGGGCACTGACCAGCCAGGGAGTTCACCTTTTAAGTACCTGCTAGCCAAACACAAAGTGCCATGTGTCGATTCCTCATAGGTCATATAATGATCCTAATCCCTGACACTTGTGCGGCCTAGGCTGGTCCTTAATCACTTAACCCATGCCTGCCCTCTAATGTATTAGAATTTACGTACAGGTATTTTCCCCGTCAGCGGCCGGCGTGGCGAATAAGATGCTCGAGCAGCCCAGCATGAATACATGATCGCGTCGGCACGGACGCCGGAATGGAACCCGTAGGTGATACCGGAGACAGGACCGGCTGCTGCGTGCCGCCACCAGTCCGGTCAATCTGCCTCCGAGACCCCGGCGGTCTTCCCCTCCGGCGACCATGCGGACGCACTACCGCATCTGCCCGCAAAGGAGTCGGAACCGAAGACTCCCCAGGCACATGCGTGATCTGTCCTGCTACTCCAACGAGGTCCCCCGCAGGCAGAGCCCCACGATGACCCCTGGGGGGCCCAATGGATCGCTGAACAGGAGAGTGTCTTACAAATGGAAATTGGGAGCTATGTCGCATATGAAGACACCCTGAGCTGGCCCTACAGTGGAAACCCCCAAAAAGTGATCCCATTCTGGAAACTACACCCCTCAAGAAATATTTCAACGTGTGTAGTGAGCACTTTGACCCATGAAGCGTTTCACAGAATTAGGAAACGCTTGGCTGTGAAAATTAAAAATAATTTTTTTTTCCAGAAAAAGTTGCTTTACACCCACATTTTTCCCTTTCACAAGGGATGCGGGCACATATGAACATGGGACCAACACAGATGCCTTCAGCTGCCAAGCGCACATGTAACAGGTCAGCCAGTTTCAAAGGTACAAATCTGCTGACTTTGTTATTGTGTAACTGTCACTTCATGTATTTATTTTTTATGTCAGGGAAGGGCTTAGGACTATTTTTGTAATACACTAAAAAGATTCTGCAGTTTTCAAACCAATACTTTAGTAATTGCACGTTATTCAATAAAATGTACAGTACCACATGCAATCTGTTAGTTTTCTAATTTAGTTTTCTAATTTCTCTGTCCACCTCGCTGAGGTGGACGCACTAGTGTTGATCACGAATATTCGAATTGCGAATTTTAATCGCGAATGTCGGCACTTCGAGAATTCGCGAATATTTAGAATATCGCAAAATATATTCATAATCGCGAATATTCTATTTTAAAAAAAATACCAGCTCATGCAAATTTTTATGCGAATTCTTTAGGCGAATTTTATGCGAATTTTCGCAATCAAGAAATTAATGCTTAGATATCATGAATTCGCGAATTCTCAAATATATGGCGTATATTCACCCAAATATTCACAAAATTTCACGAATTCGAATATTGCCCCTGCCGCTCATCACTGTCTCTTGTGCCGTAATATGGAGAGAGCTGCAGCAGAGGTACAGGGCTGGTTCTAGCTTTGTTAGGCCTCTTTCACACTAACGTTCTTTTTTTCCGTTTTGCGGGCTGTTTTTTTGCGTTCCGTATACGGTCCGTATACGAAACCATTCATTTTAATGGGTCCGCAAAAAAAACGGAATGTACTCCGTATGCATTCCATTTCCGTGTTTTCGTATCTACCTTCCGTGCAAAGATAGAACATGTCCTATATTTGGCCGCATTAAAGTCAATGGGTCCGCAAAAAAAGCGGAATGCATACGGAAATGCATCCGTATGTCTTCCGTATCCGTTCCGTTTTTTGCGGAACCATCTATTGAAAATGTTATGCCCAGCCCAATTTGTTCTATGTAATTACTGTATACTGTATATGGCATACGGAAAAACGGAACCGAAATGGAAACACAACGGAAACAAAAAACGGAACAAGGGATCCGCAAAACACTGAAATAGCCATACGGTAGTGTGAAATAGACCTTAGAAAGAGTTTGCTATGTTCTGTATGATGTCTGATTTTCATTTTTTACTTTACTCATGGGATAACCCCTTTTGCTTGTGATTAAGCATGTATAAAAGGAATGCTGTCTGCTATGTGTGAATACTTCTGTCTTTAGATACATTTCCACTTTCTACGCCACCTCTTTACTGGAGTAAGATTGAGACACATTTTGCAACTTTTTAAAAAGTCACAGATGATGCCCCTTAATGTGAAATGACGTTTATGCGCGTAATTTGCATTCAGGGGAAGTATGCAGCAGGCTCATGACCTGAACCCGCTTCACACATGGTGGGTACCGGCTGACACCCAGCCAGAATGACCAGCATTAGGCTACTTTCACACCTGCGTTCGGTGCGGATCCGTCTTGCATCTGCACAGACGGATCCGCACAAATAATGCAAACGCTTGGTACCAGAACTTCACAGAAGTTCGGGCTTGGGATCGGTGTTCTGTAGATTGTATTATTTCCCCTTATAACATGGTTATAAGGGAAAATAATAGCATTCTGAATACAGAATGCATAGTAAAATAACGCTGGAGGGGTTAAAAAAAAAATAAAAATTATTTAACTCACCTTAGTCCACTTGATAGCGCAGCCCTGCATCTCCTTCTGTATTCTTTCTTCAGGACCTGGGTAAAGGACCTGTGGTGACGTCACTCCGGTCATCACATGGTCCATCACATGATTCATCACCATGGTAAAAGATCATGTGATGGATCACGTGATGACCGGAGTGACGTCACCACAGGTCCTATACCCAGGTCCTGAAGAAAGAATACAGAAGGAGATGCCGGCTGCGCTATCAAGTGGACTAAGGTGAGTTAAATTATTATTATTATTTTTTTAACCCCTCCAGCGCTATTTTACTTTGCATTCTGTATTCAGAATGCTATTATTTTCCCTTATAACCATGTTATAAGGGGAAATAATACATTCTACAGAACACCGATCCCAAGCCCGAACTTCTGTGAAGAAGTTCGGGTTTGGGTACCAAACATGCATGATTTTTCTCACGCGAGTGCAAAACGCATTACAATGTTTTGCACTCGCGCGGAAAAATCGCGGGTGTTCCCGCAATGCACCCGCACATTTTCCCGCAATGCCCGTGTGAAAGGGGCCTTAGGGCTTAACTCCTTAAGGACACAGCCTTATTTCACCTTAAGGACCAGGCCATTTTTTGCAAATCTGACCAGTGTCACTTTAAGTGGTGATAACTTTAAAACGCTTTGACTTATCCAGCCCATTCTGATATTGTTTTTTCGTCACATATTGTACTTCAAGACACTGGTAAAATGAAGTCCAAAAAATTCATTTTTATTTATAAAAAAATACCAAATTTAGCAAAAACTTTTTAAAAATGCAAATTTCCAAGTTTCAATTTCTCTATTTCTATAATACATAGTAATACCTCCAAAAATAGTTATTACTTTACATTCCCCATATGTCTACTTCATGTTTGGATCATTTTGGGAATGATATTTTAATTTTTGGGGATGATGCAAGGCTTAGAAGTTTAGAAGCAAATCTAGAATTTTTTCAGAAATTTTCAAAAAAACAATTTTTAGGGACCAGTTCAGGTCTGAAGTCACTTTGTGAGGCTTACATAATAGAAACCACCCACAAATGACCCTATTCTAGAAATGGCCAAAAGTTTTGAGAATTACATAAATATTAGAAATTGGAAAAGTTGCTGCTTAAGTTTTTATAATAGCAATTTGCATATACTCCAGAATGTTATGAAGAGTGATCAGATGAATTGCATAGTCCTTCTTTGCCATGAAAATTAACTTAATCCCCAAAAAACCTTTTCACTGCATTTCATTGCTGTCATTAAAGGACCTGCTGAGATCATTTCAGTAATCGTCTTGTTAACTCAGGTGAGAATGTTGACGAGCACAAGGCTGGAGATCATTATGTCAGGCTGATTGGGTTAAAATGGCAGACTTGACATGTTAAAAGGAGGGTGATGCTTGAAATCATTGTTCTTCCATTGTTAACCATGGTGACCTGCAAAGAAACGCGTGCAGCCATCATTGCGTTGCCTAAAAATGGCTTCACAGGCAAGGATATTGTGGATACTAAGATTGCACCTCAATCAACAATTTAAAGGATCATCAAGAACTTCAAGGAAAGAGGTTCAATTCTCAGGGCGTCCAAGAAAGTCCAGCAAGCTCCAGGATCGTCTCCTAAAGAGGATTCAGCTGCGGGATCGGAGTGCCACCAGTGCAGAGCTTGCTCAGGAATGGCAGCAGGCAGGTGTGAGCGCATCTGCACGCACAGTGAGGGGAAGTCTTTTGGAAGATGGCCTGGTGTCAAGAAGGGCAGCAAAGAAGCCACTTCTCTCCAAAAGTAACATCAGGCACAGATTGATCTTCTGCAGAAAGTATGGTGAATGGACTGCTGAGGACTGGGGCAAAGTCATATTCTCTATGAAGCCTCTTTCCGATTGTTTGGGGCATCTGGAAAAAGGCTTGTCCGGAGAAGAAAAGGTGAGCGCTACCATCAGTCCTGTGTCATGCCAACAGTAAAGCATCCTGAGACCATCCAAGGGAGTGGGCTCACTCACAATTTTGCCCAAAAACACAGCCATGAATAAAGAATGGTACCAAAACACCCTCCAACAGCAACTTCTTCCAACAATCAAACAACAGTTTGGTGAAGAACAATGCATTTTCCAGCACGATGGAGCACCGTGCCATAAGGCAAAAGTGATAACTAAGTGGCTCGGGGACCAAAACGTTGACATTTTGGGTCCATGGCCTGGAAACTCCCCAGATCTTAATCCCATTGAGAACTTGTGGTCAATCCTCAAGAGGCGGGTGGACAAACAAAAACCCACTAATTCTGACAAACTCCAAGAAGTGATTATGAAAGAATGGGTTGCTATTAGTCAGGAATTGGCCCAGAAGTTGATTGAGAGCATGCCCAGTCGAATTACAGAGGTCCTGAAAAAGAAGGGCCAACACTGCAAATACTGACTCTTTGCATAAATGTCATGTAATTGTCGATAAAAGCCTTTGAAACATATGAAGTGCGTGTAATTATATTTCACTACATCACAGAAACAACTGAAACAAAGATCTAAAAGTAGTTTAGCAGCAAACTTTGTGAAAACTAATATTTTTGTCATTCTCAAAACTTTTGGCCACGACTGTACACCCCTCAAGGTATTCAAAACTGATTTTACAAACTTTGTTAACCCTTTAGGTGTTCCACAAGAATTAATGAAAAATAGAGATACAATTAAAAAATGACACTTTTTTGGCAGATTTTCCATTTTAATAATTTTTTTCCAGTTACAAAGCAAGGGTTAACAGCCAAACCAAACTCAATAATTATGGCTCTGATTCTGTAGTTTACAGAAACACCCCATATGTGGTCGTAAACCGCTGTACAGGCACACGGCAGGGTGCAGAAGGAAAGGAATGCTATAGGGTTTTTGGAATGCAGGTTTTGCTGGACTGTTTTTTTTTACACCATGTCCCATTTGAAGCCCCCCTAAAGCACCCCTAGAGTAAACTCCATAAAAGTGACGCCATCTAAGAAACTACACTCCTCAAGGTATTCAAAACTGATTTTACAAACTTTGTTAACCCTTTAGGCGTTCCACAAGAATTAATAGAAAATAGAGATACAATTTCAGAATTTCACTTTTTTCGCAGATTTTCCATTTTAATATTTTTTTTACTTTTACAAAGCAAGGGTTAACAGCCAAACAAAACTCAATATTTATGGCCCTGATTCTGTAGTTTACAGAAACACTCCATATGTGGTCGTAAACTGCTGTACGGGCACACGGCAGGGCGCAGAAGGAAAGGAATGCCATATGGTTTTTGGAAGGCAGATTTTTGCTGAACAGTTTTTTTTACACCATGTCCCATTTGAAGCCCCCCTGATGCACCCCTAGAGTAGAAACTCCAAAAAAGTTACCCCATTTTAGAAACTACGGGATAGGGTGGAAGTTTTGTTGGTACTAGTTTAGGGTACATATGATTTTTGGTTGCTCTATATTACACTTTTTGTGAGGCAAGATAACAAGAAATAGCTGTTTTGGTACCGTTTTTATTTTTTGTTATTTACAACATTCATCTGACAGGTTAGATCATGTGGTATTTTTAGAGATCAGGTTGTCACGGACGCAGCGATACCTAATATGTATACTTTTTTTTATTTATGTAAGTTTTACACAATGATTTAATTTTTGAAGCAAAAAAAAAATCATGTTTTAGAG